>NC_090275.1:126933433-127565933 GCF_040414725.1 Anabrus simplex | reverse complement strand
CCAAACTTCTACCTGACATATCTTCTAAACTACTAGGTGAATTGATCTCAAATTTTTAACATTGTGCATTTGAAATGCGGGCTACAAGTAGTATAATAAGCGGGTTCTGCGGCCTCCTCCCGCGGGAATTTGAATTCTGGCGGGAAATTTGAATTTTGGCGGGAGATTTGAATTTTGGCGGGAGATTTGAATTTGTAAACAAAGCCACGTGCTTTTTGACAGCTGTCATCGACAACAACGCATCGCTAACCTCACTGCTGCCATCTTGACGGGCCTAAACCTCAGTAGTGACAACTTAACCTAACTAGCGTGAGGTAAACAAAGCCACGTGTTTTTTGACAGCCACGTGCTTTTTGACAGACAACAACGCATCGCTAACCTCAGTACTGCCATCTTGACGGGCCTAAACCTTATTGGTACCAACTTAACCTAACTAGCGCGTGGTAAACAAAGCCACGTGCTTTTTGACAGCCACGTGTTTTTTGACAGCTGTCATCCGCCATCTTTAAACTACAGAGCACTGTGCTGCCCTCTTTATCGTAGTAGATGTAAATTTCGTCACCTGTCATCGGCAGTGCTGCCATCTTGGCGGGCCTAAACCATAGTGCTACCAACTTAACCTCACTAGCGTGAGATAAACAAATCCACGTGCAGCTGACATCCGCCATCTTTAATCCAGAGAGCACAGTGCTGCCCTCTTTAGCTACTTACCTTTGAAATGTGGTACGTCACAGCTGTCATCCGCCATCTTGCATCCGAAACCTCAGTGCTGCACTTTTTAGCTGAAATGTAGTGGCGGCAAATTCTTTATGCTCTTGTTTGGAAACAAAGCCACGTGCAGCTGTCATCCGCCATCTTTAATCTAGAGAGCACCGTGCCGCCCTCTTTAGCTACTTACCTTTGAAATGTGGTACGTCACAGCTGTCATCCGCCATCTTGCATCGCAAACCTCAGTGCTGCACTCTTTAGTTTGAAATGTAGTGGCGGCAAATTCCACGTGCTCTTGTTTGGAAACAAAGCCACGTGCAGCTGTCATCCGCCATCTTTAATCCAGAGAGCACCGTGCTGCCCTCTTTAGCTACTTACCTTTGAAATGTGGTACATCACAGCTGTCATCCGCCATCTTGCATCGCAAACCTCAGTGCTGCACTATTTAGCTCGATACCTTTGAAATGTAGTGGCGGCAATTTGAAAAATTATTTATGCTCCTGTTTGGAAACAAAACCACGTGCAGCTATCATCCGCCATCTTTAATCTAGACAGCACCGTGCTGCGCTGTATGTGGTGGTGGTAAATTCTACACGCTTTACGAACCCATGTGCTTTTCTGACAGCTGTCAACCGCCAGAGAGCACCGTGCTGCCCTCCGCTTTGCCGGTGACAAATTCCACGTGCTTTTTGAAAGCTGTCATCCACCATCTTGCATCACAAACCTCAGTGCTGCACTCTTTAGTTGAAAAATGGTGGCGGATAATTTAAAAAGAAAAATTCTACAGCAGCCATCTCTCGACGCTAATTGCACAAGATGGTGGCTATACATGACTCCTTAAAGGTGCTTATGCGAGATGATCGCTATACATAGTTTCTTATGAGACGCCCTTGGGATGCTTGCGCAAGATGGCGGTTATACAAGGCTCCTTATGAGACACCCTAGGGATGCTTGCGCAAGATGGTGGTTGCTCTTATGAGGCGGCTTAAGGGTCCTTGCACAAGATGGCTAGAGACGCCCTAAGGATGCTTGCGCAATATGGCGGACGCAAGATGGCGGCTATACATAGCTCCTTATGAGACAGCCAGTACTCGATACAACATGTGATCAGAACATTGATTGATGTGTTCAGAACACAAAATAAGTGATCAAGACTAGAATCGAACACTGTACTCGATGTCGTTAACTTCAACATGTGATTAAAACATTGTTTGGTGTGTTCAGAACACTACATAAGTAGAATCGAACGCTGTACAACATGTTAGGGGATACCTTTGTTCTAAGAAGATCAGATTGAAACATAACCAGACTAGAATTGAACACTGCACTCGATGCAACATGTGATCAGAACATTGATTGATGTGTTCACATCACTAAACAAGTAGAACCGAACACTGTACAACATGTTAGGGGATACCTTTGTTCTAAGAAAATTAGATTGAAACATAACAAGACTAGAATCGAACACTGCACTCGATGTCGTTAACCTTAACATGTGATCCGATACAACATGTTAGGGGATACCTTTGTTCTAAGAAAATTAGATTGAAGCATAGCAAGACTAGAATCGAACACTGTAAGAACATTGTTTGATGTGTTCAGAGCAAAAGTACAACTTCAATGATTTACCTAGTGTAAAACACACACTGTGCACATATCGCGAAGCTATCTCGACTATCACTTGCCTAGTATGTAAATCAAAAACACACTGTGCACATATCGCATAGCTAACTCGGCAACACTTCAAATGATTTGCTTAGTACGAAAATAAAAAATCTATACCGCGTAGCTAACTCGTTCATCGCACTGCTAAGACGCTTAGTAATTGCAAATACATACGAAAATCAAGAAAGCACACTGCGTAGCCAACTCGCTCGCGTCACTCGCTTAGTAATTGCAACACGACTAGAACACTGATACACACACGGATAAGAATGTTGCGAGATACTACATACTTACATTTTTAAAAAAAAATATTGGGTGTGAAACATCATAAATTATATGTACACATGTTGTCTCCTCCAAGTTGTAAGACGAAATAGACGCACTTCTTAGATTTTATATCGCTGTATCACGAACAATTGTTTTACAGCCGGATGCCCTTCCTGACGCAAAACTAAGATTTTAAATCGCAAGAATTTGTTTTAAGACTAGTTGCCCTTCCTGACGCAAAACTGGCAGTATCTAGCCTCTTACATCATACACTATTGTTTTCGACCGGTTGCCCTTCCTGACGTCAAAGAACTCGGATTAAGAATCTGTTTTACAACTTCTAACACGGGAATCGGGGTTTTACAGCTAGATGCACTTCTTAGATTTTAAATCGCAGTATCACGAACTATTGTTTTACAGCCGGATGCCCTTCCTGACGCAAAACTAAGATTTTAAATCGCAAGAATTTGTTTTAAGACTAGTTGCCCTTCCTGACGCAAAACTGGCAGTATCTAGCCTCTTACATCATACACTATTGTTTTCGACCGGTTGCCCTTCCTGACGTCAAAGAACTCAGATTAAGAATCTGTTTTTCAACTTCTAACACGAGAATCGGGGATTTACAGCTAGATGCTCTTCTTAGATTTTAAATCGCTGTATCACGAACTATTGTTTTACAGCCGGATGCCCTTCCTGACGCAAAACTAAGATTTTAAATCAGAAGAATTTGTTTTAAGACTAGTTGCCCTTCCTGACGCAAAACTAGCAGTATCTAGCCTCTTACATCATACACTATTGCTTTCGACCGGTTGCCCTTCCTGACGTCAAAGAACTGGGATTAAGAATGTTTTACAACAAGTTGCTCTTTCTAACATGAGAATCGGGGATTTACAGCTAGATGCTCGCCGGATGCCCTTCCTGACGGCATAAGTTGCCAGGATTTGAATCGCGGTATCCATCATTGTGTCTGACTTGCAAGCTCACGCGTATTTTTTTTCTGAGATATCATGCTACTTCCGTTCGCCAGCTATAGCGGAAACTCGCAGTATTGAGTCTATTTCGTCTTACAACTTGGAGGAGACAACATGTGTACATATAATTTATGATCTTTCACCCCCAATATTATTTTTTTTTTAATGTAAGTATGTAGTATCTCGCAACATTCTTATCCGTGTGTGTATCAGTGTTCTAGTCATGTTGCAATTACTAAGCGAGTGACCCGAGCGAGTTGGCTACGCAGTGTGCTTTCTTGATTTTCGTATGTATTTGCAATTACTAAGCGTCTTAGCAGTGCGATGAACGAGTTAGCTACGCGGTATAGATTTTTTTATTTTCGTACTAAGCAAATCATTTGAAGTGTTGCCGAGTTAGCTATGCGATATGTGCACAGTGTGTTTTTGATTTTCATACTAGGCAAGTGATAGTCCAGATAGCTATGCGATATGTGCACAGTGTGTGTTTTACACTAGGTAAATCATTGAAGTTGTACTTTTGCTCTGAACACATCAAACAATGTTCTTACAGTGTTCGATTCTTGTCTTGCTATGCTTCAATCTAATTTTCTTAGAACAAAGGTATCCCCTAACATGTTGTATCGGATCACATGTTAAGGTTAACGACATCGAGTGCAGTGTTCGATTCTAGTCTTGTTATGTTTCAATCTAATTTTCTTAGAACAAAGGTATCCCCTAACATGTTGTACAGTGTTCGGTTCTACTTGTTTAGTGATGTGAACACATCAATCAATGTTCTGATCACATGTTGCATCGAGTGCAGTGTTCAATTCTAGTCTTGTTATGTTTCAATCTGATCTTCTTAGAACAAAGGTATCCCCTAACATGTTGTACAGTGTTCGGTTCTACTTGTTTAGTGATCTGAACACATCAATCAATGTTCTGATCACATGTTAAGGTTAACGACATCGAGTGCTGTGTTCAATTCTAGTCTTGTTATGTTTCAATCTGATCTTCTTAGAACAAAGGTATCCCCTAACATGTTGTACAGTGTTCGGTTCTACTTGTTTAGTGATCTGAACACATCAATCAATGTTCTGATCACATGTTAAGGTTAACGACATCGAGTGCAGTGTTCGATTCTCGTCTTGTTATGTTTCAATCTAATTTTCTTAGAACAAAGGTATCCCCTAACATGTTGTACAGTGTTCGGTTCTACTTGTTTAGTGATCTGAACACATCAATCAATGTTCTGTTCACATGTTAAGGTTAACGACATCGAGTGCAGTGTTCAATTCTAGTCTTGTTATGTTTCAATCTGATCTTCTTAGAACAAAGGTATCCCCTAACATGTTGTACAGCGTTCGATTCTACTTATGTAGTGTTCTGAACACACCAAACAATGTTTTAATCACATGTTGAAGTTAACGACATCGAGTACAGTGTTCGATTCTAGTCTTGATCACTTATTTTGTGTTCTGAACACATCAATCAATGTTCTGATCACATGTTGTATCGAGTACTGGCTGTCTCATAAGGAGCTATGTATAGCCGCCATCTTGCGTCCGCCATATTGCGCAAGCATCCTTAGGGCGTCTCGAGCCATCTTGTGCAAGGACCCTTAAGCCGCCTCATAAGAGCAACCACCATCTTGCGCAAGCATCCCTAGGGTGTCTCATAAGGAGCCTTGTATAACCGCCATCTTGCGCAAGCATCCCAAGGGCGTCTCATAAGAAACTATGTATAGCGATCATCTCGCATAAGCACCTTTAAGGAGTCATGTATAGCCACCATCTTGTGCAATTAGCGTCGAGAGATGGCTGCTGTAGAATTTTTCTTTTTAAATTATCCGCCACCATTTTTCAACTAAAGAGTGTAGCACTGAGGTTTGCGATGTAAGATGGCGGATGACAGGTGACAAAAAGCGCGTGAGTTTGTTTACTAAACAAGAGCACGTGGAATTTTCCGCCACCACAGTTCAGCTGAAGATGGCAGCACGGTGCTCTCTTGATTAAAGATGGCGGATGACAGCTAACAGAAGTTTTCAAATTACCCGCTACTACAGAGAGCAGCACGGTGCTGTGTGGATTAAAGATGGCGGATGACAGCTGACGAAATTGCCCGCAGCACAGTGCTCTATTGATTAAAGATGGCGGACGACAGCTGTCAAAAAAGCACGTGGCTTTGTTTACTAAACAAGAGCACGTGGAATTGGCTGCCACCACATTTCAAAGGTATCTAGCTAAAGTGTACAGCACTGAGGTTTGTGATGCAAGATGGCGGATGACAGCTGTCAAAAAGCACGTGGAATTTGTCACCGGCACAAAGAGGGCAGCACGGTGCTCTCTGGCGGTTGACAGCTTTCAGAAAAGCACATGGGTTCGTAAAGCGTGTAGAATTTACCACCACCACATACAGCGCAGCACGGTGCTGTCTAGATTAAAGATGGCGGATGATAGCTGCACGTGGTTTTGTTTCCAAACAGGAGCATAAATAATTTTTCAAATTGCCGCCACTACATTTCAAAGGTATCGAGCTAAAGAGTGCAGCACTGAGGTTTGCGATGCAAGATGGCGGATGACAGCTGTGATGTACCACATTTCAATGGTAAGTAGCTAAAGAGGGCAGCACGGTGCTCTCTGGATTAAAGATGGCGGATGACAGCTGCACGTGGCTTTGTTTCCAAACAAGAGCACGTGGAATTTGCCGCCACTACATTTCAAACTAAAGAGTGCAGCACTGATGTTTGCGATGCAAGATGGCGGATGACAGCTGTGACGTACCACATTTCAA
This sequence comes from Anabrus simplex, assembly GCF_040414725.1. Taxonomy (NCBI): domain Eukaryota; kingdom Metazoa; phylum Arthropoda; class Insecta; order Orthoptera; family Tettigoniidae; genus Anabrus; species Anabrus simplex. The sequence continues at coordinate 127,559,547 of NC_090275.1, read as the reverse complement.
AGGTAAGTAGCTAAAGAGGGCAGCACGGTGCTCTCTAGATTAAAGATGGCGGATGACAGCTGCACGTGGCTTTGTTTCCAAACAAGAGCATAAAGAATTTGCCGCCACTACATTTCAGCTAAAGAGTGCAGCACGGAGGTTTCGGATGCAAGATGGCGGATGACAGCTGTGACGTACCACATTTCAAAGGTAAGTAGCTAAAGAGGGCAGCACTGTGCTTTCTGGATTAAAGATGGCGGATGTCAGCTGCACGTGGCTTTGTTTATCTCACGCTAGTGAGGTTAAGTTGGTAGCACTATGGTTTAGGCCCGCCAAGATGGCAGCACTGCCGATGACAGGTGACGAAATTTACATCTACTACGATAAAGAGGGCAGCACAGTGTTCTGTAGTTTAAAGGTGGCGGATGACAGCTGTCAAAAAAGCACGTGGCTGTCAAAAAGCACGTGGCTTTGTTTACCACGCGCTAGTTAGGTTAAGTTGGTACCAATAAGGTTTAGGCCCGTCAAGATGGCAGTACTGAGGTTAGCGATGCGTTGTTGTCTGTCAAAAAGCACGTGGCTTTCAAAACACGTGGCTTTGTTTACCTCACGCTAGTTAGGTTAAGTTGGCACTACTGAGGTTTAGGCCCGTCAATATGGCAGCAGTGAGGTTAGCGATGCGTTGTTGTCGATGACAGCTGTCAAAAAGCACGTGGCTTTGTTTACAAATTCAAATCTCCCGCCAAAATTCATATTTCCCGCCAGAATTCAAATTTCCCGCCAAAATTCAAATTTCCCGCGGGAGGGGGCGCCAGAATCCCTGTATTATACTACTGCTACATGTTGGTGTTTATCGCGTTTTTATTTGTTGAGCCATTTACAAGTATTAAACATCATTTCTAGACGTTTCCATGGGGAGGGGAGATACATGTGGCGCTGACGTCACTTGACCTTGTTCCCCTCTCTCGCCGTCTCCCTCACACTTACACGGAGCAGCAGAGGCGAGAACATTCCCTCGGACAGCTGTTCCTTATGTCACAACACAGCCATTCTTAACCTGATGTGCCTGGTGCAATACGCAAGGTATCCTCTGCCTGTCGTCAAAGGCGACCAAAAGGGGCCCAGGGCCTCTCAACTTCGGAGCAACCATGCGGCCCTAGCTGAGCCTGGCATTCCTTCCAGTTACGAGGTCCGTGTATCCTATCCGACTTCCATTGGTCAACTCTTGTTCGTTTCGGACCCCGAGGCCTACAGAGTCACGACCTTCCGTTTCTGTTGCTAAAACTGCCCAGTTGTACTTCCACCAGTGGGTTCCAGCGTACAGTGTTCAACAGTGCAAGCTCGGCGCCGTGCTCTCTAGACTACATGGAGAAAGTACAAGTTTGCTCCCAAGAACGTTTTTGCTGCGTAATAAATGATTTGTAAATAATGACACAACTTCTTCAATGAATGACGACGTTCTGCAGCGAGCAGAGCGTGCCATACAACACGCCAGGCTGAGTGGCTCAAACGGTTGAGGCGCTGGCTTTCTGAGCCCAAGTTGGCTCAGTCCGTCGGTATTTGAACATCAGCCTCATATCGGTAGATTTACGGCTCCGTAAAAGAACTCATGACATAAAAATTCTGGCACCTCTGCGTCTCCGAAAACCGCAATTTTATCATCCAACAATGTTTGAAGCAACTCTCCCATGGCCGCCTGCAGTCTCCCCATCGCCGCCGGGTGAGCGCAGTCATTACAGCGGTTGACCTTGGACTCCCAGCGGCGGAAAGTTTCCTGGCTCGCTCCTACTTGACCTACGTTCAGGCACTCAGTTATCCCGGTGGCATACAACAACAAAATACAGCTCACAATAACGTGAAAATAATATAAATGGACTGTTATGCCTTTTAGCATTCAGTCTGCAATCCTCTGTGGATTTACTAACGCTACCACAATCCTCTATTTTTAACTAGTTCTGGAACCTCGTTAATATATCTTATCTTTAAATCATTAGAAACTGAATCTATCCACCGTCCTCTACTTTTCTTACCCTTCATGACCGAATCCGTTATTCTCTTAGGTAACCTATCCTCCTCCATTCGCCTCACATGAGGCCAGTTTATGCGCGCAGCTTTATCGATCGAGTTCATTCCTAACTTAGCCTTTTATCTCCTCATTCCGAGTACCCTCCTGCCATTGTTTCCTCCGTTAACACCATGGATCATTCTCGCTACTTTCACTTTTGCTTACTTATCAGCAAGGGATGGATTTTAATGACACGTCATATTTTTGCTTCAAAAGTCATATTTTGGACAAATTTAAGATTTCTGCTTGATGCGCAATAAAGTCATATTTCCTGTCATATTCTAAAGATGTTCATATTGAGTGAATTATGTGGTAAGATATTCAGCGAAGGAATCTTGCCGTAACAGTCAGGGATCTATTTGTGGACGGAAATGGGCAGGTGGCAGCTAACTGGAATTATGAACAAGGGATCTTCTTGTAATTTCCTAATGAGGATTGGCATTACTCAGGAAAAAGGCATCCTGGGGTGCATACCTAAATAATGAACTGGTATTTCTGTTTCCTAGACCACTTCTTCAGTGTAATTTCAACATGCCTGAACCGAAGTGTTCAGAGAGTGTGAAATTAAGGCAGTTTAAGGAATTTGGAGAGAAGAATTTTAGGAGTGATGGTTGTAAATTATATTGTAAACTGTGCGAAGTGAAGGTATGTGCTCAGAAACGTTTTAATGTGCCACAACCTGCGATACAACTAAACAACAGAAATGCTTAATAAAATCTTCCGCGGCAGAGAATAGGCAACGTTTGCTTTTTGAAAACGCTTCATGTACAGCTACTTCTCCGTCAGACAACAGATCGGAATTCTGCAAGGATCTTTGCAGTTACTTAAGATATTCCCTTGAAAAAGTCTCTACCAAGTTATACCAAGTGTATACAAGCTTCAGATCATTCTTAGAGAAGTATGTATATCAGTCAACCTATTCCCAATTAATCAGCTTTGAGAACATTTTATATCTCGACTCTCTATTAAGATGTTTTAAAGAAGATAAGATCTGAAGTTCTCAACCACAAGAAATGGGTTTCATTAGACGAAACAACTGACGTATATGGGAGGTACGTAGCTAAAGTAATTATTGGCATTCTGAAAGATGACAAGCCCGGTAGTGTGTTTCTCCTGACGTGTGCGGCTTTAGAGAAAGTAAATCATTCCTCCATTGCAGTGTTGTTTGATGACGCTGTGAAGTTATTGTGGCCAAATGGGATAAAAAGAAACAACATATTTCGTGTAACTGATGCCGCCTAGTACATGAAGAATGCCATGCATACAGTGGCCGAAGAGTACTCAGAAGTAGATAAATAATTTGCAAATGACAACAAATTATCCTGATAGCTTCCATTCGAGTTCAAAGGTTGAAAGAAACTGCTCCTACTCTGTTTCTTTGGGGAACTTTCCTCGACGCTGTTCAATATTCCTTCAAGACGGTTGTTCACGAGTAGTAGGGCAATGGAGATACGAGAGCAAACCTAACATCGCAGTCGCCATCCTGGAGGGGCCTAACCTTACAGGGAGCAGTTTAACACCCAGATGCCCTTCCCGACGCCATATTGTAGGGCCCTAAACCCTCAGGGCATAGTTTTACGGGTAGATGCCCTTCCCGACGCCACTTGGATGGGCCTAAACTCGCAGAGCGCAGCTTTACAGTCAGATGTCCTTCTCGGCACCACCTTAGTGGGGAATAAACTCACAGGGCCTAGTTTTACGCCAAGATGCCCTCTCCGTTATAATCTTGGAGGGGCCTAACTACGCTGTCGCCAACTTTCCCTCCTCACAGCCGCCTTTTTTAGGGGCTTAACGACACAGTTGCCATCTTTGCCCAGTTCTACTGACAGATGCCCTTCCCGTCACTATTTTGGAAGGTCCTAACCACACCGTCGCGATACTGGGCCGAGTTTTACGGTCAGATGCCCCTTTGCTCCTCACAGACCCATTTTTAGAGGCCTGTCGTCACAGTCACCAACTTGGGCCCAGTTTTACGGAGAGATGCTCTTCCCTCCTTCTCTCCTCATCTGGCCATGCGTCTTGGTAGGTGTGCTAGGTACCAACTGATTAGCCCAACCTAGCACACGAGGGCGAAACGCTGGCAACCAGGAATGAGTTAGCTCGAAAATTTATAATGTCCAATAACGGACCATTTATATTTGTATTATAAATATTTTTCTGTTCAGAACACGAGAGATTGTAAGCTGACTACAGACATGAAAATTGAAAACCACGTAAAACCATCTTCAGGCTGCCGGTCTAACACCTGGTACATATAATAATTATTATTTTTCTACTTTTATGAAACCTGTTTGCTGCAACATACTGTTAGATGGCGCATCAATTGTTATGATAATTACTAAAATTAGAATTCCGTTCAATCAATAATAATAATAAGTTAACAACAGACAAGAAATGCACACAGAGGATTGAACCTGCACAGTTTGCGACGGGAAGGCCAGCATCTCGGTAGGTGCTAGCATACAATTTCTAATTATTCGATTCTCTACATGAGGTGAGAGAACCCTACAAAAAGTTTTTTCCAACTACCATATATTCTGTCATTCATTTTATCTTCCCTGACGTCAGGAAGGGCATCTAACTGTAAAACTAGGTCAGATGAGGAGAGAAGGAAATGTGACCTTAAAAAACTGTTGCAGATCAGGAGGAGTACACTACTAGGATGATGATGAGGAGGGGGAGTGAAGAGCATCTGTCCGTAAAACTAATCCAGATGAATAGGGAAGGAGATCTGACTGCAAAATTAGGCCAGATAAGGAAGAGCTTCCGTCCATAAAAGTATGGAAGATGAGGAAGAGGGAAGGGCATCTGACCGTAAAACGGTGGAAGATGAAGAGGAGGAGGGGGAAGGGGATCTGACCCCAAAAACTAGACCATATGAGGTGGAGGAAGGAAGGAAAAACTGGACCAGATGACGAGGAACGATGGGCATCTCCCCGTAAAACTTGGCCATATGAGAGAGGTTAGATCAAGTTGGCGACTGTGAGGATAGGGCCCTCCAAAATGGCGTCTAAGGGGAGGGAAGGACATCCGATCGTAGAACTGGGCCCAAGATTGTAGCTGTGAAGTTGGCCCCTCCAAAATGGCATCTATTAGGAGGGAAGGGTATCTGACCGTAAAACTGGGCCCAATAAGTTGACTGTGTAGTTATGCAACTCCAAAATGGCGAAGGGATGGGCATCCGAGCGTAAAACTGGGCCCCAAGATGGCGACTGGTGGTTAAGCCCCTCACAAAATTGCGGCTACGAGGAGGGAAGTGCATTTGACTGTAAAACTGGGCCCAGAACGGTGACTTTGTAGTTAGGCCTCTCCAAATTGGCGATCGGAGGGGCATCTGACTGTAAAACTGGACCAAGATTGCGACTCAGCAGTTAGGCCCCTCAAAAATGGTTACGGGAAGGGCATCTGTCCGTAAAATTGCGCCCAAGATGGCGACTGTGTAGTTAGGACACTCCAAAATGGCGACGGGAAGGGTATCTGTCCGTTAACTGGTCCCAAGATGGCGACTGTGTAGTTAGGCCCCTCCAAGATCGTAACGGAAAGGGCATCTGACCGTTAAACTAGACCCTGTGAGATTAGGCCTCTCGATGATGGTAACGGGAAGGTCTCTGGCGTAAAACTGGGCCCTGTAAGGTTAGGCCCTTCCAAGTTGGCGCCGGGAAGGGCACCTGGCCGTGAAAGTGTGCCCTGTGTGTTTAGGCCCCTCAAAGATGGCGACTGTTAGGCTTGCACTCGAACCACCATACCCCTACCACTCAACTAGGGGTGCTGGCGAGAGTGATTTGGAACATACATGGGTCATTGCGTCTGTTTACTTGTGCCATCTTGGTCGAAAATTACCTGTTCATATCATCGAATTTCGGTGTAATACCAAGAGTCTTGAGACTGTGGGGCTTTGGCCATTGTGAAGAACAGTGAGTGGGATTTAAAGAAAAGGAAGGGTGAAATGGCTGGAAAAATTCTGATCTCTCTGTGCACACTATACAACATTTGGGGATTTTCAGCAGTAGTTTTGTCCGTAGGACAGCCTTGTTCAAATTTGCCCCCCATAACATCGTGTGACGTACAGAAACATTCTGCCTGGCTACCGAAAAGGAATCTAGTTCGACTATTTGAAAACGCACATGATCACCCAGTGCAATTTCATTGCTGGAAAGGAATACTAAGACCAGGTATGGATATTTTCATCGACATTTTTATAGAAATTTGCCAATTAAAAACGAGTTAAATACTTTATCAAATCATCACCCGTTGCTAATTATTTCTTGAGTTTTTTTAGGATATGTGTTGCCATATCTGAATATATGGAAGAACTGTGTGATAACAAACAAAACTGACAAATCCTTATTTATAGGCCTAAATTTATCTATTATAATGTGAGGTCATATTTTTTCCTTTTTCGGTCACATTTTACAGATTTTTGGGTCATATTTCTTGGATATTTCGAAGATTTTTAGGTCATTGAAAACCGCCCCTTGCTTATGAGTACCATATCCCGAGTCCACCCAGCTTTCACTCCCATAAAGCAAAGTTGGTCTGGTAGAACACATCCTAAATACTTGAAATTGTCTGCCTGTTCGTGTTTTGTATCCCCAAAGTTCTCGTGGATTTGTTACTTACTAATACGTATTTAGTTTTAGAAAGGCTAATCTTCATATCATACCCACTGCACCTATTTTCAAGTTCCAAGATATTAGACTGCGCGCTTTCGGCACAATCTGCCATTAAGACCAAGTTGTCAGCATAGGTCAGACTGCTTATCACATTTCCACCCAACAGAATTCCTTCTTGCCACTTAATATCTTTCAGTAGGTGATCCAAAGTTTACAGATTAGAGCCTTGTGAACCCCTTCTAAGTGCCTTGACCAAAATATTAGAAAGTATTATATCGGAACAAGAAATTTCATTATAACAAAAGACGAAGAACACTGTCCCGTGGTGTTGGCGGAGTGTAGGCTCTCCACAGGCTTGACGTAATGCGCTCATTCACAATCTTGGCTTTTTTGGGCTTATTCGATTCCTTTTGATCCATTTTGCCGATTCTATTTGCGATATCCTTGGACCTTCTTTAAATTAAGATATTGAGACATTCCGAAATTTGCATAATGTTCACGAGTATCTTTTTCGCGTGCGCAATCAAAGACGATCAACATACAGCTCTATCCTACTTTTATTGCTTTTTTAATCGTATGGCCTCAGCTACCGTGTGCAGACATTTCAATTTGACGTCATCTGGCTGTCTGCTCGTCAATTTCGACGTTCCGTTTTACTCTAGGCCCACTAGATGGCATACCGAGTAAACCGAAACTCTCTTGGGCGTCTATGGCTGAGATTTAATGAATTTTGTCGGGTAAACACCAAATGTGTTACCAGAGATCTTTTACATGCCGACATCGTACGACATGGAGTGTCGAATGGACTTTTTTTCACCCTTTAAAAATCCGACTACCTCTGCCGGGTTTGAACCCGCTATCTTGGGATCCGGAGGCCCACACTCTACCACTGACCCACAGAGGCAGCTTCTATCCTACTTCTTGTGTTGAGTTAACAACAGTGGATATAGGGTAGACCAGGGCAAAATGATTGCTCTAATGCATGAACATCTCAGTACCTATGTTAAGGAGCACACATTAGCTATTAATGAGATTATTTTAATGTTTTAACGTAAATACAACATAGAATATACTCCTGTACAAATTTAGTTCAAAGGAAAATTATGATACCTCTTTTTCTTAGACAGATCAATTATCTTTGTACTTGCCTTAAGATTTAATACAACGATCCTCTTAGCCATATGTTTGGAACAATTTATGAAATATCTGGGAACATAAATTTGTATAGCCTACGAAATGAAACAATTCAGAAATTAGTTTATCCATTTATTCATTCATCACAAAATGCAAAAATAACATGTTAAAATATTGTCTTCAAGAACACATGAAATAAAAACTGAAGGATCACTTTACACTTCCTGCGGCTCGTGGGAATCCTTTTGCTGCTAACCCCATTACAAATGAATCCACTCCAGTACAAAGACGTTTTGTGAAACAATAGCTCTGATTGGCTGAGCTTTTGAATCTCCAGGGAATCCCCTAGCAATAACGGCGTATGCTTAGTTAATTAAGCGCACCTCCTGTTGGAGTGTTCTGCTTTCTTTGTGCGTCGTCGAATAGTGAACATCAGTGTACGCGGGACGCGTAATTGCTGCCACGTGGGCAGGAGTTTAACTTTGTACGGCCGTGAACAGTATTGTGTAAACTGTGTGCAGTAACAAGTTCGTGTATTAAAGGAACATACTGTAATTTCCGCCGCAGACTGATAATCGAGCGAGAGACCGTTATCCGTGTATTATATTATAATGGCGTGTGGCCTCCGAATAGGCCGAGTGCAGGTCTTTCGATTTGACGCCGTATAGGCGACCTGCTCGTCTATGAGAATGGGGCCCTACCTGTGATGAATTCTAATGCTGAAAACGACACACACACACCCAGCCCCCGAGCCATTGGAAGTAACCAATGAAGGTTAAAATCCCCGACCCGGCCGGGAATCGAACCCGGGGCCTCAGAACTAAAGGCCAGCACGCTAACCATTTAGCCATGGAGACCAACGCACCGGTCGCGTTTCGCGAGAGACTATTCGAATCGATCCGCGGGCCGGTCAAAGAGACAGTGCTTGGACTCCTAATATTTATCGTGTATGGCGAACGTGTTGTTGGTGTTACTTTATTCACGTTGGCTTGTAATTACAGCCGACAGAGCGTTTGTTCGGTGCAACGTGCACGGAGAGCGATGAAGAAATACAGACCAGAAAGTTGTGTGTTGCTGTTATACAACAACTACCTTCAAGAAGATGGCATCACCCATAGAAGAGAGAAGATTGGATCCACGTGTTGAAACTCTGCTGATCATGGAGTAGTTTCTCCTGACTGTGGGGATGTGACCCGCTGCAGATGTCCTGGGAGTTGCCGAGATAAGACACACGCAATATGTTTTAAATGGCATGTTTTGTGAATTACGATTAATACTAGTGAGGCTTAGATTAGGGATTTTCTCTAATATAATTTCAGCCTGACAGCATGTGTTAATTTTATATTTGTGCTACTGTAAATACGGACAGGTCGGGGTTGCACGCATTTTTTATCTTTCTCTTACTTTATAATTAGCTAGATGGGATATCGAGGGAAATGACGGGTTTTATGTTGATTTTATTCGTGTGAATTATGCATGTTATCTAGTTTGAGGTTATTCCTATGTTTTTGGTATGATAGAAATAGAAAGATTAGATAACTGAAATCATCAACGTCCCGAGTTACACACTCTCAGCATTGAGACTAAGTTTCATTTATTTATATAGAGAGATTAGTGACAGATAGGATGCTGGAGGTTCTGTGAGATGTGTGGAGCAGTATGAGCACCGTTGATTATAATAGGTTCTTTTAATATGGGCTGTAAACTGTTTGAACATTGATTGGACAGGGAATCTAACCCTGATTTGTAATGAAATGGGTGAAGAAATTACAGGATATATGTATGAGAATTTAGTGCATGCTGAAATGTATGTGAAGTCAATGATGCGGGCAGTGTACATGCTTGGAAATGTTATGAGAAATATGTGAAGCGAGAATAGGCCTGTGATTGTATTATGGATTATTATTGAGAATTGTCCGACTCGTTGGCTGAACGGTCATCGTACTGGCCTTCGGTTCATAGGGTCCCGGGTTCGATTCCCGGCCGGGTCGGGGATTTTAACCTTAATTGGTTAATTCCAATGGCACGGGGGCTGGGTGTATGTGTTGTCTTCATCATCATTTCATCCTCATCACGACGCGCAGGTCACCTACGGGTGTCAAATAGAAAGACCTGCACCTGGCGAGCCGAACCCGTCCTGGGATATCCCGGCGCTAAAAGCCATACGACATTTCATTTCATTGAGAATTAAAATTGCCGTGAAGTAAATGTCAGGCCCAGTCATTATTACATGTGTGTTGAGAAATATAGTAGCATGGCGGCAAGGATGTGAGTCTCCGAGCAGTTGTTGAAATATTAGCTCGCTTTGAAAGTCAGCTTATCAGCCAATACCATAGTTGTGAAGCGACGAGCAATTTCCGTGATATAAAAACAGTGACCAGTTTCCAAAAGTAGTCTTGAGTTTTAATATTATTTTTCAGTTGATTGCCGAGCAGGAAATCTGTAGTTGACGAAGGGCGTTACCCTGTGTGCCGATGCAATAAGATGGACGTGATGGTTGCCCGTTGCTTTCCTTGTTTCTATTGAATTATATTGTTTTTTTCTTTTACAGGATTGTGTATTTGTATGGTTTCATTGTGATTTCGGTTTGTTGTCTTGTTGATTCTTGGGGAACAGCCCGAGTGCTGAGTTGATTAAGATTAATCTACCGGGCGAGTTGGCCGTGCGCGTAGAGGCGCGCGGCTGTGAGCTTGCATCCGGGAGATAGTAGGTTTGAATCCCACTATCGGCAGCCCTGAAGATGGTTTTCCGTGGTTTGCCATTTTCCAGGCAAATGCTGGGGCTGTACCTTAATTAAGGCCACGGCCGCTTCCTTCCAACTCCTAGGCCTTTCCTATCCCATCGTCGCCATAAGACCTATCTGTGTCGGTGCGACGTAAAGCCCCTAGCAAAAAAAAAAAAGGTTAATCTAGTTCCGACTAGACCTTTGGTGAACCGCGTTTTACGTCGAGTCAGTGTAGTTTGGTAAGTTTTCCACCCACCTGATGCAATGTATATACTTTGATTATTTTAGCTTGTTCTGATTGTTGTAAATATAGAGTAGGGACATGCCACTAGTATTTCATATCGTCATGTTCCACTACGTCCGAATTTAGATCACGCGCGGGAACAAACAAAACCCTTACGACGGTGTTACTCCAGGAACGTTGGACTATTACGTCTCAGTATTTTATTTTGTAGTTGGAATTTTCATTTTCTCATTTTATTTGTTTAGCGTTGATAATGTTTGTTTTTCGTATTTCTATTGCTTGAATTTAATTTCATTTCGATGCCGGTTTCAAGCCGTTTTCAATTTGATTTTACTATGTGAATTGTAGTATGGTTCGGGTTGTTTTCTGCTATAAACATATCTTCTCATTCGAGATAAACCTCCATTATTCCTGTCATGATACTTAGAGATAAGTTTAAACTTCGACTTTTAGACTTCCCGCGACAACTTAACCCACTCTCTACCCGCCTGAGTTAGTCGGAAATGGAGGCATCGTCCTACAGGGTTCTTACCCCTGGGTACGGTACAGTATTTTTAAATCTGTTAAGTTGTACAGCACTCTGCTGAGCTGTTTAACAAGCGTCAATCAATCAATCAATCAATCAATCAATCAATCAATCAATCAATCAATCAATCAATCAATCAATCAATCAATCAATCAATCAATCAATCAATCAATCAATCAATCAATCAATCAATCAATCAATCAAATCTCTACTGATCTGCATTTAGGGCAGTCGCTCACGTGGCAGATTTCCTCTCTGTTGTTTTCCTAGCCTTTTCTTGAATGATTCCAAAGAAATTGAAAATTCATTGAACATCTCCCTTGGTAAGTTATTCTGATCCCTAACTCCCCTTCCTATTAACTAATATTTGCCCCAATTGAATTTCAACTTTATCTTCTTTCCTACTTGCAAAGACTCCACTCAATCTTATTCGTCTACTGATCTCTCCACTGACAGCTCGGAACATACCAGTTAGCCGAGCAGCGCGTCTCTTTTCTCCCAAGTCTTCCCAGACCAAAGTTCGGAATATTTTTGTAACGCTATTCTTTTGTCGAAAATCACCCAGAACAAATCGAGCTGCTTTTCTTTTGATCTTTTTCATGTCATGAATCAAGTAATTCTGGTGAGGGTCCCATGTAGTGGGACAATACTCTAGTTGGGGTCTTACCAGACACTTATATACCCTCTCCTGTACACTCTTACTACAAACCCTAAATAACCTCATAACGATGTGCAGAGATCTGTACTCTTTATTTACAATCATATTTATGTCAATTAACCCAAAGAAGACCTTTCCTTATATTAACACCTAGGTAGTTACAATGATCCCGAACAGGAACTTTCATCCGCAGTAATTAAAACTGAAACTCGCACCCTGCTGTACTGCACGCAGTGTACTCATTGTACTAGGATGAACTTTATTGTATTCAGAAGTAATTGAGTAAACGTGACTTATCTCTATATATACACCGCCCGGAACCAGAAACGCGATGATGAAGATAACTTTACCAAAATCAGTTCGATCAGTACGTACTTGTTTATCTCTGCAGCAGAGGTCATACGTTTACCAACCATGTTATTAAAATTAAACAGAGGTATTCCTTCATGCGCCACTGTAGGGCGTCTTAAAGGGACCGAATGTTTACGACGAGAATCTTAGCAACCAACTCAATTATTTCCAAATGGTAAATTAACTAAAATAAAAATTATACAATAATATAATTTCGAAAGTTTCAGACTCATGTTCAGTCTGACCTGGTGATTCTAGACTATCATGTTCAGTCTGACCTGGTGATTCTAGACTATCATGTTCAGTCTGACTTGGTGATTCTAGGCTACCATGTTCAGTCTGACCTGGTGATTCTAGACTATCATGTTCAGTCTGACCTGGTGATTCTAGACTACCATGTTCAGTCTGACCTGGTGATTCTAGACTACCCTGTTCAGTCTGACCTGGTGATTCTAGAATACCATGTTCAGTCTGACCTGGTGATTCTAGACTACCCTGTTCAGTCTGACCTGGTGATTCTAGACTATAATGTTCAGTCTGACCTGGTGATTCTAGGCTACCATGTTCAGTCTGACCTGGTGATTCTAGACTACCCTGTTCAGTCTGACCTGGTGATTCTAGAATACCATGTTCAGTCTGACCTGGTGATTCTAGACTACCCTGTTCAGTCTGACCTGGTGATTCTAGACTATCATGTTCAGTCTGACCTGGTGATTCTAGATTACCATGTTCAGTCTGACCTGGTGATTCTAGACTACCATGTTCAGTCTGACCTGGTGATTCTAGACTATCATGTTCAGTCTGACCTGGTGATTCTAGGCTACCATGTTCAGTCTGACCTGGTGATTCTAGACTACCCTGTTCAGTCTGACCTGGTGATTCTAGACTACCATGTTCAGTCTGACCTGGTGATTCTAGACTATCATGTTCAGTCTGACCTGGTGATTCTAGACTACCCTGTTCAGTCTGACCTGGTGATTCTAGAATACCATGTTCAGTCTGACCTGGTGATTCTAGACTACCCTGTTCAGTCTGACCTGGTGATTCTAGACTATAATGTTCAGTCTGACCTGGTGATTCTAGGCTACCATGTTCAGTCTGACCTGGTGATTCTAGACTACCCTGTTCAGTCTGACCTGGTGATTCTAGAATACCATGTTCAGTCTGACCTGGTGATTCTAGACTACCCTGTTCAGTCTGACCTGGTGATTCTAGACTATCATGTTCAGTCTGACCTGGTGATTCTAGATTACCATGTTCAGTCTGACCTGGTGATTCTAGACTACCATGTTCAGTCTGACCTGGTGATTCTAGACTATCATGTTCAGTCTGACCTGGTGATTCTAGGCTACCATGTTCAGTCTGACCTGGTGATTCTAGACTACCCTGTTCAGTCTGACCTGGTGATTCTAGACTATCATGTTCAGTCTGACCTGGTGATTCTAGACTATCATGTTCAGTCTGACCTGGTGATTCTAGACTATCATGTTCAGTCTGACCTGGTGATTCTAGACTATCATGTTCAGTCTGACCTGGTGATTCTAGACTATCATGTTCAGTCTGACCTGGTGATTCTAGACTATCATGTTCAGTCTGACCTGGTGATTCTAGACTATCATGTTCAGTCTGACCTGGTGATTCTAGACTACCATGTTTAGTCTGACCTGGTGATTCTAGACTACCATGTTCAGTCTGACCTTGTGATTCTAGACTATCATGTTCAGTCTGACCTGGTGATTCTAGACTATCATGTTCAGTCTGACCTGGTGATTCTAGAGTATCATGTTCAGTCTGACTTGGTGATTCTAGAATACCATGTTCAGTCTGACCTGGTGATTGTAGACTATCATGTTCAGACTGACCTGGTGATTCTAGACTATCATGTTTAGTCTGACCTGGTGATTCTAGAGTATCATGTTCAGTCTGACCTGGTGATTCTAGACTATCATGTTCAGTCTGACCTGGTGATTCTAGACTATCATGTTCAGTCTGACCTGGTGATTCTAGGCTACCATGTTCAGTCTGACCTGGTGATTCTAGACTATCATGTTCAGTCTGACCTGGTGATTCTAGAGTATCATGTTCAGTCTGACCTGGTGATTCTAGACTATCATGTTCAGTCTGACCTGGTGATTCTAGAGTATCATGTTCAGTCTGACCTGGTGATTCTAGACTATCATGTTCAGTCTGACCTGGTGATTCTAGACTATCATGTTCAGTCTGACCTGGTGATTCTAGACTATCATGTTCAGTCTGACCTGGTGATTCTAGACTATCATGTTCAGTCTGACCTGGTGATTCTAGAGTATCATGTTCAGTCTGACCTGGTGATTCTAGACACTGTGCTAACCACTCCGTTGCAAACTTTGTATCCCCATGGTGTCAGTGAATTCTCTCAAGACTATCGTTTTGTTAAATGTTTGAAAAAGTTATTTGTAAATGAGTAAAATATTTCTCAGTAATTGTATACTTGAGCCTAGTTATTTCTTCTTGTGATTGTTTTCTCATAAACAACGTTGAGATTGATCGTTACCTCTTCTTATTCATTTTTCCTCACTTTAATATAAACCTGGATTACGTTTGCTTTGGATTTCTTGAATAAACAAGTATTCAGACTCTTCAAGTTTTCGCCCAAGTATCGCAGTGGTCTCGTCGCTTATATTGCGACACTCGAAACACATATGTTCAATATACTGTATTTCCTTTAGATTCCGAAAATAAATGTTCCTTTTAGTCAGAAAAAAAAACGTTTCGGAACAATTCACTTTCAAAGGAAAGGACGAACAAACTCTATCCGTGAACCAAAACTTGTCTTGTTTTACAAGCGGGAGAGAGAGAGAGAGAGAGAGAGAGAGAGAGAGAGAGAGCACAGTCCACTTCCTACAGCATGCAATGGAAGCAAATTCCCATATAACCTGTAATTCCCTGTAGAAAATATTATTTTCGATATCATTAAATTTTATATGTACCTTTGTCAGTTCTTATTGCTTCGTCGTTGGTCGATACCGGGTTAGATTCCCGGCCGAGTTGGGGAATTTAACCTTCATTGGTTAATTCCCAATGCTCGGGGGCTGCGTAAGTGTGAGATAGGTAGGACCCTCAATAACTAGACAGCTCCACTAGGTGTGTTTCGGAGGCCACACGGCTCAATGTACTGGATGTTAGCTGCCTCTGTGGATCAGTGGTAGAGGATCCCAAGATAGCGGCTTCAAAAGCGGCGGAGGTTGTCGGATTTTTGAAGGCTACAGACAACAGAAGAAGCAGAATTTTCGTTTTATCGCGAGAAATAGCTTTGAGCGACTCATTATACTTGTCCTTGCTTCAGGAAATTCGTGAAATTATAGATTCCCTTTACTTTTTTTTCTGTTCGTCGTACAAGAAGGCACACAGATTTGTAAACACTATTTAATAAAGAAAATCACTACACCACACAATGAAATAAACGAATTAGCGCATAACTATCAATCAAGAACGCATTAGCAACACTAACAACAACAAAACAATTTACGGAACCCAGCGCGCCAGCGGGATTACTGAGAAACTTTCCTACTAGGCCTGTCAAGGTAGCATCACAGTCTAATATAAGGGTGCGAAGTTCATCCGCTTGTAAGCTGAAGCGACACTAGCACATCTAGCGGCGAGGTAGAGGCAACTTGCTAGCAGACAACAGGGAACGAATTACCACCACAGTCTAAAATGGTCATAACTTCTGAACCATTCATGCAAATCATGTCCGGACAAGGTTACTGTAACCCTCATGAAATAGTGGAGGAGGTCAAACAATTTATTTCGATGAGGAGTTCGAGGATAGTAGTGTCCGCAATATGTTTATAACACTGCACAAATATATAATGAGTAGAGCCCGGATTTCCATGCAAATGCATGTTTTTAAATAAGCTAGCTATACTAAAATTGGAACGATACAGAGAAGATTAGCATGGCCCCTGTGCAAGGATGACACGCAAAATCGTGAAGCGTTCCACATTTTTCCTCCTCTACGAACCATGTGACCTTGCCGCGGTGGGGAGGCTTGCGTGTCCCAATGATGCAGATAGCCGAGCCGCAGGTGCAACCATATCGGATGGGTATCTGTTGAGAGACCAGACTAACGAATGGTTCAACGAAAGGGGGGTAGCAGCCTTTCGGTAGTTACAAGGGCGGCAGTCTAGATGATTGACTGATACGGCCTTGTAATAATACTCAACATGGCTTAGCTGTGTTGATACTGCTACACGGCTGAAAGCAACGGGAAACTACAGCCGTAACCACCTCCCGAGGACATGCAGCTGTCTCTGTATGAATGATGTACTGATGATGGCTTCCTCCCGGGTAAAATATTCCGGAGGTAAACTAGTCCCCCATTCGGATCTCCGGGTGGGGACTACACGAGAGGAGGCGATCATCAGGAAGATGGATACTGACATTCTGCGAGTCGGAGCGTGGAATGTTAGAAGTTTGAATCGTTGTGGTAGGTTAGAGAATCTGAAAAGGGAGATGGATAGGCTAAAGTTAGATGTAGTTGGTATAAGTGAAGCACGTTGGCAGGAAGAACAGGACTTTTGGTCACGCGACTACCGAATTATCAACACGAAATCAAACAGGGGAATGCAGGAGTTGGTTTAATAATGAATAAGAAAATAGGGCAGCGGGTAAGCTACTACGACCAGCATAGTGAAAGAATTATTGTCGCCAAGATAGACACCAAACCAATGCCCACCACAATAGTGCAGGTCTATATGCCTACTAGTTCAGCGGATGATGAAGAAATTGAAAGAATATATGAGGAGATAGAAGATTTAATACAATATGTAAAAGGTGACGAGAATCTAATTGTGATGGGAGACTGGAACGCAGTGGTAGGCCAAGGAAGAGAAGGTTGTACAGGAGGAGAATTTGGATTGGGACAAAGGAACGAAAGAGGAAGTCGGCTGGTTGAATTCTGCAGATGAAATGCCATCTGAAGTTGAAGAAATTGAAGAAAGGAAAGAATGCAAAAAGATGGGATCTAGACAAGTTGAAAGAAAAGAGTGTGATGGATTGTTTCAAGGAACATGTTGCACAAGGACTAAATGAAAAGGCCGAAGGAAACACAGTAGAGGAAGAGTGGAGAGTCATGAAAAATAAAGTCAGTAGGGCTGCTGAAGAAATGTTAGGAAGGAAGAAAAGATTAACTAAGAATCAGTGGATAACTCAGGAGATACTAGACCTGATTGATGAACGACGAAAATACAAGAATGCTAGGAATGAAGAGGGCAGAAAAGAATACAGGCGATTAAAGAATCAAGTGGATAGAAAGTAAAGGTAGCTAAGGAAGAATGGCTGAAGGAGAAGTGCAAGGATGTCGAAGGCTGTATGGTCCTGGGTAAGGTAGATGCTGCATACAGGAAAATCAAGGAAACCTTTGGAGAAAGGAAATCTAGGTGCATGCATATTAAGAGCTCAGATGGAAAGCCACTTCTAGGGAAAGAAGACAAAGCAGAAAGTTGGCAGGAGCATATCCAACAGTTGTATCAAGGTAACGATGTAGGTAATTTCATTCTGGAACATGAAGGGGCTGTTGATGCTGATGAAATGGGAGACCCAATTTTGAGGTCAGAGTTTGACAGAGCTGTGAGTGACCTAAATAGGAACAAGGCACCTGGAATTGATGATATTCCCTCTGAACTACTGACTGCCTTAGGAGAAACCAGCATGGTAAGGTTATTTCATTTAGTGTGCAAGATGTATGAGACAGGAGAAGTCCCATCCGATTTTCGGCAGAATGTTGTTATACCTATTCCCAAGAAAGCCGGTGCTGACAGGTGTGAAAACTACCGCACTATTAGTTTAGTATCTCATGCCTGCAAAATTTTAACACGTATTATTTACAGAAGAATGGAAAAACAAGTTGAAGCTGAGTTGGGGGAAGATCAATTTGGCTTCAGAAGAAATGTAGGAACACGTGAAGCAATCCTGACTTTACGTCTGATCTTAGAGGATCGAATCAAGAAGGACAAGCCCACGTACATGGCATTCGTAGATCTAGAAAAGGCATTCGATAATGTTGATTGAACGAGGCTATTTATGATTCTGAAGATGATAGGGATCAGATACCGAGAACGAAGAATTATCTACAACCTGTATAAAAATCAGTCTGCAGTGATAAGAATCGAGGGCTTTGAAAAAGAAGCAGCAATCCAGAAAGGAGTGAGGCAAGGCTGCAGTTTGTCCCCTCTCCTTTTCAGTGTTTACATAGAACAGGCAGTAAAGGAAATCAAAGAGAAATTTGGAAAGGGAATCACAGTCCAAGGAGAGAAAATCAAAACCTTGAGATTTGCGGATGATATTGTTATTTTATCTGAGACTGCAGAAGATCTCGAGAAGTTGCTGAATGGTATGGATGAAGTCTTGGGTAAGGAGTACAAGATGAAAATAAGTAAGTCCAAAACAAAAGTAATGGAGTGCAGTCGAACGAAGGCAGGTGATGTAGGAAATATTAGATTAGGAAACGAAGTCTTAAAGGAAGTAGATGAATATTGTTACTTGGGTAGTAAAATAACCAACGATGGCAGAAGTAAGGAGGACATAAAATGCAGACTAGCACAAGCAAGGAAGAGCTTTCTTAAGAAAAGAAATTTGCTCACTTCAAACATTGATATCGGAATTAGAAAGATGTTAGAAAGAAGCTTTTGAAATGTGGTGTTACAGAAGAATGCTGAAGGTGAGATGGATAGATCGAATCACGAATGAAGAGATACTGAATCGAATTGGTGAGAGGAGATCGATTTGGCTAAATTTGACGAGAAGAAGAGATAGAAGGATAGGACACATCTTAAGACACCCAGGACTTGTTCAGTTGGTTTTTGAAGGAAGTGTAGGTGGCAAGAACGGTAGGGGTAGACCAAGGTATGAATATGACAAACAGATTAGAGCAGATGTAGGATGCAATAGTTACGTCGAAATGAAAAAGTTAGCACAGGATAGGGTGGCATGGAGAGCTGCATCAAACCAGTCTATGGACTGATGACTCAAACAACAACACTTCTCAAACTTTGCAAATATTCGTTATACGGCTTAACAATTCCAAATAACCGGTCTTTTTCCGTGCATGTTTGCATGTTTTGGCATTTTTCGGAGAAAATTCATGCATAATGCATATTTGGAAGATTTCGGATTTAATAGCGCATATTTGGACGTTTAATATTTCATAATATGACTTTTATTCTGACGCATATATATTGTTAACTTGCATCATAGTGCATTTTCTGAATGTTAGTTTGCAGAATTTGGGACAATTTTTCACGTTGTAGGCTACAGTATGTCTATTACTGAGAGACGGAGAGAACGTATTCCTGGCATCCTATGTGACAACCATAGTTAGTAGCCTACATACGGTACAGGTCCTACAGTATAATGCAATTAACCAAACACTTTCTTATCTGTTGCTTGAGTAAACAATGACGTAAGTCGGAAGGCCCCACGTCGAAATCTAATTCTTAGGAATAAGGTGTCCCAGTTTTACAGTTGTACATTGCTATAAATTGAACTATAAATTGTGCATTAATCATTGACGGCTCAGTTTTCGTCTGTTAGACGAACAAAAGAAACCTTGTGTCGCACTTCTGTGGCGCTGCGTTACTGGGATAGCAGCTTACAAATTCTGGTTTCTCATTGAACCCTCTACCGGTGTTATCCTGGAATGTCCTACCCGGAACTCTCAATCGTCACACGTCTGTGTTATCGCAGCAAGCAATCGTTACCACTTATTGAGGACATTCAAATGTGTCCGCAATCATCGCATGGAGAAGCAGCTGCCGCAGATAGAGATAAGTTGAACAAACGAATTCGTTCAAATCCTGATTTTGAATTCGTCAAGCTTATAAAAGACGTATTGTGGTGAATATGCAAAAGACGTACAATTTGACCTCACTTTGTCCAAATGTCTGCATTGAATTATGCATCTATCACTTCTCGTGACGTAAAAAGATAATTTTCTGTGCTTAAGTATGTGCTGAATGATAAACGGATGAGCTTAAATCAAGACAATTTGGAAAAATTAGGGTAGTTTTTGTTCATGTTTCAAAAGGAACTGAATTTTGATAGTGCATATTTTCCAGTTTATTGTGCATGTTTTGCCATATGATAGTGCATGAATGCATGCATATTTTGAGATTTGATAGTGCATGGAAATCCGGGCTCTGATAATGAGACTCTCTAGAGCTGCGCAGCCTTGGAATCTCCTTTAGACAGGAAGTTACCGCGAATGACGTCATAGCAAAGCCAGCTGCTCTACTCATGCCTCTTTATAAACACAACAGGCTTTTAAAATGCAAGCAGTTCCGGTTTCCTTCTACGTACGTGGCTTTGACGATCTGCGTACTTCCATCAATGTTTGAATGCGTTTGGAGCCACTTGTTAGGCAGTGGGCTGTAGATCACCCTACAAACATAACTGAATTGAAAACTGCTTACTTTTCGTTATGAAAGTGGCAAGCATGATCGCTGGTGCAAACTGGTGGGAATAATGGCAGGAAGGTAGTCGGAATGATTAAGTTAGGAATGAACTCGATGGATGAAGATTTACACATGCAGTGTTGCCAACTTATATTTCAAGATCCGCTAAATACTACGTAAAATCCACTAAAATTCCGCCAAGAAATCCGATATCAAATAATGAGCAATAAAATTAGCAATAATAATAATAATAATAATAATAATAATAATAATAATAATAATAATAATAATAATAATAGTAAATGCCTGCACTCACCTGATCTGTGAGTTTCACTGGGATTAACCCCTGCCTGCGAGTTAAAACTTGTAGATGAATCCCCTACCTCTTACAGTTCATTAAACGGTCTTCCTTCATGGCATGATATAAATGCCACTCTCTCACAGTGTCATTATCTGTCGTCATTCGTCAACTAAGAGATAAGTACCCTTTCCCCACGCATTATAGATGATCTCATAACATCAAATCCAAATAACATGCTTTCCTCATGTGACTGCTTGCTCCTGACAAGAAATACGGAATAGCTGGGAGATAGACTGGAGTATAAATGGGTAAAACACTAAATTCCGCTATAATAAATCTAGAATTCTGCCAAATATTCCGCTAAATGATATATTTCTCCGCCGACAGTCTTCTAATTCCTCCAAATTTAGAGGAATATCCGCTAAGTTGGCAACACTGGCCACATGTGAGGACATGTGAGGCGAATGGCGAACGATGATACCAAGGAGAATACGATCATGGAGGGTAACAGACCAAGACGATGATGTTTCTAGTGATTTAAAGATAAGTTAACGAGGCCAGAGAGGTCGTTACTTTACTGTCCCTCCATGTCGACTGTGCTCGATCACTTTGTGGTCCATGCTGTCGGAATAATAATAATGTCCGTGACGATTAGCCGTCATCTCCGGAGGCCCGGGTTCGATTCCAGGATCTGCCACAAAATTTCAAAAGTGGTACGAGGACTGGAACGGGGTCCACTCAGCGAGGGGGTTTCATTCTCACTTCAGCCATCCTCGAAGTTGTTTTCCGTGGTTTTGCACTTCTCCTACGGCCACACCCTTCCTATCTTCCCATTGCTCACAGGCTGAGCGAGGTAGGCTACCTTGTAAACTCCCGACACTGCCCGTGGAGGGTAAGAAAGAACAAGGTTGACGCCAATGGGGCAGCCTATTTTACTCTATCAACCGACAGATAAATTTATTAGGATTAAAAAATTGTATTACATAAATACAGTCGGGCTTTTATTGTGCTCCTTGTTCAGTAAATAGAGGACCTGGTGTTCGATTTCCAACAGCGTCGGGGATTTACTCCAGCTCGGCGACTGGGTGTTTGTTTACCACTACGAACCGCTACACAGACGCGTTGTCAGGAAGGGCATATGGCAGTGAAAGTGTGGCGGCCCCAATACATTGGGAAGAACACTTGTTCACTTGTAGAACCCGTACATGTTGCACGTTAGGAAATGATGTACTTCCTGGAAGTCTGAACACATTCAGAAGAAAATAATTTGAACACCCTTGAAGTACAGGACAGATTTTTAAAAAATTACATGTATACAACAAATAAAATCAAACAATACAACACAGTAACCAAACCAGAGTGTGTATGCCAAGGAATGTATGTTGTCTATGAAAACTAGTAAAATTGAAGAGATTGAAAAAATTAGATAAAAATATTGAAGAAAATCTGGGGACAATTATTGAAAAGCGAGAGAGGAGAGTTTAGACATAAGAGGATGTCAGACACGGTCAGAAAGAGGGTAATTAATTTTTTTGTTTATAAATAATGAGAGCCGCCTCTGTGGTGTAGTGGTTAGCGTGATTAGCTGCCACCCCCGGAGGCCCGGGTTCGATTCCCGGCTCTACCACGAAATTTGAAAAGTGGTACGAGGGCTGGAACGGGGTCCACTCAGCCTCGGGAGGTCAACTGAGTAGAGGTGGGTTCGATTCCCCCTCAGCCATCCTGGAAGTGGTTTTCCGTGGTTTCCCACTTCTCCTCCAGGCGAATGCCGGGATGGTACCTAAGTTAAGGCCACGGCCGCTTCCTTCCCTCTTCCTTGCCTATCCATTCCAATCTTCCCATCCCCCACAAGGCCCCTGTTCAGCATAGCAGGTGAGGCCGCCTGGGCGAGGTACTGGTCATACTCCCCAGTTGTATCCCTCGACCAAGAGTCTGAAGCTCCAGGACACTGCCCTTGAGGCGGTAGAGGTGGGATCCCTCGCTAAGTCCGAGGGAAAAACCGAACCTGGAGGGTAAACAGATGATGATGATGATAAATAATGAGGATGGATAAAAGCAGATTGACAAAACGGGTGTTTAACCAGGTTTGCAAGAGCAAGGAGTGAAGAAAATAGATATGACAGGGGATGCAAGATGCACAGGCTTTCTCCCCGTAGTTCTTAGTGCCAAGAATGGAACAGAACTGTGATTCCAGGCATAACTTCCTCGTCAGCTAGCTGGTTGGCTATGTAATAACAACGACGGAATCAGTTAATAGACCTGTCTTTCTTTGTTAATCCGTTCACCCTCCAGGGTTGAACCTCAAGGCCAGTGTCCTGGAGTGTGAGACATTGGGTGGTGTGAATAAAAATGAGTCTAAGCGAGTGAGTGTGTGCTCGCTGTCTCCCTGCCGACGAGCTTCGGACACTCGAGTGTCTGGAGCAGCCACTCAGTGAACACCTTAGACTGCGATAACACTTCGATGACTTCCGGGTAGTTCGACAGTGTGGAATTCCAGTCCGCTTTTATCTCCATTTTGAAGGAATATACAATTACGTTTTGTTTTTTGTTTTTTTGCTAGTGGCTTTACGTCGCATCGACACAGTTAGGCCATATGGTGATGATGGGACAGGAAAGGGCTAGGACTGGGAAAGAAGCGACCGTGGCCTTAATTAAGGTACAGCCCCAGCATTTGCCTGGTGTGAAAATGGGAAACCACGGAAAACCATCTTCAGGGCCACCGACAGTGGGGTTCCAACCCACTACCTCTCGAATACTGGATACTGGCCGCACTTAAGCGACTGCAGCTATCGAGTCACAGTTATCGGATAAGAAGCACAAGAAAACTAGTGCAATAAATGAAGTTCAGTGTGAACTACTTGGTAAATTTAACTTAAATATGTCCGTCCAACAACTATCTGACTGGCTGAATGGTTAGCATCGAGGCCTTCGGTTCAGAGGGTCCCGGTGGGAAGGGCATCCGGCCGTAAAACAGAGCCAAATCCACATATGTGTGGCACAATTCTCACCCGCGACCCCAAAGAGGTGGGTAAAGCGGTAGAAGAATTTCCAACCAACAACTGTTCGTAAACAAAATACAAAACATGAAAACAAGACTGAAATATAAAGTAGAATTAAAGCGTACGGGAAACAAATGCATATCGTTAAAATAATGGGAGAAGCTTCTGATGATTCTGATGAAGGGGGAGACTAACCCTATCATCGGCCTTCTGAAAGGTAGGAAATCTTAGCCTGAATATTAAGACATTAATAAATTGAGGAAAATGGTCTAACGTAAACAACAAAAATGAATTATGATGGAAACAATAGACTATATATTGACAATTGAATATAATTTTTAAGGAGCCAGATCTGCAGGACCGGACGAGTTGGCCGTGCAGCAGTGAGCTTGCATCCGGGAGATAATGGGTTCGATCCCCACTGTCGGCAGCCCTGAAGATGGTTCTCCGTGGTTTCTCATTTGAACACTAGGAAAATGCTGGGGTTGTACCTTAATTAAGGCCGCGACCGCTCCCTTCCTACTCCTACGCCATTCCCATCCCATCCCATCGTCGCCATTAGATCTATCTGTGTCGGCGTGACGTAAAGCAAGTTGTAGGACCTGCAGAAGTTGTCATCTCTTCGACTTCCAACAGAGGCGTCATAACTCTCCAAACATTGGAGTTTCTCCAAATTCGCGAGTCATAGACAGAGTCAGGCCGTGGTACATAGACACTGGTTGAATTCTTCCTTTCCATTGCAAGTAGCCTGTACATTAATGTTCTTCTGTAAATGTAGTCATTCCCATGAACATGTGGCTTGTAAATTTGTACAAGAGTACAGTCTACAGTTCCGATAGCATAAGAAAATGAAAAACGTTCTTGCCACTTAGCCTGTGCTTCCTGCATCTCAGCAACATTTGTTGGAAATTTTGTCCAATAATCTGCTTTCATTTCTATTGAAGTCAAAACCTGCGAAAATGTTTTTGACACGGTGCACCGACTTACACCGACGTCTTCACCAACTCCACTCTGAAATCCTGGGTCACCAACATAACGCAAGAAGATTCTCATTTTTTCTTCGTTTGTTAGTGCACCACCTCTTGTTTCTTCGGAATGCGCAAGGAAATGCTCCGCTAACCATCTAACATGTTCCTTACTGAACCTATATAACACTTTGTAATCAAGTTGAGATGATTCTCTGCGAAGTTAATTTCCTTTTCCGACCAACCACTGTCATAAACTCTGCCATGGTACTGAACTTGACACTATCGCTTTGAGTCACCTACTGAACTAGCTCAAGGAAACACGAGCAGGCGCTAACGCAAATGAGCGCCTGCTTTATCTTTATTCACCAGAAATGTAAAGCGCCCGCTCTGCTACTCGAGCGACTGGAGTGTGTGTCTGCTGTGAGTGATGGCTTCCGACAGGCGGTTTTTATTCACCTCATTGCGAGTGCGTGCTCACCACCCATTGGGCCGAGGTAATACAACAGTACCTCGTCCACGGGGGCTCACATGCTATGTTGAACAGGGACCTTGTAGCGGGGATGGAAAGGAAGCGGCTGTGGTACCATCGCCGCATTTGCCTGGAGGAGAAGTGGGAAAGCACGCAAAACCGCCTCGAGGTTGGCTGAGGTGGGAGTTGAACCCCCTGTACTTAGGTGACACCCGAGGCTCAGTGGAACACGTTCCAGCCCTCGTAACACTTTTCAAATTTCGTCGCAGAATCGGGAATCGAACTCGGGCCTCCGGGGGTGGCAGCTAATCACAGTAACCACTATACCACAGAGGCGGCCAAATACGGGATGAAATTAGCTAGCAAATGGATTGTGGATTCACAATGATATTTTACAAAATCACGTCGGTTATGGAGAAGACTTCAGTGGTTCGAACGCTGACTTCGCCCGGAAGATGCAGATAATCGCGCAAATTGCTGTTTGCTCCAGTCCTGCTACATATCACGTGCAGGTCGATCACTTTCTAACATAATTTTTTGCGTTTTGTATTACGTATTTATTCCTTAATGAACCATAAAATGCATCATCAGTTTGACCGTAGTGAAAGTAATTTGTTTATATTATACTCAATCTTAGCATCAAAATGTGGTCACATGGACACCAATAACAATAACTGAAGGAATTACCATCCTCTAACATTGTAATTAATGTTATACAGGACTCACTGATGTTAAAATTGATAAGTGTTCTCAATAATAAATCGCACAGAAAAAATCTGCACTACTCAAATTGACCATATTCATTACACGCACTGTGGACACGTTTACAGTTGCGACACAAGTGGCTCCTTATTCTCTCTCGTACCGCAACTACACCACAGCGCGCTATTCCCATCAACCGATGAAAACAATCTTCTTCTTCTCCTTCCACCGATTCTCCCATATCTGTGTGGTCGCGGGTGCGAACTGTGTCGCACATGTGGATTTGGCCCTTTTTACGACAGGATACCCTTCCTGACGCCAACCCTACATGGAGAATATGCAGTTAGAGTAGCATGCTCGCTCTCTCAGGTGAGGGCTGCGCTAATATCGTCTTGAAACGTGTTTACTCCTACGGCTGGAGTTCTTGCGTAACGTGTCACGACAAAATTTGTGACTGAAGTGTTACGTAGCAATCGTGCAGGCTGTGATGTAAGGTGTGGATGGATGGCCAGACAATGTTACCTAGCAACAGTGCACGCTGTGATGTAAGGTATGGATCGATAACCAGACAATATTACCTACCTACCGTGCAGGCTGTGATGTAAGGTGTGGATGGATGGTCAGACAATGTTACCTAGCAACTGTGCATGTTGTGATGTAAGCTATGGATGTGTGGTGAGACAATGTGACGTAGCAACCATCCAGTCTGTCATGTAAGGTGTGGATGGATGGTCAGACAATATTACCTAGAAACCGTGCAGTCTGTCATGTAACGTGTGGATGGATGGGCAGACAATGTTGGCTAGCAATTGTGCAGGCTGTGATGTAATGTATGGGTGGGTGGTGAGACAATGTTACCTAACAATCGTGCAGGCTGTGATGTAAGGTGTGGATGGATGGTCAGACAATGTTGGCTAGCAATTGTGCAGGCTGTGATGTAAGGTATGGATGGATGGTCGGACAACGTTACCTAGCAATCGTGCAGTCTGCTATGTAAGTTATGGATGGATGGTCAGACAATGTTACCTAGCTACCGTGCAGGCTGTGATGTAAGTTATGCATGGATGGTCAGACAATGTTACCTAGCTACCGTGCAGTCTGCTATGTAAGTGATGGATGGATGGTCAGACAATGTTACCTAGCTACCGTGCAAGCTGTGATGTAAGGTGCGGGTAGATGGCCAGACAATGTTACCTAGCTACCGTGCAGTCTGCTATGTAAGTTATGGATGGATGGTCAGACAATATTACCTAGCAACCGTGCAGGCTGTGATGTAAGGTGTGGACGGATGGTCAGACAATGTTGGCTAGCAATTGTGCAGGCTGTGATGTAAGGTGTGGACGGATGGTCAGACAATGTTACCTAGCAATTGTACAGGCTGTGATGTAATGTATGGGTGGGTGATGAGACAATGTTACCTAGCAGCCGTGCAGGCTGTGACGTAAGGTATGGTTGGATGACCAGACAATGTTACCTAGTAACCGTGCAGTCTGTCATGTAAGGTGTGAATGGATGGTCAGACAATGTTACCTAACAAGCGTGCAGGCTGTGATGTAAGGTACGGATGGATGGTGAGACAATGTTACCTAGCTACCGTGCAGGCTGTGATGTAAGGTATGGATGGGTGGTGAGACAATGTTACCTAGCAATTGTGCAGGCTGTGATGTAATGTATGAATGGGTGGTGAGACAATGGGTGGTGTGAATAAAAATGATAGTGATGGGCTGCGAATGGACTCGCGAAGACTCGAGTCCGGACTCGAGGCCGAGGACGCTGGCAGCGTTATCTGCGAGCCGTGTATGGAAACAACACGATGCTTAATATTTTAGGTAGGCCGAGGACAAGTATTGGGTCCGTTTCCAAATAATGCACAGTGATATAATGTACAAACTGATGTAAAATATGCCGTATTTACATTAATGTATAGGCCTACACAGCAAAACCATATTGTAACGTAAACTGAAGAATGTGTGGACACAGGTGCGTATGAGCTACAGTCCGGCTGTATGGCTAAATGTTTAGCGTGCTGGCGTTTGGTCATAGGGGTGACGGGTTCGATACGCGGCAGGGTCACGAATTTTAA
This sequence comes from Anabrus simplex, assembly GCF_040414725.1. NCBI lineage: Eukaryota > Metazoa > Arthropoda > Insecta > Orthoptera > Tettigoniidae > Anabrus > Anabrus simplex. The sequence continues at coordinate 127,531,298 of NC_090275.1, read as the reverse complement.
CCATCATTGGTTAATTTTGCCGACACGGGGGGGGGGGTGTTGTCTTCATCATCATTTCATCCTCATTATGACGAGCCTACCGGTGTCAAATCGAAAGACCTGAATCTGGCGAGCCGAACGTGTCATCGGACACTCCCGGCACTAAAAGCCATACGCCATTTCATTTTGCCGGCGCACAGTGTGAAATTGTAGAGATCAGGCAGGACAAACGTACATTTTCGACTAATCTATTTATATTATAAAGGGCATTATTGTACGCTCGTGACTATACAAAGAATACCTGACCGCAAAGCTTTTAAAGCTGTGTGTGGTATATCTGATCTCTACACTGCGCCCCTTACCGAACCTTGCGTCTCGCACTGCCAATTGTCTGCAGCGTGTTCAGATGAATCTACGTAACTAGCGACTGTGTTAAGATATTTTTAATGTGAAATAGGGATGGTCCGCCTCTGTGGTGTAGTTGTTAGCATGATTAGCTGCCACCCCCGGAGGTCCGGGTTCGATTCCTGACTCTGCCACGAAATTTGAAAAGTGGTACGAGGGCTGGAACGAGGTCCACTCAGCCTCGGGAGGTCAACTGAGTAGAGATGGGTTCGATTCCCACGTCAGCCATGCTGGAAGTGGTTTTCCGTGGTTTCCCCACTTCTCCTCCAGGCAAATGCCTGGATGATACCTAACTTAAGGCCAAGTCCGATTCCTTCCCTCTTCCTTGCCTATCCCTTCCAATCTTCCCATCCCCCTACAAGGCCCCTGTTCACCATAGCAGGTGAGGCCGCCTGGGCGAGGTACTGGTCCTCCCCAGTTGTATCCCCCGACCCAGAGTCTGAAGCTCCAGGACACTGCCCTTGAGGCGGTACAGGTGGGATCCCTCGCTGAGTCCAAGGGAATAAACCGAACCTCGAGGGTAACCAGATTAAGAAGAAGAAGAAGAAGAAGGAGAAAAAGAAGAACTAGGGATACAGCTAGATTGCTATCTTTCTTTCTTAATCTGGTTAACCTCCAGGGTTGGTTTCTCCCTCGGATTCAGCCAGGGATCCCACCTCTACCGCCTCAAGGGCAGTGTCCTGGAGCGTGAGACAATGGGTCGGGGGATACAACTGGGGAGAATGACCAGTACCTTGCCCAGGCGGCCTACCTGATATGCTGAACAAGGGCCTTGGTGGGGGATGGGAAGATTGGGAGGGATAGACAAGGAAAAGGGAAGGAAGCCTACAATGAATAGTTAAATCATGTTCCTAATCTTTACTCCGTATCTCAGGTTACCAAAGGCTAATCTACTGGGGGACATAATGCAAATATGCTAACTCATATCCTCATCCCGAGGTGGTGCAGCTCCTTTCGGGAAAACCCCCATTGCAGGTGAGCTGCATGTACCATTTCAATCACATACCAGCCTTCCGGACATTCTAAAATTTCTGGCGGTACCGGGAATCGAACCCTGGCTTCCAAGGATGGGAGTTAGTAACACTACGCGTTACGCTACAGAGGTGCTGTAATGAGCGCCCCCAACTAAATATAGACGAAGGAGAAAAGGAAGAACATTGTGTGACAAACTAAACGAATGACATTTCGAAACAAATAACTTACGGTCATACACTCGCGTGTTTCACGTTATGGTCATCATTTACGTAGCTGTTGTAATGATTGGGGCATTTCTTCCGACTGGTCGGCAACAGGTCGCAGTTATGGACCGTGACGTCACAGTGGAGACTCGAGTACTTCGCACGGGTTACTCGGCGAGGCTTGGACTCGCCAGACTCGATTCTCGTCACTCGCGCACATCACTAAAAAATGAGTCTAAAAGCCGGCCACAGACGAGCGATCCATTTGGCCCGAGTCAATTTAGATCGAGTCCATTTGGCAGCGGTCAAAATTAGGTAGACACACACGAACGCTCCGCGCCGAGCCCAGCTCCAGGCAGTTGTGATTATCTGCTTGTGAAGTTCACTGGTTCTGAAGATGGACGAAGAATTCATCACCTTAGCAGCCGCTGCTGTGGTTGTGTGCATGAAGTTGAAGACAAGAAATCCGAGGAGGAAATGGCAAAAGGAGTGGTTGGCTAAAAGAAGGAAATTTACTCATGTCAATCTGTTGAATCAGCTTTCACTCGAGCCTTCAGATTGGCGAAATGACTTGAGAATGGATGAAACAACTTATCATACCTTGCTGAAGATGGTTACGCCCATGATCGAGAAAAGGGATACAAATATGAGACAAGCTATCAGTCCTCACGAGAGACTGACTGCTACACTCCGCTACTTAGCGTCTGGATGTACCTATGAGGAACTGAAATTCGTTACTGCAATATCGCCTCAGGCTTTGGGAACTATAATACCAGAGACATGTAGAGCGATTCTAAGATGTCTGCAAGGATGCATGAAGGTAAGTAAAAGTTAATTTCTAATTCAGTAGCAAAAATATATGTACGCCTACGAAAATGTAGTTGTTCAGTCATATAGTAGTGTACAGGGTAAATGATTTTCTAAATAATAATACAGTAATAGCAGACTTACTTTTATTTATCTATTTATTTATTTATTTATTTATTTATTTATTTATTTACAAAAATAATGAAGCGAAATCTGAAAAAATGCAAGAAATATATGAAATGAAAAACCTCGGGTCAAAGGAGAAGAGACAACAGTACTATTAATTCGAAAAGTCTACAGAAGAATTTATTGTATTGAAATATTTATGGATACGGCTCTACAGCATCGAAGTACGCCCTCATTATGGGGTCCTGGCTTCCTGAGGAAGAGGCAGGCAGACGCCCTTCATCGGTGACGATTCTGGAAGTGGCGTTTAACATTCCCATTTCAGCATAAAAAATTGCGTCATTTATGAGTTTTTGGCAAAAAGGTGTCATCGAAGCCGAAATGGACCGCATTTTTTCGGCAACATATTCCCCAAACGCATCATGAGGTTGCCTTGTTTTTTCAGTTGGTGTGGGAATGGTGACAGGCTGGTCCATTCGTTTAGATATTTTCTCTTAAACTTGATCCACTCTTGGAAGGGGTCGCTTGAAAGAACGAGATGATCTGGATGATGCTGAACATTGACTCCCAGTGCTCATGTGATCATCATTATCTGCCGAATCTCCATCATTGCTCTGGAAAAAATGAAATAAATAAATAAATAAATAAATAAATAAATCATGAAATAAAAGTAACCAAATACAAAACAAATATCTTCTTACAATAATAATCCATTTATACAAAAGTTGATGGTATACGTTATATTTTATTCATCACATTGTAATATTTTATTGTTCATGTTTCCTTTTTCAGATGCCTCATACTGAAGAAGAATGGAGAACGATCGCCCGCCGATTTGAGGATAGATGGCAGTTCCCCCACTGCCTTGGGGCGATCGACGGGAAGCACATTCGGATCGTCCCCCCTCCTGGAAGTGGATCTTATTTTTGGAACTACAAATATTTTCATTCCATTGTACTCATGGCATGCGCTAATGCCGACTATGAATTTATTTGGTGTGAAGTTGGCACTAACGGCCGGGTATCAGATGGTGGAGCATTGAAAAACACTGAATTTTTTGAAAACTGAACATGGGCCAGCTCAACATCCCTCATCCAGAGCCTTGTTTTGGCAGTGTGACTAGTTTACCATATGTTTTTGTTGGGGATGGGGCGTTTGCTTTGAGGAGCGATTTTTTGAAGCCCTATGGTGAAAAAACTTTAACAAGGGATCGCAGAATTTACAACTACCGTTTATCGAGGGCTAGGAGAATCGTGGAAAACATTTTTGGGATCATGGCTAATCGTTTCAGGATCTTTCACAGCAGTATAAATTTATCGTTGGATCGAATAGATGTTGTAGTATTGACGTGTTGCGTCTTGCACAATTTTCTTCGGAAAACCTGCCCGACTTATACCATGGAGGAAATGGAGTTTGAAGAAGGGATATCACCAACCGAGACGCTGACGCCGCTACAAACTACCGCATCGCGGAATGCACCTGCATCTGCGAAGCTCGTTCGAGAGTTATTCAAAGAGTACTTCGTTGGTGATGGTGAAGTGCCTTGGCAAGATGAAAGAATATGAAATGCCATGTTAATCACAAACTTACATAATATGTGCATTAACTTGTTTCCCTCGTGTGCAGAAGACCTGTTTTATTTCTATGCACTTAATGTTTAAAAATAATTAATATTGGGGATGTGGTTGATTATGAATGGTTTGACATGAGAAGTTACAAATAAAATGCATTACTCAACTATAGTCACTTATTGTAAATTTACCTCATCTTCCCCAAATGGCATATCATCCAACACCGACGTTACCGAATGACTTCTTCGTGGTATGTCTTAATCTTTCAGGAAGCTCAGTTGGTCGTAGTACCAGAGTTTAGGAACGTGTACACTTGACGGTTCTGTCCCTGTGGTCTGAGATGCCTTTATCTGAAAGTCAAATGTAAGATATACCAATTGAGGAATTCAATACAACATTCTTTTATATTACGTAGCCGGTTGAAAATGAGTTAACAATATATACACACAGATACTACCATACACAACCGTTTAGTATTGAATAATAATAATAATAATAATAATAATAATAATAATAATAATAATAATAATAATAATAATTGCGGCACTTACCTTCCTCAGCTCTTTGTTGTACGACCCCCGCATAGAAGAAAGTTTCTTTAGCACCGTTTCCCGGTTCGCTTCAGGATCTTTCGTTTTAAATAATTGCACAAGTTGGTCAAGAGCGTTATTGCTTTTCACTTTGTCGTGATAATCTGCATGAGTCACTTGCCACAGGCAAGGATGATTGCGATAACTCTCAATCACCTCAAGTACGAAATCGCGCCCGCTAGTAGTACCAGACATTTTGTGAGATATGTGTTGACGACAAGGAGTCTCTTTCAATACTGACAGCAATTTGGATCGGGGATTCCACACACACGGTGAGGCCAACAGATGGCTCGAGTCCAATCGGACCCGCGATTCCCCACACACGGGAAGTCCAATTGATGGCTCGGTGGCTCGGCGCGGTGGACTTTGGATCGGGCGGAAATCCAGCTGTGCCTGCCGAGCCACGCCGATCCATCTAGGATTCCCCACACACGATAGGTTTCTGGATCGGCACCAGGCCAATTGGACTGATGGATCGCTCGTCTGTGGCCGGCTTAAGCGAGTGAGTGTGTGCTCGCCCTGCCGATGAGCTTCGGAAGCACAGTATACACTCGAGTGTCTGGAGCAGCCACTCAGTGAACACCTTAGACTGCGATAACACTTCGATGACTTCCGGGTAGTTCGACAGTGTGGAATTCCAGTCCGCTTTTATCTCCATCTTAAAGGAACATACAATTATGTTTTCAAAGTCACAGTTATCGGATAAGAAGTACAAGAAAACAAGTGCAATAAATGTAGTTCAGTGTGAACCACTCGCTAAATTTAACTTAAACATTTCTGTCCAACAACTGTCTGATTGGCTGAATGGTCAGCATTGACGCCTTCGGTTCAGAGGGTCCCGGCTGGGTCGGGGATTGGGTGTTTGTGTTTGTCCCAACACTGTCCTCTACGCTACCAACCATCACAGAAACACGCAATAGTGAATACATCCCTCCATCTAGGGTTGGCGTCAGGAAGAGTATCCGGTCGTAAAACAGGGCTAAATCCACATGCGCGACACAATTCGACTCAGGACCCCACAAAGGTGGGAAAAGCGCTAGAAGGAGAAGAAGATTTTCTGTCCAACTGTTGGTAAAAAATTACGAAACATGAAAACAAGACTGAAATATAAAGTAGAATTAAAGCGTACGGGAAACAAATGCATATCGTTAAAATAATGGGAGAAGCGGCTGATGATTCTGATGAAGGGGGAGACTAACCCTGCCATCGGCCGTCTGAAAGGTAGGAAATCATAGCCTGAATATTACGACGTTATTTCACAGGGTTCTCTTCCCGCATCGCGCTCACTTGTTTCTCTCCCTGTCCGCCTTCTGCGTGACGTCATGTGGTATGAGGTCGCCCATCCTGCTGACACGTATTACCAGTACAGTCTAAAATGGTCATAACTTCTGAACCATTCATGCAAATAATGTCCTGACAAGGTTATTGTAATCCTTAAAAAATACTGGAGGAGGTCAAACAATTTATTTTGATGAGGAACTCGAGGATAATATCGAAATATTTATTTAATTTTAAGGAGTTACATTTTTTACCGTGGACTATAGCATAAAATCGCTTCTAGAGGGCAGCCGGTTGGAAATAGGTATGTGCCATCGCGGACTTTTTTGTAGAGGATTCTATGCTCTACATTTCGTACGCTTACACTTGGGGTTTATCGTTGATGGTTCACGCAGCGTAAACCAAGAAAGCAAGTGACCGACCGTCCGACCATTTTGTCTCTTTCTACCTTATTTACTGTATATCGGATCACGGATACATAATACTTTTATAGTGGTACACTATGTGAACAGTGTTCGTGTTGTCAGCATCTGAAGTAGAACCACTGTACTGATTAAAATGCAGTCAACATATTATGGAAACGTGTGTGGCGCTATAAATTGTCGGCACGTAAAAGAACTCCCGTGGGACAAAATTACGGCACCTCGAGTCTCAGAAAACCGTAAATGTTAGTGAGACGTAACACAAATAACATTATTATTGTTTCGCACATTATATAGACAATAACGACAACAACCATCATAGCCAGTGGCATAACAATACTTCCTCGTCAGCAGTACTTGGGTATTGAAACACTTTGTAATAAACTCTTGAATATCTCCATTATTACAGCTCGTACGGTAAAAAGGTGTCAGATATAAATGACTGAATGAAAATCATATTTTCTATGATTATTGTTATGTGCTAATAGCCGGGCTGAGTAGCAACTCAAATGGTAGAGCGCTGGCCTTCTTAGCCCAACTTGGCAGGTTCGATCCTGTCTCAGTCCGGTGGTGAAGGTGCTTAGATACATAGTTAGTGGGACGTAAAATCCAATAACATTAACATTATTATGTGCTAATAACTTATATTTCTGAATATATTTCGAAGCTCGTGAAATAATACAGTATCCGTGATCCGATATACAGTAAATACGAAGAAAGAGACAAAAATGTCGTGCGAGAAGAGACCTGTTACTGGATCTCGGTTATTTCAAAAGGGGGTCTCACACATCCCAGTCATGAGTGGTTAAAAAATATAGCCCAGTTCGAAATTTCATTTGGTGTGTTTCACGGTAAGACTGTATCCAGATGCAAAAAAGTGAAAACTCTTACTTCTATTATTAAGTCAAAATTTCCAGTATTCCATGACAAAATAATTTGTCTCTACGTAAGGACCAGGACATTTATTAGGATATAGCATTTTAATGCAAAGAGTAAGGAGCTAACACTGAGAAAATATGCCAATAAGAAGGGTAAGCTTTGGGCTGATTCAAGTAATTAAGTCTCCTGACACGTACGTTTTAATGATTTAATATAATTCCATAATGATGTCGATATGATGCATATTTCCCTATTCCATTTAATCTAAATATTTACTTCATCAGTCCGCCTCTGTGGTGTAGTGGTTAGCGTGATTAGCTGCCACCCCCGGAGGTCCGGGTTCGATTCCCGGCTCTGCCACGAAAATTTGAAAAGTGGTACGAGGGCTGGAACGGGGTCCACTCAGCCTCGGGAGGTCAACTGAGTAGAGGTGGGCTCGATTCCCACCTCAGCCATCCTCGAAGTGGTTTTCCGTGGTTTCCCACTTCTCCTCCAGGCGAATGGCGGGATGGTACCTAACTTAAGGCCACGGCCGCTTCCTTCCCTCTTCCTTGTCTATCCCTTGCAATCTTCCCATCCCTCCACAAGGCCCCTGTTCAGCATAGCAGGTGAGGCCGCCTGGGCGAGATACTGGTCATTCTCCCCGGTTGTATCCCCCGACCAAGAGTCTGAAGCTCCAGGACACTGCCCTTGAGGCGGTAGAGGTGGGATCCCTCGCCGAGTCCGAGGGAAAAGCCTGGAGGGTAAACAGATGTTGATGATGATGATGATGATGATTTACTTCATCAGGAAATAAATTAATTATTTTGAGTTGCATGGCAATATTTTATTTCTTATCGTATTATATGTCATGTATTTGATAGTTGATGTTCTACCTGCTCAGCATGTGACGAAATTTAACGCATTTTCACGTTTTTAAATCTATTAGAAGTGTCGTTACTTATCGAATCGGACTAAACCAGGGTATTATTTGATGAAAGATTGAGAAGATGTTTCACAGGCACGAGAACTCACAGGCTTCCTGTACTGCGACTGTGTTCCTTACTCGCTATCGTTCATACCGCGTGACGTCAGAGCGCTCCAGCCAATGGAAGCTCCAACCGCCGGAGTAGACTACCTTATATTCTAGTTACCTTGCAAATGCATATCGTTAAAATAATGGGAGAAGCGGCTGATGAATCTGATGCAGCCGGAGAATAACCCTACCATCGGCCGTCTGAAAGGTAGGAGGAAAATGGTAGGCCTATAATGTAAATAACAAACATCAATTATGTTGAAAATAATATATTGACAATTGAATGAAATTTTAAGGAGCCAAATTTGCAGGACCAGATGAGTTGGCCGTGCGGTTAAGGGCGCGCAGCTGTGAGCTTGCATCCGGGAGATAGAGGGTTCGATCCCCCACTGTCAGCAGCCTTGAAGATGGTTTTCCGTGGTTTCCCATTCTCACACTAGGCAAATGCTGGGGTTGTACCTTAATTAAGGCCACGGCCGCTCCCTTCCTACGCCTATGCCATTCCTATCCCATCGTCGCTATAAGACCTATCTGTGTCGGCGTAACGTAAGCAAGTGGTAAGATCTGCAGAAGTTGTCATCTCTTCGACTACCTACAGAGGCGTCATAACATCGGAGTTCCTCCACATTCGGGAGTCAGGCCGTGGTACATCTACACTGGCTGAATTCTTCCTTTCCATTGCAAGTGGCTAGGGACGCCTTCCCATGAACATGTGGCTTCTGAAGTTGTACATGAGTACGTTCTTGTCACTTAGCCCGTGCTTCGTGCATCTAAGCAACATTTGTTGGAATTTTATCTAGTAATCTGCTTTCATGTCAAAACCTGCGAAAATGTTTTTGACATAGTTCTCCGACATGTCTTCACCAACTCCACTATTAAAGCCAGCGTCACCAACATAACATGCTCCTTGAAAATCCACAGCCTGTTTCCAGTCATCTGACCGGGTCAGGAATGGAATGAATGAATCTTGCCGGCTGCCAAAGCCTGTCGCACTCCTCTGGGGCAATGATTAATGACTGACAAATGAAATATAATGATATTGGAGAGTGCTGCTGCAATGAAATATGACAGGAAAAATTCGAGTACCCGGAGAAAAACCTGTCCCGCCTCCACTTTGTCCAGCACAAATCCCACGTGGAGTGATCGGGATTTGAACCACGGAACCCAAAGGTGAAAGGCCGGTGCGCTGCCGGCTGAGCCACGGAGGCTCTTCAGCATGCTCCTTTTAACACTCTGTAATCAAGTTGAGATGATTCTCTGCGAAGTTTATATAATGTTCTTTTCCGATTAACCACCAGCATTACCTCTGCCATGCAATTGAACTTGACACTATAATTTGGAGTCACCTACTGAGTTAGCTCAAGGAAACATGAGCAGGCGCTTACCGGAAAGAGTGCGTGCTTTATCTTTATTCACCAGAAATGTGGAGCGCCCACTCTGCTACTCGAGCGACTGGAGGGTGTGCTGCTTTTATTCACCTCATTACTCTAAATTCGCGAGTAAAGAGTGCGGGCTCATTTCTATTCACACCACCCAATGTTTTTACAATTTGCTTCACGTCGCACCCACACAGATAGGTCTTATGGCGACGACGGGATAGGAAAGGCCTAGGACCGTTGCGTTAATTCAAGTACAGGCCGAGCATTTGCCTGGTGTGAAAACTGGGGAAACCACGGAAAACCATCTTCAGGGCTACCGACTGTGGATTTCGAACTCACTATCTCCCGAATGAAAATTCACACCTACGCGACCCTAACCGCACGGCCAACTATCTGTGTGTATTCATTGTCCACAACAGAGCAGTTTACTAGGTATACAGTAGCCTACTATTTGTTAAGAACAGTTTAATAATAATAATGTTATTTGCTCTACGTCCCACTAACTTCTTTTTAAGGTCTTCGGAGACGCCGAGGTGCCGGAATTAAGTCCCGCAAGAGTTCTTTTACGTGCCAGTAAATCTACCGACACGAGGCTGTCGTATTTGAGCACCTTCAAATACCACCGGACTGAGCCAGGATCGAACCTGCTAAGTTGGGGTTAGAAGGCCAGCGCCTTAACCGTCTGAGCCACTCAGCCCGGCAGACGACGACAGTTTCAAACCTAGGGAATGCCACTTAGAAATCGTTCACTGTAAATATAATAATCACTTAATATAGATCCCATATGAGATGTGATGTCAAGTATCGTGCCGATATAGGCCTACCGTATGTGAACTCCAACATAACATGATTTTGTGATGAAGTCAACACAAATTATGAAATAAATTGTATATAGACTACAGTAACCTACCACAAAATAGAATATTCTAGTAAGTTTGGTTTTTCATAGCCTTGCTTATTTCCTCCCAGGCATTAGGCTATTCTTTTACGTTGTTGTAGTAATGCTCGTGGGACTTGTAGTAGAGGAAATTATATGTTTGAATTAAACTGGTAAGTTTTTCCGTGTCTTGTATTAATAAATTAAATAAACTAACACAAAACAGAACGTTCCCGACCGTATCCAAGAAACAGCTGACTTTCCAGCTAAAGCTGATACACATTTGCCGCTAAGTGGTCGTCCGAAAGATCTCGACCCGACCGTCTACCAAGTTGCACGAATCTTGATAATTCTGTTCGATTCCACTCCGCTAGTCGAAAAATATTCTTGGCAGAGAATCCTGTTCCGTTCGCTTCGATTCGATTCGACTCGTGGCGATCGTCATCTCTATCTCCCATTTAAACACATGTTACAAACAAATTCTGTTCGGTTCGATTCCATTCCATTCCACTAGGTGCGAGCGGGCCTTAAGGTGTTATATACATGGCACGTTCACGACCTTGATCAGTGACACTGAGTGGCTGCTCCAGACACTCGAGTGTATGCTGTGCTCTCGCTCTATATTTTTTATTCACCGCAAATGCGGAGTGGAAGCTCGTCGGCAGGGAGACAGCGAGCACACGCTCACTCGCTTAGACTCATTTTTATTCACACCACCCAATGCGACGGTGCAACTGTGCAGGCTGTGCTGTAAGGTATGGATTTGTGGTGAGACAATGTTACCTAGCAATCGTGCAGTCTGTGATGTAAGGTATGGATATATGGTGAGACAATGTGACGTAGCAATCGTGCAGGCTGTGATGTAAGGTATGGATATATGGTGAGACATTGCGACGTAGCAATCGTGCAGGCTGTGATGTAAGGTATGGATATATGGTGAGACATTGTGACGTAGCAATCGTGCAGGCTGTGATGTAAGGTATGGATATATGGTGAGACATTGTGACGTAGCAATCGTGCAGGCTGTGATGTAAGGTATGAATGGTTGGTGAGACAATTTCTCTCACCACCCACCCATACATTACATCACAGCCTGCACGATTGATACGTCACTTTGTCTCACCACCCATTCATACCTTACATCACAGTCTGCACGATTGCTACGTCACATTGTCTCACCACCCATTCATACCTTACATCGCAGCCTGCACGATTGCTACGTCACATTGGGTGATATGAATAAACCGGAGACGTATCTCTTGTCTCATAAATATTAAGACATGTCTCAAATGTATATATATAAAAAGCGATGTCTCAGCAGTGACCTTTGCTCCTTGAGTCACAGCTCGTTAGCGGATTCTCTCGGAGACACATCTCCAAATGTATATGAATAAACTGGAGTTTAGTCTCTCTGAATGGAGACTGGTCTCAGAATTTCTTGAGAGAGCCCAGAAGGTGACTCAAGCCGATAGAATCAGGCTGAAAACGTGATGGCGGAGTTTATGATGGTTTTACAACGGACAAGAAAAATTTATAAACCACGAAGAAATTCTCTCGAACATGATTATAAAGATCTCTACCGTTACCGGAAAGAAAATGTGGAACGGTTAGCACATTTTCTGGAGCGAATACACGAGACATTCATATAACAATAATGATAAAGATGATTACGATGATAGCCATTTGCGATAGGATTTACATGCATCATAAAGTCTAAAATGTTCAAAATCAAACCAGAAATATGCAAAACCGTGCAACATACAATTCTAACAATTTTCTTAGTAATTATTAAATTACTGTAATTATTCTTAATCTATTCTACATTTGTGATTTTTTCTGTACGTTGACATTTTTTCTATTCACAAAACACGACTAACATTTTATAAATAAAATTAATTCACAATCACGGAAAAGGCCAAAACAAAACATAGCTATGTTTAAGATATGACTTACAATTATTCAAAGTTTTCATTATTCACTTTGTCCTGCTCCTTAGCTGAATGGTCAGCGTGGTACTTTTCGGTTCAGGGGGCCCCCGGGTTCGATTCGCTGTCGGGTCAGAGATTTTAACCTTAAATCCTCAACATTCCTGGAACTCACACACAACACTATCCTCTACTACAATAACACGGTAGATGACACCCATCCTCGTCGGAGGGTCTGCCTTACAAGGGCTGTACCAGGCTAGAAATAGCCACACGAAATTATTATTATTATTATTATTATTATTATTATTATTATTATTATTATTATTATTATTATTCACATTTTGATATCTGGAAGGATGTTTTTTTCAACTCTGAAAATTATCGCTCTCTATTACATGTTGGCCAAATGGTATTGAACGAATGTGCGAGTATCCTTTGTCCTGGTGTAAGCTATCCCATTTATGTTTAAGTGCCGTAAAATTCCCTGCCCATGCCTCTTTCGATTGCACTGTTTCTAAGTTTATTTAAAAGTTTCAACCGGCGGCTCGTGCCCTTGAAAAAATATGCTGTAACTGGTTTCACAACATTTAACAGATTCGCATAATGTCGTTATTCGGCTAATGATTTGCTGCCTCTGTGAGTGCTGCTCTTTCTCAACCATCGCACCAAAATCTCACTTGCGCCGAAGACTACGAGGGAAGCATTTGGTTTGGATCAGCCAGATTTTGATGAAACTTCCATGAATTGTCAATCTACCTGTCTTAAATTTATTGCTACTATTCACTTTGTCATAAAATCAACGACATTGTTATAATTAATTGCTAAAGAACAGCTTGGTGGTTTGCAGCTGTATTGACCTCGCGTATGCACTGTAGAAATGCACTGATAGTTCTATTTTGAAGTTACATTAAACAGTGCGCTATAGAGTGAAAATTAGATTATGATGACATGAACAGAATGTCCTGCTCGTCAAACCCATTTTACTAACATGCAGAGAATACGAATATTTCAAAATATTAGGCTTTTAATACTTCTTTGTCGTTTACAATTGAGGCTAAAATATGTAATATGAAATCCTCGCCATTTGTATATAAACTTGCATGCTATAAATAGCCTTAAACTTTCGGATTCTTGTTGAGAGTGATTCATTTTGTCACACTGCGGGTAACCTATATAACAACGTCAATCATGCAGCGATGTGCTGATGTCTTAATTGACCATCCTACCATGTTTCATTGAAATCGCTGCCATCTACACATCACGTTCCATTTAAAACTGGAGCAAAAATTTACTGTCAATAAATACCGGTACGAAAATGTTATTTCACGGCAGGACGGTTATCACCATTGAGTTCCGGATGTCTTAGCTCATCATGTTACTAAGTTTCATTGCAATTTGTCCGGTCCTAATCAAACAACTCCCTTCGTTTATCAATATGGATAGCATTTTGTATTGTTTCTAAGTTTTGAAAGTTTGCAATTTAGACAGTTTATGCAACAGTATATAGGTATTGGTAGTATATTATATACCGGGTGAGTTGGCCGTGCGGTTAGGGACGCGAGACTGTGAGCTTGCATCCGGGAGGTAGTGGGTTCAAGCCCCACTGTCGACAGCCCTGAATATCGTTTTCTGTGGTTTCCCATTTTCACACCAGGCAAATGCTGGGACTGTACCTTAATTAAGACCACGGCCGCTTCCATCCCACTCCTAAGCCTATTCCATCGTCGCCATATGACATATCTGTGTCGGTGCGTCGTAAAACAAATTCTAGAAAAAATGTACATTATAGGCAGAAACACCCCTGGCTATGCACAGGTATGGTCAATAAACTCTTCATATTCGTGAAGAATGAAGTACGAAGCGTGTGCTAAAAAGTGTTTGAGTGACTTTCAATGACCGCAGAAAATTATGCATTTGTATGTGGATCCTGAATGTGATGATAAATACAAAGTAACTTCTTACACAATATCTTGAAGGAAACTTACAAGAAAAGAAACCTTAAATCAGTCGTTCACAAGCTGGGGTTCAAGTATACCAAGCGTACGAGCCACTACGTTTATGTAAGCCTAGAAAGAATTGAAGTAAGAACTAGTGATTATTGAATATTGATTAATACGAAAGGAAGCCTATAGTTTGCAGAATAGGCTCCCAAGTTAAACATAACTGAAGAAGAAGAAAAGTCTGCCAAGAACTATTCTAAATGAAAAAATATCGGTGGGTGTTCCACTTGGTTGTACTTGTTTGTTCTGCTCTTTTCTCCCTTTCATGTAAAAGATTTTCCATTTGCAGTTGCAAAATCTGTTTTTGCACTGAATTGAGTTCTTCTGTTTTTTCGAGAACACACTGTCGCCTTTCAATCTTTTTCGCTTGTAAATCTAACACTTTCATCTGTTCCAACAAAACCACTTTTTGTAGTAATTCACTGGTCAGCTGACAGATACCAGAGCCAGTGTGCGAGACTCATCTCAAGCGGAAGGAGACAAGTCTCGTTAGCGAGAAACAAACTTTATTCATATACATGACGAGTTGTGTCTCAATCCTCAGTCTGTGGTATGGCTGCTTGCCATCTGAAATAGCAGCCGTTGATCGATGGCCATGAACGAGAAACATATTTGTGATAGTTTGTTTTTCGAAAAGGAAAAGTGTTACCCTTTTTTTTATTACATGGGGAGGTAATTAACCTTATCCTCGATCATTATCATTATGATGATGATTCATTCCTGCCAGAGACGAAGGCTGAGATTTCCTCCGAACAAGCCATGGTGCGTGCCGCCCACGTGACGTGCGCTACGTTCCGGAAAGTGAACTTCCGGAAGCGAGTGTCAGTTCTGTCATTTGAACCTCAAGGTCGACCGGCAATTATTTACCAGCCTAAAGCACACGGCGTGACATGGGGGTCACAGTGACATCTTTTTATCACCTGTCAATACTCTGAGGTATTGATTGCATCAACAGTTGTGGTTGTGGTTTAATGACGGGTGTTAAACGCACTCTTGTGTTTAAGAGTTCGTATTTTATTTGTTTTCGAAGTGCCTAAATTTTCCATTGCTTCATTGCATGCTCATTAGAATTTCTGTTCTACTTAAATAACATAGACACAACGTTATGTTGTGTGGATACATTAGCATATACAGAGTGATTAATTTGAAAGTACAGAGCGCTGTGCCCGCCATGACAAGCAGGCATAGTCGGCTCAAAGAAGCGGCATGATTACGCCTATAGAAACTAAACGAAACTGAACTCACCGGCTACATACATGTTCTGGACAAATAAGTAAATGAATAAACAATAAATAAATCAAGTAGGAAATTAAACTGAACTCACCAGTATTTGCAGACGATGCTGAAAGTGATCTCCTTCAGCTGCAATGCAAGCTTCACAGTTTGTAATGAGATTTCAAAGCACACTTTGTAGTTCATGGACACGGACAGAACGCACAATGTTCCTAATTTCAGTTTTTAATTAATTACTATTATTCCTCACAGTTAAGGAACGTCACTTGGACTACTGTACATCTCTCCGCAGTTTCATTTCACGACGTTATTTTGGCAAATATCAAAGAAGATAGCCTTTAGGATTAATCATTTTAACTGTATTAGTCAATGTTACATACTTCTTGATTCCTGTAAATTAAGATAAACTGGCAATCAGAGTCAATATCAGAACGTAGCTGGACTACTCTACCTCTCCGCAGTTTCATTCCACAATATTATTTTGGGGAATATTAACGAAAGTAGTCTTTAGGATTAATCACTTTAACAGTGTTAACCTATGTGCCATTCTCCATACCTCTAAGTTACGATAAATCGGGAATCAAAGTCAATATCATTTCCGTAGAGGAGTAGGCATTTCTACCGCAAAAACTTAGGCCGCCAGCGCCACATGTCGAGCTTCGAGCTTGCAACTACTCCGTGGATCTGATTGTCAAGGCCGTAAGGAGCTAGCTAGAGTAATGCAACAGTCGGCCGGGAACAATAGCTTACAGCGCCACAAGTGTACTTTGTAGTCTGCTGAACTTGAAACGATTCCAGTCACGAAGGTTCGTCAAAGTCAGCGAGGTCAAGTTGATGAGCGCTCATCACAGTGACGTCCCTAGAGACCCACCTGCCTGTTTACATCCTCAGAAAGACAGCCTTAGTGGTTTTCCCAACTGAAATCAACATAGGTCATTACAATGACGCCAGTAGGAATGGCGCGATTAAATGCAATTCTATCATATGAAACTCGATCAAATGAAAAACCACACTTTTGTCACTTCTAACGAACAGTATCATGCTAGGAGTACACTACACTGGCGGGGGAAAATCTGTCTGATTTGTTGCCTCCAAGCCAGAGGAGAACTCCCTCTTGGCTGCTAATTTCGATTAAAGTGAATGTAGAATTTAATAAAACTGAAATGGTTCTTTTCAGACTTATTTATTGAAATATGCTGCTCTAATGTGGAATAGGCCGAAATTCTAATTCTAGACCAGGTCATAAGTGAGCCTCTGCCATTATTCCGTTAATCGTGCACACTGATCAATCCAATCAGCGCGTCAGAGTAGGGATCCAGTAGTTGGATTACTATGATGAACCAGCGTGTTACGTATCAGCAATAACAGAAAAACCAGAGGAATGATAAGTAGAATAAGTGGCCCCCTCCTCCTCAGGCCCTCCGCAGAGGCCTGCTCTTCCACCTCCTCCTCGCGAGAGGCCTCCTCCTCACGCTGGCTGAGCGCGACCCTAACCTCACATCCGTCATCTTGGAGGGGCTTAACCTAACTTGTTATGCGTAAGAGAGCTACGCTAACCTCATGGAAGGGCCTAACCTCTGTTTTACAGCCGGATGCCCTTCTTGACGACTAAGAGCGCGACCCTAAACTCACATCTGCTATCTTGGAGGGGCTCAACCAAACTTTTTATGCATAAGAGAGCTAGCCTAACCTCATGAAAGGGCCTAACCTCAGTTTTAGGCCGGATGCCCTTCCTGACACCTAACAGAGTGAGCTTAACGTTACATCTGCTATCTTGGAGAGGCTTAACCTAACTTTTGACGCACAAGGCACCAAGCCTATCCTCAGTTTTACGACTGGATGTCCTTCCCGACGTCAATTGCATAAGATGGCTGCTGTACATGACTCCTTATGAGACGCATTAAGGGTCTTGCGCAAGAACTTTTGACACGCAAGACAGCAAACCTAACCTCATGGAAGGGCCTAACCTCAGTTTTACGACTGGATGCTCTTCTCGACGCCATTTGCACAAGATGGCGGCTATAAATGACTCCTAATGAGACGGCTTAAGGGTTCTTTCGCCAGATGGTGGCTGCAAGATGGCTGCTATACGTAGGCTCTTATGAGACTCCCTTGGGATGCTTGCGCAAGAGGCGGGGTATACATGGCTACTTATGAGACGCCTTAAGGGTACTAAAGCAAGATGGCGGCTGCTCTTATGAGACGGCTTAAGGGTGCTTGCACAAGATGGCTTGAGACGCCCTAAGGGTGCTTACGAGAGATGGCGGACACAAGATGGCGGCTATACACGGCTCCTTATGAGACACTTTAAGGGTGCTTGCGCAAGATGGCTGCTGCTCTTATCAAGAAAGCTACCTTAGAAGTTAACGTGCCGTGCTGGTTCGATTCATTAAATTTAGGGCTTAAATGCAAAATGTTAAGTATCTCGAAAACAGTGCGTCGTGGAGCAAAACGGACAAACTTTTTCTGCCAAATACGTAGGTTCTGAGTATCAGGAACATGATAGCATAAAAAAGTAGTTTAATGATGAGATCAACGGTTCGATTCCTACTTAAGCCCTTTGGCATTGACAGCTATCTAATTCTATAAGATGGCGGGTATACATAGCTTCTTATGAGACTGCTTAAGGGTGCTTGCACAAGATGACTGCTGCTCTTATCAGACGCCCTAGGGATGCTTGTGCAATATGGCGGACACAAAATGGCGGCTATACATAGCTTCTTATGAGACTGCTTAAGGGTGCTTGCACAAGATGACTGCTGCTCTTATGAGACTCCCTGGAGATGCTTGCGCAAGATGGCGGACACAAAATGGCGGCTATACATAGCTTCTTATGAGACTGCTTAAGGGTGCTTGCACAAGATGACTGCTGCTCTTATGAGACTCCCTAGGAATGCTTGCGCAAGATGGCAGCGACAATATGGCGGCTATACACAGCTCCTTATGAGACGGCCTAGGGGTGCTCGCACAAGATGAGGGCTGCTCTTATGAAGAAAGCTAGCTTAGAGGCTACTGCGCAAGATGGCGGCTGCTGATAAACATGCAGTAGAGGACAATTTGAAATTCTACGTGCTCTTCAAAGCTACGTTCTTTTTGATAGCGGCCATCTTTAATCAACAGAGCACCCTGCTGCCATCTTTAGCTACTACCTTTGAAATATGGTGGCGGCAATTTTAAAAAATCTACGTGGTTTTGATAGCTGTCGACCACCATCTTTAAACAACAACGCATCGTGCTGCTATTTTTACGACACTAAACCTCATCCTTATACATGTGGTGGTGGGTAATTTAAATTCCATGTGCTTTCTTGACAGCTCCCATCTTTAATCAACAGAGCATAGTGCTGCTAATAGGTCGGGGATTTTATACTTTATTAGGTAATTCTGATAAGACGTGACCCTTAGGTTCCATTCCCTGTTATGTGTGGTATGAATGTCTTCAGTTCTGAACACAAAACCATTTACCAACAGAGATTAATTTGCTACACTTACGAAAGTAGAGGCGTTCTCGCTGATAGCAATCGATGAGGGTATTGCTGCTGTTAAAAAATGTACCAACTTCAGCTAACTCCTTCCGGGAGGAGGAGGGCGTGGTGAGGTGGTGGAGGAGCCCTTTGGCCCTTTAGCCCATATGCCCTTTAGCTCATTAGCCCATTAGCCCTAGGAGGAGGAGGAGGAGAACGCAGTCAGGTGGGGGAGGAGGTGGTGGAAGAGTCCTTTCATCCTTTTGCCCTTATGATAAGACGTAATCCCCCGGGTTCCATTCCCTATCATGTGTGTAGCACGATTATTTTTTCGGTTCAGCATTTTGCAATCATCTTGCATAGTAGTCCTCTCCTGCACAAGCTACATGCTTGTAACCCATGCCAACAGATTGAAACATTATGTTTCCGAACCGATATTTCATGTTACATGTTTATGCGATAACTTGTTCGACTGCTAGGGACTTAAATGTAACCAATGTATTTCTTATAGCACCAATCGTTCTGTTTAATTTCACTTTCCGTGTTTGCGATAATAGAACAGGGTTTGAATCTATGTTTTTTTCTATTGTAACTAAATCAGATTATTGTTTACCGAGCGAGTTGGCTATGCAGTATAGTTTTTTATGTAGTATTTGATTTTCGTACAAGACAAATGATAGAAGGTAAATCATTTGAAGTTGTACTTTTGTTGTATTCATATGATCGTTTAGCGAGCGAGTTGGCTACGCGGTATGTGCACTGCCTTATGCATGAGATCGCGTTGTATGTCCGATAAAGCTATGCCTTAACCGAGCGGGAAGAGGAGGAGGACGTTATAACAGCCGTTATCTTGCACAAGCTATACAGAATTCTTAATATTTTTTTCTCTGTTCGAATGCGTCTTCTTAGAACAAAGGTATCCCCTGACATGTTCTGAACACATATTGTATCGAGTGCAGTGTTCAGTTCTAGTCTTGATGACTTATGTAGTGATCTGAACACATCAAACAATGTTCTGAACGCATGTTCAAGTTAACGACATCGAGTACAGTGTTTTTTTTTGCTAGGGGCTTTACGTAGCACCGACACAGATAGGTCTTATGGCGACGATGGGATAGGAAAGGCCTAGGAGTTGGAAAGAAGTGCCGTGGCCTTAATTAAGGTACAGCCCCAGCATTTGCCTGGTGTGAAAATGGGAAACCACGGAAAACCATTTTCAGGGCTGCCGATAGTGGGATTCGAACCTACTATCTCCCGGATGCAAGCTCACAGCCGCGCGCCTCTACGCGCACGGCCAACTCGCCCGGTGAGTACAGTGTTTAATTCTAGTCTTGTTATGTTTCATTTGTAATCTGCACGTCTAAACATGCACAATGATGTTATCGCTGCACACTCTTGCCTTCGCGATGCTGGTTTAAACTTGTTCGATAGAGATACAAAGCTATGTCTTGACATAGGAGGCGGAGGAGGAGGAGGAGGAGGAGGAGGAGGAGGTGGAGGAGGAGAAGAAGGATGAGGCCATAACAGCCTATGTATAGCCGCCATTGTTTAAAGATGACAGCTAACAAAAAAAACATGTATAATTTTTTAAATTATCCGCCACCACATTTCAAAGGTATGAGGTTTAGTGCTGTAAAGATAGCAGCATTATGCTCTATTGATTAAAAATGGAAGCTGTCAAAAAAAGCACATGGAATTTTAATTACCCACCACCAAGTGTATAAGGATGAGGTTTAGTGTCGTAAAGATAGCAGCACGATGCGTTGTTGTTTAAAGATGGTGGTCGACCGCTACCAAAACCAAGAAGAATTTTTTCAAATGGCCGCCACCACATTTCAAAGGTAGTAGCAAAAGATGGCAGCGCGGTGCTCTGTTGATTAAAGATGGCCGCTGTCAAAAAGAACGTAGCTTTGAAGAGCACGTAGAATTTCAAATTGCCCTCTACCGCATGCATAACAGCAGCCGCCATCTTGCGCAGTAGCCTCTAAGCTAGCTTTCTTCATAAGAGCAGCCTCCATGTTGTGCAGCACCACTAGGCCGTCTCATAAGGAGCTGTGTATAGCCGCCATATTGTCGCTGCCATCTTGCGCAAGCATCCCTAGGGCGTCTCATAAGAGCAGCAGTCATCTTGTGCAAGCACCCTTAAGCAGTCTCATAAGAAGCTATGTATAGCCGCCATCTTGTAGAATTAGATAGCTTTCAATGCCAAAGGGCCTAAGTAGGACCCGAACCGTTGATCTCATCATTAGACTACTGTTTTCTTATGCTATCATGTTCCTGATACTGCGAACCTACGTATTAGGCAGAAAAATTTTGTTCGTTTTGCTCTACGACGCACCGTTTCCGAGATATTTAACATTTTGCATTTAAGCCCCAAATTTAATGAATCGAACCAGCACAGCATGTTATAATCTCTACCATAGCAAGACCTAATCAAGTTACGAAAACTTGCTTCAATACAAGCTAAAACTGACTAAATGCCAAAGGGCTTAAGTAGGAACCGAACCGTTGATCTCATCATTAGACTACCTTTTTCTTATGCTATCATGTTCCCTATACTGCGAACCTGGTTATTAGGCAGAAAAATTGTGAGGTTAGGCGGTGTCTCACAAGGACCCATGTATAGCTGCCATCTTGTGCAATTGGCGTCGAGAAGGGCATCCAGCCGTAAAACTGAGGTTAGGCCTTCCTTGAGTTTAGGCTTGCTGTCTTGTGCGTCAAAAGTTAGGTTAAGCCCCTCCAAGATAGCAGATGTAAGGTTAAGCTCACTCTCTTAGGCGTCAGGAAGGGCATCCGGCCGTAAAACCTAGGTTAGGCCCTTCCATGAGGTCAGGCTAGCTCTCTTACGCATAAACAGTTAGGTTAAGCCCCTCCAAGATGGCGGATGTGAGGTTAGGGTCGCGCTCTTAGGCGTCAGGTAGGGCATCCGGCTGTAAAACTGAGGTTAGGTCCTTCCATAAGGTTAGGCTAGCTCTCTTACGCATAAAAAGTTAGGTTAAGCCCCTCCAAGATGGCGGATGTGAGGTTAGGATCGCGCTCTTAGCCAGCGTGAGGAGGAGGCCTCTCCCGACAGCGTGTGGAGGAGGTGGTGGAGGAGGGCTCTCCCAAGAGTGTGAGGAGGAGGTGGAGGAGGAGGCCTCTGCGGAGGGCCTGAGAAGGAGGAGGCCGCAGAACCATCCACTTATTCTACTATGGTATGCTTGAGAAGAAAGTTATCTAAGTCCCCTCCAATACTCAGGCAGGCTGTTATACTCGGTACGCAGTAGTAATCCCATCTATCGGCGATGAGTGGCAGCATAAGGAACAAAGAAAATCACAACAAACAACAGTTAACGTATTGTTATTGTTGATCAATTTTATGAGCTTTCGATATTGTAGACCTTCACATTTAGTTTTCTTCCGACTCTCAAATACCATTCTTATCATAGTCAGTACGGTAAAACTGTATAAAAAATAAATGATCGAAAATTGTATTCTCCATAAATTCTGCTTTGTAGGCCTAATACTTTTCGATAGGACCAATAACATAGGTACTTAAGAATTTACTTTTAAACGCCTTCCCCTAAACTACCATTCCATCCAAGGTGAATAATTTTTTTTTTTTATTAGGGTTGTTTATAGTCGCTTTAACTCCAAGGTCTTATCGCGACTCTTACATATGATTACAGAATAATAGTAAATATAATAATAATATTGTAATTATAAGAATGTAAAGAAAAATAGTATAATGTAATTACATTTTGGAGTGCAAGCCAGTGTCTTTGAGGAAGTTGATGACTTGATGACTCAATGCTGGAGAAGACAGTGTCAGTTCCATTTCCTTAGGTATGTTGTGGTGTTGGCGCCAATGGTCATACAGTTGACATTCTGAGATGATATGCTTGACAGTGAGAGAGCAGTTACATTTGCTGCAGGTGGGAGGTTGTTTCTTTCCTAGGAGATAGTTGTGGGTGATCTTCGTATGTCCTATTCTTAGTCGGGAGATTAAGACTTGTTCATGTCTGGTGAGGTTTTGGAGAGGATATGTTCTCGTAGATATCATTTTAATTTTTTGGAGGTTGCTAGTGGAAGTTTTAAGCCAGTTCATTTTCCATTGTTCGTGTAGTTTGATTTTGACATAAGCGATGATATCAGAATGTGGCGTGGCAATTTGACGGTCGTTGACTGGAAGACTAGTAGCTTCTTTTGCTGCTTGATCAGCTGATTCGTTGCCTGGTATTCCTCTGTGAGATGGTATCCACATAAAAATAACATTTTTTTCCTGCAATCTTGATCTTGTGGTACAGCATTTGAATTTCTTTAACAAGGAGGTGTGTTGTTGATGGATTTTGTATTGAAGTTAATGCACTTTTGGAATCAGAGAATATTATGAATGAGTTATTGAAGCTTGTTTTTGAAATATGAATCATGGCCTGTTTAAGAGCATACAGTTCACTTGTAAAAGCTGTGAAAAGATCTGGTAATCTGTATAGCTTACTATAGTCTTTATATTTCACTGCACAACCATTTCTCTCATTGAATTTTGATCCATCAGTATAAATTGCACTATATGATGAGTATCTATTACAAATTTCATTAAATAACTGTTGGAATTTTGCTGTGTCAGTTTGAGCTTTAAGATTGTTGTTCAATTCCCAGTTGACTGGAGGCAAATGAGTTTTCCATGGAGGGGTATCTAGTGAGTTCTGTGGAAATAAAATGGGGGGAAGGCTGAGGTTTATTTATTTGAGAAGATTGGATATTCTGATGTTAAAGGGTTGGGGTTGAGATCCAGTTGGTTTTCCTTTATGTCTCTTTGAAGTTAGGTGTTTTTTCAAGTGTTGGTTACTTGTACCAGCTACCTTGAGTGCGTATGTCAAACTCAGCTGTTTACGTCTGATTTCAAGTGGTGGTTCGTTGGCTTCAATCTCTATACTAGCTATGGGGCTGGTGAGGTGGGCTCCTAGGGCAATTCGAAGAGCTGAAGATTGGATGGTATCAAGGATCTTAAGAGTAGATGGTCTGGCAGAACAATATACTATACTGCCATAATCCAGTTTGGCTCTGATTGTGGCTCTGTATGTGTTCATTAGGATATGGTAGTCTGCTCCCCAGTTTTTTGCTGAGAGAATTTTCATGATATTCATTCTTCTTTGACACTCGTCTTTAAGATTTTTAAGGTATGGGGTCCAGGTGAGTTTGTTATCAAATAGAAGTCCTAGAATTTTAATAGTTTTAACTGATTTAATTTTATGGTCTTCCATATATAATTCAGGGTTAGCGATGGTATGTTTATTTTTGGAGAAGAGAATACATTTGGTTTTAGTTTTAGAAAATTTGAATCCTGTGGTTTTAGTCCAGTTTTGAATATTTACAATTGATTCTTGTAATAGGAGTTGAGTCGTCATAATGTTTTTCCCTGGGCAGAAGATTATCAAATCGTCAGCAAAAAGGCAACACTTAACTGGTGAGTGGATGTTAGAGACTATACCATTAATTGCCACAAGGAACAGTGTTACACTGATAACTGATCCTTGTGGGACTCCATTGTTGATTACTACTTCCTTTGACAGCATTCCATTTACTCTAACTTGAATTCGGCGCATTTGGAGAAAATTATAAATGAAATATAGGATATTTCCAGATATATTATGTGTCATTAGTACTTTGATTACATAGTCTTTCCATACCGTGTCATATGCCTTATTAATATCTAAACTGACTGCTATTAGGTGTTAGTTATTGAGGAACGCTTCCTGTATTTCAGATTCCAGACTTATCAAAGTGTCTGTTGTGGAGTGTGCTTTACGGAACCCGTTTTGCACATTACTGAAGAAATTTATGTGCTCGAGATACCAGCGTAATCTTTTGTTGACTATTTTCTCCATGAGTTTACACATCGCATTAGTTAAAGCAATAGGGCGATAATTTTCTGCAATTGTGTTGTCTTTCCCTGGTTTGGGTATTGGAACTACAATGGCATTTCGCCATTGGTCAGGAAATGTCTTAGAGCTCCATATGTGGTTGAAAATGGCCAGAAGATAATTTATTGCACTTAGTGTAAGCTGTTTTAGAAATTCATAAGGGACCGTATCTGGGCCAGGACTAGATTTGCCACATTTGTCAAGTTCAGTAATTATTTCCTGTAGTTGAAAAGCATCGTTTAGATTATAGTTGGGGTCAGAGATGGCTTTCCTTAGATCAACGGATTCACTGGATTTCTTTGTATGGAGAAATTCGGGATCATAATTGTTGTCACTAGAGATCTCGGCAAATGTGTCAGCTAATTTATCAGCGATGTTTTGAGGTTTGTTTATGAAGGTTCCATCAACAGAGTTTCTGAGGGAAGTAATGTAGAAGTGATTATATTTGCCATTTATTCTTTGAAGTTTATTCCACATTTCCTTTTGTGGGGTTTGGGAATTTAGCGAGGAGACAAATGATAGCCATGAATTCTATTTGCTGAGTTTAATATCTTTTCGAGCGATTGCTCTATACTTCTGAAATTGAGCTTTATTTTCAGGTGTTGGTTTTCTTTTGTAGAGGCAGAAAGCATGATTCTTATTCTTAATAGCCTGCTTACAAGTGTCATTCCACCAAGGTACTGTTTTCTTAAAGGAATTTGAGATTACTTTTGGAACACTCATGTCCGCAGATTTAACAAGAACTTCTGTGAAATCTTGAACAATGGTATTTATGTGCTTAGAAGGGAAATCATTGGGAGGGGTTAAGTCTTTTAAGTGATTATTGACTGTCTGCCTAAATTTCGTCCAATCTGCCTTATTTAAGTTCCATTTAGAGTTGTTAATAAATGAGGAGTTGACAGAAGAATTTTCATTATTGATTAGTATCGGGAAGTGGTCACTATTTCCTTGGAGTGTTGAATAAACAGACCAGTTGAAAAGGGTTGCTACGTCCGGTGTGCAGATGGTTAGGTCTATACTACTACATGTGCCGTGGGCTATGTCAAAGCGAGTTGGAGCAGTAGAGTTCATTAGAATTAAATCAAATTCATCAAGTATCTTCTCTATCTCTTTTCCTCTTGCATCAGAACTATGGCTACCCCATAACGTGTTGTGGCTGTTGAAGTCGCCTAATAGGATGAATGGTTTAGGTAGTTGGTGGATAAGGTTTCGTAGATCGTCACCTTGAAACAAATAACTGTTTGGAATATAAACATTGCAGATACATAGAGAAGGTGGTAGATGGACTGAAATTGCTACAGCTTCCAAATTAGTATTAACAGTAATTTCTTTGGCATAGATATTGTTTTTGATATAAGTAGCTACTCCTCCACTCGCATGATTCACATTAGTTCTATTTTTGTGGTAGACACTGTAGAGTCTTAGATTGGCAGCAAAGTCGTTCTGAAAGTTTGTTTCTTGGAGACAGATAACAGATGGTTGGTGTTTGTTTATTAGGAGTTGTAGATATTCTAACTGTGATCGATAACTGTTAAGATTCCATTGGAGTAATGTTGCCATAATAATGATCAAAAGCAGAATGAGGTTTATCTCCATTGTTATACTGGGAAGGAATTGTCGTCACTGGAATAGTCTGGCGTTACGTTGATATGCGTTGGGTCTTCACTTTGACTGGCGGATTTCAGTAGTTTTTTTACTATTCGAGTGCTTTTGTTTTTTATGCTTTTATCGGTATAGTAAGGATAGAGTTTTTGAAGGGCTTTAGCAAGACCTTCTATGTCTTGTGTGTAGTTTGAAGCAATTTCTGATATGTCCTTGGCACCAACTGTATTTTCAAAGAAGGACTGGAGCTGTAGGTAGCTGAGGGGGAATATTGATGGGTCGGCTTCCAGAACTTGTTTTACTGGCAGGAGCATATCACTTATTGATTTTTGCGTGTCTGTCTTGGGTTTCTTGGAAGTGTGATTTGTCTTACGGTTTTGGATTTGTTCAGGAGAGGCCAGTATGGATTTGTTGCTATCAGGAGGATTTGGATTAGTTGTTTCACTGCTAGCTAGTGAAATTGGCCTTATACATCCAGGAAAATTCACTGTTGTAGGGGTGGCGTGTGTTTCCATAGGTGCTGCAATTTCTCTCTCAATTTGAATTCTGGAGGAGGGAGGATCATTACAGACTTGGCTAAGTGCTAAGTCAGGGTTGGTCATTGAAATGGCTTCTTGAGTAGGCCTATCTTTTGGGAGTGAGCTAGAAGAGCTAGAAGTACCGATGTCTGTTTTGGGGTTTTCGACCTGTGACTTTTGTGAAATCTCTTGAAGCTGAGGAAAATTATTCGAAGAGGATTCATCTTTTGGATGTGATACGTTGTTAGGACAATCTTTGGCCAGATGTCCTTCGGTATGGCAAAGAAAACAAGTGGGTGAGTCGGATGATAGGTAGATCCAGTAGTCTGTACCATCATATTCGAGATGAAGGGATTCGGGGAGTTTATCAAAGTCTTCATTTTGAATGTACATTTGTCTTCGAAGGCTTAAAATGTGGGAGAATCCTGGAATTGACAAACCTGTTCTGATTG
Organism: Anabrus simplex; assembly: GCF_040414725.1. Lineage (NCBI taxonomy): Eukaryota > Metazoa > Arthropoda > Insecta > Orthoptera > Tettigoniidae > Anabrus > Anabrus simplex. The sequence continues at coordinate 127,503,693 of NC_090275.1, read as the reverse complement.
GGTTAATCCTAGACATGATTTTCACACCGAGTTTTAACAATTCCTCTTCAATAACATAGTTTGGGATCACAGGACAGACGTTGGATAATATAATACGCTTGTTTTTTGTTAGAAGGGGTCGTATTTCCAGTGATACATTGTTTATTAAGATCTTAGGGTTTGTCAATATCAGATCTTCGACATTTTTCTTACTAGAGAGAAAGATGCATATCCTTCCGTTCGATATACGTGAAACAAACCTAATGTTGCTAGGGGTTGTAAGTTTACCTATAGCTAGCACGTAATCCTTGATACTGATCCCGTCATGAGATTCGATTACAATAGCTTGTTCTTTGGAGGGGTACGACTGTATTGCAGCAGAATAGCTTAACCTTGAATTACGTTCGTTACTAGGCCTACTTGTGACGGTTGTCATTTGGTTACCTGATGCACTGTTAGGATGTGGAGGGTTATTTACGGTGTTGTTATTATTATTTGTTGGCTTGCATGGTGTCTGTTGAGGAAAAATATCATTGATTTTTTCATTCATTGAATTCGATAGATGCCGACCTCTATCAACAGAGGTGGCCATTTTGAGTAGGTCAACAACGGGTTTAGGTTATTTGTATAGTTCTTCACTTCACACAAGGACCACGGAAATAATGTCAGGTATCTTACTTACAAGAATGTAGTAGGTGATCTAAATTTTTACTTCTGATCACTCTTACAGTAATGTAACGATTACGAACCTCTATTATATACCAAAACTTGAGCAAGGTAATTACTCGCGAACATCATCAGTCACTGCCTTCTCGATCCTCCTCTGAATAAAATTGTCTATAGCGTAGACTGTAGTTTCTTATTCCCCGACTCTATATACCAATTTTCATTAAATTCTGTTCACCCATTTTCTCGTGGCTCGGCGTTGATATGGACTTAGCAACAAAAATACAAAATCATGAATATCTCTGTTATCATAGCCGGTACAGTAAAAATGTATAAGGCATAAATGATCGGAAATGTAATTGTGTATAACTTTAGTTATATCGATAGGACCACTAATTACATTTTAGTCCTTCCACTAAACTACCATTTCGCTCAGCGTGAATAAAATGATTTATAGCCTAGATTGTAGTGGCTTATTCTCCGACTTTGCATACCGATTTTCATTAAATTCTCTTCAGTCGTTTTCTCGTGATGCGTGTACATACATGCGGACAGACAGACAGACAGGCAGAAATTACGGAAAAGCAAAAAGTGCATTTCCTTGTTACTGTGGACCCGACCGATACAGAAATATCATTCTTTTTTTTAAATTCTGAGTAATGTACAGACAAAACTCTTATTTTATATATAGCCTATATATTAAATTGAGTATTTCCTTATTTCCTCGTTGAGCTTGAAAACCGACTTAAGTATATCTTGATTGATCATTTATTATCATTAAATAGGGAGAAAGGCAACCATATGACAGGGGGGGGGGGAGGTGGGGAGGGGGGGCGGGCTAGACTTGGGGGCATGTAGAATTTTTAATACGGTATTTTGGAAGATGAATGGTGACTTGTATTCCGCGATAGAATAACAGCTACGGTATTCCCTTCCTGTTGGTGGGGAGGCGGTACTACCACTTCTACGTAATACCGACTTTTAAATAATTTTCTTGAAAGAAAACCATCTGACTTTCCTGAGAGCTAGGAGGGGAGGGCTGGCGCGTATTGATATTCACGTTGAGGTTAGCTTGTTGATGGTTATGTTTTGTGATTTCAATATGTAAGTAGTCAAGTTGGCAGCAGTGATCAGCCATTTAAATAAAAGGAGGACAGGGCGGCGATTTTTGCCGTACGTGACTAGTACTATCATATGGTGCTCCCAGGTATCCTTCCACTTACTACTTTTTACGGTGCCGGAATTTTGACTCTGGGAAGATATTGTGTGTGCCGCCAGTTTCTCTGAGGGCTCGTGCGTGTTGTGGAGTAGTCAAGGTTAACGGGCCGGTTCGTGGAAGTCAAGTCAAGGTCGTGCCGTCACTGCACTGGAGAAACGCCGGGGCGTCTTTAACGTGGCGGAAGTTCTGTAATGCACGTGTTGCGCGCGGAGTGGGGGGCACGAATAACATGAACACAAACAAACAAACAAACAAACGGAAGAACAATAGAGCTGGTTTGTCACAAGTCTTGAGTACGGAGTTTTCAATAATATTCGCAAGTAAACAGAAAAAAATAGAACTCGATTCATAAATACACTAAATATTTTGAAGGAATGTTTTATTTACGAAATTGTCACACTCACATCTTATTACCGTACTGTATTGTGCTGTTGTCCGACTCGTTGGCTGAATGGTCAGCGTGCTGGCCGGTTCAGAGGATCCCGAGTTCGATTTCCGGACCTGTCGGGGATTTTAACCTTCATTGGTTAATTTCAATGGCTCGGGGGCTGGGTATTTGTGGTGTCCCCAACATCCTTGCAACTCACACACCAACACTATCCTCCATCATGATAACACGCAGTTACCTACACATGGCAGATGCCGCCCACCCTCATCGGAGGGTCTGTCTTACAACGGTTGCACCCGAATAGAAATAGCCACACGATATCGTCGCTTCACCGGTAAAAGGTTATAATCCACAAAGCTCTTCCTATCGATTATTCTCCGTAAGACTGGTCACGCCTCCCAGCCACATACGGATATGCAGCCCATCAGAACAATGTCCGTTGTATTCGTTTTCCTATGCCGACGAGCAACCGAAAATGAACCTAACATGCATTAGCCTATACAATAGGAGTGCGTAAATACGTAATGCAAGCATACATTCGTACAGTACGGTACAGTAAGGTTAATTTTCCTTTACACATGGGAATAGGAAAATGAACACAACAAAATTTGTTCTGATGGACTGCATAACCATATGTGGCTGGGAGGCGTGACCAGTCTTAAGGAGAATAATCGATAGGAAGAGTTTTGTGGATTACAAACTTTTACCGGTGAAGCGACGATATAAAATAAAAAAATCGTGCCGTTTTTCCAAGGTGTAGACCAGAAAGACCCATAACTGAAATAGCGAGAATGCAGGCGGCAATGTTCTCCAAACATGGCGACGGCCTTGGAAGGGATCCTTGTCTGTGACGGAACAGTGAGATATGGACTATTAGAACATTATGTATATAGTAATCATTTACTATTAATGTATGTATTCTGTACGTTGTAATTAACGCATTATTTTAGACGAAACCAAACAAAATAAGCAATGAGTGCCATGGAAGAGTGAAACATCTTAGCCGCGACTGTACGCTGGTGGCGTAACGTATGTCGAAATCAGGGTAGACAGCGTGTACCCTTAAAGTTTTGTAAACGAGAAATTGTCTAGTAAATTCAATTATTTTTATGGAACATTAATTATTTCCAAATACAAGACATTATTGTATTCCCCGCTTTGGTTATTTTCGACTCACTGAGGCAATGTTCGGGCTCGCGTCAGTTACACGAAGCACGTAGACGCTATCCATTTTCCCTTTGATTTTCAAAGCTTTCAGATAGAGCAGCACTAACGCTATCTGTAGGTGCTGACTGTGGAACTATTACTTTCCTATAGCGAGATTGCTCCGCCCAGTAGACAGACTCACCAGTGTCTCTTCTTGCTCTCATTGGCTAGTATTTGGACCTCAGTTATAAAGGTGCTCTTATTGGCTACCATCTCAGGAATGCTTTAAATGTAATTAATTTGAATTTACTTTATTATAAGACACGTCTAAAAATAAAATAATGATATAATATCAATATACGAAATATAGCAAACTTACACCTAATAAATGAATGATAGCACTAAAACCCTTCAAGTTTATACATTTTCTCTCCCGCCAATATTAGTTACGGTACGGCATTATAACGTGAACGAACAGTTACAATTTCAAAGTTACGAATGTGGTGTGAGACGTGAGAGCAAGGTGGCTGATGTGCTAGTGTCTTACAATAAAGTGATAGGCCTAAGTGTTAATTTTTCATTATAAAGGAATAGTGAATAGTTACTGGTGATAAAATATAAAGTGCAATTCTTGTTTTCTCGTGTGGCAGTTTGTGTTTATTGATGATAGGCCTATCATGGCTTCTGAATTTACCAGTCCTGACTTCGATTCAGTTGTGTACTCACTTAACAATGGTATTTCCTCCTTGTCGTTAGAAAAAAAAAGATAACGATAAAAACTTTACAGAAAGTTATCACAACAGGACGGAACATTTCTTCGAAAATTTCAGAAAAGCTGGTATGATAAATATCAGTGGTTGAGTGGAACGGGTAAAGGTCGTGAACAAATGTTATTGTGGTTTTTATTGCTTGATGTTTGGCGTTGACGCGGAAGATTCTTGGCGAAGAACGGGTGTAAATACCATAAAAAGTTTCGAGGAAAAAGCTAAAAAGCACGCAGCATCTGAGAATCATATAAAGTGCGCCGAGAAATGTCACATGATGGGGCGGTGCCATATCGATCACGCCGTTAAACACAATGAAATGGTTTGAAAAAATAGGAAAATTGTCAGCAGATTGGTAGACGTTCTTTGCCACTTAAGTATTCAGGAATTGCCGCTCAGGGGTCATCGAGAAAGTCAATATTCTTCTTTATGTTCATTTAATAAAGGGAATTACTTGGCTACTCTTGACTTACTGGCTTCGGAGGAATCTTTCATGAAAGACCATTTAGAATCAGAAAATGTCTTCAAAGGTGACATAGAAAATGATTTGATTACAGCTGTTACTGTTGCTGTTCAGGAACGTATTCGAAAAGAGATAGAATTAGCTGAATTCGTTTCTGTCCAAGCTGACGAAACTACAGATGTTTCCATTAAATCACAATTAAGTATTATTGTGAGGTATTGTGTTAATGGTAAAGTCGAAGAGCGGTTTCTAGGCTTTTATGACGTGTCTGCTGATAAGACTGGTAGGGGTAGGGTTGCCAGATTTCCGGATGGCAAATAAGGAACAGTCGCTCGATTCCAAATGGCAAATAAGGAACACTTCAATTTCCTTGCCACATAGCGCTAAATTAAGACACCATACCGATAATTAAGAGAAAATACCAGGGATATATTAACAAGTAAATACCGTTAATAATATAACAGCGTCAGCATGAAATATGTAGGTACTTAACTTATTAACAACTAATAGTGTGTTAGTCTTTACATTGAAGTTAACATTTCACAAGAACTTGTCGTTTGAAGAAGCAATTTGTAAAAGTTTCTTATTCAACAAAACTTTCTTGAGAAATTCCTTACAATTGTCATCATAGTTGAAGTACACAAGAAGTTCATTTTTATTGTATCTGCTGAGCATCTGTTTCTGTCATCTCTCCATTTTATTGCCATTACTGAAAATACTCTTTCAGTATATGCATTCGATGGAGATTTACTTTAGACAAACGAAAGTACCATCAAAATGTTCTTCAGTTTTTCTAGACCAATTAAACCACTGATATATATAATGGAGGAGACTACATGCCCGCTAGTACCGCTAGAACACTGCCAGAAGCGCTGTTCTCAACTGTGATGGCTGATCATTGGTCAGGTCAGAATACAGAATATTTTGACCATAACCGCGCACTTTTTTGACTACACTATTGTCTAAACCATGATATTTTAAAAAACGGAACATTGGGCGTACGGTTTAAATAGTGCACCGTACGCGGAACAAAATGAGAAAAAACCGTATTGTTCCGGGCAAAACCGTATATCTGGCAACCCTAGGTTTAGCTGATGTCATAATCTCAGTTCTGAAAGAATGGAACATTGATAATACCAGGCTCGTATGTCAGGCGTATGACGGAGCTACAGTAATGTCTGGTCATAAAGGTGGTGTCCAGGCAATTGTCGGACAGTCTTATCCTCATGCCATCTTCGTACATTGCTACGTCCATCAACTCAATTTAGTTCTTCTTCATTCTGCGAAAACTATAAAAGAGGTGAAATTGTTCATATGCAATTTACCTATCTTCAACACATTCTCCTCTCGTTCTTCACGTCGTGCAGAATTGCTGAGAGAGCAAGGTTTTCTGCTTCCTCATCCTTCTCCTACCCGATGGAATTATCATTCTCGGGCTGTTATGACCGTGAAAAAATATAATCCCGAGTTGAAAAGAGCACTGGATCATATCATAAATTCTGACAACTGGGATCCAGAATCAATCCAGACAGCAATAGGAATAGACAATATATTGAACAATCACAAATTTTTGTTCCTACTCTGTCTCTTTTCTAGAATGTTTGTCTGTACAGACTTCTTGTTTAGCATTCTGCAGTCAAAAACGTCTTCTGATGTAAATTTGTGTATTAAAGAGGTGAAGGTTGCTACCAGACTACTAACATCAGATCGCTCAGAAGTGATAAAATAATTAAAGAAATTGAAGAAGAATGTTCTGCCTTGTGTTCAACTGTCGTGAATACTAACCAGGGTCAAAGAAGAGTTGTCTACGAGGTTCTTGATTCAGTGTTGCTTCAGTTAGAAACACGTTTCGGTAATTAATTACGAAAGCCTTCGTTTCGTAGAACAACTTGATGAAACTAGGCTAAATGTAATATTTATCATTCACAATTTCCCCAACAGTATTTAAACGAACTCATGGCCATGTTTTCCACATAGATCAACTTAAAAACGAACTTATCAACATTTACTCTGATTCCGATAAATATATTCGACCCCAGCAACTATTGGCGTACATTCTTAATAATGAACTCCAGAGTGTGTATACGGGAACAAAAAAATTCCTTAACTTGATGTTATGTATTCCGTTAACGTCAATTTCTAGCGAACGCGCTATGAGTGCCTTGAAACGAATTAAAACCTATTTAAGGAATTCGATGACCAACCAGAGACTGTCCAACTTGGGAACTCTAGCTATAGAGAAGGAACTGCTGTGGCATCTTAGCAAGACGCCTGACTTCAAGACGAGAGTAATAGACATATTTGTTGAAATGAAGGACAGGCGGATTGAACTCATTTACAAGAATATTGTTTAGGTGAGTTGTACGAAAATCTATTATTAACCTCTCATTAAATTTACTCAACAATGAATTATATTGCTATTTTTAATTCTAAAAGTACTGCAACCGTTAGGGCTTTAATCGTCGCACCAAATTAAGTATGAACCAGCTCTGAACACAACAGGTGACAAAATGAAACAGGACCCGTTAATTGGGCAACAAAAATGAGGCTTACATTAGGTATAATCAGGGCAATATTACTTAATTTGGTTTCACAAACAGATGTACAGATGGAACATTTGGATGAGAACCGCCAGAAGTCACTTACCAGGTTTGAAGTCTCATCCTCACTACTTTCATAAGATCACCGGCTGAATTCGTAGAGCAATATGGGTAATAGAATGTCCGATAAAGAAATAAAATAGGCACTATCTAAAATAATGGAAGTAGGATTCTATAATATGAGAGGGATATGCTAATATTGCTAAATGAGAAGAATCTCCGTTCAAGTATATATTCTAAACATATTTATTATACTCATATGAACCACACAAACAATGTTGTATCTCAACATATGAGTAAAAGAAACAATTAAACTGATACAATTATATACATTATATGCCTTCTTTTCTTGAAATTGTCTTGGCATAATTAATTCTTGATGTACACCAATTCATTCGATCAACATACACTGATACATGATATTAAAAAAATGGATATTGAATTTATTTGTTAAACTCTCGTCACAAATGGATATTAAATATGGTTCCGGTACCGAGGATCGAACTCGAGCCTCCTGGGTAAGAGCCAGATATCCTTCATGTGTTAGTCATAAATGGATATTAAATAGTGTCCTTTGTCTACCGGTCATGATTTGGAGAAAAGAAAAGAAATTATAACACAATATAAGTACATCTGATATACACACGAGATTGCATTGCCGAGTATCGAACATGTGATCCATTTGACCACGACAAATGTATATTTACATTGAACACTTACGATGAACATACACGCTGAACATATATGTGCTTATCCTGGGTTTACCTAATAAATTATATATTAAAGAAAATCAGTCAAAGCTGGAATCAAACCCATCACCATAGTATACTTTGGGAAATAATAAAACACACAAAAACATACATATAAAAATATCAAATATATTTACACAACACGTCTTGAAGATATGGCTTAACCAAGCCATAATATCTGGTTAAATCTTCGCTCCAACATCATTCGAACCAACAGGCTTCGGCTTCCAAGGTAAAAATTTTGGACTCCAATCAGAGGCTAAATTAATGCTTAGCACGAGAAGGGATCTATCCTTCACAAAATCCGGAAATTATCCGTGTTACTTGCAACGTATAATTAGAATGGGATTGAGATTACTTTGGTAAATGAAAAGAGCTTGGCCCGTTAACATCGCTTTGCTAGAGACTGCAAAGTTTGCTCAGCCTACGGTCGACCAGCACATACCTGTCCATCACAATAACAGCTGTGACTAGTCCTGGGTTGTGGATACCATAAATCGTCCGTCACTCTCCCTTTCATTTCTCTTACATATCATCTCGGCTCATTGTCAAGTATGCACTCACTTGAAAGCCATTATTTCTTATTATTCATCATTTGGCTATATATTCAGCCCAATTCAATATCTCACAACAGCTATAATTATTTATTCTTCCTTATCACTCCAACAACAAAACATGTTACAGCTTCTCCCTCTCATGTCTTAGCATCGTATCTCAATCCGTTCATTTAACTCACAGAGAAAACCCCATTATTTCAGGTTATTTTATTCTCACAATTTCATATATAATTATAAATTAATCACACCTCGGTTTGGATCAACTCCAATGATTATCTAATATTATCCGGGATTACAAATACCCGAATCTCAAACGTATCATTTATATCCAAACTACTCTGAAGATCTTACCAGACGAATAAATATAAATCTAGCTAACTTGCCGTTCTTCCCAAAGATAGTTCATATAAGCTAAGAACTTTGAAGTCTATATAATAATTCATGCAAATGAATTTTGTTAAATATCAATGATTATCTTAAACATCACTTGATGATCCTAACTAATAATAATAAATCTTTCCCAGTCATACGCGCATGATGTTCCCTACATATTTAATATTTAATTATGACATTATAATATTTACAAATATTATTATTACTGGCATGCATCTCTCGTGTTTAGGGTATATAAAAGTATGTACTTAACACTTGGTGAGTAAGGCTTGCTGTCATCTAGGGTACATCTTAGATCTTTACACGAACATGATGAATATTCTTGTTCCTAGTAGTCCTTGGTTCTTCTTCATACGACGATCCATGACTCGAACTGCTGTTTTCTCAGTTGAATTTCGGGACGATCCTTGTAAAGCTGATTTCAGGCACTCAGGCGCGACTCTTGTAGGCTCCGAGTCTTGGGTTCGACGACCACTCACGAACATACAGAAAAATGGAGAATGAGTTATCAAATACTGTTTTATGCACTTTCAAAGGGGGGCCTACTTGTAACAAGATCCACTCTTAAGTTCAAACAGATTAACGCAAGTAGTGATAAGTTATAAAATCACTGTTCATTCTCTGACCGTCACACAGACTATCACAATGAATGTCCCTGGAGGATGCGAATATTAATTTTGTCAAGAACAGTTATTTAATTTTTGTTAAATGTCACTCGTTCGTAAATACTCAGGAGCTGTGATAATTAGCCCCTGCATATATTAATTAACTGTCTCACCACGCTAAATAACCTGAAGCGTTTGCCCTCCGTTGGTGATTGCACCATAAGTCATAATTAACTATCTTCGACGATTGTGATGTTGAAATGCCAAATTAAGGCTTCTATTCGGCAATTATGTACATTAACTTGTACCACACGGCTTATTCCGTAAATATATTTACATCACGTTGATGTGTTTCTTCAATGTCACAACACTTTGTACACTGATATCCAAGTCCGCTTCTGATACGTTGGGCTGCCACTACACAGACGACAATTAAGTAACGTGTTACCACTGCAGCTACACAGTTGAGAATGAGACACAGTGTCTGGGTCCTGGATATATTTATAGCCTACGGGTAAAATTGTCAGGCGGGAGGTGAATTATGTCCCTGTTGGAAATGACAGTCCGGTAATCGAAGTCCTTGAACGACGTGATAACAATCGAATTAAAGCTTATAACCTCTACTTTCTACTGAACATATATGAAACCAAAGCGATCAGTAGGTTATTCATAATTTTAAAAGGGTCCTTTTGGAAGATTACGAGTCATATTTCATCATGCAATATCTCCCACTTTTTTCCACATGTTGTCAGATTTCAGTAGTCGCCTTTGATCTACGTACTACTGTATGATAGGCGTCATTACTGATCCATATTTAAAGTATTGTATTTATATGCATTGACAGTCAGCATAAAATACACTGGTTCGAATAGGACCTGATTTATAAATTTAGAAAAATTATTTCATATAGAAGTATTCTTCTTCTTCTTCCTCTTTTTCGTAAATTATGGTGAAGTGGTACTAATGAATGCGGTGTTGAATTTATAGTGGGCATTTATTTTTCAAAAGTTAACACACCTTAATTCGGCCCGGTCTCCAAAAACCTCCATCTCCGTGCGTAGCGTTATCATCCCTTCTCGCTCGCTCGGAAAGAGAGCGCGGTTTCAAGGTTAACAATACTGCGTTGTCTTCTTCTCGTCACAGCGTAGGAAAAATGCTCCTTCCGGACTGGCGCGTCGCGGATCATACCCCGGTTAAGCATACAGAATGCTAACTACTGCGTTATATGTCACAGGATGTTGCGGAAAACGGCATATATAATTAGCCAGACCTCCTAACATGATGACGAACGGTCACATCACGTTGTTATTTGAGAGTTCCCTGCAGCCAATTTATTTACTTATGTATTTATTATCGTCTTGTTTTGTATCCTGCTGTTATGCCCAACCATAATACACTATTTAATTTATGTTAAATTCTACAACATACTACAACTGTGCAGCTTATAGACTAACTGGTGAAGCTCATGGTATAGATCCTACGGTTAATATTTACAGGAAGAAACTGCATTATTAGATATGTTCTATAGATAATGTTCGGATATATAAGTAATGTTTGCAACAACATTCTTTTGAACAGCTGAGTACTAGGAATGTTTCTAATTTCAGCCGGCAGGGAATTCCACAGGCGGAGAGTAGCGGGGAAGAATGAATTACTGTTACTATACTTGGGGACAAAACATGACGGCGTCAGTTCTTAGAAGCGAGCTGAAAGCCAGTAGTCAATTACACCCTGCACCCTGCTGAGTTAACGAGTTCTAAGCGATCCTTGTTTGTTTTGGAGAGGCTGCCAAACCACTTTCATCCTCACTATCTTTCTTCATGTAGAGTGCAGTAGCCGATTTGGCAACTCTGGCTGCAGTAGAGGTAGTAAATCGTATTAGTCGCTAATAGACACCGAGCTGCCGCTTGAAAGTAGTGGTGTGAGGCGAGGTCGTCATGACTTGTCTCCAACTATAGTAGTGTGGTGAGTAGGAAAACTTAGCAAGGAGTTAGCTAATGACCTTGTTTGGTGATTATTTGTGGATGATAGGTACTGAAGGTCATCTCTCAAGTAAACCGGTATTTGCTCCGTAGAACACTATGAATAACTGTCACAGAAATAAAAGGAGTGCACGTAGGGTTATACAGTAGGTTGTTATAGACTTCTTCCTTTCAGAGGCATTAATATAATATTGATAATATGATTAAATAGCTTTAAAAATATCTGTCCACCCCCTCATTTAGCTCACGCTTCGTCACTGGTCGAAATGATCGAAACGATACTCTTTGAAGGCGTATTAAGTAAAGATTATTTCATTTTATGTTGAAAAACAGAGAATCAATTATTATTTGCAAAAACTTTCGACGTCAAAGATTCCAGCTTGAAATTGAATAGAAAAATTGGGAGTAACTAATAGTAATAAATCACAGTACAGTATATGAAAGTATAAGTTACGAAAATAATGTTTGAGGTTCATTCCATGGAAAGATCGTATATCTAGATTCGTCACCTGGTCCAAATTGGCATGATGGAGTGCTAAAATGCAAAGGTGAGCCCTAAACGTCGCATTTCCTGTGAAAAAGAAGAGGAAACTCAATCCATGTGCAACCTGGACATGTTAACATAATGTAAAATAACGTTCTTCCTGTCTTCTTTCTTTTGCTTTAGTAGGTATAAGATGTGAAATATATAAAACCTTAGTTGTCCTGAAGTAGTCGAAGCGATGAAATGAAATGTCGTATGGCTCTTAGTGCTCGGATATCCCAGGATGAGTTCGGCTCGCCAGGTGCAGGTCTTTCTATTTGACTTGCGCAGGTCGCGTCGTGATGAGGATGAAATGATGATGAAGACAACACATACACCCAGCCCCCGTGCCATTGGAATTAACCAATACCGAAGGCCAGTACGCTGACCGTTCAGCCAACGAGTCGGACAGTCGAAGCGATGAAGCGAGCGAACACATAACGTATTATTGTGAGAGATAATAATTATAAGATTGCGATGTATATTTATCCGAGTTTGGTTTCCTAAATTTGCCATTTCAATTAGCGTGTGTGTGATTATTTTATGGTGATATTTCGATCATAGTAGTTTCAATAATAGATAATGTCATGAGTTATTGGTGAACCGTGTGGTGATTTTCGTGTGCGGTGTGAATTAATGACTTATTATACATGTAGGCCTAATTTGGGATGTAGTAGTAACATAGCAGACATGGTATGTGTTATTCCGGACTGATTTTAGGGGATCGCATCCTAGAACATATCGGTCTAGTTATAATCTGGTATAACTGCGTCATGTGTTTCGTGTTGAATTGTCTTCGAAACATATGGGGCCAATTGCAGAAACGGTGTCTACGGTTAAACAATGCCTAAGTATGGCTGCCGCGTTTCAGAGACTTTATTTATCACTTAGACACTGTCTAAAACCGATGTTGAACCGGTCATGTTTGAAAACTACCGAGAGCACTGTTTAACCTCAAACGATTGGAGTGAATCACAGTCAGAGGTTATGTACCATGAAACTTGTAATTTGTATTATCATGTTGAGACGACTGCGGGAAGAAAGGTTAGTCTGTGGGTCGCAAACCGCAGCATGTATATAGATCTTAAAATAAGGTTTCGCTTTTCAAGAGACTTGTTTCTTGAGATTGACAAAAGGACAGATCGGTAAATATTAACTTGAATAAAATTATTGGCAACCGATATATTTTATTATATACGTGGCGTAATTTCCATGGAATTATAGGTCACTTCGGCTATATGCATATCAGAATTACTTGTCCCAATCGTCAGAGGGCTGTCACATACATCAAACGGGAGGGATTCACTTATATTTACTGCCAAGTAAACGCACATATTAGTGAAAACTAAAAAGTAGGTTGTATTGAACCATTCTGTTCATGGTCGAAGAGCATTGATATACTGATAATTAGGGTAATCATATGAGACCACAAAGAAAGGACAATAGATGGCATTTTATTGTGCAATATTACCTAACATTGCGCGCTTTTCAAGGGAACGTAGCGTCAGAAGCGAGCTGAAGTTCCCAGGATGATCATTAAAATTGATTATCCCAGCGAACCACTTGACTTACAGCGTGGGACGCGAGCAACTCCATGAGAAACCGCGGGGGAGCTTATATTGGAGGGAATCTCCGCCCACAAGAGGAATATAGAACATTGGATGTAATAATTGCAATGAGCATATTTTTCTGCAAATTTTGATATGCTACATGACACTAGTTGTAATCACAATGAAGAAAATAATAATTATTCTATGTACCGTGGGAGAATTTTCATCCGTGCGGTCACGCTTACAAGGGCCCACACACGACGAGGGTTCACTCAGCCGACGTGTGAGCGAGCGTCATTCTCTGTGTGTCTGTCGCACGGCGGAGCGTCGCAGCTAGAGTCTACATTGTTCTAGTAACAACCATTTGCGATAAGAACAGCAAATATTGAACTGATTTTCTTTGAGAATATTTCTGTGCTAGTAATTTGTTCACGCAAAGTCGCATGCCAATATTGTTCTAAACTAATGTTACATGCTAGTGTAGTCACGGAAAGTCGGTGTTAATTCAATTCGGTCAGAATCAACATCGGTCAATAACAATTCAATTGCTTCTGAGAATTGTGTGACCGTTTCATAAAGAAAGGACTGGGAGTGTGTCCAGATATTGCAGGATTCAAATAAAGGCAAGAGGGGAGACCTGGGCATCGAGGTACGAGCGTGGACCACATCGAGGAGGCGGGAGTCCACTCACCTGAACGAGTTGCAGACCCAAACCACGCCTGCTGTTGCCTGCCCATAACGTTAAATGAGCATGTCCGTAGGAGAACTGTTCAGATGCTATCACAAGACACAGGTCAGACCACTATTTCTTGGCATGCAGCAGATAGCATAATGGAAGGATCGTAATAAACGAATGCAGGCCTTTCGCTTGTACGTAAATAGAAAAGGTGTCCGAGGGCCATGTATATAGAGTTTATGCCCAGGACTCAATGCTTATAGGATAGTTAATGTTTGCATGCTGTTGTTTCTCACAACTTGATATACATAATGTTTCAAGGGTCGTGTGCTTTCATCTATCCAAGACTTACACAGTCTCGAACTGTTATAGGCAGGACAAGATGTTTAGGGACTAGCTAGATGCGTGAAGCATGGCAGACTGTAGTGTTTATTGTGAGACGAGGAAAAGCATCAGATCTTCTATATTTCTTTAATGCACTCGGAATAGCGTACTAAATTGAGCTGGTCATGAACTTAGAAGCCCTTAGGAAATGAGGAATGTGTTTGATAGGCCAAGAGTCAAGAGATAAGGCCCGTAATAGCATGACGAATGAAGGCCTAAGTTGCAATCTAATAGTTCTCTGTGCCAGTAAGAGCACCAGTGTGGATTTGAATAAATGTGCCAGTTGTATTTGAGTTATGAGTAAAATAAAGTGCTGAACATTGCACTATATGGAATGAATAGACATGTGGTAATTACACGGGAATTATATAATTAAGAGGGCACCACGAAGTGTAGATCAATGGGCTAGAATGCGAGTGAAAGTCTTCACTTGGGTCTGTTTACCAGTTGTCAGTCAAGCGAAATTTATGGCTGCAAAAACATGACCGCTCAGTTTATGCAAAAGCCGACACGTGTTAAAAGATAAAAATAGGTAGGTCGTTCTGACGTCACGACAGGGAAGTCTACGTTTGTGGAACAATACGGTTTCTGTCAAGGGAAGAAAAGTGCGTTGACCTATTTGTACTCCTGTTTGGAAGATAAATTTATACACGACTGCATGTGTATTTAAACGTGTACGTAACTATTCATAATATGTCTGCACTGTGTAAATAATGTTTCTTATCATACTATAAGTTGTGTTGTCGCTGGATTCGTTATAGTCTCGAGTTCGATTTGCAGACGGCTGATTGTGAATTGCATGTTTAGTTTTAGAGCCTATATTAATCACGAGTCCTGTGGCATAGATTCGTTTTCGGAATAGGTCATGTTGTTTGTAGATATGGTTTGGCTATGCGGTAACTTACAGTTTGATTTATTTTCCTTTTGAGGGAGCCATTATGCTGGCTGTTGCAGTATCGATGGGATCGCCTACAACATGCCGCGAAGTCCAGGCGATGTGCCTCTTTACTTATCAAATTTTTATATGACAACCTAGCCAAGTATGTAAATTTCACATATCAAATTTTGTTTTATATCGGATTTTTAACTATTATTGTAATAAAATTGCATTATTTAAGTGAACTTGCAGCTCATCTATAATTTATTATTTGGCTTGAGTTAGCTTATACCCTGTGCGTATATTCCTCTTAATTTCTTCGTTACGCTGACCCATATTCACCCACCTTTTCCTGTTGACGACTGTGTTACGCCGAGCTGAATAAGAGGATATTAGCGGACAGGTAAGCTATGTGCCAAAGGGCACTTACCACTTGATGAGTGTATTGTCCACTATAATGAACTTGGTCGGATCTCAGCATTTGCTTGACGGCGACCATGGGCATTATAGGGCACAGTACGTAGTTTTTATATATATGATCGTATAAGTTTTCGGCTACCATGAGATAGGAAAAGGCAAGTGGTGGTGATGGTGGTGACTATTGTTTAAAGAGGAGGACTGTGGAAGAAGAGCCGTAGTTTTGCCTGGTGTAGATGTAGGGAACTACGGATAACAATCTTCAGGGCTGCCAATGATGCGTTTCGAACCTACGATCTCCAGAATGCAAGCTACATCCATAGGGGCCGTACAACACACTCTTTTACACATTGCTATTGCTTATCTTACCTTCGACGAAGCTACCGTATTTATGAGTAGATTACACTCACTGTAACAACGCTACACTTTCCCGTACGGTGGTGTGTCGCTTCAGTGTCGATAATATTATGAGATTTAATTTCCACCAAAAGCCATACTCTTGTGTGCGGGCAAGTCATGTATTTGAGTAAACAGCTGACTGGCGTTCGGCGCGTTCATTGGTTGCGACAAGCAAAGAGTTGCATGAAAGATACTTCTATCTCCATCTTGAAACCAATATTGAAACTTTAAACGATGTCTAGTTAAACACTGGCTGAACATTGTTTATGCAATGGAAGATCGTGGTCGATTTAGACGTTGTTTAGGTAAACGTTGTCTAAGGCTTAAAACTAGTCATCGTTTCTGCAAACGGCCCATTATATCGGTGTGAAGTGTTTGGTGTTTGGCACATTGTCTGTCTTCGTTTGAATGATATGGTGAACGCGATAATGTGCTAATGAATGCTGGTATCGATTATTCTTATGTTGGTAGCAACAGATTCTTCGAGATACATTAAATGTATAGATTATATTTCAACTTGAACAACGTGCATTCAGTACTGAAATATGGTATGCGGGAGATGTTCTTGAATTTATGACATATTTTAGTTGACTGGTTGATGTTCGTCGTTCGAATCCCTACGTTACGTTATACGTACATACATCCAAAGGGAGGAGCTACCCCATGTGTAGCATGTTGACGGAATCGAGGCCGTAAGATACCATCCAACTGTAGGGTCATTTACTTGTTAATCCCATATCATTAATGTAGATGACACATTATTTGACTACTACCGCTATAGCTGAACCACAATGTTTAATACTGCGATGAGCTTTGAGTGGCACCATCACTATGTAATTAAATGGCGCATATAACTACGAGGACATCTACTATTTATTTAGGTATAATTACTTCTGGGTTAAGTCGTAGTGGGACTCAGAGATGTGTTTATTTCACTTGCTTAATGGCATTTTATTTTCTTGTTCTTGTTTCATGTTATTTTAATCGACATTTAATTACTTCATTAGATTAGATTAATTTTCATTTAATTTTCACTGCGGAAAGTTGTTACGGAAAGTTTATGTGATTTGGTAAATTTTAAATCTGAATCATCTTATGTTCATATGATAAAATAACTATATTTAAATTTACGAATTTCAACAGATATTATACAACGCGTGGATAAAAATTGAAAGAAAGCGAGCTAAAGACTAGTGTTCGTATAACATTAACAACGATAATCGCTCAGTAATGCAATCGATGTTCCACGCTCTCATAGACATCGTTACTCGTTATTTAACGGGAGCAACTCAAAAACTAATTTAAACTGGATATTGTCAGAGCAATTAGTTCCTATGTTTATCGTTGTTTTCTTTCATCTTTCAACTTAACGATATTCTTTGGTTTCGTCGAAGTTAGAGCTTTTTATTGAATAAAATGTGACCGACCAGAATATCTCAGTTGTTTTCTGTGTAGACTAGATATATTCAACCATCCATGGCAATGTATAACATTATTCCACCCATTAATATACAATATGCCTTAAATGTCATGAATACGCAAAACTGGGAACGAGGATCATGATTTGATACAACCAACTAGTATCAGAATAGACGATGTTGAACATTGATTGCCCAATAGGATTCCTAACATAACCAGGTTTTTACGTTATTTTGAACGTTAATCAACTTGGCCGACCTCGTTAGCCTTTCAAACTGATCTCGTTGTTAAAAGGACCTGCACGGATGCAGAGAAAAGCTTTACCACCAGATGTAGTCCGCTTTCTAATCTCATTTCTGGATATGAAACCATGTCCCACCTTCTCCAGATTTAACGCCTTAGCAGCGTCCGAAAAAGTACCAACCTCCACGCTTTAAGGAGACTTAATATCTAGAAGGATAATTTTTGGGAGTGGCATTCTGGCCCTACGATCATTTGGATGGAAGGGAGGGGGGCAAGAACGACTTACTCCCCCAAAGTCGGCGCCACCGCTGTGTTTTGTTTTGTTTATAGCATTTTACAGGCTTTGCATGGCTCTGTGATTCGTGCTGTACCATAACCAAGAACACCTATTTTGAACTCTTCTTTCATTTCATTAAGAATTTCATAATTATTCAACTTAGTTACTGTTTTGGTTTTCTCTTTTGTTAAAATTTGCTTTATGTCGCACCGTCTCCGACGCGGCGATGGCATAGGAAAGACCTTGGAGTGGGAAGGAAGTGGGCGTGACCTTAATTAAGGCACAGTCCCAGCATTTGCCTGGTGTGAAAATGGGAAACCTTCTTCAGGGCTGCCAGCAGTGGGCCTCGAACCCATTATCACCTCTAACCGTATGGCCCGGTAAAACGAATCCCTTCCAGTATCCTTGTGAGCGCGCTGTTCATGAAGCTCATATTTTATCGTTATCATAACGTCGAACGTGTTATTCAGTGAATGTTTCATCGACCACGCTCCCCTTGCAGTCGAGATGTGTCAGCTAATCTTAGGAGAGGACCACTTGAAAGAGTGGCAATTTTGCGAACTAAAAGCGATACCATAATTACAGTATTAATTTGTACATCCATTGTCCACTAAGCAGAAGTGTTCGCACGGTGTGACCACTATTCCGTCGGGCGCAACTGGCACGCGTGTTAATTCTTATCTCGTATTCCTCATTCGCGGGGACCACCTTTCAGTAGCTTCCTGTTCCCGCCTAATCGGCCACTTCATCAGAATCTGTAAGCCCGGTTCACACTAGATGTGCCGAGCCGTTCTGAGCAAGACTGATCAAAAATCGCGTACAGTGGGTCACTTTAATATTCGGACAACACAGATAATGGAGTATTTCCTGACATAATTCGTTCGTAAACAAATGTGTATACAACAAACATACGTCCAACAATTCGTGAGTATTTAGCGCACGTATCACAACAAGATTAAATGTCAGGCGAATTGGTGAAGTGTTCTAACAGTGATAGAAAAGGAAATAATGAGATGCTACACATAATTTTAATATTCGGACACGTCATCGTTACTCCATTTGCACGTGACTACCTGACCCAACTGCGGCAAGGGAGAATCGTAAGGAGTAGGATACGTATCCCTGAACTTCACTGTATTGAGCAGCGCTGTACAGAACGACAGGGATTAGTCTGTAAGAACAATGGGGCGCAAAGACAGAAACACAACGTTTGAACAGCGCCAGCTGTTTATTTTCCACAATGCAAAGGCGCGCAGTTGCAGAGATATTGCGCGAATGTTGCGTATGAGTAAGAGTACTGTCAATGACAGAGGACAGGATTGAGTCTATACCGCAAACGAGTCAACCGAAAAAGCTAACTGATCATGAAGAAAGACTTCTCTTAAGGAAAACAGGAAACGATCCTAAACTGAGTGCGCCACAACTTGCACGGGAGTTAGACGAGGAAGCTGGTAAATCAGTGCACCTTGAAACTGTGCGCAGGACTCTTCGAAAGGCCGGATTTAATGGGAGGGTCTCGAGGAAAAAGCCATTCATCAGTGAAGTGAACCGAAGGAAAACATTGAAGTTTGCCTTGCAATATGTACACAAGGACACAGAATGGTGGAAACATGTGTTATTTTGTGATGAGAGCAAATTTAATATTTATGGATCGGATGGGAAGAGAATGGTTTGGCGCAAACCAAATGACGAATTAAAACCGACACATTTGCAACCAACTGTCAAACATGGAGGCGGGAATGCAATGGTATGGGCGTGCTTTTCGTCTGCTGGAGTGGGTGAAATGTCGTTTATTGAACATACAATGGACCATAAACAGTATCTAGCCATCCTGAAGCCAAAGTGCTACAAAGCTTGGGATCAGGACACATTTAATTTCTATCAAGATAATGACCCTAAGCATAAAGCGTGGAATGTCCGAATGTGGCTAAAGTTCAACTGCCCAAAGGTGCTTGAAACTCCACCCCAGAGCCCGGATCTTAATCCCATTGAGAATTTATGGACTGAACTTGACAAGAGAGTGAGGAAATCAAAGATAACGTCTAAGAAGGAATTGCAACGAAGACTCATACGAGAATGGGCTAATATTAGCCCTAAGGGCGCGGAAAAGTTAGTTTGTTCTATGCCACAACGACTGAAAGCCGTCATAAAACAACGTGGCAATGCCACCAAGCACTAGATTGATTTGAGTTCCATGTTACGCTACAATTTCGGTCATAATTATCCTTGTGTCCGAATATTAAAGTGGTTTTGTTATGTGATAAGGTGACGACTGATTTTTTATCTACAAGTCATCTTTGTTCTGATACACTTGTTTCATTATGTAATCATATTGGAAACATTGGTGTTTTGCATTGTCAAACTTTCCTTTCTGTATGCTCAAGGAAATACAAATATAATGTTCAGATTGTCACTTGCCATCCGGTGTCAGAATATTAAGGTGATTCACTGTATATGTAATTCAATGGAATCGTTCTCACTTCATGTTCCGAGCCGTGCAAGGAAAGTTCAACTGATCATCTGATCGGTCTCCATCCGATCTGAGACCGAAACGGCTCGGCTGGGATCGCCAGCGCCTGAAGGGCCAAGGGCTGCCGCTCGTCACTTGTGCGATAACCTGCGCGCGTGAGTATCAAGAACTGTATGAACCACACGTTGAAGCTGTGGTCCGAAATCTTCGAGAAAGTTGGACAACGTGAGTAAACAAAACAGACAATAATTGTTTTTACTTTATTTTGAAATTGCTGAAGGACATACAAATTATATACAACAAGACGTACGAACATATAAGGAAATATATGCACAGTTCTGTAAAAATGGTATAAACTCCATAATATAAAATTGAAATATTTATAAGAGACTGTAAAAAATTTCGGAGCCAAACACACGTTATCAGCTGCTTAATATTTTCACTTTGACATTTGACATTGGCTGAAGTTTTTCAATTTGTAATTAATTTAAAATGTTTGTAGATATTCTAAGAAATAAATTTCAAATTATTTAGTTAATTGATGCAGTTCGAGGGACTTAACTAATTGTAAGTGAAATGAGAGTCTATATTCTGTCATTTTGCCATGCGGGGGAATTGAAGTATGTCTTGAATTTCTCTCTGGTGTTAATTAAACGCGGCCTGTTGGACATTTGCACAGAGACGTGGTAAATTAGTCAAAGCACTTGCAATTACTTCATTTGATGGTGCACTTTCCATGAGATGTAGTCGATCATAGCGCAAATAATTATGGAGGATGCAAGTGGTCAGAATTATATTTTCAACATAATCGGGCTTAGAATTAATCTTTCTTAGGTAAATGCGAAACCTCACCACCACTCTTCTCGCACGTCAGTGTTGCTAGTTGACAATTTGATTCTCACGGCAGGGCAGTTTTTAGCGGAAATGCAGAATCTCCTAAAATCAGGTGAGGTGCTGAAATATCTAATCCGGGCAGTACAGAGTCTTCTGAAATGTTAAAGGTCCCGTTATTAAAAGCATTTCCTAATAGAGAAGACACCGTCACTGTTTTTGCCGTATGATCCCACGTCCACTGCTATCAGCATCAACACAAGCAAGCAGAACCACAGAAAAGGTCTTCTTGTAGTTAAAATGATTGAAACACTATTAGAAGGGGCCATTATTTCAACATGCTTTCTGTACCGGCTGGTACACCTCTACGCAGCACATTTGAATTTTCCGCCTTAAAGTACTCCTCTACAGGAGAAACACTGAACTTTAACAACTGTATCAACTCATAAGTTTTCTCAGAAGATGTCACTACCGTAAATTTTGTGATTACGAAGTTGTCAGTACTGTGTGGAGTTCAACTTATTTTGTTTTCTATTGGTCAAGAAGTGTGGACATTATCTGATAGACATCTCTACAAGAAACTATGACCATGCACCCTGGTGCGAAGTGGAAGAACTTTATTTGAAGAAATTTTGTATCATAAGTTTGTTCTTTACTAAATTTCGTTCTTTCTTTTGTGGGTTGGTAATATAAATCTTTTCTTTCCGCCAGTTTTGAACTTAGCCAATACAGAATTTCTGTAATTAATTTTTGACCAATCGTGTCTTTCTTCTTCGATTTTGATGTGTAACTGTAAGCTACCCAATAAACGCCTGTGGGTGTGTCTTAATTATTCATGAAAGGTCTCGAATCTTCCCCGAGAGTATAAAAACTGCTGATTTTCCTGTCTCTCGGCGACTCGAACAACATCTAGCATAGAGTATGGAAGTGTAGCAGGAGGCGGGAAGCGCCCCTTTCATCAGGCAGCTGCTCTTCAACAAGGTAATGGCCGCTTAACATCTTTATTTCTTGCTAGCTCAGCAGTTTAACCCGCGGGGAGGGTCTGAAACCTTTATTATGTATTATCTTCAAACATGTAAATTGCCGTCACTTTTGTAAAACTTCATATATCTTTAACTGTAAATCGGGGATAGAGAGTGATTTACCCTCTCGAGCTCCCCTTCATTTTGAATTTGAGGTGACTACGTTTTCGTAACCGTTCTTCTACTCTTCCTAATTGTGTTAAATTTATCTGTATACGAGTCACCTCCATAGTTTGGGAATAGCCCCTGTTTCATCGGCCTAGTGCCTCTAAGTTTCATGTAGGAGTGCAGATTCACGCCTCCATTCAGTTTTGCATTTTGGGCCATTAACTTAACCTATTATTTTTCCACTAAGGCCCATTAGGTTTGGTACAAGATGCCCCTGTTTCTTTGTAAGTGTGCCTTGAGGGCAGTTACTAGCAGAGTCCGTTGTGGCCTTTGATAGGCTCAGAACATTGAGACCGGGTCAGCTCTTTTATTGGTGGTAAATGCGCCTCTAGGAGGCTTGACATTGCTAGGTGGTACCAAGTGCTCCATGTAATTAGGGGATTTCTGCCCTTTGGTAATATGCGGTTGTGAGCTGAGTGCTCAGAAATTGTACAAATTAGGGCTTGTGGCCCAGATTGTTAAAGTGTCTCTAAATCTTGGCTTTCCTGGTCTTGTGCCTGATTTGACTGTTATTTGTTAAGAATATTGTAAAGTTTTGCTATTTCTTTTGAAAATATAACCTTTAATGCAATTTTAATCAATATCTCAGCTTTGTAGTTAGAGCCATTCCAGCCCGCAGCTTCTTTCACCTCTGCATTCCACGGGTAACCCCGTAACACTTTCCATCAAGGCAGCCGATGCAGTTGGGAAAATCCCAGACATTCCGAAATGTGTTTGCGATCCGCTCCCAGTCACTTCTGCGGGGAGTAGGTATGTAGACTGATAGTAAATTATTTATTATCGCTTGGCACATCTGACGAACAATCGCATGCACTTTTGAGTGCCAAGACGGTAACTAAACGCAGTGGTTCGGAACGAATCTCCAGTTGCAAGAAACAGTTTCATTACGTGAAACTGTTCACCTCAGGAAAGGCTCACTTCACCATCGTTGCCATAATGTCCCAATCCACAATTCATACCAGCGAGCTACTCACAAAATCAAAACCAAATTTCTGCCTGTTCGGATTCATCTGTGGGGCAACCGACCACCCAAGAGGACCTTATCCGTTTTATAGCAGCATTTCAAGAGAATCAGTGAAAAGAGGCTACATTTTTCAACAGACACTTTATTTCTTTTACTGTAGCCGATTTTTCTGTAATGTGTTCATTAATATTTTTTAATAAAGTTAATTTTTAGAGTTTGCAGTGGCGCTTACCTGAATGTATCCCCAACCATCCCTGTACAAAAAACAAATAAATGGTTAACTTACCTCAAACACACAGCAAGTTTTTCAGCCGGCGTGATGCATTCTCGGAAGGAAGTATTCATCTGTTGAATATCTGCTTCAATGAACCCCAAAAAATCGCATAAAATCATAATACGACTTACGGAAGTACTGGTAGAATTTTTATTCATCGTCAACTAACTCTGGAAATAAGGTGAAAAATTCGACTTCTCCTTTTCACTTTGTCAGCATTTGATGCACCCGGAACCTCCGACTGGGCCTATTCTCCTCTTCTTCGTCCAAAATCAAGGCAATTTTAATTAATGATTCGATTGAAAAAGGGATTGTCATTTTTGGCACTGCTGCTTAGTAGCGGACCTACTGGGATAGACTGAACAGAACAGGGAGACCGAGCGTGGATCGGCTCGACCGCGGAACGTATAGTGTGAATCGGCCTGGATCGATTCACGCCCGGATCATGACTTGCTCAGAACGGCTCGGCACATCTAGTGTGAGCCGGGCTTTAATTTGACTAGCCTATTACTGTAGATATCAACTTCTCTCTCTTTGGAGTTGTCCAGTTCGGCAGAAAGTGGAATCACTTCTTGGGAAACTTCATTCCACATTTGAAGCCTTTTATTTTATTTGAATAGTCTGTCGTTCGTTAATCCCACTGACAAGGCCGATTTTGTATTTCTATTATTAACTTTTCAGTATCTATGAATGGAACCGACATTTTGAAACGAAATCTTCGAACTTGTAGCTCATATATTGACTGTCTGAACGAGCTAATCTGATTCAGTGATGAGTGAGCTTCCGGTCGCCCAGTGTGGAAGACACTTCAGGCCGGTCGACAGCAGCCTGCTGTTGATGAGAGTGGACGGAAATTGCGCCACAGCAAGTGTCTCGTGTGAACGCTACCGGCGGAGTGGAGTGGAGTGGAGTGGAGTGGAGTGGCAACCAGTGGATCGTGTGAACGCTACCGGCGGAGTGGAGTGGAGTGGCAACCAGTGGATCGTGTGAACGCTACCGGCAGAGTGGAGTGGAGTGGAGTGGAGTGGAGTGGAGTGGCGTGGCAACCAGTGGATCGTGTGAACGCTACCGGCGGAGTGGAGTGGAGTGGAGTGGAGTGGCGTGGCAAGCAGTGGATCGTGTGAACGCTACCGCCGGAGTGGAGTGGAGTGGAGTGGCGTGGCAACCAGTGGATCGTGTGAACGCTACCGGCAGAGTGGAGTGGAGTGGAGTGGCGTGGCAAGCAGTGGATCGTATGAACGCTACTGGCGGAGTGGAGTGGAGTGGAGTGGCGTGGCAAGCAGTGGATCGTATGAACGCTACCGGCGGAGTGGAGTGGAGTGGCGTGGCAAGCAGTGGATCGTGTGAACGCTACCGGCAGAGTGGAGTGGAGTGGAGTGGCGTGGCAAGCAGTGGATCGTATGAACGCTACCGGCGGAGTGGAGTGGCGTGGAGTGGAGTGGCGTGGAGTGGAGTGGCGTGGAGTGGCAAGCAGTGGATCGTGTGAACGCTACCGGCAGAGTGGAGTGGAGTGGAGTGGCGTGGCAAGCAATGGATCGTGTTCACGCTACCGGCGAAGTGGAGTGGAGTGGAGTGGAGTGGAGTGGAGTGGCGTGGCAACCAGTGGATCGTGTGAACGCTACCGGCAGAGTGGAGTGGAGTGGAGTGGCGTGGCAAGCAGTGGATCGTATGAACGCTACCGGCCGAGTGGAGTGGAGTGGAGTGGCGTGGCAAGCAGTGGATCGTGTGAACGCTACCGGCGGAGTGGAGTGGAGTGGCGTGGCAAGCAGTGGATCGTATGAACGCTACCGGTGGAGTGGAGTGGAGTGGAGTGGCGTGGCAAGCAGTGGATCGTGTGAAAGGGCCCTTTTAAGCCCCTTGCACACGGGGACAGTAGTACCAGCCAGTAATGGCCGCCAATCTACTGTTCCCGTGTTTCCGCTTCAACGTCCAGTTGGCTATTGGAGGCAGTCACCAAACTCAAGCATGTTTGAGTTTACTGGACGCCAGAGGGCCAGTAACAGGGCCACGTGACCTAGTGGCAGCCATTATTGGACTGGCCGACAGTAGAGTGTATTTACATTCGTGGCGAAATGTGTTCACAATCTGCAGAAGTAACTGCTAGTGAGTGCGGACAATATCGGTACATTTTCAGAAACTATCAACTACTATGGATTATGCCAACAAGGCGAAGAAGGAGAGTTCAAGGGTGAATTAATAGGACTGGGGGTCCCATATAAAGGCTATAAAGGCCAGGTGAACTCCTGAAAGCGAATGAATGAAAAGGAAGTGGAGCGGGCACGGACGACATCTACGCACCGGTTCACTGCAGCCGACACTTTCTTCAGAGATGGAGTCATCACGAGGAAGTCCACATCGAATTTGGTAAGTTTGATGTTTTTAATCCTTACGTAGAAGTATGTTTCCTTACGAGTAATCTGCCACGCGTTAATTTCAAATTCTTATTGATATATTTACTACATGGTAGATTGGATAGGTTGTTGGTATCATAGAAACAAAAGTAACGCAGTGCAGTGCTCAGTAGCTTACATACAGATCACAGTGAATGAAAAAAGAATGTTATATCTACATTACTGCTGACTTTGAAAAATTAAATAAACATTGACCTAGGTAATGTGCATAAATCAAACGAACTGTGTCCATTGTTCAATTAAATACGTTTTGTTCCCGTTCAGGAAAATTAACTTATTAGCTGAACTTCGCCGATCCTGTCCAGCTGAATACCTTTAGATGTAAGCCAATGGATCTGTAATCGCAAGCGCGTGTGGTTTTTCTGTGTTCTGTCGCACATATAGGCTATACCTGTGTCAGTCGTCAGTGAGCTTGAGCATCGTTCCGTGACGGAAAATTTAATAACCCACCGCCATACTTGCTTAGTCCTGCAATGCTTTGCGCCGACGGATGTAAAGACGATGTTCTTTCCTGTTCCTTCTTCAGAAACAATGCTATTTCGGACTCTGCCTGCTTTTTTGTTTCGTCTGCTCTTTCAGGCAAGCGAATAGCGTTGGTCAAGGAAGGTTGCAGTTTCTTTTCCACTCCACTCGGAATGGAGATCCGCCAACAAGTGAGTTCCAGAGACAACTCGTGCGTACTGTTCTCCCGAGATAAGTCATAGTTTCTATCGGTGAGGTGATTTGAAAGTCCCCACTCCACCGCTGAAAGGACAAATAATGGCGTTAATATTACAAAATTATTACTACATTAATTAATGCAAAACGTCGTGTCACGCATTTCTAAGCGTATTATTACTGGTTACACACTTAAGATACGTACTTGTTTGTAATTTTTCATATAATTTGCATTAGTACTGTATTTATAGGCATAACATTTCGCCGGCACCCAAGGGGTAAAATACAATAGATTGGAGCATTCATGTTCAGATATGACTTGTGCTAAAATGTACTCATGTTTCCGACGAAAGTAGTATACATGCGAGAGCGTAGACCACGTTTGCCTGCGCAAGCAGAAGCTCGTCCTTAACGTCCAGCAAACGGCGAACCATCCCGAGTACGCTGTACCATCGTGTCACTACTTGTAGTACTTCCCGCTGCATCTTGAAAGCTAGCAAGTTTGTCACTTGCGATGTTGCTGTGCCTGTGTCAGATTATTAAAATAATAATTTAGTTTCCCTTAACCGTAAAGGTGCAGTATTTTTAATACATGGATCAGATAGTACCGGTAATAGGAGTTTACTAACTATATTCGAGGCGTGGTTCAGAACTTCTGTTTTTGATGCTGGCAGCTCATACCAGATTCAACATACATGGGGCAACTTCTGCACAGCTGTAAAGCTGTTACTCTCCCAGTTTGCAATAACATCTTTCAAAACTCGTGCAATATTTTCTCCTGTGTGATTATCTTTACAGCACACAGCATCGAAGACAAGCAGATACTAAAGCGTTGTCTTTTATAAGATGGGCCGTAACTGCAAGGTAACAATCTTGCCTGGTTCATGACTGGTAGACACTGAGACAGATTAAGCCCGCGATATATCAATTTTCAAGGCCTCTTTGACAGAGTTATATATTTTCGACATTATATCCTGAAAAAAATTCCATTAATACAGGCTATATCTAATTTATTTCAGGAAATATAAGTCTTTCATGAATGAATTAACGTACGTACATTTGCCAATGTGCGAGGGGAAGTACCGGGGATTCAGAGCTTTGACGAAGTCTTTAAATTCTTCACTTTCAACAAGAATAAATGGCAACATATCTCCTTAGCATTTCGTCAATCTTTTTCTTTTCCTCGTTATCTTCGCAATTCATCACCACGGTGTTACCACTATCAGCATTTCCTTCATGGAAACGCCTTAAATGGTCCAGAAGATTCGATGTTCCCCCACCTGTTGCATATAACCGACCGCATAAAGAACATTTTGCCTGTTTTCTAGTGACGTCTCTTTCAAAGAAACGCCATACCTCCGATTTCCGTTTTGGCATTGGAAAATGTCCGTCGTATCTTTACCACAACGAGCCTCGGGAGGTCAACTGAGTAGAGATGGGTTCGATTCCCACCTCAGCCATCCTCGAAGTGGTTTTCCGTGGGTTCCCACTTCTACTCCAGGCAAATGTCGGGATGGTACGAAACTTAAGGCCACGGCCGCTCCCTTCCCTTTTCTTTGTTTATCCCTTCCAATCTTCCCATCCCCCCGCAAGGCCCCTGTTCAGCATAGCAGGTGAGGCCGCCTGGTCATCCTCGTCCGACCCAGAGTCTGAAGCTCCAGAACGCTGCCCTTAAGGCGGTAGACGCGGGACCCCTCGCGGAGTCCGAGAGAAAATCCGACCCTGGAGGGTAAACAGATAAAGACGGAGAAGAAGAAGAATCGTCGAGATACTTATCAATTCACAGAAGCCTGCAGATAGAATGCTCAACAGCAGCAAGGAAGATGTGTGTGTGTGTGTGAAAGCGCGTAAAAGAGAGTTAAGAACAACGGTAGGGAACGGAAATAATTTTAAAAATGTAAATTAGTAAGACGAAGAGAACCTGCGTACGGCGCGAGCGACTTCACCAATGTACTACGAGAAAACGCTGCCTTACATGACTGGCGTAAGAAAATGTAATCTCGAGATTTTAATACCAATTAGGTATTGATTTTGAAGCTCATAGATTAAAATCACGAAAGCTTAACGTAAACCGTTGACCATAGCTCTTAAGACCCCCCCCCCTCCTATTAGGCTTTTTGGTGATAATTAGCAGATGCAAGCACAGGAAAATAAGACAATCGAAATGAGCTTCATACATCTAACGATAGATAGCACCTCACTCAAAACTGAAAAGTCGCTGAAAATCACTCTAGCCTACCCCGTATACCGGTGTCTAACTCCGGGTAGTTACCTAGCGCTTGCGCGGAGGTAAAAAAAAAAAAATTAATAAATGAAATGGCGTATGGCTTTTAGTGCCGGGAGTGTCTGAGGACAAGTTCGACTCGCCAGATGCAGGTCTTTTGATTTGACTCCCATAGGCGACCTGCGCGTCGTGATGAGGATGAAATGATGATGAAGAGGACACATACACCCAGCCCCCGTGTCAGCGAAATTAACCAATTATGGTTAAAATTACCGACCTCGCCGGGAATCGAACCCGGGACTCCTGTGCACGGGACTGCGCGGAGGTGGCAGATGGTCGAACCAGAATGCAGTTATTTATAAATGTTCACAATAATAATGCTTGTCAAACACATTGCGTCCGAACATTGTTTTGTTTCAGGATTTATACTTTAACAAATCGACTTTCTTGTAAGTGATAAGTACAGTTTAAACTAATATAGAAGTTTTTTTCAGCAAATATTGTAAAATGATTCCGATTGTGTCTGTCAGCCTCATTACGCCCGCTGGCGTCGAAATGTAATTAGAATTTGATATCAAGTGCTACGGATTGTCCTGGTGTAAATATTTGGGTAAAACGTTCGCAGGTAGTTGTGGTACGAAATGTCCGGACACCGCTGTGTCACTTCGCCCATCTCTAAATCTGGGGCAGAAATTGTAAATCGCTGAGCGCTTGACGACACAAACAAGCGCTAATAGCTGTGGTTAGCAGAACGCCGTACCGTCCGGTGACACGCTCGCTGTGATAACAGCAGGCCGTGAACGTGCTCAGACAAACATCTCCAGCACGTCTCAAGGCAAAGACCCCGTGCTCTGGTGAATCATAATTCATCAGCATTTAAGAAACATTACCTTTTTTCCTAATTGTTTTACGTCGCACCCACACAGATAGGTCTTATGGGGACGATGGGACAGGAAAAGTAGGAGTGAGAAGGAAGTGGCCGGGGCTTAAATTAAGGTACAGACACAGCAATTGCCTGGTGTGAAAACGGAAAACCACGTAAACAAACTTTAGAGCTCCCGACAGTGGGGTTCGAATCCAGCCACTTGCTCGGTATAATGGTCTTGCTCCTTGCCCGAATGGTCAGCGTAATGAGTTTTTGTTCAGAAAGTCTCGCCTTCGACTCTCGCTAGGCCGATAATTTCAATTGTGGTATGGTAAATTTGTGTGGCTCAGTGACTAGACACGCGGCAGGATACTGTGAATCAACCACCAGTAAATACAGGGCATCCCGTCGTAAAACTGGGTTAGAAATAGGTCAGGAGGAAGAATAATAAGCTGATTCAGGACTATGTTTATTTGCGTCCCTCAGTACTCGTGTATTTCTTTCAAGTTATTCGAGTGGTTTTCTCTTGCCATTCGTGAATTCCTGTTTTATTTGTTTGATTTCTGAAGGTGGTCTAGAGCCTGTTTGTGCTTCACTCTTGTTTTAATAGATGAGCCTGCAAGTGTGGGTAGTTTGGAAGAGTCTTTCTCTGAGCTGTGGAACCGTTTGATTTCGCCGTATTTTATTTCCATGTATTTTCGTGCTTGGTCACCGACTATCTCCGCTGTTTGTTTCATTGGCTACTCAGGGCTTCCCTGATGTGACAGCACTCACTCTGCAAGCCTGCATGTGGAGTTCAGTGGTCTCGTCAATTCTGCACCTGTTGCCTTAAAAACATTAGATATTGATTCTAACCATCGTTAATTGTTATTCTCCTAGGTAACCTTCATTCACCTCTCATGACCCGACCACCGAAGCGGTTTTATACGTATAGTTCCATGCATGGAGTTCATTCCTAACTTAGTCTTTATGTCGTCATAGCGAAAACCCTCCTGCCATTGTTCCCACCTATTGGTATGAGTAAGTTATCCCGAGTCCATCCAGCGTTTGCTCTCGTACAGCAAAGTCGGTCGGGAAACAGACCTATGAAAAGATAGCTTCGTTCGAGAGCTGACTCCTGAGACAATACACATCCGTACCACTTCCAATTTCGTATGGAGTCCCCTCCCTACTGGCATCACCTTTTCCTTGAAAACGCTAACTTTTCACATCATATTCACTGCACCTCTTTGCAAACTTGAAGATATTAAATATTTTATACCTTTCAGCAAATGGTCCATGTATGCTATGAACAACAACAGCTTTGTAAACTGCGGCCCACTTGTCTGTAATAACCACATATATGTCCTGCACTTCTGCTCAAGTGACCTCTAGTTTTCTCAATCATGCACACGAAGTAATACGAAGCTCCTTGAAAGAAATGTTCCGTCCCGGGATCGTGGCCTCATAGTGACGTGCTGAGAAATCATCGCCTCCATCCAGTAGGATCTTTAATCGCAGGTAAATTTCGAAGGAAAAGTTATACCATGGCGCATCATCAGATGACAGCACTAGACGCAGAGATATGATTGCTCTTGAAAATAACAAGGTCCGCGTCTGTGGAGTAATGGATTAGCTGCCATCCTCGAAGGCCTGAGTTCGATTCGTGGGTCTGCCACGAAACTTGGAAAAGGATACGAGGGCTGGAGCGGGGTCCACTCGGCCTCGGAAGGTGACCTCAGTAGAGGGGGTTCAATTCCCACCCCAGCCTTGTTATCTTCAAGAGCATTCAGGTCTATGCGTTCTCGAAGTGGGTTCACACTTCCCTTCCAGGCAAATGCCGGAATGGTACCTGACTTAAGGTCACGGCCGATCCCTTCCAATCTTCCCATCCCCCTCAGCAAGGCCCCTGTTAGCATAGGAATTGAGGCATTGGTCCTCCTCCCCAGTTGTATCCCAGACGCAAACTCTCACGCTCCAAAACACTGCTTGAGGCGGTAGAGGTGGGTTCTCTAGCTGAGTCCGAGGGAGAAACCAACCGTGGAGGGGAAACATATTAAGAAAGTTGTTGTTGTTGTTGTTGTTGTTGTTGTTGTTAGTCGTTTAGTCGTTTTCAACTCTCCGTGACCCCATAGACCAAAGTGCGCCATTTCTTCCTGTCATGAACTATTTTCCGAAGTCTTTCTAAATTGAGAGCCGTGGCTTTCTTGATGCCATCAATCCACCTCATCCGCTGTCGCCCCCTTCTCCTGTTACCATCAGTCTTCCCCAGCATTAAGGTCTTTTCCAATGAATCATGTTTTCTCATGATATGCCCGAAGTACTTGAGTTTTTGCCTGAGTATTTGACCTTCCAGTGAACAGCCTAGGTTGATTTCCTGTAATATGGACTTATTAGATCTCTTCGCAGTCCACGGAACTCTAAGGAGTTTTCTCCAACACCATAGTTCAAATGCGTCTATTCTTCGACGCTCAGCCTTTCTTACTGTCCAGGTCTCGCTTCCGTACAATTCTACTGGGAAGACCATAGCCTTCACTATACGAATCTTCGTTCTTAAAGTTACGTCTCTACTCTTGAAAATGTTATCAAGGTTGGCCCTTGCCTTCCTCTCAAGGAGCAAGCGTCTCTTAATTTCATGGCTGCAATCGCCGTCAGCAGTTATTTTGGAGCCCAAGTAGATGAAACAAGGAGCAGCCTCCAGGATGTTATAGGTTTAGTTGCCATGATCTTTGTTTTCCTGACATTGAACCTTAGTCCAGCTTTTGCACTTTCTTCTTTCACCTTCATTAGTAGATACCCAGTCTGTTATTTTCCTCAACTTCCTTGCAATGTTCATTCAAAAAGGCATTCTTCTCTCTTCTAGCTAGTTTCTGAAACTCTGCATTTAATTTAAACATCTTCGATCTTTCCCCTTTGATTTTTGCAT
Organism: Anabrus simplex; assembly: GCF_040414725.1. Classification (NCBI taxonomy): domain Eukaryota; kingdom Metazoa; phylum Arthropoda; class Insecta; order Orthoptera; family Tettigoniidae; genus Anabrus; species Anabrus simplex. Next base: position 127,470,626 of record NC_090275.1, on the reverse strand, counting down.
TCCTTCTTTCTTCTGCTATTTACAGTGCTTCAGCCGATAATCATTTGGCCTTCTTCTTGTTCTTTTTCTTGGGAATATGCTTTTCCGCTGTCTCCTTAACAACACAGCGTACTTCTGACCATAGCTCTTGTGGGACTCTATCTCTTAAATCTAATCCATTAAATCTGTTTCTAACCTCTACTGTATAATCAAGAGGTATGCTATTTAGATCATATCTGCTTGATGGTTTGGCTTTGTCAATCCTTTTTAATTTGAGCAGGAAGTTGGAATTTAAGAGCTCGTGATCTGATCCACAATCAGCCCCAGGCCTTGTTTTGGATGACTGTACAGAATGACTGGATGACTGTACTGTAAGAAAGACAGACCATTCCTACATTCTATTAGTAATTGAGAGATTGCGCGTTCTCGTGGTGCTGGCGGTGCTGGCGGTGAACTCAGTTTATCGTTGCTCATTTAATAAGAAGATATCTTATATTTTCCACGGCAATATTGGAGTAGTAACTGGCAAGGGTTTATCTCACATTCGACTAAAGGAAGCCAAGCAAAAATAAAACCTTATTTCATGTGGGTGAATCACAGAACAGAATACGGGATAAATGCGATAGCACCAACATTAAAACAACTGCGAACGATGCTGTCAAATTCAATGCAGCTCCTGGTAGCTAGTTACACCTCCAGATAGTTTATCTCCTAGTTAGTGTCGAGGTTGCAACACTCGCTCTCGGAGCAAAAACACACTTCACGGCTTATCGTTGGTGGGGTCCTAAAGAGGTTCTTACGCAAATATTTGTGTGTGAAGCATCGCAGCTGCAGGGAGACGATAACCCGAGCCTCTCTTGACAGGAAGCGGGCGATAAGAAGTCTTGGACCAGCTGCCTTAACTCTCTGTTAATGAATGGGGCCACACATCTCTGTGTCCGGCGCGGAGGTACACACTCCTCTACTGAGTAAAACTACAAGAACTTGGAACTTTTATCAGAAGAGGTCACCACTGAAATATTAAGTAATTGTTTTGTTGTGAAGTTTCCTAAAGTGACTGAATTTCTCCCTGTTTTCTTTTATTATACATCAACAAGTTTAGACATTTTTCCACAGATGACACTACCGAAAACTATGATCATGCACCCTGGTGCAAAGGTGAAAGAACTTATAATTTGAGGAAGTTTTGTATTTCTAGGTTGTCCATAACTGAATCTATATTAATTTATGTTTTGGATTGGCATCACTTCCTTCTCCTTCCGTCAGTTTTGAATCGGACCAATCATAAATTTTGGTAATTAATTTTCCACCAATCCCGCATTTCTTGTTCACTTTGAATCTGCCAATAAAAATTAAGAGGGTGTGTCTTGAATGATCTGGAACCTTCCCTGAGGGTTTATAAACTGCGGCTTTTGACGTTTCCTGGTCAACTGATCACCGTCTTGATAAGTGTGCGTGTGTGTGTGTGTGTGTGCGTGCGTGCGCGCATGTGTGTGTGCGCGCGTGTGTGTGTGCGTGTGTGTGTGCGTGCGTGTATGTGCGTGTGCGTGCATGTGTGTGTGTGTGTGTGTGTGTGTGTGTGTGTGTGTGTGTGTGTGTGTGTGTGTGTGTGTGTGTGTGTGTGTGTGTGTGTGTGTGTGTGTGTTAGGCAGGAGGCGAGGCCGCCTCTTTCTTCGGTCAGCAGAACACCTATAAGGTAGTGGCCACATAAAATGTTATGTTACTTGCTACCTCCACAGTTCTATTCGAGGGGAAGGTCCGACTCTTTCATTATGTAACCATACTGTACTTTACTAAAATGTAAACTTCTTTCGGCTAATGTAAAAATTTCATAAAATCTTTAATTTTAAATCGGGGATAGAGAGTGAGTCACCCTCTCGAGCTCCCATTAATCTTGATTTGAGGTGTCTGCGATTTAGCAACCTGTTTTCTGTGATGTATTACCGTTATTTCCATGCGCGCCACCTCAAGTAACTTGGGATTGGCCCCTGTTTCATCGGCCGAGTGCAGTCTACGCCTCCATTCAGATTTTAATCGGGTCGTTTATTTAGCCTGATCTTTTTCGCAAAGGCCCTGTAGGTTGGGTACTAGATAGCACTGTATAAAATGATTTTCTATTTGTAAGTGGTGCCTTGAGAGGACAGAGATTGTAAGTTTTGATGTTGCCTTGAGTAGGCTGGAAGAAACTGAGAGCCCGTAAGGTCTTTTCAAAGTTCTGTAAGAGTGAAGTGTGCCTCTGGAAGGCTAGATGTTGTGTTTTGGGAGCAAGTGCCCTTGGATAGGGGATTTCTGCCCTTAACTAAACAATACCTCCTTTAATTGTAAATTTGTAACTTAGAGGCTTGTAGCCCAGAATTGTTAAGGTCTAAATCTTGAATTTTCCAATTTATGAAATTGTCATTGTACCTGATGTTTCATTGTTGTGTTCATTCAGTGAATAATAGTTAAGTTTGAAGTTCTAAAAGAAATATAACCTTTTACAATTTTAATTCAATTGTTGATATCGTAGTTAGACCCATTCCCCCAGGCAAATTCTTTAACCTGTATCACCGTAACAATAATAATAATAATTGTTACCGTGGTTTGGTGGAACAGCAGAGGTGAAAGAAGGTGCCGGGGGGAATGGGTCTAACTACAATGGCCGAGATATGAATTAAAAATTTCATTAAAGGTTATATTTTCGAAAATAGCAGAACTTAACAATTTTCATATAGAATTTCAAAATTTAACAAGTCAACAAATAACCGACAATCAGGTACAAGACGAGGAAAAGCCCAGATTTAGAGACCATTTAACAATATGGGCTTCAAGCCCCAAGTTTTACATTTTCTGAGCTCTCAGCACACAACCATATATTAACTAAAGGGCAGAAAAACTCCTAATAACATGGAGCACTTGCTCCCACCTAGCGATGTCAAGCCTCCTAGAGGCACATATCCAAATACTTTAAAACCGGGCGAGTTGGCCGTGAGCGTAGAGGCGCGCGGCTGTGAGCTTGCATCCGGGAGATAGTAGGTTCGAATCCCACTATCGGCAGCCCTGAAAATGGTTTTCCGTGTTTTCCCATTTTCACACATCAGGCAAATGCTGGGGCTGTACCTTAATTAAGGCCACGGCCGCTTCCTTCCAACTCCTAGGCCTTTCCTATCCCACCGTCGCCATAAGACCTATCTGTGTCGGTGCGACGTAAGCCCTAGAAAAAAAATAATTAAAAGAGCTAACCCGCTCTCGGTTCTCCAAGCCTATTAAAGGCAATACCAGGCTTTATACTAAATTGCCATCAAGGCACAACTTACACGAAATGAAGCGGGGGTATTTGTACCCAGCCTACTGGGCCTTAGTAGAAAAATAATAGGTTAAGTAAATGGCCCAAAATGCAAAAATGAATGGAGGCGAGAATTTGCACTCCTAAATACACATTTTAAAACCTAAAGGCACTAGGCCGAAGAAACAGGGGCTATTCCCAAAGTATGGAGGTGACTCGTATACTGAATAACTTTAACACATAAAGGGAGAGTAGAAAATCGGTTGCGAAAACGTTGTCACCTCAAATCAAAATAAAGGGGAGCTCGAGAGGGTAAAGCACTCTCTATCCCCGATTTACAGCTAAATATATATGAAGTTTTTACATAAACTGGAAGAAATTTACATGTTTATAGAGATAGGTACATGGTAAAGGTTTCGGACCTTCCCCGCGGGTTAAACTGCTGAGCTAGCAAGAAATAAAGATGTTAAGAGGCCATTACCTTACTGAAGAACTGCTGCCTGAAGAAAGAGGCGCTTCCCGCCTCCTGCTACACGTCAATACACTAAGTTAGATGTTGATGAAGTGGCCGAGAGACAAGAAAATCAGCAGTTTTAATACCGTCGGGGAAGATTCAAGACCTTTCATGAATAATTAAGACACACCCACAGGCTTTTATTGGCTACAGTACAGAGTTACACACAAAACGAAGAAGACATCTATGATTGGTGGGAAATTAATTACCGAAATTCTGGATTGGCTAAGTTCAAAACTGGCGGAAAGAAAGATTAATCTTGCCAACCCACAAATGAAAGAATGAAATTTAGCAAGGACAAAACTTATGAGTACAAAATTTCTTCAAGAAAGTTCCTTCACTTCGCACCAGGGTGCATACTCACAGTTCTTAGGCAGTGATATCTATGAGAGAATGTCCAAACGTCTTGATAAATAGTAAACAAAACAGGTCGAAATTCACACAGTGACATCTTCAGAGGAAAGGTATAAGTAGATTCAGTTTAAAGTTCACAGTTTCTCCTGTAGAGGAGTACTTTAAGGCGGAAAATTCAGATGTGCGGCGTAGAGGTGTGCCAGTCGGTACAGACATCCCCCCCCCCCCACAAAATGTCCTTCCACGGTGTTACACAGAAGAAGTTTTTAAACAAAATTTAATCGTCAATTAAAGACAATTTCTGCTTCCTTGCAAATAGATTTGTGGAAGAATATGGATGAGACATTAAGAATTTCCAAAGTCTTGTAGAAGAATTTTGAAGAACATTAAACCAAAAAAAATTTAAAGTCTCTTTTTTTGAAGTAGATAGGTAGGAGTTAGTTGAACTCCGACTTGAGAGTGTCTTAATTACTGTATACATTTGAAATACATGCTGTTCATTTTGACGGCAAGACCTGCCGCCGCTGTCGATATCCAGTTGAGTTTGCCCGGACCCCTCAAGTACCCTGAGATACACCTTTCCCAAATCATATCTTGCCTGGTACAATTGTTATACAACGAGGGCTATGACAATCTCTACCGCTTCACAGAAATTTCTGATCCCATTGCTCTTCCTCACGATAATTCAACCTCTCTCCCCCTCCAATATTAACCAGTTAGACAGAGCAATTGTTAGAAACCGATACTCGAAGATCAGGATTCGGTCTACGCAGCAGGGATTAAGAGGGCAATAAATGTGTCACCGCTGCACATCAGGTGGCAGGTAGCTGACCTGAGTTTCCTCCACGGGATCTCCGTGTTCCTTCCCGCTCCACCAGAATCAAAGAACTTTTACACATTCCCCCACACTCAGCTCTCAATACTTCAAAGATGTTTCCTAATCCGCCTCCCAAGTCTATTTTACACTATTAATTGGAGACAAGAGCTTGATATACCATCTAGTGAAAGTATATTCGAGAGGGGGCTAAATATTCTCTCGATCCATGACGAATTGACTATGAACATGGACATTCTTATGGTTTTCGATTTGGACAGTTGTTATTAGTAGGCTGTGTACCTGATCTTGCTATCTTTTGTTATATTCGTTATATTCTATTACGAACGTTTACATTTAATAATTAGTCGGTTGACAGTAAGTCTAATTTGCTCATTGTAGCCGTATCTTGTGCTTCGTGAAGAAATAAATAATGTGTTGGAATGCTTCCTTTCCACAAAATTCTTCTTTCAACTTTTTTAATTTTTCAAGATTTCCAATTCCTTTAAGTTTAAGAGTTTCTGCTGCTCTAGCCGGGCCACTGTGTCTTGTTCCAGGATAGAGATAGTTTTTGTCATATGAAACATCCTTTCCATTTTGTTTACTCAATAGCTACCTTTTCTTTTGTGTTGTTTGCTATCCATTCTCCCAGCAATCTGACCGAGATGTTATGTTATTGTAAATTGCGATATTTTGAGAGGCATTAATGATGTTTGTCATGAACTTTTTTTTCAAATAATATTTGCAATCCTATTTTGGCCGCTTGTTTCTGTAATTTGTTCTTGAGAATTATCTAATGTGTCTGTAATCATCTGTGAAAGCTAAACAATCTATAATGATTGTATTTGGTTTTCTTCCTAGCTGAACACATATAGTACTGATGGCTTTCCTCCATCCTCGAACTACCTTCTCTAATGCATAATTGAAGACTAAAGGTGACAAACCGTAGTAGGAGAATGCGGGTTCTAAAACAAAGGGTGATACGTCAGCATTTTCCCACGAGGTCATTGACCCCTAGAAGTGTACTTATGCAGGTTGTGAATAGTGGTCATTGACCCCTAGTATAGTAGTAGTGCAATGCCGATTAGCGGATTTTGCATAAGAGAGCAAGCCTAACCTCACAGACGCCACCTTGGAGGGCCTAACCTCACTTTTACGGCCAGATGGCCTTCCCGACGCGAACTTGCGTAAGAGAGGAAGCCTAATCACACAGTCGCCAACTTGGAGGGCCTAACCTCAGTTCCATTGCCAGTTGCCCTTCCCGACGCGGATATTGCATAAGAGTGCAAGCCTAACCTCACAGCCGCCATCCTGGAGGGGCCTAACGTAAGTTTCACGGCCAGTTGCCCTTCCCGACGCAGATTTTGCATAAGAGAGCAAGCCTAACATTACAGTCGCCAACTTGGAGGGGCCTAACCCTCAGTTTTACGGCCAGTGGCCCTACCCGACGCCAAAAGCCGCCATCTTGGAGCCGCATAACCTCACTTTTACAGCTAGATGCCCTTCCCGACGCCATATTGAGTAGTAGGGCAATGAGGATTCTCGCGACGCCATCTTGAGTAGTAGGGCAATGTGGATTCGCGTAAGAGTGCAAGCCTAACTTCATGGAGGGGCCTAACCTCACTTTTACGGTTAGATGCCCTTCCCGACGCATCTTGACTAGTACGACAATGGGGATTCTCGAGACGTGATCTTGAGTAGTAGGGCAGTGTGGATTGGCTAGCCTGACCGCATTGAGGAGCCTAAACTCAATTTTACGGCCAGATGCCCTTCCCGACGCTATCTTAAGTAGTAGGGCAATGGCGATTCTCGCGACGCCATCTTAAGTAGTAGGGCAATGTAGTTGCGCATAAGAGAGCACACCTAATCTCATGGAGAGGGCCTAACTACACAAGACCTAGTTTTACGGTCAGATGCCCTTCCCGACGTCATTTCGGAGGGGCCTAACTACACTGGGAAGAGTTTTACAGTCAGATGACCTTCCCGTCGCCATTTTGAACATCCCACCAGAGGGGCACATATGGCTTAACCTAGTTTTATGGACAGATGCCCTTCCCGACGTCATCTTGGAGGGGCCTGACTACACAGTCGCTATCTTGGGCTCAGTTTTACGGTCAGATTCCCCTTCTGTGCCATTTTGGAGGAGTCTGACTATACAGTCGCCATCTGTGATTTTAAAAGAGGTTAGCTTAAGGCTTTACGTCTCCATCCGACAGACTGACCACGTGGACATCGACATGTTTAGACTTGTTCGTCACTCTCTAGTAAACTCAAGCCTTCACGTAGTCTCTGAGATACTGTGATAGAGCGCTTAATTCCATCATGACAAGATGTAGAAGGCTTCAAATTTGTGTTCAGTTTGTGTTCAGTTTGTGTGCACTGTGTTGTGGGCGCCAAAAAGATTTAGCCCACATTTGCCTTTCTCTCTGCAAACAGATGAAGACAAAAAGCACTGTATTGAAAAAGATTTAGGTCTGCAGTGCAGTGATGGGACATTCGATCCATTTTATTGAATCGATTCATTTGATTCCGTTCACGTTACTGAATCGATACAGTGATCCGATTCACGGCACGTTAGAGTCACCGCTTCTACTGCATCTGTGTAGTATGTGCTGGTAAGACAGCAGCAACAGCATTCAGTGCTCGCAGCTGCCATCTGGACTTCATACTATGAACTCCTTTCTTAGAAAAAATGCTAGTCACTCTCATACATCGAAGGTTTCCGGCGACGCAGGATGGGAAAGGCCTGGGATTAGGAAGGTAGCAGCCATGGCCTTAATTAAGGCACAGTCCCAACATTTCCTGGTGTAAAAACTGGGAAAATGCGGAAAACCATCTTAACGGCTGCCGACGGTGGGTTTCGAACCTATCTTCCACCGAATGCAAGCGCGTAGCTTCGCGATACCTAACACACGTCCAACTCGCTCAGACATTTTTGAAAATATGTATTTTTCTATCAGCAGAGGATTTTTTAAATCGTCATATTTTGTGTATGTTACCCGAGATGTACAGTAGCCCACTGGTTCTCTGATTCAACATACTGTAGGTTAAGTTATTGCGTCAATCGGCTCACTTACTGTCCACGTATCATTGAAGTCTTGTGCAACGATGTGACATACGAACTGAGAGAATACTGAGCCGTTCTTCCCAATATAAAACAGGTACTTTTGAGTGTTCATGAGCATGACTCATAGTCATAGGCCAGGCTAGAGTCGAGTTTAATTAATTGTCAAATGTCAACTAACTTATAATATTAAGATTCATTAAACTAATAAATAGTATAACCTAATAGCCTACCTACTCACTAGCTACTTTAGAATTAAATTTTGACTACCTTTTTAACACTGCAAATAAATCCATCTATTATTTAAACCTCCCTGTAAGAAGAGGACAGTGAATGCACATGTGTATTTTTTTCAAATGAGCTGAGCTCGACAGTCCATTATAGCATACGATTCTTTCAGTGTACCATGGCTCTGTATGTATTGCTTCAGAGGAAGTTCGGCTCCCCGCCAGTGTCCAATGTACCGATAAGGAGCCGTGTAACGCAGTTTATCTTGTGTCTCACTGAGCCTTGCTTGCGCATGATTCTTTCGGTGTGCCATGATTCACTGTCTCGCTGCAGCGGAAGCTTGGCCCCCGCCAACGTCCAGCGCCCCGCTAGTGAGCCGTGAGTGCGCTACTCAGCACTGTCCGCTGGGAGAAAGCTGAATCGTGTGCTGTGAGCTCGCCGTTCCTGTGAATGGATTCACTCGGACACTTGAATGAATCGATACACTGCTTCGAATTAGGGTTGGGCACTATGTCCCTGTTTCGGGACACTATGTCGGTGCACAGTTATGTTCCACTGTTCCGGAGTGTCAATTGTTCCGAAGCATTCTCAAGCGAGACCGGATATTGACTTGCTATTCCGTCAGAAGCGCCACTACGCACTGCCCTTCCCCTTCGCCTACTAGCTGACTGTCGATACAGGCAGTGTGCACTTTGTTCTAGCGCAGGGATGGCGAACCTATGCCACGCGTGTCGCTGGGTGACACGCGAACACGATTTCGGTGGCACTCCACGTGAACATAATAATGTTTTTATATACGTCTTTTACTACAGACAGTACAAATCTTATAGTGTTTCAAGTGTAAGAAATAAATATCGGAAATCCAAATATTAGTTCCATGTGGACGTGCACTGCTACACTGAAAGTCAAGTGAGATACGGACCTCGCAAACATGTTTTTGGTGCCGAAAGGAACAGCAACTTAACACAGGTAGTGACCAGATTTTTCCAGAACAGTGGACAAGGGAACTCGGACTGATAGAAAGATGTGTTGCCTGTGTTTGAAAACAGTTGTATCCCTCACATTTAATGTAAAGTGCCATTTCGAGACTAATCATCCAAATGTTTGTTCCATGCCAAATAAAGAAAGAACCTTACACAAAACAAACAAGTTCTTCTGTATCATCTTTCCGGCCAAGAAATAGTATCAGAGCGGTTATTTCACTGCATAGTAAACCACTTTCTTGAAATAAACTTTCTGTGCGACGCATTATTTGAAAACTATCACAGCTAGCTGTCAAGAGTGAACAAGTTTCGGAGCAATTGCAAGCTAATTTGGATGTGACCTTAGAAGTGAGGAGAGCTGTTTTTTCTGTTTTTCTCGTGGAAGTGTGATGAGGCAGAAATTATTTAAATTGTTGAGCACACGAATTACGACAACGTGGAAGCTAATGGAGGAAGTGAAGTCCATTGGCAATATTAGTATTTTTGATCGTTATTTGTTTTACGTCGCACCGACACAGATAGCTCTTATGGCGACAAATGAAATGGCGTACGGCTTTTAGTGCCCGGAGATCCCAGGACGGGTTCGGCTCGCGAGGCGCAGGTCTTTTGATTTGAAGCCCGTAGCCGACCTGCACGTCGTGATGAGGAAACACCCAGCCCCCGTGCCAATGATGGTTAAATTTCCCGACCCTGCCGGAAATCGAACCCGGGACCCCTGTGATCAAAGGCCAGGACGACGATGGGATCGGAAAGGCTTACGAGTGGGAAGGAGGCCTTAACTGAGATAGAGCCTGGTGTGAAATCACGGGACTGCCGACAGTGGGGCTAGAACCCACTATCTCCCGGACGCAAGCTCACAGCTGCGCACGTCTAACCGTGCGGCCAACAAACCCGGTAATAATATTTAATGACGAAGTATGTTACAATGGGAGGTAATTATTTATTTACAAATAATAATAAGTATTCTCAAAACTTACATATTTAAAAATGTATTTTTTTGCAGTATTTGCAAAATAAGACCACAGAACATACAATCAAATGTATTAACAAGATATAGATGTAATAAATAAAAAGCTAAGACTTCTCCGAACAGGCCATGAAGGCCCTTGGAGCGGTGGAAGGTATCCGTGACCTCGGCACTACGCCCGGCCACCTTTGCCCCCAGGAATTAACCTGGTACTCACTTTTGGTGTAGGCTGAGTGAACCTCTGGGCCATGTGCACCTCCGGAAGTGGAAATCTTGTTTCTTAAATTTTACGACTTCCTGACGGGGATTCAAACCCACGTCCTTCCGGGCGAACCGAGCACGCCTTTACCACTTCGTCCAGGCAGTCCCTAAATAAATAAATAAATAAATAAATAAATAAATAAATAAATACATAAATAAATAACATTTTATGAAATATAATTGGGAATTTGGAAAAGAAGTCGCTGGGGTGGTGTTGACGGTTGTAGCCATTCCTTAAAGGAAAATAACAACTGGCACAGTCAAGAGGTGAGAATAATAAACCAGACTTAAAATGGCACACTAGTTGGAAAATGTTCGGCATCCCTGTCCAGCGCCTGACACTCAGGAGCCGTTTGTGCATGATCGTCGTAGCAGGATATTTAGCCACCACACTCTCCCTCTGCTTTCCTCGAGTTCAGAGTGTACAGGCTCACAATGCTACTTGCTACACACACCTTAAAGAGAAACTAAGTCGCTAATATTATTATGAAACACTTACATCTACTTACAAATCATATTTAGGTCTATCGTTATGATGGAGGCCCATGTCATATTGTAAATATCACTTCTTCACTTGAATGACGAATCAAGTTTTCCTAAGATTAAAAGATGTAGAACATGGCATACTCAGCCCACCAAGTTATTCACAACTACTTTAGAATTAAATAATACACTAGCTTAAGTAATAATTTCATTGAAAATTCTCAAAGAGTGAAATGCAATATATGTTTTTGTATTATGTGTTCAAAGGAGTTGTTCAAGCGGCACAATGACGGGGCATTTCAGACTTGAACATCCCACAACAGACATTTATCAAAGTAGGTTCGTGTCGGTGCCTCATGACTCCGAAGATGAACAAGTCCTGTGCCTGCCACATCTGTTCAAGTAATAGCTGCACGCTGTGTCGCTCATCATCATCTACTACTACAACATACATTCGAGTTAAGCAGAGGGAAGGTACAAAGATTGAAACAAAATGGAATACAAGCCTAATCATCCATGCCTATGTCAACAACTAAGAAAGAGAAACTTGACGAACAGTTGTTGAAATGGATTGCAAAAGATTGTGTACCATTCAATATAGTTGAGGCTGAAGAGTTTCAGAAGTTTTTATCGATACTGAATCCTAATTATAGTCTCCCAAGCCGTAAAACACTTTCGAATAGTCTCTTGAATTAACTCTATGACACAACATTGCAAGATGTCAAGGCTAACGTGTCAGAAAATGCTTCATATGTAGCCCTCACAACGGATGGGCGGACTTCATTGAAAAATGAAAACTATATTTTATGTGTACAAGAGATGGCACACTCTCTTCAAAGCTTCTGTCCTGCTCGAAGTTTGTTGGAAGACAACATTGCCGAAGAACTCAAGAAAGTGGGATCTTCAGGACAAAATCGTGGCCTGCACAACAGATAATGCTTCAAACAGGGTTAGTGCGGTTCAGAAGTGCAACTGGTGGCACGTTCCGTGTTTGGCGCATAGTTTGAATCTTGTAGCACAATCAAGTCTGGAAGAAATGAAACCAAGGAGAGGGAAGGTAAAACGTATTGTTGAATTCTTTAAAAGGAGCCCACAATCCTTGGAGAAACTTCACAGCACTCAAAAACAGATGGGCTATCCTGTTATGAGTCTAAAGCAGGACTGTCCAACAAGGTGGAACTCGGCATACGAGATGATGAATACAGTCATTCAGACCAAGGAACCACTACAAAGTACTCTTGCAATAATGAACAATGAAATGAAATGAAATGAAATGGCATATGGCTTTTAGTGCCGGGATATCCCAGGAAGGGTTCGGCTTGCCAGGTGCAGGTCTTTCTATTTGACCTGTGCGTCGTGATGAGGATGAAATGATGATGAAGACTACACATACACCCAGTCCCCGTGCCAGTGGAATTAACCAGTTAAGGTTAAAATCCCCGACCCGGCCGGGAATCGAACCCAGGACCCTCTGAACCGAAGGCCAGTACGCTGACCGTTCAGCCAACGAGTCGGACATAATGAACAATCATTCTGTGGAAGTTTTAAACAATGAAGACTGGTACATAATTGAGAAATCACTTGAAATTCTACGATGCTTCAATGAAATGACGAGGGAAGTCACCAGTGAAAAGCACGTTACCCTTTCAAAAATTGGATTGATGAGTAAGAACCTTCGAACTCATTACCAACAGCTGCGAGAGATGGAATATAACAGTCCGGCCATTTCTCGACTCCTTGACAAGATATATGAAGGACCCTTCTCCCAATCAAGTTCATCCTTGTGTGTGTAGATGGTTTCACAAGATTTTCCTGGTTGTTTTAAACTAAGCTTGCTACCGCTCAGTCCACTATTTCTTGTTTAAATTCCATCTTTGCTTCTTCTGGTCCGTGTCAATATTTAGTGTCCGATAATGCTAAAGCCTTTACCTCCGATCCTTCCGAAAATTCTGTTTTGATCTGTCCATCTCACATATAACAACATCAGCGTACTATCCTCAACCATCTCTAGCCGAACGGGTCAATCGTAACCTGAGGTCGGCTCTAATTGCCTATCATCACGATGATCATTCCAGGTGGGACACGTCCCTGCATTGGTTAGCTTTTGCTTTGAATTCGGCGGTTCATGAATCTCATAAGTTCACTCCAGCTTCCTTGATGTTTAAGTTTGTACCCAACACGCCGCTCTCTAACCTTTGGTCTCTTAGTGATATTCTACCTGAGACAATAGATCCCGATAATATTAGAGATCTATGGAAGAAGGCTAAGGCCAATCTTAAAGTTTCCCATGAAAAGGTTAGGGAAAGGTATGATCGTGGACGGAGGCCCACCAATCTAAAAGTAGGAGATCAAGTCATGATTAAGAACTTTGTTCCCGCGGGGTAAGCTTGCCCCCAGATTTCATGGGCCGTGCATCATTTTACATTTCCTTAGCCGTGTTACATTATTAGTGAGCAATCCAGCCACCAAGAGGATCTTTAGGGTACACCTGTCTCAGTTAGTATCCTTATACCTCACTATCGGGATAGTCTCATTAAATTAAGTTTAGTATTTTTAGATCTAAATTCGGTTTCAAATTACATTTAATTTCGAAGCATGGCGCCCAGCTTGCAATTGTTGTTAATTATCTATATCGTGACTCGTGGGCATGTTAATTACGATCGCCATCGAGGAGCGAGGCCATAACGTGGTGTTTCATCCGTTACAAAGATTATAAATAAGGACAGTCCTTTTATCATGAACGTTATAGGCCCACTATGGAACAGGAAGAAGAACAACCTCCTGTTCGTCTACTTGTGTGACTAATACGCTACATCTTATTTATCTCACACAAGTAAGGTGTTCTATAAACATAGTACCTTATATCAGATGCCAAAACATTTGAATACATGTTTACCGCCAGGATTTTCATCTACGTACGCTACTCCTTTCGTAGATGCTTTTTGGGATATCCTTCCTCTCCATAGTAAGATTACAATCGACATAGCTTTATGCAGACCCCGTCGACACTATTACAAGCATCGAGGTAAAAATGGTTCGGATGATTGGGATGGACCTAATCCGATGATGAAAACTGTACACAGTATACGGATGAACTTTTTCCCTTCATTACAGTACAAGATAATGATTTAGAAAGGAAGATAACACATGGATAACAACAAGGTAAAAACTGCATTAACTTCTTTGTAAAGCATAGCATGTATAGTATAATATATTTTAAAACTTAATTTCATAAACAATAAATGTTTTGTTTAATTTGAATTTTACAGGGGTCATTACAATTTCGGAAGCATGCTTCCTCTTCGCAGCAAGCTGTTCAAACCTTGTCGGCAGCATAACCAAGACTGTTGTATAACCTGTAGTGGTTTGATTAATTTTGTAAATAATTATGCAATACATAGTTCGTTAAAGTCAAAATGTTCTACTTATTGCCTCCTTACACGTATTGGAAACATTTACACTTATACCATACATGAAGGCTAGAGAGTGACGAACAACCATGTCGACGTCCGCGTGCTCAGTCTGTCGTATGGAGACGTAAAGCCTTAAGCAGAGTAAAACTGGGCCAGAGCCTACCAAAATAGTGTCTGTGAGGATATGAGAGTCACGTCAGATGTAAAGCGAGAAGCACAACACTCGATAACACACAACTAAGTAGTCTGCCGGATGGAGACAAAGCTATAAGCTAACCTCTTTTAAAATCACAGATGCTGACTGTGAAGTTAGACCCCTCCAAAATGGCAACGGGAGGGGAATCTGACCGTAAACCTGGGCCCAAGATAGCGACTGTGTTGTTAGGCGCTAAGAAATGGCGGCGGGAGCACTGTGTATTTAGGCCCTCCAAGATGGCGTTTGGAGGGGCATCTGTCTGTAAAACTGGACTCAAGATAGCGACCATGTAGTTAAGCCCCTCCAAGATGACGTCGGAAAGGGCATCTGGCCATAAAAATAGGTTACGCCATATGTGCCACCTCTGGTGTGAGGATCAAAATGACGACGGGAGAGTCATCTGACCGCAAAACTGTGCCCAGTGTAGTTAGGACCCTCCAAAATTACGTCAGGAAGGGCATCTGACCGTAAGACTAGGTCCTGCGTCGTTAGGCCTCTCCATGAGGTTAGGTGTGCTCTCTTATGCGAATCCACATTGCCCTACTACTCAACATGGCGTCGAGAAGGGCATCTAGCTTAAAAGTGAGGTGAGGCCTCTCCAAGAAGGCGACTGTTGGTGTCGGGAAGGGCTACTGGCCGTAAAGCTGAGGTTAGGCCCTCCAATATGGCGACTGTGAGGTTAGGCTAGCTCTCTCATGCAAAACCCGCGTTGAGAAGGGCAACTGGCCGTAAAAATGAGTTTAGGCCCCTCCAAGATGTCGACTGTGAGGTTAGGCTTGCTCTTATGCAAAATACGCGTCAGGAAGGGCAACTGGACGTAAAATGAGGTTAGGCCCCCTCCAAGATGTCGACTGTGAGGTTAGGCTTGCTCTCTTATGCGAATCGGCATAGCACTACTGCAGCACCCATTGTTTCAGAACCCGAGCATCTCCCTGTCGTACAGCTGATCTTATTTCAAATGGTTTTGAGAGTTCTCCCAAATGTGTTTGTTAATGTTGCTTTAATTATTTCAATAATTGTTTTGTTGTTAAGTCTAAATTCCTTTAAAATAGCAAATCGAGTATTTATATCAATTGAATCATAGGGCTTTTAAAGTCTACAAAATTGACTATAAATTTAGAGTTTCTGATCTTCCTCATAGCTATTATTTTCTTTAGATTTAAAATTTGCTCTGAACATGACCTTCCCTTTCTTAATCCTGCTTGATACTCTCCTAATTGTATTTCTTCAGCTCTTTTTTAAGAGTGCCTTGGACAACATCCTATATTTAATTAGTAAAAGGGAAATTCTCCGATAGTTGTTAGGGTCTGATTTATTCCCCTTTTTGTGTAGCGAATGTATTCGTGTTGATGTCTATCCTGCTGTTAAAGTGCCGGACGAGTTGGCCGTGCGGTTAGCGGCTCGCAGCTGTCGGGGATTCGAACCTCACTGTCGGCAGCCCTTAAGATGGTTTTCTGTGGTTTTCCATTTTTACACCAGGCCGCTTCTTTCGCACTTCTGGCCCTTTCCTATCTCACCGTCGCCATAAGACCTATCCGTGTCGGTGCGATATATAGCGAATTGTAAAAAAATAATATTATTATTGCTTTTTTATAGCACCGACTCAGACTAGTCTTATGGCGACGACGGGATACGATAAACCTAGGAATGGGAAGGAATGAATGAATGAAGGAAGGAAGGAAGGAAGGAAGGAAGGAAGGAAGGAAGGAAGGAAGGAAGGAAGGAAGGAAGCAACAGACCATAGCCTTAATTAAGGTACAGTACCTGCATTTGCCTGGTATGAAAATGGTAAACCACGGAAAACCACTTTTAGTACCGAAAAGATTAGCTCAGAGCGTTGCTGGTTGGCTACTTATGGCTAACTGTGGGCCCGAACGCTCTGCTGATCATCCTCGAAATGGTTTTCGGTGGTTTACCATTTAAACTCAAGGAAAATGCTGGGATTGTACCCTTGTCAAGACCACGGCCGTTCCCTTACCTTTCCTAATCCGTACAATTACACCAACACCGTCACACCCCCCCGTGGGGTTAAAGCAGCTACGGAACTGGCGAGCTGATCCCGGCACTGGAAGGTATACGGAAAAGAAGAAGAACAACCACCAGTTGCCGAGAGTGGGGTTCGAACCCACCAGCAAACTCACCCGTACTACGCAGCCAACTTACTATTGTAAGGAGAGCCAAGTCACAGTGACACAGAGAGACATAGACACGCTACCCAGCGGGCTCGATTCGGCCTTGGCCTTTAGCGCACGCTGTTGCCACGTATCTCACAATGAATACGGCATTGAGCTATTTCTAGCTCCAAACTCTTTCTTCCAATTTAGTCAATAACGGCTCCAGTTCGAAGAATTGCCCAAAACTGCCGATGAAAGAATTCTTAATGAAGTCGGTCCATAGCCCCCATGCTCGCTATGATTCTCTATGCAGAGAATATTGGCTTGTCCAAGACGAACCTCAGACGTACAAAACGGCCCTGTGCTTTGTCGAGAATGAGAAGGACGTTGTCTTCCTTCAGATGGAACGTGAAACAAGTTGAAATGTCGTAGTGCCGGGATATCCCAGGACGGGTTCGGCTCGCCAGGTGTAGGTCTTTCTATTTGACCTGCGCGTCGTGATGAGGATGAAATGATGGTGAAGACAACACATACACCCAGCCCCCGTGCCATTGGAATTAACCAATTAAGGTAAAAATCCCCGACCCGGCCGGGAATCGAACCCGGGGCCCTCTAAACCGAACGCCAGTACGCTGACCGTTCAGCCAACGAGTCGGACGTGAATCAAGTAGAAAAAAGGAAAGCCCAACGTGTATTCTAATTCATGAAACGAAGTTTTTTATGGTGGTTATAATCTTGTCTCTTTTGTAACATTTCTCAGTTTTATTATATTAAATTAGAGTTTAGTGACAAACTTAGTTGCAACCCTAGTTTTGCCGTTGCTGGATAACGTGTACTGTAAACAGTGAAATGTCTACATGATTCGCTTGAATTATGAAAAGGCAGAAATCTAAAAATGTGTCTATAAATTTCAATAAAGCGCTTTATTTACGTACAGCATCAGAAAGCTCATTGCGGAAAGATGAGAGAACTAGATTCGACCTGAAGACTTACAAGTGTTTTGCAATCTAAACTGATTGACGTACGAAGGATCTTTTCACCATGAAAAATGACCTGTTGATGATGCTATCTCTAAATGTTTGTAATTTTATTTTTATCATAAGAGTTCCTTCCGAAATCACTGCACTGTATTGTTAAAATGTCGCAGGTCTGGGATATGAAAACCATGCTGGGAACTGGTTCGTGCCCATCATCTCCCGAATGCACGTTTACAGCCCCATAACCCGTATCGTTCGGTCAAAGTGCAGTTTTAACCTATAATTTCATAGTTCTTGACGCTATTCGGTAGTTATAAAGACATTCTTGAAAATAACACTACGATTGTCGGAAAAAAACAATTTAGGTTCTGAGCTGTTTACCTTATTTGTTAAGATGATAATAATCATAATAATAGCTATCAGTTTTTAGAACAGAACACAACAAAGCGTTCGGTGGCACTGAATGGTTTTTAAAGCCAACATCAAACATACTCCCTTAATGCACTCTAATACGATATAGTACGTTTCCTGAACGCAGTGCCCCTGCGTCATCTCTGAGAACTTGGTGAATGTTAGCGTTGCCAGATTTTCGGATTTTAACGGAGTTTTCCGATATTTAAATGATTTGTAGTACAGTTTCCCGTTCCCAAACTGAAGATAAATATTTCCCGAAATTTTCCCCTTTATGATGACAAACATTATGGACAGCAACATTCACCATTTTTAATTGGGCACAACACAATGATCGTTACTTCGTTGCAAGAATCGATTCAATGTCATAACTATTTCAGGTAGGTACGAATCGGTCGCATGCACGCTAAACAATATTGCTGGGGCTGTACCTTATTTAAGGCCACAGCCGCTTCCTTCCCAGTACTGTAGGCTACATCATCGCCATATGCGACGTAAAGCAACTTGTAAATGTAATCGATTTTTGAATGACTATGTTCGAATAGTTGGCTGTTTTGTGGTGACAGGTTTGTTCTGAGTGAGTCCACATCTTCTCATAAGGAGATCTGTATCATGTGCATTTGCAAATTTTGTATAATTTCACTAATATCCATTAATTTGCTAAACTAAGATTAAAAGTACAATTTCATAAAAGCTTAATTTAAATTCCATAACACAAGCAATCATTTTTAGTTCAAGTTTATTAAAGATGAAGATTTTCACATATTTCAATTGTCCGTTTTCCTAATATGTTTGGAAAATATTTCTCAACCGTAATTTTATTCCAACCTTTTTGTCGAAATACCTACTAAGAATAAGTAATTTTGTCAATTCAGCACACTTCATTCCCACGTCATGTCACAATATATCCCCACCTATCGCGATCTACGTAAAATAACATGGCAGCTGATTCAGCACAAAGCATTCCCATGCCATGACACAATATAGCCCCACCTATCGAGATCTACGTCCGACAATATGGCAGCTGATTCAGCACCCAACAATCCCATGCCATGTCACAATATAGCCCCACCTATCGAGATCTACATCCGACAATATGTCAGCTGATTCAGCACCCAACATTCCCATGCCATGTCACAAGATAGCCCACCCCCACCTATCGAGATCTACGTCCGACAATATGGCAGCTGATTCAGCACCCAACAATCCCATGCCATGTCACAATATAGCCCCACCTATCGAGATCTACATCCGACAATATGTCAGCTGATTCAGCACCCAACATTCCCATGCCATGTCACAAGATAGCCCACCCCCACCTATCGAGATCTACGTCCGACAATATGGCAGCTGATTCAGCACCCAACAATCCCATGCCATGTCACAATATAGCCCCACCTATCGAGATCTACGTCCGACAATATGTCAGCTGATTCAGCACCCAACATTTCCATGTCATGTCATAAGATAGCCCCACCTATCGAGACCTACGTCCGACAATATGTCAGCTGATTCAGCACCCAACATTTCCATGTCATGTCATAAGATAGCCCCACCTATCGAGATCTACGTCCGACAATATGTCAGCTGATTCAGCACCCAACATTCCCATGTCATGTCATAAGATAGCCCCACCTATCGAGATCTACGTCCGACAATATGTCAGCTGATTCAGCACCCAATATTCCCATGTCAAGTCATAAGATAGCCCCACATATCGAGATCTACGTCCGACAATATGTCAGCTGATTCAGCACCCAACATTCCCATGCCATGTCACAAGATAGCCCACCCCACCTATCGAGATCTACGTCCGACAATATGTCAGCTGATTCAGCACCCAACATTCCCATGTCATGTCATAAGATAGCCCCACCTATCGAGATCCACGTCCAACATCATAGCAGCTGATTCAGCACACAACATTCCCATGCCATGGCACAAGAGAGTCCCACCTACCGAGATCTATGTCCAGCAATATGGCATCTGATTCAGCACACAACACTCCCTTGTCATGCCACAATATAGCCCCACCTATCGAGATCTATGTCCAACAATATGGCAGTTGATTCACCAAACATCATTTCCATGCCACTTCACAAGATAGCCCCTCCCCCCACCTACCAAGATTTACGTCCAACAATATGGCAGCTGATTCAGCACACATTCCCATGCCATGTCACAAGATAGCACCTCCCCCCACCTCCCAAGATCTACGTCCAAAAATATGGCAGCTGATTCAGCACACAATATTCCCATGCCATGTCACAAGATAGTCCCACCTATCGAGATCTATGTCCTACAATATGTCAGCTGATAAAGCACACAACATTACAACGTCATGTCTCAAGATAGCCCCATTTATAGAGATCTACGTCCCGGGCGAGTTGGCCGTGAGGTTAGGGGCGCGTGGCTGAGATCTTGCATCCGGGAGATAGTGGGTTCGAATCCCACTGTCGGTAGCCCTGAAGATATTTTTCCCTGGTTTCCAATTTTCGCACCAGACAAATGCTGGGGCTGTACCTTAATTAAGGGCACAGCCACTTCCTCCCCACTCCTAGGCCTTTCCTACCCCATCGTCGCAATAAGACCTATCTGGGTCGGTGCGACGTAAAGCCACTAGCAAGAAAAGAGATCTACGTCCAACAATATGGCAGCTGATTCAGCACACATCATTCCCATGCCATGTCACAATATAGCCCCACCTATCGAGGTCTACGTCCGACAATATGGCAGCTGATTCAGCGCACAACATTCCCTTGACATGTCACAATATAGCCCCACCTATTGAGATCTACGTCCAACAATATGGCAGCTGGTTCAGCGCACAACATTCCCTTGACATGTCACAATATAGCCCCACCTATCGAGATCTACGTCCAACAATATGGCAGCTGGTTCAGCGCACAACATTCCCTTGACATGTCACAATATAGCCCCACCTATCGAGATCTACGTCCAACAATATGGCAGCTGGTTCAGCGCACAACATTCCCTTGACATGTCACAATATAGCCCCACCTATCGAGATCTACGTCCAACAAAATGGTTGATGATTTAGCACACAACTTTACGGTCGTATTTATTCGCAAGGTACGTCTTCCGAGAAAAACTCTGCTGCTTTTGGTGACGTTACCGTAAGAGGCATTGATAACGACAAGCAAAGTCAGTGGAAATTCGTTTCAAAACACGGCGCCATTGTACCTACGCTATATAGAAGGCAGTGTAATGACGTGAGGAAAAGGATGACGAACACTGGTTGGTTGGTTACCACGATATTTTTCTTCTGTCCACCAAAATAGTCTTCTTATTGTTGTTCAGCAGCCATCTTGGAAATATTCGCGAAAAAGTATTCTTCCAAATAAATCACAAATAATAGTAACTAAGCCCAACAACATACAAGAAAAGTCCGTCCGTGTGACTTGTACGGTGCGGATCGTTCTTTGGTTGCAGTCTGGTGTTTGCCTGCGGTGATAAGAAGTGTGTGAACGTTTGGCGGGCAGCCATCTTGGAAATATTCGCGAAAAAGTATTCTCCCAAATAAATCACAAATAATAGTAACTAAGCCCAACAACATACAAGAAAAGTCCGTCCGTGTGACTTGTACGGTGCGGATCGTTCTTTGGTTGCAGTCTGGTGTTTGCCTGCGGTGATAAGTTGTGTGTGAACGTTTGGCGAGTGTGTGTCTGTGTAAGCTTTGGCGATGGATACTGATAGTGGAGGAGATGAGGCACCGGATCCCTCATCCAATGCCAATGTTGGTCGTGAAGAAACTGTGCCGATGCAAACCAATTTGATTAATCTCACTTCACATATGAATTCATTACAGCAGCCTTTACAACCTCAACAGTCTAATGACGCTCAGCCACCTCCTCCACCTCCTCCACCTCCTGAAGAGTTGGAGGTTTATCAACAGGCTCATTTTGGTCCATTTATTGTCTTTGTTGAATCAACTAAGTCGAAAAATATTGGTGGGCTACATCCCATGGCGCTTGGGCGATTGTTTTACGATAATGATATTTTTGTGAAAGGTATAACGCCCAAAGGACGGAATAGATTATTGGTGGAATTTAGTTCCGCGATCCAAGCTAATTCCTTTCTACGTCATTCAATACTTGCAACTCACTCTTTGAAAGCATATATTCCCAGTTCTAATATCTTTCGTGTTGGACTTATACACGGTGTGGAAAAGAATATTTCTGATTCTGGCATTCTTAAATACCTCAAATCTGATGTTCGGGTCAAATCGGTCAAGCGGCTTAACCGTCAGGTTGTGGAGCCCAGTGGAGTGACGTACGTTCCTACTGGAACAGTTAAGATTGTTTTTCGCTCTCAGACTCTTCCTCAATACGTCTCTTTGTTTCAAGTGCATTTAGAGGTTCACCCTTTCATATTCTCTCCGATTATATGTTCAAAATGTCAGCGATATGGACACACGATCAAAAACTGTCAGGCTAAGTCACCCCGATGTGGGCATTGTGCGTTACATCACCTTACGTCTGAGTGTCAGGGAAATATTCGCCGATGTGTTCACTGTCAGCAGGAACATTATACTGGCTCATCAAACTGCCCTACTCATCAACAACCAACTGCCCTTAAAAAGCTTATGTGTACAGAAAATCTATCCTTTTCCGAGGCGTCTGCTAGAAAACCCTCGACCCAATTTGACATGTCCAATAATACCCATCATTTTCCACCTCTTCCTTCTACTAGTTCCTCTTCATCTGTGGAAACCCCCAGGAAACGTAAATTTACTCAGGTGGTTATGAAAGAGTCCCGTCCCATTTCAAAACCTGGTTTTGATAAGTCTGGGTATCTTAATCTCATCAGACCCACTCCAGTGTCATCACATACCTCGGTCTTTCCATCCACTTCATCGTCACCCTCCCCGTCCCCAATTCCGTCTACGTCCCGTAATTCTCAGTGTTTGCCTTCAACTTCTTCCCAATCATCTAGTTCCCCTGTGCTACCCCAAAAGGCGCATCTCCAAAGTGGTATTCATCAACTATTTCTACAACTTATTCAATTATTAGGGGACCAGCCACATGTTGCACATACACTTTATAAGCTTCGTGACTGTGTGCACACTATGTTCTCTTTAGATGCTACGTATCCTGCAGTGGAATGCTAGGAGTATTCCTTCTAAACGGTATGAGTTACAATTTTTGATAAACGAAATTTCCCCTTTCATTATAGTCTTACAGGAGACTTGGTTTTCCCCATCCTCTGAGTTTTATTTAAATGGCTTTAATGTTCAGCGTTGTGATGGTATTGGTTATGGTGGTGTTGCTTTATTTATTCACCATAGTTTATCCTATCAACGTCTTCATATCTCGTATTGTCTACACCATACGTTTGTTATCGGTATCTCATATAATCGCCTTTCCATTATTAACCTTTACTGCCCTCCAAATCTTTCTATTTCTCATATTCAATGGTGTCGATTCTTGCAGCAATTTTCTTCTCATAACGAGCTTCTCCTCTTAGGGTACTTCAATCTTCATCATTCTATGTGGGGAAGCAGTAGTGATACTTCCCTGGGTTCTTATTTCCTCACTGCTTCCCAATCGCACGACTTTGTCATCTTAAACGATGGTTCTCCCACGCGCCTCACTCCCCCCCCGGCTCTCCTCCCAGTGCTGTGGATTTATCATTATGTCGTCCTGCAATGGCTTCGGTTGTAACTTGGTATCGTCTTTCTGATACACATTCTAGCGACCATTTCCCTATTATTCTTACGTATGGTCTTGGTAGGTTTCCTAGTTCTTCTTCCACTCCTACATGTATCAGTAATGTTCGCTCCCTCCGTCACTTTGATAGAGTATCTTTTATTTCTTATGTTACCTATCGTATTGAGCTTATTTCGGATACTATTTTGTCCTTTTCTACTCTCTTTCAATTTATAAAAGATTATCTCGATCTTTACCATCCCTATAAACCTATTTCTTCTCACTCTTCTCGTCCCTATTCCTTTTTACGATGGTGGGACTCAGGGTGCCATAATCTGGTTCTTAAACGACGGCGCTTATTCCGGATATATAGGAAAACACTAGCCCCCATCATTATTTCCGTCTTAAACAACATATTGCTTACGCTAGACGAGTTTTTCTTTCTAAACGCCGTGCTGCCTGGCGATCCTTTATTTCCTCCCTAAACGCTCGTACTTCGTCTTCTCATTTATGGAGTGTAATTCGCTCACTTACCAGAGCTTCTCAATACATTCCACCCTATGTCATCCCTCCACAGATTCTATCTATCTTTCTCAACTCACTCACTCCTGATTACGTTGTGCCCGACTTTACTATCCCCCTGTCTCCATGCTCTTCCCGTTTTTCTGTATTACTCCAACCTATACACCTTTCTGAACTTGTGGCCACCTTGTGTAACGCAAAGAGTTCGTCTCCAGGCCCTGATTATATATCATATGATATGCTCCGGATCCTCCCTCTACGTGCTAAACAAACTTTATTAGCTCTCTATAATAATATACTTCTCACTACTTCTGTTCCTACCTCTTGGAATGAATTTTTTTGGTGCCTATCCCCAAACCTGGTCAACTTCACACTGACGCTAACAGCTTTCGAGGGATTGTCCTTGGTTCGTGTATCCGCAAGACGTTTTTAAAAATTCTCCTTCAACGAATCCTGTGGTCTCTTGAATATTATAATTTGGTTCCCAAATATCAACTCGCCTGCTTTAAAGGTCGTTGTGCTCAAGATGCTATTAACATTTTAATTAAGTGCAAATTCGTAAGGATTGTATTATTGCTATTTTTTTTTTGGACATACGAGGAGCTTTTGACTCCATACCACTTCATCTTCTCTGGATTAATCTCGCACAGAAAGGTTTTCCTGCTCATTTTCTCCATATCTTGCGTAATTTGTTTACGTATCGGAAACTTTCACTTAAATCCACTGTGCCGTTTCACAGTTCTTTATACGAGCTGGTAGGAACAAACATGGAGTCTCTGCGATCAAAATGTTAAAATAAATGCATTTAACGTCAATACGGGCCGAAATGTAATTATTTTCATCAGTCAGTTATGGAAAGAACCATGTATAGAAGGCGCAGGAAAAGAATGACAAATGGACATTATTTAAACCTATTATTTAAGAAAAAAATTTGCTCATCACTCACTATATAATCAGACCTTGGAGCAGTAAGAAGACGTAGGACTAGACTGAAAGAGATTATTCATCTGGAGTAAATACCGTAATTTGGAAGTAAATATAATTCGCGGCTACACGCCCAACAATTGTTATCAAGATTTAATCGCTGCGCGAAAGATAAAATACTATAAAAGGAGATAAACCAGATTACAATAGAGCTACGTCACGAAGTGGCGCAGAGATTAAATAAATTTGCCCGATACCGCTTAATAGTAAAATATACGTACTGATCAGCTGTTGAGTGCGTTCGCACCAATAAAAATATAGAGGAAAGAAGTTCCTTTTCAAATTGGAATAAATACTTAATAATTATCCTAGTCGATTTAGAGCTAGCATATTGGACTAACTGTACCATAGCAAAATCCATACAATTTGAGCTCCACAAGAGATATATTAGTTGAAGAATGACAGCAATGAATCACATATTTTGTTATTATTCTGTTACATACGTACGAGATTCCACTATGAGCCTGTAAAGAAGCAAGGCAACGCTATTTGGATCCTGATGAGGCGATACGATGTTGATCATCCCAGATGACCAGTAATCAATTGTGGAGAGCTACGATGAACCCGATCACTCGTGGAGGAACCAGATGACGAGATCCTAATCTCAGATGACCGGAGATGAGAAGACATCGAGACCACCTTGAGCAAAGCTAAGTCCATTATCTGAGTCGTTTTCGTAAGTAAGAGAATATTACCTTTTATAATTATATGTTGATATGTGTATTTGTGCGAAGATGAACGTCTAGATGAGATTATTGGAAGCAGGTATTCATCTATATGAAATGTCATTTTCATTAGTAGGCGTGGTCACCAAGTGATATTCCGATCGTAATGTTTCCAGTGATATGTGAGAGTGAATAGTTAGTGTTATTATTATTAACAGTGAAGAGTAAAGTGTGAAGTTGACATTAACACCAGTGTATACTATTTTAATCAAAGTCACTCGGTGCGAGATCGTATATAGGAAGTGTTTATGAAGGAATAAGGCAGTAGATTACTCAGAGTTATGATGTTAAATTTGGCACTATGACGATAGGAAGTAAAGAGGGCATTTTAAGAATGTCACGGCACATTGATGTGCAGTTTAATGAAGTGATTTGCATATGATGAAGAGAGAGATTTAATATACGTGAAATGTGAGTAATAATTGACGCGTTATAGATATGGTATAAGGATGATAGTGATTTATGATGGTCATATTTATTATTTTCTTCGAGAGAGATAGTCATAATTGTTCTAAGTGAGACGATGTGATTTTCAAATGATGTTTCTGAGAGTGTCAGTGAATTCTTGCCAATTCCATATGCTAATTCTTAATCCTATGCATTTTCACATACCTTAGGATACGATCTCGAGATTGATAGAGCAATGTTTTTATCCATGTTAGGATTGTCTAGAGAGTCATACATGTAGTCATGATAATATTTAAGCCTTCACTGAATTATTTCGGATGATTTTGAAAACTCTCACTGTGTATAACATTATTCTGAACAATATTCAACCTACTAGACTAATCACTGGTGACATAGCTATTCAAAAAGGATTATTTTTAGTCGAAGATAGTGTCTTCTGACCAAATAGATTTTCCGTTAGTAGTAGGTGTGATGATAATTTAATAGGGTATGTATGATGACGTTTCTTACAACCAAATACGCACGTAGACTAATACTTATCACTAAAATTAAGGTCACATTTCCTTAAGTTTATAAGTTAAATCTTGTGATAACGTTACTTGGAGGGTGATTACGACTTACACTGGACATAGCTTAGCTTATGGTGAGTGACACAGGGAAATATGAGTAACTAAGAGGCAATTGAGCATGCGAATGTGAATATTTAAACCGTGAAACATACGTGAGTGTACTTGTCAATTCAAAATCAGGAGAAGTTTTGAGATAGTTTTTATTGAGAATTTTACACCTGCATCGAGACAGACAGTTAGTGTAAATTTAAATATGTGTCAGTCCTATGAGTAAGGAATAGGTAGTAACGAACTGAATTTCATATTTATTCGAAGAATAACTGATATTCAGACAATTTGAACTCCAATTCTTATCTGAACACCAACTCGATGATTCCATAAGCGTTCTTTATTTCTCAAGAAAGTTTAATCAGAGATATGGTAAATAGTAATTGATACAATTTTTTTTTCTTCTTAAAGGATGCATCCAACACTCTTAATATTCTTGATTTTAATGTTTATTTTCTTGCCAGTACGGCAAATGTAAATATAATTAATTTCATTCATATTAGTTTAATTCATTATCGCCCAACTTCGTAAGTGAATTGCATACGAATGAAACCATATATTTCTTTATAATTCCCAAATGTTATGTAATATTTCTTCTAAAATTCTATAATTTTGAGAGATCAATGGACTCATGAAATGAAATGGTAGAATCCTAGAATGCGTTTATTTACGATGAGTTCGGAGGATATGATTTTTCTGAGATGTTGGTGAGTAATACAGACTGTAGGGATAACAACGAATTACTCACTTCAAGAAGTTTTCATTGGTCGAATTTAAGATGATTTTTCTTATAATGTCTAACTTAATATTTAAATAAATGTGAGATAGTATAACCTCAGCATTCTTTCTATGTGTTCCTAGAATAAGTATTAGTTATAAGATAGTGGTATCTTCAGTTGACGACAAATTCTCTATGAGCTAATAAGAGTATGGTATCTAACTAGTAACGGGTAAGAGACGTCTTTCAACGTTAGTTAGAATCTACCATTAACCGACCTGAACGTTTTTCTCTTACGGAACCCATACCCATAAAACTTAGTCGTTGAACCAATTGAATTTAGAGCTGGTCAGGATCTCTCGTGTCCATGCCTGGACGCGGGAACGGCGCACCACTTATTCTTCTCTTCCTTGTCGTCTGTCATTTGTCGGTGTTCCTCAGGGGGACATTTTAAGTGGTTTGCTTTTCGCCCTGTACATGAGTAATCTTGAACAATTGGTTACACAAAAAGCTCGCATTCTCTTTTATGCTGATGATATAGTTCTTTATTACTCTCCTAGTAATGCCGTTGTGTGTCGTCACCATAATATATCACCTAATGGAGCAAGTCATTACATGGCTTACTTTCCATGGTCTTCAACTTTCCACCTCCAAATGCTGTGCAATGTTTAACTCTGAACCACTTGTTTTCGATTCTCATGTCATTCCTTTTTGTCCCTCCCATAAATACCTTGGTGTCATGCTAGACCGCTCGTTATCTTGGAAACATCATATTACTCAGTTACGTAATTCTTCTGATACGCATATTAAAATTCTCCAAGCGGTTACTAGATGATCATGGAGTGCTGACCCTAGCACAGCTCAGTTGTTATATTCCGCTACTATTCGCTCTAGACTCGACTACTGTGCGCATGTTAAAGACACTGCGCCGGATTCTTTTCTTAACCACTTAAATACTTTACAATTTAAAGCCCTGAGAACTTGTGTTGGAGCATTGTTGTCTACCCCTACTAATGCTCTCCTTGTCGAGACCGGTGAATTCTCTCTTCCAATTCGCCGTAAAATGATAACATCTAAATATTTACTTAAAAGATTTGCCCTGCCTCAACACCCATTGCTTCCTAAATTGCAGTTATTAGATGAATACTCTCTTCTTTCACAGGCCCGCCGTCGTAAGATGCCTGCTTTGTTGTATGCACATAAATTTCTTCTCTCCTACAAAAATACTACCTTACGCACTGCTTCTTCTCTCTTTTATTCAGTACATTTTGGCTGTTTATTTTTTGTCCCTTCTATCATTATCTCTCCTACATCCTCTCTTTCCTCTTCTACTCCTGGTTCTTCGTTGACTGGCCCTCAGTAGTATAATTGGACAGTTCTGCGGCCACCACCACCACCGGGCTCCCAGAGGCCTCCTCCACCACCACCACAGCAAGAGGCCTCCCAGAGGTCTCCTCCACCACCCGCGGGAAATTTGAATTTGTAAACAAAGCCACGTGCTTTTTGACAGCTGTCATCGACAACAACGCATCGCTAACCTCAGTACTGCCACCTTGACGGGCCTAAACCTCAGTAGTACCAACTTAACCTAACTAGCGCGAGGTAAACAAAGATACGTGTTTTTTGACAGCCATGTGCTTTTTGACAGACAACAACGCATCGCTAACCTCAGTACTGCCATCTTGACGGGCCTAAACCTCAGTAGTACCAACTTAACCTAACTAGCGCGTGGTAAACAAAGCCACGTGCTTTTTGACAGCCACGTGCTTTTTTGACAGCTGTCATCCGCCATCTTTAAACCACAGAGCACTGTGCTGCCCTCTTTATCGCAGTAGCTGCAAATTCGTCACCTGTCATCAGCAGTGCTGCCATCTTGGCGGGCCTAAACCTTAGTGCTACCAACTTAACCTCACTAGCGTGAGATAAACAAAGCCACGTGAATTTCTTTGACAGCTGTCACCCGCCATCTTTAAACTACAGAGCACAGTGCTGCCCTCTTTAGCTACTTACCTTTGAAATGTGGTACGTCACAGCTGTCATCCGCCATCTTGCATCGCAAACCTCAGTGCTGCACTCTTTAGCTAGATACCTTTGAAATGTAGTGGCGGTAATTTGAGAAATTCTTTATGCTCTTGTTTGTAAACAAATCCACGTGCAGCTGCCATCCGCCATCTTTAATCCATAGAGCACCGTGCTGCCCTCTTTAGCTACTTACCTTTGAAATGTGGTACGTCACAGCTGTCATCCGCCATCTTGCATCGCAAACCTCAGTGCTGCACTCTTTAGCTAGATACCTTTGAAATGTAGTGGCGGCAATTTGAGAAATTCTTTATGCTCTTGCTTGGAAACAAAGCCACGTGCTTTTTTGACAGCTGTCATCCGCCATCTTTAATCCAGAGAGCACCGTGCTGCCCTCTTTAGCTACTTACCTTTGAAATGTGGTACGTCACAGCTGTCATCCGCCATCTTGCATCGCAAACCTCAGTGCTGGACTCTTTAGCTAGATACCTTTGAAATGTAGTGGCGCTAATTTGAGAAATTCTTTATGCTCTTGTTTGTAAACAAATCCACGTGCAGCTGCCATCCGCCATCTTTAATCCATAGAGCACCGTGCTGCCCTCTTTAGCTACTTACCTTTGAAATGTGGTACGTCACAGCTGCCATCCGCCATCTTGCATCGCAAACCTCAGTGCTGCACTCTTTAGCTAGATACCTTTGAAATGTAGTGGCGGTAATTTGAGAAATTCTTTATGCTCTTGTTTGTAAACAAATCCACGTGCAGCTGCCATCCGCCATCTTTAATCCATAGAGCACCGTGCTGCCCACTTTAGCTACTTACCTTTGAAATGTGGTACGTCACAGCTGTCATCCGCCATCTTGCATCGCAAACCTCAGTGCTGCACTCTTTAGCTAGATACCTTTGAAATGTAGTGGCGGCAATTTGAAAAATTCTTTATGCTCTTGTTTGGAAACAAACCTATGCGCTTTTTTTGACAGCTATCATCCGCCGTCTTTAATCCAGAGAGCACCGTGCTGCCCTCTATGTGGGAGTGGTAAATTCTACGCGTTCTTGTTTGGAAACAAACCCATGTGCTTTTCTGACAGCTGTCAACCGCCAGAGAGAACCGTGCTGCCCTCCTTGTGCCGGTGGCAAATTCCACGTGCTTTTTGAGAGCTGTCATCCGCCATTAATCAATAGAGCACTGTGCTGCTATCATGCGGGCAATTTCGTCAGCTGTCATCCGCCATCTTTAATCTACAGAGCACCGTGCTGCTCTCTGTAGTAGCGGGCAATTTGAAAAGTTCTGTTAGCTGTCATCCGCCATCTTTAATCAAGAGAGCACCGTGCTGCCATTTTTAGCTAGATACCTTTGAAATGTGGTGGCGGCAAATTGAAAAATTCCACGTGCTCTTGTTTAGTAAACAAACTCACGCGCTTTTTGTCAGCTGTCATCCGCCATCTTACATCGCAAACCTCAGTGCTACACTCTTTAGTAGTAAAATAGTGGCGGATAATTTAAAAAGAAAAATTCTACAGCAGCCATCTCTCGACGCTAATTGCACAAGATGGTGGCTATACATGACTCCTTTAAGGTGCTTATGCAAGATGATCGCTATACATAGTTTCTTATGAGACACCCTAGGGATGCTTGCGCAAGATGGTGGTTGCTCTTATGAGGCTGCTTAAGGATCCTTGCACAAGATGGCTAGAGACGCCCCCTAAGGATGCTTGCGCAAGATGGCGGACGTAAGATGGCGGCTATACACGACTCCTTATGAGACGCCTTAAGGGTGCTTGCGCAAGATGGCTGCTGCTCTTATGAAGAAAGCTAGCTTAGAGGCTAACGTGTCGTGCTAGTTCGATTCATTAAATTTGGGGCTTAAATGCATAATGTTAAATACCTCGAAAACGGTGCATCGTAGAGCAAAACGGACAAAATGTTTCTACCCAATACCTCGGTTCGCAGTATGGGGAACATGATATCATAAGAAAAACATACTCTAATGATGAGATCAACGGTTCGGTTCTAACTTAGGCCCTTTGGCATTAGCTCGGTTTCAGCTTGTAATGAAGCAAGTCTTCGTAACATGATCAGGTCTAGCTATGGTAGAGAGTATAACGTACCGTGCAGGATCGATTCATTACATTTGGGGCTTAAATGCAAAATGTTAAATATATCGAAAACGGACAAACTTTTCCACCTGATACCTAGGTTTGCAGTATCAGGAACATGATAGCATAAGAAAAACATAGTCTAATGATGAGATCGACGGTTCGATTCCTACTTAGGCCCTTTGGCATTGGCAGCTATCCATTTCTACAAGATGGCGGCTATACATAGCTTCCTATTAGACAGCTTAAGAGCGCTTGCACAAGATGGCTGCTGCTCTTATGAGACGCCCTAGGGGTGCTTGCGGGAGGTAGCAGCGACAAGACGATGACTATACACAGCTGCTTATGATACGGCCTAGAGGTGCTTACACAAGATGGTGGCGGCTCTGATGAAGAAAGCTAGCTTTGCATCGTGCAGGTATTTTTACAGCACTAAACCTCATACCTTTGAATGTGGTGGCGAGTAATTTGAAAAATTCGACGTGCTTTTTCCTCACAGCGGCTATCTTTAGACAATAGCGGCTATACATAAGCTGTTAAGGCCTCCTCTTATGTCAAGGCATAGCTCTATCGAACAAGTTTAAACCTGCATCGGAATAGCTAGAGTAAGCACGTGCTGCAGTGATGACGTCATTAAGCATGTTTAGACTTGCAAATCACAGAAGAAACGTAACAAGGCTGGAATCGAAAACTGCACTCTATGCCGTTAACTTTATCATGTGATCGGAACATTGATTGAAGTGTTTAGAACACTAAATAAGTAGAACCGAACACTGTACTCGACACAACATGTGTTTAGAACATGTCAGGGGATACCTTCGTTCTAAGAAGATTAGTTTACCGCACATTCCTTGTAGGGCTAATAGGCTAAGGGGCTAATGGGCAAAAGGGCTAATGGGCAAAAGGGCTAAAGGGCTAATGGGTTAATGGGCTAAAGGGCTAAAGGAGCAACAACCTCATCGATCGCTATCAGCAAGAACGCTTGTACTTTGTTAAGTGTAGAAAATTAATCTTTATTTGTAAATGGTTTCATGTTCAGAACAAGGAATGGAACCTAGGGGTTACGTCTTACCTAATAAAATCCCCGAGGTGCGATGAGTTACGTTTTTCGAAGTAGTGTTTGGAACACTGAACTTTTCAAGATGATAGCAGAGAGTTTAACAATGTTCTGTTGTTGGATTATAAATTCCGCGCTACAACATGCATAAGGTGGCAGCCTTGAGGTTTACTGCCGTAAAGATGACAAGAGTGAGGTTAACAATGTTCCGTTGTTAGATTTTAAATTCCGCGCTATAACATGCATAATGTGGCAGCCTTGAGGTTTACCGCCTTAAAGATGGCAGCAGTGAGGTTAGCGACGCTCTATTGTCCTTCAAAGTGAGGTTATGGTTCGTCAAGAAGACAGCTGTCAAGAAAGCACGTGGCTATGTTTACCAAACAAGAGCACGTAGCTGTGACGTCACGGTCACGTAATCGATCCTTAGCTCGACGTCGTTAAGAGCAGCAATTGGGTTAGCTATGCTTCAAAGTCTTGGGAACAGAGCAGCAATATGAACAGCCATGTTTCAAAGCGTGTACACATCACCTATCTATTTTACATGCATCGACCCTCGTACTAAACTTCTTCCGCTAGGTTGTGCTGCTATCTTAGCATAACCTATACGCGTGACCTTAAAGTACAATGAATAGCCATGTTTCAAAGCGTGTACACATTACCTATCGACTTTGCATGCAACAAATATCGTACTAAACTTCTTCCGCTAGGTTGTGCTGCTATCTTAGCATAACTTATACACATGATTTAAAGTACAAAGAATAGCCATGTTTCAAAGCGTGTACATATTACTTATTGATTTTGCATTCATCGAATATCGTACTGAACTTCTTCCGCTGGATTGGGCAGCTATCTTAGCATAACCTATACCCATGAACATAAAGTACAATGAATAGTCATGTTTCAAAGCGTGTACACATCAACTATCGAATTTGCATGTATCGACTCTCGTACTAAACTTCTGCAGGTAGATTGTGCTGCTATCTTAGCATAACTAAAACGCATGAACTTAAAGTACAAAGAATAGCTATGTCTCAATGCGTGTACACATTACCTATCGATTTTGCAAGCATCGACTCTCGTACTAAACTTCTTCCGCTAGATTGTGCTGCTATCTTAGCATAACCTATACGCATGACCTTAAGGAACGAAGAATAGCCATGTTTCAAAGCGTGTACACATTACCTATCGACTTTGCATGCAACAAATATCGTACTAAACTTCTTCCGCTAGGTTGTGCAGCTATCTTAGCATAACTTATACACATTAACTTAAAGTACAAAGAATAGCCATGTTTCAAAGCGTGTACACATTACTTATTGATTTTGCATTCATCGAATCTCGTACTGAACTTCTTCCGCTAGATTGTGCTGGTATCTTAGCATAACTTATACACATGAACTTAAAAGTACAAAGAATAGCCATGTTTCAAAGCGTGTACACATTACCTATCGATTTTGCATGCTGACTCTCGTACTAAACTCCTTCCGCTAGATTGTGCTGCTATCATAGCATAACTTATACACATGAAATTAAAGTACGAAGAATAGCCATGTTTCAAAGTGTGTACACATTACTTATTGATTTTGCATGCATCAAATATCGTACTAAATTTCTTCCGCTAGATTGTGCTGCTATCTTAGCATAACCTATACCCATGAACTTAAAGTACAATGAATAGTCATGTTTCAAATCGTGTACGCATCAACCATAGTAGTATAATTGGATGGTTCTGAGGCCTCCTCCCGCGGGAAATTTGATTTCTGGCGGGAATTTTGAATTCTGGCGGGAAATTTGAATTTTGGCGGGAGATTTGAATTTCTAAACAAAGCCACGTGCTTTTTGACAGTTGTCATCGACAACAACGCATCGCTAACCTCACTGATGCCATCTTGACGGGCCTAAACCTCAGTAGTGCCAACTTAACCTAACTAGCGCGAGGTAAACAAAGCCACGTGTTTTTTGACAGCCATGTGCTTTTTGACAGACAACAACGCATCGCTAACCTCAGTACTGCCATCTTGACGGGCCTAAACCTCAGTAGTACCAACTTAACCTAACTAGCGCGAGATAAACAAAGCCACGTGCTTTTTGACAGCCACGTGCTTTTTGACAGACATCAACGCATCGCTAACCTCAGTACTGCCATCATGACGGGCCTAAACCTCAGTAGTACCAACTTAACCTAACTACGCGTGGTAAACAAAGACACGTGCTTTTTTGACAGCTGTCATCCGCCATCTTTAAACTACAGAGCACTGTTCTGCCCTCTTTAACGTAGTAGATGTAAAATTCGTCACTTGTCATCGGCAGTGCTGCCATCTTGGCGGGCCTAAACCTTAGTGCTACCAACTTAACCTCACTAGCGTGAGATAAACAAAGCCACGTGGCTGTCATCCGCCATCTTTAATCCATAGTCCACCGTGCTGCCCTCTTTAGCTACTTACTTTTGAAATGTGGTACGTCACAGCTGTCATCCGCCATCTTGCATTGCAAACCTCAGTGCTGCACTCTTTAGTTTGAAATGTGGTGGCGGCAAATTCCACGTGCTCTTGTTTGGAAACAAAGCCACGTGCAGCTGTCATCCGCCATCT
This sequence comes from Anabrus simplex, assembly GCF_040414725.1. NCBI lineage: Eukaryota > Metazoa > Arthropoda > Insecta > Orthoptera > Tettigoniidae > Anabrus > Anabrus simplex. The sequence continues at coordinate 127,435,198 of NC_090275.1, read as the reverse complement.
TTAATCCAGAGAGCACCGTGCTGCCCTCTTTAGCTACTTACCTTTGAAATGTGGTACGTCACAGCTGTCATCCGCCATCTTGCATTGCAAACCTCAGTGCTGCACTCTTTAGCTTGAAATGTAGTGGCGGCAAATTCCACGTGCTCTTGTTTGGAAACAAAGCCACGTGCAGCTGTCAACCACCATCTTTAATCCAGAGAGCACCGTGCTGCCTTCTTTAGCTACTTACCTTTGAAATGTGGTACGTCACAGCTGTCATCCGCCATCTTGCATCGCAAACCTCAGTGCTGCACTCTTTAGCTAGATACCTTTGAAATGTAGTGGCGGCAATTTGAAAAATTCTTTATGCTCTTGTTTGAAAACAAACTTATGCGCTTTTTTTGTCAGCTATCATCCGCCATCTTTAATCCAGAGAGCGCCGTGCTGCCCTCTATGTGGTGGTGGTAAATTCTACACGCTTTACAAACCAATGTGCTTTTCTGACAGCTGTCAACCGCCAGAGGGCACCGTGCTGCCCTCTTTGTGCCGGTGACATATTCCACGTGCTTTTTGACAGCTGTCATCCGCCATCTTGCATCACAAACCTCAGTGCTGTACTCTTTAGCTAGATACCTTTAAAATGTGGTGGCGGCAAATTCCACGTGCTCGTGTTTAGTAAACAAAGCCACGTGCTTTTTTGACAGCTGTCGTCCGCCATCTTTAATCAATAGAGCACTGTGCTGCGGGTAATTTCGTCAGCTGTCATCCGCCATCTTTAATCCACAGAGCACCGTGCTGCTCTCTGTAGTAGCGGGTAATTTGAAAAGTTCTGTTAGCTGTCATCCGCCATCTTTAATCAAGAGAGCACCGTGTTGCCATCTTTAGTTGAACTGTGGTGGCGGCAAATTCCACGTCCTCTTGTTTAGTAAACAAACTCACGCGCTTTATGTCAGCTATCATCCGCCATCTTACATCGCAAACCTCAGTGCTACACTCTTTGGTTGAAAAATGGTGGCGGATAATTTAAAAAGAAAAATTCTACAGCAGCCATCTCTCGACGCTAATTGCACAAGATGGTGGCTATACATGACTCCTAAAAGGTGCTTATGCGAGATGATCGCTATACATAGTTTCTTATGAGATGCCCTTGGGATGCTTGCGCAAGATGGCGGTTATACAAGGCTCCTTATGAGACACCCTAGGGATGCTTGCGCAAGATGGTGGTTGCTCTTATGAGGCGGCTTAAGGATCCTTGCATAAGATGACTAGAGACGCCCCCCACCCCTAAGGATGCTTGCGCAAGATGGCGGACGCAACATGGCGGTTATACATGGCTCCTTATGAGACTGCCAGTACTCGATACAACATGTGATCAGAACACTGATTGATGTGTTCAGAACACAAAATAAGTGATCAAGACTAGAATCGAACACTGTACTCGATGTCGTTAACTTCAACATGTGATTAAAACATTGTTTGGTGTGTTCAGAACACTACATAAGTAGAATCGAACGCTGTACAACATGTTAGGGGATACCTTTGTTCTAAGAAGATCAGATTGAAGCATAACAAGACTAGAATTGAACACTGCACTCGATGTCGTTAACCTTAACATGTGAACAGAACATTGATTGATGGTTCAGATCACTAAACAAGTAGAACCGAACACTGTACAACATGTTAGGGGATACTTTTGTTCTAAGAAGATCAGATTGAAACATAACAAGACTAGAATTGAACACTGCACTCGATGCAACATGTGATCAGAACATTGATTGATGTGTTCAGATCACTAAACAATTAGAACCGAACCCTGTACAACATGTTAGGGGATACCTTTGTTCTAAGAAAATTAGATTGAAACATAACAAGACTAGAATCGAACACTGCACTCGATGTCGTTAACCTTAACATGTGATCCGATACAACATGTTAAGGGATACTTTTGTTCTAAGAAAATTAGATTGAAGCATAGCAAGACTAGGATCGAACACTGTAAGAACATTGTTTGATGTGTTCAGAGCAAAAGTACAACTTCAATGATTTACCTAGTGTAAAACACACACTGTGCACATATCGCATAGCTATCTCGCCTATCACTTGCCTAGTATGACAATCAAAAACACACTGTGCACATATCGCATAGCTAACTCGGCAACACTTCAAATGATTTGCTTAGTACGAAAATAAAAAAATCTATACCGCGTAGCTAACTCGTTCATCGCACTGCTAAGACGCTTAGTAATTGCAAATACACTCATATATGTCATACGAAAATCAAGAAAGCACACTGCGTAGCCAACGCGCTCGGGTCACTCGCTTAGTAATTGCAACACGACTAGAACACTGATACACACACGGATAAGAATGTTGCGAGATACTACATATTTACATGTTTTTTTAAAAAAAAATATTGGGGGTGAAAGGTCATAAATTATATGTACACATGTTGTCTCCCCCAAGTTGTAAGCCGAAATAGACGCAGTACTGCGAGTTTCCGCTATAGCTGGCGAACGGAAGTGCCATGACATCTCAGCAAAAAAAAAAAAGAAATACGCGTGAGCTTGTATACATGCAAGTCAGACACAATGATGGATACCGCGATTCAAATCCTGGCAACTTATGCCGTCAGGAAGGGCATCCGGCGAGCATCTAGCTGTAAATCCCCGATTCTCATGTTGGAAAGAACAACTTGTTGTAAAACACTCTTAATCCCAGTTCTTTGACGCCAGGAAGGGCAACCGGTCGAAGACAATAGTGTATGATGTAAGAGGCTAGATACTGCTAGTTTTGCGTCAGGAAGGGCAACTAGTCTTAAAACAAATTCTTCTGATGTAATCTTAGTTTTGCGTCAGGAAAGGCATCCGGCTGTAAAACAATAGTTCATGATACAGCGATTTAAAATTTAAGAAGAGCATCTAGCTGTAAATCCCCGATTCTCGTGTTAGAAAGGGTAACTAGTTGAAAAACAGATTCTTAATCTGAGTTCTTTGACGTCAGGAAGGGCAACTAGTCTTAAAACAACTTCTTCTGATGTAATCTTAGTTTTGCGTCAGGAAGGGCATCCGGCTGTAAAACAATAGTTCATGTTACAGCGATTTAAAATCTAAGAAGAGCATCTAGCTGTAAATCCCCGATTCTCGTGTTAGAAAGGGTAACTGGTTGAAAAACAGATTCTTAATCTGAGTTCTTTGACGTCAGGAAGGGCAACCGGTCGAAACCAATAGTGTATGATGTAAGAGGTTAGATACTGCTAGTTTTGCGTCAGGAAGGGCAACTAGTCTTAAAACAAATTCTTCTGATGTAATCTTAGTTTTGCGTCAGGAAGGGCATCCGGCTGTAAAACAATAGTTCATGATACAGCGATTTAAAATTTAAGAAGAGCATCTAGCTGTAAATCCCCGATTCTCGTGTTAGAAAGGGTAACTAGTTGAAAAACAGATTCTTAATCTGAGTTCTTTGACGTCAGGAAGGGCAACTAGTCTTAAAACAACTTCTTCTGATGTAATCTTAGTTTTGCGTCAGGAAGGGCATCCGGCTGTAAAACAATAGTTCATGTTACAGCGATTTAAAATCTAAGAAGAGCATCTAGCTGTAAATCCCCGATTCTCGTGTTAGAAAGGGTAACTAGTTGAAAAACAGATTCTTAATCTGAGTTCTTTGACGTCAGGAAGGGCAACCGGTCGAAACCAATAGTGTATGATGTAAGAGGTTAGATACTGCTAGTTTTGCGTCAGGTAGGGCAACTAGTCTTAAAACAAATTCTTGCGATTTAAAATAGTTTTGCATCAGGAGGGGCATCCGGCTGTAAAACAATAGTTCATGGTACAGTGATTTAAAATCTAAGAAGAGCATCTAGCTGTAAAACACTGATTCTCGTGTTAGAAGTTGTAAAACAGATCCTTAATCCGAGTTCTTTGACGTCAGGAAGGGCAAACGGTCGAAAACAATAGTGTATGATGTAAGAGGCTAGATACTTGCCAGTTTTGCGTCAGGAAGGGCAACTAGTCTTAAAACAAATTCTTGCGATTTAAAATCTTAATTTTGCGTCAGGAAGGGCATCCGGCTGTAAAACAATAGTTCACGATACAGCGATTTAAAATCTAAGAAGTGCATCTAGGTGTAAAACCCCGATTCTCGTGTTAGAAGTTGTAAAAGAGATTCTTAATCCGAGTTCTTTGACGTCAGGAAGGGCAACCGGTCGAAAACAATAGTGTATGATGTAAGAGGCTAGATACTGCCAGTTTTGCGTCAGGGAGGGCAACTAGTCTTAAAACAAATTCTTGCAATTTAAAATCTTAGTTTTGTGTCAGGAAGGGCATCCGGCTGTAAGACAATAGTTCACGATACAGCGATTTAAAATCTAAGAAGTGCATCTAGCTGTAAAACCCCGATTCTCGTGTTAGAAGTTGTAAAAGAGATTCTTAATCCAAGTTCTTTGACGTCAGGAAGGGCAACCAGTCGAAAACAATAGTGTATGATGTAAGAGGCTAGATACTGCCAGTTTTGCGTCAGGAAGGGCAACTAGTCTTCAAACAAATTCTTGCGATTTAAAATCTCAGCTTTGCGTCAGGAAGGGCATCCGGCTGTAAAACAATAGTTCGTGATACAGCGATTTAAAATCTAAGAAGTTTGAAGAATTTGTTTTAAGACTAGTTGCCCTTCCTGACGCAAAACTAGCAGTATCTAGCCTCTTACATCATACAGTATTGGTTTCGAACGGTTGCCCTTCCTGACGTCAAAGAACTCAGATTAAGTATCTGTTTTTCAACTAGTTACCCTTTCTAACACGAGAATCGGGGATTTACAGCTAGATGCTCTTCTTAAATTTTAAATCGCTGTATCATGAACTATTGTTTTACAGCCGGATGCCCTTCCTGACGCAAAACTAAGATTACATCAGAAGAATTTGTTATAAGACTAGTTGCCCTTCCTGACGCAAAACTAGCAGTATCTAGCCTCTTACATCATACACTATTGTTTTCGACCGGTTGCCCTTCCTGGCGTCAAAGAACTGGGATTAAGAGTGTTTTACAACAAGTTGTTCTTTCTAACATGAGAATCGGGGATTTACAGCTAGATGCTCGCCGGATGCCCTTCCTGACGGCATAAGTTGCCAGGATTTGAATTGCGGTATCCATCATTGTGTCTGTCTTGCATGTATGCAACCTCACGCGTATTTTTTTTGCTGAGATGTCATGCTACTTCCGTTCGCCAGCTATAGCGGAAACTCGCAGTACTGCGTCTATTTCGGCTTACAACTTGGAGGAGACAACATGTGTACATATAATTTATGATCTTTCACCCCCAATATTTTTGTTTAAAAAAACATGTAAATATGTAGTATCTCGCAACATTCTTATCCGTGTGTGTATCAGTGTTCTAGTCGTGTTGCAATTACTAAGCGAGTGACCCGAGCGAGTTGGCTACGCAGTGTGCTTTCTTGATTTTCGTATGACATATATGAGTGTATTTGCAATTACTAAGCGTCTTAGCAGTGCGATGAACGAGTTAGCTACGCGGTATAGATTTTTTATTTTCGTACTAAGCAAATCATTTGAAGTGTTGCCGAGTTAGCTATGCGATATGTGCACAGTGTGTTTTTGATTGTCATACTAGGCAAGTGATAGGCGAGATAGCTATGCGATATGTGCACAGTGTGTGTTTTACACTAGGTAAATCATTGAAGTTGTACTTTTGCTCTGAACACATCAAACAATGTTCTTACAGTGTTCGATTCTAGTCTTGCTATGCTTCAATCTAATTTTCTTAGAACAAAGGTATTCCCTAACATGTTGTATCGGATCACATGTTCAGGTTAACGACATCGAGTGCAGTGTTCGATTTTAGTCTTGTTATGTTTCAATCTAATTTTCTTAGAACAAAGGTATCCCCTAACATGTTGTACAGTGTTCGGTTCTACTTGTTTAGTGATCTGAACACATCAATCAATGTTCTGATCACATGTTGCATCGAGTGCAGTGTTCAATTCTAGTCTTGTTATGTTTCAATCTGATCTTCTTAGAACAAAGGTATCCCCTAACATGTTGTACAGTGTTCGGTTCTACTTGTTTAGTGATCTGAACACATCAATCAATGTTCTGATCACATGTTAAGGTTAACGATATCGAGTGCTGTGTTCAATTCTAGTCTTGTTATGTTTCAATCTGATCTTCTTAGAACAAAGGTATCCCCTAACATGTTGTACAGTGTTCGGTTCTACTTGTTTAGTGATCTGAACACATCAATCAATGTTCTGATCACATGTTAAGGTTAACGATATCGAGTGCTGTGTTCAATTCTAGTCTTGTTATGTTTCAATCTGATCTTCTTAGAACAAAGGTATCCCCTAACATGTTGTACAGTGTTCGGTTCTACTTGTTTAGTGATCCGAACACATCAATCAATGTTCTGATCACATGTTAAGGTTAACGACATCGAGTGCAGTGTTCGATTCTAGTCTTGTTATGTTTCAATCTAATTTTCTTAGAACAAAGGTATCCCCTAACATGTTGTACAGTGTTCGGTTCTACTTGTTTAGTGATCTGAACCATCAATCAATGTTCTGTTCACATGTTAAGGTTAACGACATCGAGTGCAGTGTTCAATTCTAGTCTTGTTATGTTTCAATCTGATCTTCTTAGAACAAAGGTATCCCCTAACATGTTGTACAGCGTTCGATTCTACTTATGTAGTGTTCTGAACACACCAAACAATGTTTTAATCACATGTTGAAGTTAACGACATCGAGTACAGTGTTCGATTCTAGTCTTGATCACTTATTTTGTGTTCTGAATACATCAATCAGTGTTCTGATCACATGTTGTATCGAGTACTGGCTGTCTCATAAGGAGCTATGTATAACCGCCATGTGGCGTCCGCCATCTTGCGCAAGCATCCTTAGGGGTGGGGGGCGTCTCTAGTCATCTTATGCAAGGATCCTTAAGCCGCCTCGTAAGAGCAACCACGATCTTGCGCAAGCATCCCTAGGGTGTCTCATAAGGAGCCTTGTATAACCGCCATCTTGCGTAAGCATCCCAAGGGCGTCTCATAAGAAACTATGTATAGCGATCATCTCGCATAAGCACCTTTAAGGAGTCATGTATAGCCACCATCTTGTGCAATTAGAGTCGAGAGATGGCTGCTGTAGAATTTTTCTTTTTAAATTATCCGCCACCATTTTTCAACTAAAGTTGTAGCACTGAGGTTTGGGATGTAAGATGGCGGATGACAGGTGACAAAAAGCGCGTGAGTTTGTTTACTAAACAAGAGGACGTGGAATTTGCCGCCACCAGAGTTCAACTAAAGATGGCAACACGGTGCTCTCTTGATTAAAGATGGCGGATGACAGCTAACAGTACTTTCCAAATTACCCGCTACTACAGAGAGCAGCACGGTGCTCTGTGGATTAAAGATGGCGGATGACAGCTGACGAAATTACCCGCAGCACAGTGCTCTATTGATTAAAGATGGCGGACGACAGCTGTCAAAAAAGCACGTGGCTTTGTTTACTAAACAAGAGCACCTGGAATTTGCCGCCACAACATTTCAAAGGTATCTAGCTAAAGAGTACAGCACTGAGGTTTGTGATGCAAGATGGCGGATGACAGCTGTCAAAAAGCACGTGGAATATGTCACCGGCACAAAGAGGGCAGCACGGTGCTCTCTGGCGGTTGAGAGCTGTCAGAAAGGCACATGGGTTTGTAAAGCATGTAGAATTTACCACCACCACATAGAGGGCAGCACGGCGCTCTCTGGATTAAAGATGGCGGGATATAGCTGACAAAAATGCGCATAAGTTTGTTTCCAAACAGGAGCATAAAGAATTTTTCAAATTGCCGCCACTACATTTCAAAGGTATCTAGCTAAAGCGTGCAGCACTGAGGTTTGCGATGCAATATTGCGGATGACAGCTGTGACGTACCACATTTCAAAGGTAAGTAGCTAAAGAGGGCAGCACGGTGCTCTCTGGATTAAAGATGGCGGATGACAGCTGCACGTGGCTTTGTTTCCAAACAAGAGTACGTGGCATTTGACGCCACCACATTTCAAACTAAAGAGTGCAGCACTGAGGTTTGCAATGCAAGATGGCGGATGACAGCTGTGACATACCACATTTCAAAGGTAAGTAGCTAAAGAGGGGAGCACGGTGCTCTATGGATTAAAGATGGCCGATGACAGCTGGACGTGGCTTTGTTTCCAAACAAGAGCACGTGGAATTTGCCGCCACCACATTTCAATCTAAAGAGTGCAGCACTGAGGTTTGCAATGCAAGATGGCGGATGACAGCTGTGACGTACCACATTTCAAAAGTAAGTAGCTAAAGAGGGCAGCACTGTGCTCTGTAGTTTAAAGATGGCGGGTGACAGCTGTCAAAAAAATTCACGTGGCTTTGTTTATCTCACGCTAGTGAGGTTAAGTTGGTAGCACTAAGGTTTAGGCCCGCCAAGATGGCAGCACTGCCGATGACAGGTGACGAATTTTACATCTACTACGATAAAGAGGGCAGCACAGTGCTCTGTAGTTTAAAGATGGCCGATGTCAGCTGTCAAAAAAGCACGTAGCTTTGTTTACCACGCGCTAGTTATGTTAAGTTGGTACTACTGAGGTTTAGGCCCGTCAAGATGGCAGTACTGATGTTAGCGATGCGTTGTTGTCTGTCAAAAAGCACGTGGCTGTCAAAAAACACGTGGCTTTGTTTATCTCGCGCTAGTTAGGTTAAGTTGGTACTACTGAGGTTTAGGCCCGTCAAGAAGGCAGTACTGAGGTTAGCGATGCGTTGTTGTCTGTCAAAAAGCACGTGGCTGTCAAAAAACACGTGGCTTTGTTTACCTCGCACTAGTTAGGTTAAGTTGGCACTACTGAGGTTTAGGCCCGTCAAGGTGGCAGCAGTGAGGTTAGCGATGCGTTGTTGTCGATGACAGCTGTCAAAAAGCACGTGGCTTTGTTTACAAATTCAAATCTCCCGCCAAAATTCAAATTTCCCGCGGGAGGAGGCCGCAGAACCATCCAATTATACTACTAACTATCGATTTTGCATGTATCGACTCTCGTGCAAAACTTCTTCAGGAAGATTGTGCCGCTATCTTAGCATAACTAAGACGCATGAACTTAAAGTACAAGGAATAGCTATGTTTCAAAGCGTGTACACATCACCTATCGATTTTGCATTCATCGTCTCTCGTACTAAACTTCTTACGCTAGACTGTGCTGCTATCTTAGCCCTACCTATAAGCATGAACTTAAGGTACGTAGAGTAACCATGTTTTAAAGCGTGTACACGTCACCTATCGATTTTGCATGCATCAAATATCGTACTAAACTTCTTGCGCTAGATTGTGCTGCTATCTTAGCACAACCTGTACGCATGAATTTAAAGTACAAAGAATAGCCTTGTTTCAAAGCGTGTACACATTACCTAATGATTTAGCACGAAACGACTATCATTTTAAACTTTTTCCACTAGATTGTGCTAAAATCGTGTAAATGTGCTGCTATCTTAGCATAACCTATCGATTTTACATGCATCGACTATCGTACTAGACTTCTTCCTCTAGAGCATGTAGCAATCGCTTTTGTGTATGCCTAACCCATGTGCACATCACCTATCGATAATGTATGTATCGAATATCGTACTAAACTTCTCCTGCCAAAGCGTACGACTATCGCTTGTGTGTGCACGAACTTAAAGCATAAAGAATAGCAATGTATAAAAATCTTGTAAACAAAGCAGCAGCATTAAGTATAGCCATGTTTAAATGCGTGTACACATCATGTATCCATGATATACGCAGTACTAAACTTATTCCATTAGAATATACAAAGTTCGCATGTGTTTGTGCTGCTATCTTAGCATAGCCTATGTGCATGAACTTAAAGCATAAAGAATAGTTATGTGTAAAAAATCTTGTGAACATTGCAGAATGTTTACTACGTAGGTGTAGACATTGAACTTTGCGTGCTGAGGCAGCATACTACGTGACCGTGACGTCACGACCACGTGCTCTTCTTTGGTAAACATAGCCACGTGCTTTATTGACAGCTGTCTTCTTGACGAACCCTAACCTCACTTTGAAGGACAATAGAGCGTCGCTAACCTCACTGCTGCCATCTTTACGGCGGTAAACCTCAAGGCTGCCACCGTATGCATGTTATAGCGCGGAATCTAAAATCCAACAACGGAACATTGTTAACCTCACTCTTGTCGTCTTTACGGCAGTAAACCTCAAGGCTGCCACCTTATGCATGTTGTAGCGCGGAATTTATAATCCAACAACAGAACATTGTTAAACTCTCTGCTATCATCTCGAAAAGTTCAGTGTTCCAAACACTACTTCGAAAAACGTAACTCATCGCACCTCGGGGATTTTATTAGGTAAGTCGTAACCCCTAGGTTCCATTCCTTGTTCTGAACATGAAACCATTTACAAATAAAGATTAATTTTCTACACTTAACAAAGTACAAGCGTTCTTGCTGATAGCGATCGATGAGGTTGTTGCTCCTTTAGCCCTTTAGCCCTTTAGCCCATTAGCCCTTTAGCCCTTTAGCCCTTTTGCCCATTAGCCCTTTTGGCCATTAGCCCCTTAGCCTATTAGCCCTACAAGGAATGCGCGGTAAACTAATCTTCTTAGAACGAAGTTATCCCCTGACATGTTCTAAACACATGTTGTATCGAGTACAGTGTTCGGTTCTACTTATTTAGTGTTCTAAACACTTCAATCAATGTTCCGATCACATGATAAAGTTAACGGCATAGAGTGCAGTTTTCGATTCCAGCCTTGTTACGTTTCTTCTGTGATTTGCAAGTCTAAACATGCTTAATGACGTCATCACTGCAGCACGTGCTTACTCTAGCTATTCCGATGCAGGTTTAAACTTGTTCGATAGAGCTATGCCTTGACATAAGAGGAGGCCTTAACAGCTTATGTATAGCCGCTATTGTCTAAAGATAGCCGCTGTGAGGAAAAAGCACGTCGAATTTTTCAAATTACCCGCCACCACATTCAAAGGTATGAGGTTTAGTGCTGTAAAAATACCTGCACGATGCAAAGCTAGCTTTCTTCATCAGAGCAGCCACCATCTTGTGTAAGCACCTCTAGGCCGTATCATAAGCAGCTGTGTATAGTCATCGTCTTGTCGCTGTTACCTCCCGCAAGCATCCCCAGGGCGTCTCATAAGAGCAGCAGCCATCTTGTGCAAGCGCTCTTAAGCTGTCTAATAGGAAGCTATGTATAGCCGCCATCTTGTAGAAATAGATAGCTGCCAATGCCAAAGGGCCTAAGTAGGAATCGAACCGTCGATCTCATCATTAGACTATGTTTTTCTTATGCTATCATGTTCCTGATACTGCAAACCTAGGTGTCAGGTGGAAAAATTTTGTCCGTTTTCGATATATTTAACATTTTGCATTTAAGCCCCAAATGTAATGAATCGATCCTGCACGGTACGTTATACTCTCTACCATAGCTAGACCTGATCATGTTACGAAGACTTGCTTCATTACAAGCTGAAACCGAGCTAATGCCAAAGGGCCTAAGTTAGAACCGAACCGTTGATCTCATCATTAGAGTATGTTTTTCTTATGATATCATGTTCCCCATACTGCGAACCGAGGTATTGGGTAGAAACATTTTGTCCGTTTTGCTCTACGATGCACCGTTTTCGAGATATTTAACATTATGCATTTAAGCCCCAAATTTAATGAATCGAACTAGCACGACACGTTAGCCTCTAAGCTAGCTTTCTTCGTAAGAGCCGCAGCCATCTTGCGCAAGCACCCTTAAGGGGTCTCTTAAGGGGTCGTGTATAGCCGCCATCTTGCGTCCGCCATCTTGCGCAAGCATCCTTAGGGGGGCGTCTCTAGCCATCTTGTGCAAGGATCCTTAAGCCGCCTCATAAGAGCAACCACCATCTTGCGCAAGCATCCCTAGGGTGTCTCATAAGGAGCCTTGTATAACCGCCATCTTGCGCAAGCGTCCCAAGGGAGTCTCATAAGAAACTATGTATAGCGATCATCTTGCATAAGCACCTTTAAGGAGTCATGTATAGCCACCATCTTGTGCAATTAGCGTCGAGAGATGGCTGCTGTAGAATTTTTCTTTTTAAATTATCCGCCACCATTTTTCAACTAAAGAGTGTAGCACTGAGGTTTGCGATGTAAGATGGCGGATGACAGCTGTCAAAAAAATGCACGTGGCTTTGTTTACTAAACAAGAGCACATAGAATTTGCCGCCACCGCATTTCAGAGGTATCTAGCTAAAGAGTACATCACTGAGGTTTGTGATGCAAGGTGGCGGATGACAGCTGTCAAAAAGCACGTGGAATTTGCCACCGGCACAAAGAGAGCAGCACGGTGGTCTCTGGTTTAAAGATGGAGGATGATAGCTGTCAAAAAAGCGCATAGGGGTGTTTCCAAACAAGAGCATAAATAATTTTTCAAATTGCCGCCACTACATTTCAAAGGTATCTAGCTAAAGAATGCAGCACTGAGGTTTGCGATGCAAGATGGCGGATGACAGCTGTGACGTACCACATTTCAAAGGTAAGTAGCTAAAGAGGGCAGCACGGTGCTCTATGGATTAAAGATGGCGGATGGCAGCTGCACGTGGATTTGTTTACAAACAAGAGCATAAAGAATTTCTCAAATTACCGCCACTACATTTCAAAGGTATCTAGCTAAAGAGTGCAGCACTGAGGTTTGCGATGCAAGATGGCGGATGACAGCTGTGACGTACCCCATTTCAAAGGTAAGTAGCTAAAGAGGGCAGCACTGTGCTCTGTAGTTTAAAGATAGCGGGTGACAGATGTCAAAAAAATTCACGTGGCTTTGTTTATCTCACGTTAGTGAGGTTAAGTTGGTAGCACTAAGGTTTAGGCCCGCCAAGATGGCAGCACTGCTGATGACAGGTGACGAATTTGCAGCTACTGCGATAAAGAGGGCAGCACAGTGCTCTGTGGTTTAAAGATGGCGGATGACAGCTGTCAAAAAAGCACGTGGCTGTCAAAAAGCACGTGGCTTTGTTTACCACGCGCTAGTTATGTTAAGTTGGTACTACTGAGGTTTAGGCCTGTCAAGATGGCAGTACTGAGGTTAGCAATGCGTTGTTGTCGATGACAGCTGTCAAAAAGCACGTGGCTTTGTTTACAAATTCAAATTTCCCGCCGGTGGTGGAGGAGACCTCTGGGAGGCCTCTGGCTGTGGTGGTGGTGGCGGAGGCCTCTGGGAGGCCTCTGGCTGTGGTGGTGGTGGAGGAGGCCTCTGGGAGCCCGGTGGTGGTGGTGGCCGCAGAACTGTCCAATTATACTACTGCGCTCCTTTAAAATAAATACGTGTTTATCTAAGTGATTCTGGTGTCAACATATATACAGACGGCTCAAAAAACTCTTTTGGTGTTGGAGCAGCGTTCTATATTGTCAATACCAATGTTGCTGAACTCTATTGCTTACCCAGTGACTTTTCTATCTACACTGCGGAAATTTTTGCTATTCGTCAAGCTATCATGTACATTAAGTATCATTCTATACCTAAAGCAGCTATTTATACGGATTCTGTCAGTGCCGTTCAATCGATCATGTCCTCTCATCTTTCTTTTAAGTGGTATTTGTATCATGTTAAAAGTCTAATTTATTCCTGGCATCAATCTGGGGTGGTCCTCACTTTTGTCTGGATCCCTATTCATATAGGTATCTATGGGAATGAACAAGCGGATTTATTTGCTAAGCGAGCTGCTCGTGATGGAAAATCCCTACTTAAACTTGCAGTTCCTCTACCCGATTTTTACCCTGTTATTAAACATTCTGCTTATCGTCAGTGGCAAGAAGATTGGACACGATCAGCTTCTTATAAAGGTCGCTATTATTACAATATTCAGCCTTGTATTCCTCCCTCTCCTTGGTATTTGAAGGGTAACTATTCTCGCCATCATATTACCAACATTATTCGTCTTCGCTTTAATCATGCCCTTACTCCTCTGTATAAACATCGTTTTAACCTCTCTCCCCACTCCTCCTGTCTATGTGGTACTCCGAATGCTGATGTAAATCATTTATTATTCCAGTGCCCTGTGTATGATTCTTTTCGTCCGGCTTTTATTTCTCGTCTTATCAGTCTTCAGAAAGCTCTCCCCACCAATGTCTCCTGTTTGCTTACCGATATCTCCTGCTATAATACATGCTATCAATCATTATTTGGATGACTCTCATATTCATTTGTAAATTACTGTCTTTTTATTGTTCGCACGGTTACATACTCCTGCTTCCACTGTTTTTTACTTCTATGCACTTCCTTTGTTATGTTACGCGCTATTTAAGATGTGTACATAGACATGATGCTCAACTTTGTTCTTGTGACCTTTGTAGTGAGACTCATTGCGTGTGACCTTCGTAGTGTGAATAATTGCGTGTGATTTCGCATATTAAGTGTAATATCACGATAATAACTGTAGTGGCTGGGGGACATAACCTCTCCAACAACAACAATATCAACAACAATAGTCTTCTTGGATAACACTAAACTCCTTCATCTGTCGCCCGCTATATATTTTTCTTTCAACACCATCTGGGCGAAGTGAGTTCTCATTTTGACTCTTCTTCCAATTCTCTGAAGGAGTCGAAGATTCATCCGTCAGCCGGTTCCCTTGAACAGTGGTCTTCTCTTCCACGCCAGTTCAACCTGTCCTTCTATCTTCTGGTACAGTTCAGCCTGAACTTTAACAAACTGTATTAACTCAACGGTTTCTCGGAAGATGTCACTGCTGTAACTTTGGTAATTTTGAAGTGTTCTGAACTGTGTTTATTTCGATTTGTGTTTGTTTGCTCCTTATCAAGAAGTTTGGACATTCTCTAACAGATGTCTCTACCAAAAACTATGATAACGCACTCTGGTGTAAAGGAATGTACTCTCCTGAAGAAAGTTTGTATTCATAAGTTTTGTCTTTACTAAATTTTGTTCTGTCATTTGTGGGTTGGCAATATAAATCCTTTCTTTCTGCCTGTTTTGAATGTAGCCAATCAGGAATTTCTGTAATTAATTCTCCACCAATAAGGTGTTTCTTCCTCGTCTTGTGTATTAGTTTTTGCTGTTATCCAATAAAAGTTTGTGGGCGGGTTGTTGTCATTCATGAAAGGTCTCGAACTTTCCACGAGGGTATAAAAACTGCTGATTTTCTTGTGTCGGGGCCACTTCAGTAACATCTAACTTAGTGTGTGGATATGTAGCAGGGGGCGGGAAGCGCCTCTTTCTTCAAGCAGCAGTTCTTCTACAAGGTAATGGCCTTTTAACATCTCTATTTCTTGCTAGCTCAGCAGTTGAACTCTCGGAGAAGGTTTGAAACCTTTAATATGTAACCCACCTTTTTAAAATGTAAATTTCCTTTCAGTCTATGTAAAATCTGCCTTTCTTTCACTGTAAAGCGGGGATAGAGAGTGCTTCACCCTCTCGAACTCCCCTTCATTTTGAAATGGAGGTGATTACGTTTTTTTTTTTTTGCTAGGGGCTTTACGTCGCACCGACACAGATAGGTCTTATGGCGACGATGGGATGGGAAAGGCCTAGGAGTTGGAAGGAAGCGGCCGTGGCCTTAATTAAGGTACAGCCCCAGCATTTGCCTGGTGTGAAAATGGGAAACCACGGAAAACCATCTTCAGGGGTGCCGATAGTGGGATTCGAACCTACTATCTCCCGGATGCAAGCTCACAGCCGCGCGCCTCTACGCGCACGGCCAACTCGCCCGGTGATTACGTTTTCATAACCGTTCTTCTTTCCTTTAATGTAGTAAAGTTTTCTCATACGGGTCACCTCCCCAGCTTGGGATTAGCCCCTGCATTATCGGCCTAGCGCCACATAGGTTTTAGACAAAAACTTTGTGTAGGAGTGCAAAATTACGCCTACATCCCCTTTGCTTTGGGCCAGTAACTTAACCTGATGTTTTGTTTTCTTATGCGAAGGCCCCGTAGGTTAGGTATTAATTACCCCTGTTTCCTGGTGTGCCTTGAGGGCAGATAGAAGTGAAGTTTGTTGTGGCCTTTGAGAGGCTTGTAAAATTGAGAGCGGGTGTGCTCTTTTCTTTAACATTGTAATTAGGAGCTAGTGATCCGTGGCACGATGGGGTTTTCTGCCCCTTTGTTCATTTGGTAACTTGGTAAAGATTGTGAGTGTGGGGCTCGAAGCCCAAAACCTGGTAAAAAAAAACCCTGAACGGGAAAAATTATTTTGTAACTGCCTTTCGTTGTTATTTCACCTAGTGGAAATTGTTGAATGTTGTTATCTGTTTTTGTTGATTTTGAAAAGAAAATGTAACCTTTGTTGAAGTTTTAAATTAACTTTAATTCTGTAGTTGAGACCTATTCCAGCCCGCACCGTCTTTCACCTCTGCTGTTCCACAGATACCTCGGAACAATTATTATTATTATTATTATTATTATTATTATTACTATTATTATTATTATTATTATTATTATTATTGTTACGGGGGGAATGCAGAGGTGAAATAAGGTGCGGGCTGGAATAGGTCTAACTACAACGCTGAGATATGAATTGAAATTGCATTAAAGGTTATATTTTAGAAAATAGCAAAACTTAACAATTTTCACATATAATTTCAATCCTTAACACATAACAACAAGTCAAATTCCGTACAAGACCAGGTAAGCCAAGATTTAGAGATAATTTAACAATCCGGGCTTCAAGCCCCAATTTTTACAATTTCTGAGCTCTCAGCTCAAAACCACCTATTTACCAAAGGGCAGAAAACCCCTAATAACATAGAGCTCTTGCTCGAACCTTTGAATACCAAGCCTCTTTGAGGCACTTTTACCACATCTAAAAGAGCTGACCCACTCCCAATGTTCTGAGCCTATCAAAGGCCACAACGGTCTTTACCATTAACTGCCCTCAAGGCACACTTACAAAGAAACAGGGGTATCTTGTACCCAACCTAATGGGCCTTAGTAGAAAAATAATAGGATAAATTAATGGCCTAAAACGGTTACGAAAACGTAGTCACCTCAAATCCCAAAATGAAGGGGAGCTCGAGAGGGTAAAGCACTCTCTACCCCCGATTTACAGTTAAAGATATGTGAAGTTTTACAAAAGCGACGGCAAATTACATGTTTGAAGATAGGTTACATAATAAAGGTTTCGGACCTTCCCCGCGGGTTAAACTGCTGAGCTAGCAAGAAATAAAAGATGTTAAGCGGCTATTACCTTGTTGAAGAGCTGCTGCCTGATGAAACTAATGAGTTGATCCAGTTTTTAAAGTTCAGAGTTTCTCCTGTAGAGGAGTACTTTAAGGCAGAAAATTCAAATGTGTGGCGTAGAGGTGTACCCGCGGGTACAATTATTATTATTATTATTATTATTATTATTATTATTATTATTATTATTATTATTATTATTATTATTATTATTCATTCAAGTTCGCCAATCGCCCTTCTAGGGACCACGATAAGCTTCACTTTACACTCTGGCATTTGTTCAACTTTCCTCTTTATTAGCTCACTGTGTTTAGCACGACGTTCTTCTGTCCATTTAGCACCAGTTGCCCGTTTCTCGTCCCGGAAAGTCCCAAAAGTCTTGATGGCTGCTCTGAAAATATTTCGGTCTTGTGCATTTTCTGCTTGCAGGCCCAGTTCTTTAAGATCTTTCTTGACATTAACGTAACATGGCATTGCCGTTTTTGGTTTTGAGTCAAATATACTGAAGATACGTTTCGTCCATCGAGAGTCGATCATCGGTCGTAACACTTTTGGAGTCCGTAATGATGGCAGCGGAATTGAATCACTTGTTTTGACAAAAACGAAATGCAGCACATATAGCTAACATTTCCGCGGTATAAATAGAGGTTTCGGGCGGTAGTTTGAAGCTACAATATTATCCCGTTTGTTGGTAGTAATATGCATATCCCACCGAGTCATCGAATTTGGAACCCTCCATAAGATATAAGTACTACTGGGCCACATGGTGCGAATCAGACCCGGAATGTACTTGTGTGTATGAGCTTGTGTGGTGAGACATCTAGGTGGATTGTGAAGAACACTGAAAGCTGGTTTCTGTTTTGAGAGTTAGTGAGAAAGTAGCTGTGGTCTGTATCGTGAGCGTCGTCCATGTCCCTCCTCGATAACGGTCAATCGTTGAAGTGCAATAAGAATGGGATGCTGTGAAATAGCACAACGTTGTAACAGAAATGTCTTGCCTATGATTTCTCGGCGCATTTGCAAAGAATATTCTCCAGCTTCTATTGAGAGCATTTGTTTGTGTGGATCTCATAGCACCCAAACAGATGCGGATCGTCCCAAATTGTATGGTGTCGAGTTTCTTCGAGACGTATGCAGAAGCATTCCCACACAAAAACTGCCATAATGGATCATGGAGCGTGTCATAGAACGATACAGGGTCAAAAGTAGAGGAGGGTTAGCTCCCAACCGGGCACGTGACACAAAACGGACTATATTAATCGCTCGTTCAATTTTTGGAAGAATGCGATCAATATGGCAACTCCAAGTTAGTCGGCTATCAAAGTGCATACCCAGTAGGCGTAATGATGATTTCACTGGAAATGTGAATGGTCCTGAACGGATATCACCAAGCTGAGGTAAAGTCCTCTTCCGGGTAAAAGTCACCACAGTAGATTTCGATGGAGACAATTCAAGACAATTATCATGCAACCATTTTACCACATTGCAGGCCACATAATGTAAATGAAGAGATGTACCCTCGAAGCTAGAGGAAGAAGTTTAAATACACACATCGTCCGCGTATTGTAAAACATTAATCGAGGGGCTGAACAGATGCTCAAGATCGGCAGTTTAAATTGTATACAAAAGCGGACTAAGCACAGCACCCTGTGGGACATTTTTACCCACGCGACGAGGGCCATGTAAACGATTATGTCCATCTCTCATGTTGATATATCGTTCTTGTAACAAGGGAAGTGGAATGTTTGAAGCTTACTGAAGAGAACTGATATACTGACGTTATCATAAGCTGAGCTGATATTCAGTGAGAGAGCCGTAAGGTATCCATTAATCGCAAAAGCATAATGCAGAAGTGAATATACTGAGATGGTCCAATGTTCCTCTCCCACGGCGGAGTCCATACTGCGACCGAGGAAGCAATTTCTGGAATTCTAACAACCACTCGAGTCGTGTTTTCACCATCCTTTCCGGAGTCTTTACCACATACGATGAAAGAGCAATTGCTCTATAATAAGAAGGGTCGCTAGGATTCTTTCCAGGCTTCAGAATAGCAATGACAATTTGAGTAATCCAGTCGAAATGTAATTCTTCCCGTGTCCACATGCTATTGAAAATATTTAGTAATAGAACATGCGCTGAGCTAGGGAGATGGGATAACATGTAGTCCTTACCAGGGGCAGTGTTGTTGTTATGTTTTAACGCCAGCTGGAGTTCAGTGTAAGTAAATGGTCGTAGCAGAGAATGAGAGCGATCCCAGTTGTGTGAAAATCGCCAACCAGGCAACTGTGCTACAGTAGGTGGACTATGGAAAGCCTTGACGCAGACAGACGGAAATGAAGGACGTGGAGAGCTACTCCCTGCTTCTTTTAGGGCTTTTACGTTATTCCAGACTGTAGTAAGCGGGGTTTCTCTGCTAATTTCTTCACGGTATCTTCGCCAACTTGACCGCTTTCTCTGTTTTAAACATCTTTTGAGATGTACGTTGATACGTCAACAATTAGAATAATTTCCCCGGAAGAAAGACGTCGATATTGCATAAAAGCAAGTTTTCTTCTTTCCGGGAGCTTTCTGTGTCTCCCCACGGCGTAGGGGGTATGTTTCGGAAAACAGAAAGGCTGTTTCACTGGGATACTAACCGAAGCTGCAGCATTTATGATGCGTATTAAACAGTCATATTTCTTAAGTTGGTCAGTAGGGAGAGTTGCAGTACGAAGTTTGGAGTGTATGTTCTCGCTGAAGGCAATCCAATTTGCTCGTTTGGGGTTCCATTTTGTGGTGGGGTAGAAGGAAATGAATTTAGATAGGAAGATGATCAGATCCCAGGGAGTATCGTCGTGCTTTCCAGTTTAGGTTGGCAGCAATGGCTGGAGAACAAATACTTACATCTACCGCCGAAGGTCGATTTCCAAGCCGAGATATAAGGGTAGGACTACCGTCGTTGAGTATGACCAGGTGGTAGTCATCCATAATACCTTGAAGGGCTATTCCAGTACGGTCCGTATAAGCACAACCCCAATCTACACTATGGGCGTTTAGGTTTCCACATATAATGTATGGAGGTTCCAGTTGGTTAAATAAACTGTATCATTCTCCTGGTTGAATTGCAATACGTGATCGACAGTAGATGTTAATGTAAATGCCACCGTGGAGAGGAAGATACGAGCCACCACTTGGAATGAAAGAACTCCGAGAAAAGTGAGGGATATTGGACTGTGACGAATATTTTTGCCTATTAACAGACCACTTCCTCCATATTCATCATCTCTGTCTGAACGTAGAACACGATATCCAAGAAGCATGACTGGTATACCAGCGCGAAACCAAGTTTCGGATAGTGCTGCCGAGTTGATGCGCCGATCATGTAATTCTTTTTGGAGACTGTGTTTATGAGCCATCGCTGATTGGCTATTCCACTGCAATATTTTTATTTTAAAAGCTTCCATGAATGTTTTGTGTTATCATTTCGCGAAGTTCCGATGCCGAAGGGATACCACGTGCAGAAGCTGTGTAACTAGGTTAAGGATGCCAGTTATAAGGGATTCTGATGAAGTAAGTGGTGATTGAGAAGAGCTGCCAGGCAGGGGACTTGCATTACGGGGTGCGCCTGACCCCTACTGACTTCATGGGGATGGTAAAATATCGATGTTCTGGTTAACTCCGGAGGAGGTCGCTGACCTTCTAAAACGGTAATTTTGTGATTTTGTTGTCTTGGTAAGGAAGGAAAAACTTGCTTCTGTGTAAAAGGTAATGGCTGAACCACTTACTGGTCTGTTACATTTGGCCGAAACCTCGTTTGTTGTACTCGGGTGTCGTGATCCTAAGGATTCGTCAGGCTAGAGATTTGGGTTCGAATTTTTCGGGAGCTAAAATTAAAAATAACAAGATGAACTCTCCACTCACACTCACACACCGTACATTTAGAAATATACAGTTATGAATTTTGAAATCGTTGCACAATAGCTCTCTGTTAGATAGTCTCTCTCAAAGTCCTTCAGTATCCCGTTCATTTACACACTGCAGTACAATAAGATCAATCCCTGCGAAACTTAGCTTGTGATTCTTCCTTTTGCGTCCGTCTTCTTTCTTGACCTTTTCTCTGTGCTGGTGTCTCGAGCGATCCAGGGCTCGTGCAAGACACCCACAAACTCGGCTCCCGACAGTTAGGCACACTATATGGCACGGCCTTCCTAGTAAACAGTTCGAGGTTCGTTCCCAGTCTTTAGGCTCACAGCTACGACAAGTAACTCTCTACGCTGTACACAGACTTACCTCCACTGCCTCACGTAACCCTTTACAATTTCCGAACTGTTTCTCTCAGTGGCTCGCGGCCGCACACACGCTGCTCGCTCAGTAGGTCGACGGATTCTACCCGATCTGTCAAAGTCTCATTCCCTATATCTGACGTTCGAAGTTACTGGAAGATTTTCCCCTCTACTTTTCCAGAAGTCCGTCGTTTTTAAGTCTGTTTGGCTTACGTGTTACTCCCACTAACTGATGGGAAGTGTCATGGAATTTACTCGAACAACTGGCTTCTCTCTGCGTCAGAAATTCTACGCAGTAGAAACACTTTCAGAACTTTCTATTGCGTTTTCCGTTTTACACTGACGTCGTGTTGTTCGCTATCTTGCGTTGCACCAGCTTGTCTCGAATAAAACGTGTATGAAATCTTATGCTTGAACAATCATAATTTTTCACTTAATAAAATTATCACTCAAACATTTGAAGCACCATGACTTCTTGGCACTGTTACATGATCATATAAACTCTAGATCAATACTCAATATCCTTGGTCTCGGAGGTCGTGGATTCGAGACTCGCTCGTGTCCGTTCGCTCGGCACTGAGACATGAAAGGGGGTGCGTCGCGACACGTGGTCGTGACACGGGGCACTCTTTACTGAGGGCATTGTGTTGACCTTGACAATGTACGCGCTGAGTCTGAGGCAGTGAGCAGGGATTTGGCAAGCAATGGTAGCAAATACGTACTGGCGCCACATATGGAGAAACCTCACAACGTGCCTCATATACTGACACACTGCCTGTAGGAGTCTGAGAGTCAAATGTAACCACGTAAGTCCGTATTGGAATAGCAGTTGAAACATTGTCATTAGGTGTGCGCCTCGTCTGATTTTAACACTTGTAATGAGGAACGTGGAGAGCTACTCCCTGCACTGTATCCTCGCTAACTGGACCGCTTTTTCTGTTTTAAAAATCTTTTGACTTGTGCGTTGATACGTTGATGTCGAGTAATGACGTGAGAAGGAATGTAACCTTCTGACTGATGTGAGGTAAAGAAAGTAGAATTAACGAACCAGTTTGCTGCTTGTGCTGAATGAAATTCCATTTTAAGACGATTTTTGCCGATGGAAGAAATATCTTGGACATTTCGACGTTGAGATGGACACTCCCGATCAATGATTTTACCAAACACCATCGGATGTAGTTTACCTATGTTTCCTTCCCTCCCTTCCACATAGATGTATCAAGAATCAATGTGATACCGGTTAGCTTTGTTATACTTGTATGCACTGAGCTGAGGCGGTACTCCGCTATTCTGAAGGGGAAGCACAGCTGGTACCGCATTGAAGTCAGAAACACTAGAAGACTAGACTAGAAGCTGAGCTAGACCCTGAATCACTAGAAGAGTACATCTGTTTTGAAACAATATCTGTAGCGTTTTCCGGTGTAACTGCTTGTTTCTTATCGATGTTACCTGAGGTTCTTCTAATGCTCGCTTGTTTGCAGCCACAACAGATGGAAAACTCGCCTCCATATTACAGTCGTAGGTAGGTGGTGGATTTAGAACCGCCAGAGCACTCCCGAGACACCTGCTGTCGGTATGGGTACATTAGACAGTGATATGGGGAGAGGACCGCCCTCCCCATAGCACTAACTGGTAGGTCACTAGTAGACGTAGTCACTGAAATGCACCAATAACTGTCCACACAACTACTAAGTGAGCGAACACACAAGAACTGCATGCAACGAAGGTTACGAACACACTGCAGTGATACTTCTTCGTTTTGGCCAACTGTGTACCACGTTAATTCGATTTCAGCTGCCTCTGGGCTTTGATCCGCGCCCAGTAATCCTTCATTCCTTCACTCTGCAACCTTCTTCTCTCTTCCGTCCATGCTGTTTGGGTCTGTAAACTAAGTTTTTCTTGGAAACTCTTTGTGTTCCTTATTTTCGACTTGTAAGTTTTACTGTTGCTTATTTCTGAACCTTGTATTCCCATTTCTGTCAGGTCCTTCTTCACTTCCTGATGCCAGCGTACCACGGTTTTCCTTGTCTCAAAAACCTCACTATCTGGTTGGTCAGTCTTCCCGGGTCCATTCTAAAGAACATGGCTCTCCTCTTCCGGATGGTGTCTGAGATTTTTTCTATCTCGCGGTACAGTTCTTGGTTTGCTTTCTTTCTGTATGATCCATCCTCTGTTCTTTGTGCTCCAAGTATCTTCTTTAGAATTTTTCGCTCCACCAGTTCTAACTTCTTGACCAATCCTACCTTTACCGCCTTCAAACATTCAGCTGCACATAAGGCTTCTGGACGGATCACTGTCTGGTAATGTGTGAGTTTTGCATTGATTGAGATCTTCTTCTTGTTATAGTTGTTCCTACTTAGCTTGTAAGTCAAGTTCATTTTGTTGATTCTCGATACCAGTGCCTCTGACAGGTTGTTATCTATCCACTCTCCTAGATATTTAAACTTCTCTACTTTCCAAATTCTCCCTCCCTCCCTCCTTCCATTGTCATCCCTCTGGGTGCTGTTTCGATGTTGGTCATGTACTGTGTCTTCTCGAAGGAGATCCGTAACCCTGCCTTACTTGCTCGTTCCTGAGCTGGGCAATCTGGTTCCGTGCCTCCTCTATTGACTCTGACAGAATCACAATGTCATCCGCAAAGGCTAGGAAGTCGATTACAGTCCCTCTATTATATCCCATTCGTATACCACCTATTCCTTGCATTTTCCTGCGCCACTCTATAATGACCTTGTCAAGAACACAGTTGAATAGAAGGGCAGAAAGCCCATCTGCCTATCTGACCCCCGTTTTAATCCTAAAGGATTCTGATAGTATCCCCCTGAATGTGACCTTGGATGTTGTGTCACTCACAGTCTGTTTAATGAGCTCTCTGGTCTTCCTATCTAGACCCATTTCTTCTAGGATACGGATCAGTGTTTCTCTATCTACCGAATCGTAGGCCTTCTTGAAATCCACAAATGTCAGCACGAATTTCTTGTTACTCTGTTTCTGGTATGCTGTGATCAACTTGAGGTTCAGGATTTGTTCCGCACATGACCTGCCCTTTCTAAAACCTCCTTGATATTCACCAATTTGCGGTTCCAATTGTTTTTCTGCTCTATCTAGCAGTGCCTTTGAAACGATTTTATATGTCTCTGGTAGTAGCGATATTCCCCTGTAATTGTTGACGACTGCCTTATTTCCTTTCTTGTGAAGAGGGTGCATTAACGCTGATGTCTATCCATCTGGCAGCTTCTCTTCTTTCCAGATTGTCTGTAGGATTCTTGTCAGTTCAACGATCGCTCTGTTGTCAGCATATTTCCAAAGTTCTGCAATAATCCCTTCTTCTCCAGGTGCTTTGTTGTTCTTTAAGATCTTGACGATTCTCGTTACTTTGTCCACAGTAGGAGGGTCTGAGTCTGGGTTTGGTTCCTTGTGACTGTTGTCGAATTTCTGAGACGGTGGCTCACAATGGAGGAGTTTTGTGACGTAGTCTGCCAGCTCCACATCACTGTGAGCTACTTTCCCTTCTCGGTTTCTGAAGTTGTGGCTTGGTGGATCATATCTACTCAAGGTGTTATATAATGTTTTATAAAAGTCCCGGGTGTTTTTTTTAAATCTTGTTCAATCTCAATCAGGCGTTCCTTTTCATTCTTTCTCTTCAGATCCCTGATGGTCTTGGATGTTCTTTTCCTCGTTTCCTGCAACTTCTTTTGGTTCTCTGGTGTTTTCTGGAAACACCAATTCTCCCACGCCTTTCTGCGTTCTTCGATTGTATCATCACATTCAGATGACCACCATGCATGCTTCCTCTTTTTCTCTAGAGGAACTGTTGACTCTTTCAGAATCAATCATAGCCTCTTTTAACTGTTTCCATCCCTGGCACTGTCTTTTGTTTAATTCTGTTTTAAAATTTTTGTGCATTCTGAGATTTTCTATGTCAAAATTTTTTGTTCGAGTTGTGTTCCTGTATTTCTGGGATCTTGGGATGATCTTGACTTTGATCTTGGAGAGGAAGTGATCTAAATGTAAATTTGCACCCCTCAGGACTTTGACATTTTGGATCTCCTTTTCCTTATGTTTTGAGATCGCTACGTGATCAATGTGGACCTCTCCTAGGTTAGGGTTGGGAGATATCCATGTTTTCTGTTTTCTTGGGAGGTGTCTGAATGCTGTAGATTCCATGACCAGATTGAAGGTTCTACATAACTCTATCAATCGCTCTCCATTTTGATTAGTCCTTTCGTGGGCTGGTAAATCTCCAATGATGGCTCTGAATCTCCTTTCTTTCCCCAGTTGTGCGTTAAAATCTCTCAAGGAGTATAATCACATTGTTGGTTGGTACCCTGGATATAGTTTCCTCCAAGTGTTCCCAGAATTCCTCTACTTTCTTCGGATCTTTGTTGTTTCTCTCATTTTGAATTGCATGTGCGTTGACTAGCGTGTAGAGCTTATTTGATCCGTTGAAGGAAAGGGTGGAAGTCCTGCTCTTCCTGGAATTGAAGTCTGTAACTGCTTATTGATTATAAAACCCATTCTCAGGTGAGGGACATTTTTCACCACTCTCTTGCCTGGTTTTCCTTTCAAAATCCTGTACCCTTGAGATTAAAAAGCTGACTCAACCGTGAATCTGGTCTCCTGTAATGCTGTTATCACGATGTCTTGTTTTGACAGGTATTGGTCAGATATTTGAGTTTTCCAACTTTAAAGAATGAATTGACGTTGAAAGTGACAAAGTGAGTTACTCTCTTGCATGCTGGTGCGAGCTCCCCAGAATCCAAAGGCTCGCTGACGTTGTTGTTACCACCTGGGATAGTGCTTATGCTAGATTGTTCCATCACGCTGAGTCGAATGCTTTTGGCTTGGGGAGATGCCTAGACATCGTCAAGAGATAGAACTGAGGTTGTTAGCCTCAGAGGAGTTCGGTTCACAGCCGCCCCTGAGCCGCCCATTATGGGTTCAGACACTCAGAGTAGTTTTGATAACTGCGCCACTTACGCCGTACCAAAGTCCACCTTCTCCGCCGTAAATACCGTTGCTCGTGTTTCTCTTTTCTTTCCTCCGTCCACGTATTTCCCTTCTTCTTGAAACCTCTGGTGGTCTTCCAGTTCCCTCTTGAGTTGGTGATCCCCTACAGCGGCGTGAGGTAACACATTCGTCACTCCATGTGCAAAAATAAAAAAAGTTAAAAAAGCAATCGCAGCACTACCACTCTCCCTGTATTCGATAACTAAGTCGAAATATAAGAAGCAAACAGATCAGAAAGTGAACAAGACCAAACTGCAGCAAATTGCAAACCCTTTACTTACAGTTTCTCCTGAAACAGTATCTTTTTGGTGTTAGAGGAAATATATTGGAACCAACTTTTGTTTTAAAAAAGGCCTAAATTAAACCGAATGAGCAAAATTTAGGAGGCATTTTATCGTCACCGGAGTTTTAAAAATTCACTCGCTTACCGAGTGTACGACAAACGAGAGAAAATGTTCCTTTTGACGTATTGTTATATTCACGAATGCCACAGAATTGGCGAAACTTCATGTATAATTCAAGAGGAACGCCACTCAACTCGTACTTCGCGCTTGGCTCTGTGTTCAAGCTGGGTAACCTAATAATTTTTCCGTGTGTATCCAAAAACGTCCTCTACCCATGCCATCATGAATCGCCCCCAAAATACTCCATACGTGCCGAAATCCAACAAGTGATTTCATAAAATTGCTATTTCTATTAGCATCTTGTAGCCTCTGGTGCTGCTCCCCGGCGGAAGACGCGCGAATCTCGCTATCACCTCACCTTCCCGAGAAAAGGAATACGACTTGAATCTCGCTTTGGTAGCTCTCCTTCGCGCCGGCGGCAGAGCGAACAGCTGCACTTAGCTGTTTCCTAAAGGAACGTTCTAATGAATAATATAAATACAAAATTCTTCGCCCAAAGAGCGCTCGTGTTCAGTGCACGCCACTCAGGAGGATCTTCTTGTTCTTCTTATTTTTCAAAAAAGTCCTCATCGTTTCACCATGTGACTGCCGTCGCTTTTCTCTATGCGTTCTTTTGTTTTAAGCACTGGGGTGCACTGAATCCCATCTGCCCCAGCAGCGCTGGGGTAAATAACTTTATATTAACATTTTCTTGTTTTTCCTTACAAAGCCTTTAATAAAATTTTAAAAGCTGCAAACATCAGCTCACACTACCGCAGTTCGCCTTCTCCAGCCAGCTCGGTTTTCTTGCCGGCGCGGAAGAGCACCCCTAGCGAAATTTAAGTCGCTTGGTTGAAGCTTCCTTGTCCTGGGAGCGGGGCGGGGCTGTGGGCCCTCGCTCGACAGCAATTTACGGTGACAGGCCAGCTAGCTTGGATACTCGAAGTGTTCGGCGCCACACACTAGAGACCACAAGAAGAATATAAACATGTTAATAGTATAGCCACCTGCACAGCGTCTTGCCAGTTTATCACATCAATTCTAATATAGAAGATTATACTTATGAATTTCGGCGTGTATAAAGTTTACTGATGGCACGTGTAGAGTATGTTTTCCGATAGCCGCAGAAACATATTTAGGTTGCCCAGCATGAACACAGAGCTAAGAGCGAATGGTTGTCTGTGATGGTGGTATATAGTGATTTTTTAGTATTCTTCTTGGATTCTAGGTGAAGTGTTCGTGAGTTCTTTGCCATGAATATGTTATACGTCGTGACGAATATTTTCCCTCGTTTGTCCTTGATGCACGCACATTCAGTAAGGCAGTGAAACTATAAAAGTACCACCAATTAAATTTTGCTGATTCAGTTAGGCTAGGCTTTTAAAGTTAAAAACAAATAGTGCCGGTGTATTTTTATGGAGACCATGAAGCGTCACCGCGTGGAACTGTAAATACTCTGCTGTTGTGATGGTGTCATCACTACCATGAATATCAATTTGGTTGAGAGTTCGACGTTTCTACGAGAAATGCTAGAGAGTGTAGTGGGGTAACGAATGTTTCCAGTCCTTGTTGTTGGACTTCTCTAAGATCTTTTTTGTGTCTACTAGCCAGCGTACTTTGGTTTGTCATGTTCCATTGATAACGAAAATCATTTTCTTTGTCAATCGTCAGTCATCCATTCGTACTAGCTGTCCGTAGAATTTCGTACGTGTTTCGCGTGTGAACCGCTTTGTTTATAAATAGAGTTCTTCGGAGCTTTTTCGCATCTGAATTTAATTTTAAGACGTGGGTCGGAATATTTTCTTCAGTATCTGCCGTTCAATTTTTCTCTATAACTTTGAGGTTAGGAAAAAAATAATGGCGTATGGTGTTTAATGGAATAATGATGAAGACGATACATACACCCAGCTCCGGTGCAAGTAAAATGAACCAATCATGATTAAAATTCCCAAACCTGCCGAAAATCGAACCCGGGATTCGTGTGACCAAAACCCAAGACGATAACCATTTAGCCGGACATATTTGATCTTACCACGTAGAGTGCCTCTGGAAGGACAACAGTGTCGTAATGTCCAAGTTTGGCTTTGCTAGAGAGTGATTTTTACTTTGGAAGTTCGAGTTACATTTAATTGGCTGTTACTTCGTTGCCACTGCTCGCGATGATTTCACCTAAATACTCCGCCCTTCCCGCGTCCAGGATAGGTGACCTAAAGCTATCCCGCTTACATGTCAGGGTTCATTATTTCTGTCTTCAAAAATATTTTAACGTGGGATTCAAGACAACGCTGATACGCTACATAGATCTATGGACGTCTTCATCTGACGTATCATAAAATTACAAGAAAGTAGCTTCAATCTAAGATGACCTTTCTCGTAATGGAAAACATGAAATAACGCATGATATAAACGTTAATGAAATGCATTTATTAAAAATAGTAATTACGTACATGAAAAAGGTGAAATTGTGAACATAATTCTTCTGATGTGTAACAAACATCCGTGTTCATGTAATCTTCATCAGTCATGCTATTAGATTCATAGATCACAACTGAAATAGGTTATTGACTATATTCAATGACATACTAATAAAACAAAAAATAATAAATTGCATCTTGACATGGGAAGTTACTGGTTATATCGATCTAAAGGATCTTTCTATACATCACTCTTCATGAATTTTTCTTAGGGGAAGCTTTGTTAATTCAAGATTGTTATTTTTGTTCCGTAGCAGTTGGAAAATATAACTCTCTTAGTCGACAGCACAAACCTGCTTCTATTAAAGTTAAAATTATTATATTAACCATCATTATATTTTATATAAGTTCATTTTAACATGACACATCATTAGGTGTGTATAACAAGGTGTTAAAATTCTCAAATGTTACCAAATGTATCGATAAATGACCTAATGTGCGAGTTATTCTAAGTATCTTGCCTAGGGAAAGTCATTTTTGAAGACACAATGTGATATCTACTTTCAATATTATATTTATCACACAATATGAAGGGCCTCTCAAACGCCCAAAATCTCACGCGTGCAGAGCGAGGCGCAAGAGCTCCGTGCACTGTGCATCGGTGCCGCTCGGCATGGCTCGGATCAACGCTTCGTCTCTGGGCTACTCGGCTATGCTCGGCTCTACTCGGCTATACTCGGCTCAACTCAGCCCGGATTTGGAGCGCTACGGCGCAAGTGGAGGAGAGGGAGACAGGCGGAGCGAGCGAGACAGGCGTGAGGAAAGAGAGAGTTAGCGCTATTGCTCCAAATCGAGGAGTGGGGGGTCTGCACTCTGGTCAACCAAGCGAAGTCGTCTTTTGCACCGTGCACAGTGCATGCACCCTGAGAGGCCCTGCAATATGATAATAATTATCCATGTTAATCTACGTTATCCCATCATTATTTGGGGAAAAGTGTATTTCAGAATAGAAATATTAAGTTAAAATATCCACCAATCAATCTTATAAGAATTCCTTTTGATGATGTTAATCTACAATAACATTTCGTGTATGTATAACCACGTCACCATTAAAAATAGGATATGGATTCTCAAACAATATCCCCTTGTGGGTGGGGGCGGTAGAATAACACCCACGGTATCCCCTGCCTGTATTAAGAGGCGACTAAAAGGGGCCCCGAGGGCTATGAACTTTGGAGCGTCGGTTGGCGACCACGAGGGGCCATAGCTGAGTCCTGGCATTGCTTCCACTTACTTGTGCCAGGCTCCTCACTTTCATCTATCCTATCCGACCTCCCTTGGTCAACTCTTGTTCTTTTCCGATCCCGATGCTATTAGGTTTGCGAGGGCTAGGGAGTCTTTCAATTTCATGCCCTTCGTGGTCCTTGTCTTCCTTTGGCCGATACCTTCATCTTTCGAAGTGTAGAATCCCTTCCATTTGTTCACTCTGATGAGTGTTATATAGAGGATGGTTGCCTAGTTGTACTTCCTCTTAAAACAATAATCACCACCACGACTCTCAAACAATACGCTGTCACTACATAATAAACATATATGAGCGTATTCCTTTCCTTTCTCTTCAAAATAAATTATTTATATTTCATATTTGGTACCTCATTTCACCTTACACCACTATAACATCTTATCTGACGCTCAAATAACTTTATTTCCAAATATTCGTAGTATCGGAGCGATAACTTGTCAAATAACATTAACATGTCTTCCACATTTGATATATATCCTAATTCATAATGGTAACATATCATAACATCACTTGGCATTGCGTAACATTTCACATATGAACCACTATAACATGGCTAATTGGGATTCTCTGCTTTCATTAAAACATTATTATTACTGTGTTACATTCCCTAACTGGGGTTTGTCTTATTTTTGATGAAGACTACCAATTCCCTTATATCACTGGCAAGAATCTAATCTATTTTAGCTCATTCTGAAGACTCTAAACACATATCTATTAATGTAGAACTTAACTACAGACGTTCTAAACTTTGTTACTACTTATCGATATCTGATTTTATTAGCGAACTTATCTTTTTCCGTCGATTTCCGGAATTATTATTATTTAGCGTATGGCTTATATAGACGATATCAGTAATATATATTTACAGCTGAGAAACAAAGTAATTTGCGCTTTACAATTGAATATCAAGTTTTTCCATCCAACGTACAGCATCTGGAGATACGAGCAGGAAGTCATCTTCATCACCGTGATAGGCTCGAATCCTACATTCCCTGACGATGTGATATGGAGCTCCGCAGTCAGTCTGGATTAGGTAGCTTTTTCCACTTATGGAGAGCGGCTCTGCACCGGCCATGTTCAGGGCAGTCCAGGTCTTACGTGGTAGGTGGGATCCACTTGGAAGTGGTGCACATCGTGTGCTGCTTCCCATCTACTTTTCGGGAATGGTATCTGTCATTTGGTCATCATCTGCAGCTCTGGATTCTGGTCATTCTGCTTGGCCGGTCATCGTGATGTCATCGGAAACTAGGGGTCATCTCTGCCATGTCAGTCCAGCTCGGAATCATCCAGATAGTCGACTTCAAATCTTCTTAGCAAGGCGTGGTTTCCTTCAAAAACTCGCTTGAAAATACAAAATACAATGATGAAATTAGCTGGCACATATTAACATTTTCTAAGACTTCTAACATAATTTATCTACTTGATATTGCTTCATATAATATGAGTGTCCCTATCAGATCTCCAGTATGTCTGCAATGCCTTTACTAGTTCTATATTGCGATATATTCACGGCCTTGTCGTAGCCGCTGCGAATCAATTTATAAGTCGCATATTTTACTATTCCACGGGTATATCTTCTCCAACTATATGTAATTTATATTGTTCTTTCCTTTCTTATTTACTTTTCTCGTTTTAGCACTTTTTACAGCCTTTTGATCGAAACACGTCTACTCCCTTGAGTTAGTCTTTCATTTGTGTATTTTAAAGTGTTGATTTTAACAATTCGAATATCCACTTTGTCTTGGCCACTGCCAGCGCGATCGTATTCGTTCCTACTTGGCGTTATTCTCGACTTCCTTGATATTTGATATAACGTATTCATTGTGTCTAACTTCGTTACTAGTAATCGCTTAATTCCTGGAATAGTGGAATGGCACACTGTTTAACTTATGCGATGTTGCCATATTTTGTTACAAGTGATCCCAGGTTCGGGCTCTCGGAGTCCAAGTACTGCGGTTTGTCGTAAGATATATGGAGGCCAGTTTTGACGGCAAACGCGTGAAGTTTCTTCTTCTTCTTATTGTAGTAATTCAGCCAAGTAGCCAAGTAGCGAGTGTTGGGTTGAGTAATGCCGTCCCTTGTATGAGCCTTGCACTCTTGACTGACCTCTGATACGCAGATTATTTAAAACTAGCAGCTAATTAGAAGATGACGTGCCACAGCTGGTTGTCCCAAAAATAACCAGGAATACTGAGCCTTACTCAATGGGTTTGAATAGGTACATCCGGTTACTGGCCATTTGTGGCAAGGACCACAGCGCTAATATACAGGTGAAACAGGTAAAGAAGATTAGAACTAATCGAGAATTAAAAGTAGGTTTTTCATCCTCAACATGGCCTGAAATGTTCGTGATTTTAGTTATAATAATTCCGCTGGTTTTCAGCCGACCGATTCAATGGGAGAATTTTAACGATTTAAAACTTCTCGTAGTGGATCAAGAAGGGTGTCATGTTGGCATCTTCGCTATAGTTGAAGAGGAGACGGAGAATATAGTTTCAAAGTGACTGACATGTCATTGTTTTGTTCATTGAGACTTCACGACAAGATCTGTAACGATAACAGAGAACACACAAATCTATATATATAAAATAAGAGTTTTGTCTGTACATTGCTCAGAATTTGAAAGTAATGGTATTTCTGTATCGGTCATATCCATAGTAACAAGAAAATGCACTTTTTACTTTTCCGTAAT
This sequence comes from Anabrus simplex, assembly GCF_040414725.1. Lineage (NCBI taxonomy): Eukaryota > Metazoa > Arthropoda > Insecta > Orthoptera > Tettigoniidae > Anabrus > Anabrus simplex. Next base: position 127,401,963 of record NC_090275.1, on the reverse strand, counting down.
GTCTGTCTGTCTGTCTGTCTGTCTGTCTGTCTGTCTGTCTGTCTGTCTGTCTGTCTGTCTGTCTGTCTGTCTGTCTGTCTATCTGTCTGTCTGTCTGTCTGTCTGTACACGCATAACGAGAAAACGGTTGAAAATAATTTAATGAAAATCGGTATGTGAAGTCGGGGATGAGCCACTACAATCTAGGCTATAAATCATTTTACTCACGCTGAGTGAAATGGTAGTTTAGGGGAAGGCCTACAATGTAATTCTCAAATATTTTTGTTATTAGTAGTCCTATCTTGATGAAAATCGATATGCAAAGTCAGAAAATAAGTCGCTATAGTCTAGGCTATAAATTATTTTATTCACGCTGAGTGAAATGGTACTTTAGGGGAAGGCCTAAAATTGAATTCTCAACTATTTATGTTATTAGTGGTCGTATTTTAAAGAAAATGGGTATGCAAAGTTGGGAAATAAATTGCTACAATCTAGGCTATCAATAATTGCATTCACGCTGAGAAAAATGGTAATTTAGGGGAAGGCCTAAAATTTAATTCTCAAATATTTCTTATTAGAAGTGTAGTCGATGAATGCTAGATAACTAAGGTTATATAGTAATAAATTTCCTATTATTCATGTCTTATACATTGTTACCGTACTGGTATGATCACCAAGACATTCATGAATTTGGATTTTTGTTACTAAGTCCATATCAGCGCCGAGTAACGAGAAAATGGGTAAACAGTATTTAATGAAAATCGGTATGTAAAGTCGGAGGATAAGAAACTACAGTTTACGGTGTAAAATATTTTACAAATCGAAAGAAAACTAAATGTGTAGCCCTACAATATAGAAAGCTCATAACATTGATCAACAATAACATTACATTGACCATTGTTTGTCGTGATGTGCTTTGTGTCTTCTGTTGCCCGTCATCTCCGGTAGATAGGATTACTGCTGCGTACAGAGTATTTTTTATTTGATTTCCGTCGCACCGACATAGATAGATTTTATGGCGACGATGGGATAGGAAAGGGGTAGGAGTGTCTTAGGCCTTAATTAAGGTACAGGCCCAACATTTGACTGGTGTGAAAGTGGGAAACCACGGAATACCATCTTCAGCGCTGCCGACAATGGGGTTCGAATCCAGTATCTCTAGGATGCAAGCTCACAGCTGCGCACCGCTAAACACACGGTCAACTCGCCCAGTCGGACAGAGTGTAACAGCCTGCCTGAATATTGATGGGAAGTAACTGGGGAGTTAGATAACTTTCTTCTTTAGCATGCCATTCCCCTGGTTTATAAATGTTCTGATACTACTGGTACGTAACACACTGGATCATCATAGCATTCGGGCTATTCAATCCCTACTCTGAGGTACTGATTGGAATGAACAGTGTGCATGTTTAGCGGAATAATGACGGATTAGTGTTCATGGCAATCTGCTGCCTGGTCATCCCAGCTCTGGAACTTTGGACTATTAGATTGGCACCACAATCTAACCGCAGCACTGTTCGTTAAAAGTAATAAAACGTGCGGCTTTCCATTTGATCGAGTATTTTATATGATAGCATTGCTTTTAATCGCTACATTCATACTTACGTTTTTGTAATGACCTATGTTGATTTCAGTTAGGAAAACCACAAAGTCAGTCTTTCTGAGAATCCCGTAGCGAAGCACGGGTACATCAGCTAGTCCGTGTATATATAGATGCATCTGAGGAACAATGGTGAATAACAGACGTCGCATGTCAGGGGCAGTCAAAGCCTGCTATACAATAATCACAACATTTCTTCCACCGATGATGGGACATTCAGTTCCATTGTTCAAACAATCACAGGGACCATTGAACGATGCAAACCGATGTCCACGAATGCCTTTCTTCAGCGCACCAAAGACGTGAAAATTGCGTGCCGAGTACGCATCTTGTTGAAGCGACTTGAGAGTGTGGGGGCGGTCGTCGTCACGCTCGCCAGCAGTGCTGGTGGGACGAAATGTGATCCGTTTTCATTTGCTAAAATACTCTCGCACTCGTTCGAGCTGACGCAGCTGCGAGCACAAAACCTCCGCTTTCTCCACCACAAATTTCACTGGGAAAAAGCGCGTTTATCCCCCGAGTAGAATCTGAGGTTTTCACATCCGACCAGGATGAAACTAGGGGAAGAGGGTATAATTATAGTGTATAATTAGGATTTGCCGGCCCCGTGCTGTAGGGGTGACGTGGGGTGCGTGCCACTTACCCGGAGACCAGGTCAGGGATTTTTACCTGGACCTGAGGGCTGGTTCGAGGTCCACTCGGCCTACGTGATTACCATTCAGGAGCTATCTGACGGTGAGATGGCGGTCCCGGTCTAGAAAGCCAAGAATAACGGCCGAGAGGATTCGTCGTGCTGACCACACGACACCTCATCATGTACAGGCCTTCGTTGCTGTTGCGCCATGGGGTTTGGTGTTGGAATTGCAATTTAAAAATGTCTTCAACTCGAACCACCATTATCACCTTTAAGTGTTCTCGAGTTGCAGTTGTTAGGAAAAGGTAGATCCCGTGCTCTCGTGACCTTGTGTGTGGCTGAAGCTTTTAAAATGAGGGACTACCGAAGGTTATTGTGAACTTCATGGGCGGATCATTCCTCGCCTTGGTAGAGAAAACAAACTTCTAAAAAATGAAACAAAGAAACTTTGGTCACGTTATGAGACAAGTATACTCCAATGTGATTTTCGGCTGAGAACCGGAGAATATCACGGGATGCCTGGGAATGTCATCTGATGAATTGCTCCGTAAAGCAAGAAACAAGACCAACATGCGGAATGAAGATGAAGAAAAGGAAGAAGTGGTTTGCTCTTTGCAGCCGGGAAAGAATGTCATATCTGATGAACTTAGTAGGCCTGTGCACTATGAGAGACTGGCCATCACTTAGTGACACTGTCAGTGGCTCCACGGTATGCACTAGCCATGCGTCTTACTAGATGAGGTACTCACCAACGGATGAGCCCAACTTAGCACGCTGACGCGAAACGCTGGCAACCAGAAATGAGTTAGCTGGAAAATTTATAATGTCCAATAACGCACCTACTACCGGTACGTATATTGGTATTATATAATTAATTAATTTGGGACAAATATTTCGGATTCTCTATGGGAATCAAAATATCAGCATTCATATATTTCTTAACCACGTTATCAAGCTGATTGCTGTCACATTTCAAGATTAATTCTCGTGGTTTCAAAGGTATGCAGTTGTTTTTGAGCTCTCTTGTAGACTTGAGACAGACTTCAAGTAGAGTTTTCCCCGCTTTTTTTAAGCAATATTCGCTTTTGCAGGTAGTAGGAGATACTGTGCAAATACCATAGATATCCTTCAGATAAAGGATTGTGAAGAGACTGTGAAACGACATTTATCTTGAAGTATGAATTACAAAATTCTTTCAATTGCAGACATAAGTGATAGCCACCTTGTTTTACAGTGAGGTTTCGTTTCGAAAGACTTTCATGTCAGTAAGTTTAGTTTGCATGGCCTTACTACGTACATAACGCCAGTACGACACGTAATTTGAATCCACTCCAGTCGAATGGCTTTATGACCTTGCAGGAATAGGACCACCCCTTGTTCGTAGAGAAATAAGGAAAGCGCCCCTGCATGGGCAAGAAGCGCACCCGCAGGGTTAGTCTGAGATCAAGAAGGAAGACCAGTCTGTTCGACCTAGTGGCGAGCACTACCCCAGCAGCTAACATTTTCCACTTATTCCTTAGAACGCTTTTTATGTTTAAAACATTGCGAACATGTAAGCCAAGCCACTAGCACAGTTCAGCGAGAGCTACCCCCAGCATGCACTTGAAGTATGCTTAGCCGCCATTTTGGTTCATACATGCGCAATGGGCCTACGTGCGCTCGCTTCGTCTCATCGAACGTATTGCTTCAATCACCGCGTGCAGAGACAGAATAGTGCAATATTTGTGAGGATATTTATTACATAATGCACCTAGTTGTAGTAACGTTTTTACTGCGGGATACAGGTTGTTTAGATTCCCTTCTGATCTGCATTATACCTCCCCGGCCGCTGCTACATCTTCTACTTCAACTGCTGATTTAAACCCGCATCCAACTCCCACTGACATTACTACACCCCTTAATTCAGTCACATTGATCATTCAATATTCAGTTCTGCCCCCAAAGTCCGGCAACAGGAGTTCAACATCCAAACACCACAGTTACAATATTCGTCAAAACTAACTTTATATGACAGAAATAATTTAACATTGGTGGTAGTACAACAAATGCATTATTGAAAACCACGATCAGCGCTAGGCCTATATGCAGACAGCTCTTAAACTATAAGCTTTCTGACTCAAGCTCTGAAACATTGGTATTTTTTAAATTTGCGTGGTCTAAACAAACCAAATTGTGAAGTAATGAAATTAATGTGTAACCGTGAGGACTTCTAGAGGGACTACAAGCATTATATAATGCAAATCTTGTAATGGAGGGTAAATGTACCAGAACATGTTAGTCACTTCCTCGTTCGTGCTGTTCTGGACTTCAACAAGATGTATGGGACTGCTTCGGAAAATGTAAACAAGAAATGGAATGTTATTGTTTTGTAAATGCCGTAATAAAAGGAGACAGTAAATTTGTAAAATATTACTTAAATATATTTCCTTTTAAAGATGCTGGCTGAGCAAGTTAACCAATGTTGCAACCCTTTGAAGTTTAATAAGGTGAGTCGTGTTGAGAAATAATACTACTTCTCCTCAAAGCAGAGGAATCCCTGTAAAAAAAAGTACTGTTAACTTTGCCAAAATCAAAAATTTTCAATATTCGCCACAGCTCGTGGGTCACTCCCCTTACAAGTCACCGGTAACTGATTATCAGTGCAATACTTCAGGTTGGGAGAGAAGATTCGGTTATAGAAGTAGTTACTCTATTCCTATTTTCTTCCTGATTGTAATTTATAATAACATAACATTTGTTTCAAGAATGTTCGGTTGAATAAGCTAAAATCCTCTGCTCGTTACAACTGCATAAGCAGATGAGATTCATAACACTCACCAAAAAAAAAAAAAAAAGAGGTAATTTTGCACATAGAATGTCTTTTTTTGAAGACTGGTAAATAAGAAGAGGGCATCGATTTTATAAGAAAGAAATAAACAATCCCAGTTACTTGGGTGTGCTCGTCTTCGTACATCACATTTCAGCATTATTTTTGTTCGAAGAATATTTTTCTTATTATTTCGGCAACATTGAAAATAGCGCTGAATCAGTTTCACGCAAGTATGAAATACCGACTGAGATCATATGGTATCAAAATCTCCTAGCACAATTTATATATTTTCGACACTGGGTGATTACCATGTCAAATTCCACGATTTAAGAAAGACAGCAGCCTATATCAATACCACGGTGTCCCTCATTTCACTTGACGGTACCGCGGCGCATAGCTTACGAACAACCCATTCTAGTTATCAATAATAATAATAATAATAATAATAATAATAATAATAATAATAATAATAATAATAATAATAATAATAAACGGATTTATTAGCAAGCTATTTTTTCTAATATTTCTCCAGTGAGAGTACATGCCTAGTTTGTTTGTTTGTTAAAAGGCAAACTATCAACGACCTTCCTTTTACAATCACCATCTCGAGTAAAAATTGCATAATAATGTACGACATATACTAATATTTATGTTGAGTAACCGTTTGAGTAATACTGAGAATGAGTATTTTTACAGTATGTTTAGCATTATTTTCTAGCGTGGAGAACGTTAAAAAGAGGGATATATAAAGCTGGGGCGGTCAACTGCCTTACCATCGTAGTGCAGGAATGAACAATAATGGTGGGCGAGCATACCTAGCCTTTAGAGAGCCCTAACTGGAAGCTTTCTCGAGGCGGAGCTGTGGCCCCTCGCCCGACAGCAGTTTACGGCGACAGGTCAGCTGGCTTAGGTAAGGGGTGTTAGTTTTAATACTTGGCACTCGAATTCTGCAACGGCACACACTGCAAAAAAATATCATCATAACATATAGCCATTTGCTAATAAAAGTCAATTGTAATATAGAAGAATATATTTTAGTCTTGGGCTGAGGAATATATACAGTTTACTGATGGCAGGTGTAGAGTATAGCCGCAGAGTTGGTTCTCTGTGATGGACATGTAGTGTTCCTCTTGGATTATAGGTGAAGGTTTCGCGAGTTCTGAATATAACGTGTGTTATACATTTCCCCTCGTTTGTCAATGATGCACGTACACTCAGTATGCGAGTGAAACTAGAAAACTTCAGCGACGGTAAAATACCAGTTAAATATTACTGATTAGTTTAGATGAGGCGTTTTAAGTACAAAACAAGTAGTTAGTTCCAGTGTGATTTTGTGAAAACCATGACTGTAGTATCACGAAGCGTCACCGGATGAAACTGTAAGTACATTGTTTAAAGTCTGCTGTAGTGGTGCCGTCACTGCGGTGGAAGTATGTCGAGGGTGTGGTTGAAAATATTCTTGAAAGGTCTTTCTCAGGTAGACCTTTGCACGAAAAATGTAGCCTTATAAAGTGGTAATGTTCACTTAGAGATTGTACTGGGGCTACGATTGCTTATATTCAAAAAACGTTTTTGCTGCTAGGGTAATGAATATGTTCACCGCACGCCACTGACCAGGCCACAGGAAATGCGCTGGAAGTGGCCACGTTTTGCTCAAAAATTATATAAAGTGTGTTAAATGCAGTGCTTCTTTCTGGGAGAAAAGGGCAACTTCCACACCTGTAGCGTCGTCACCATTCACTTCTCTCTTTCTCCCGCCAGTCATTATTCGGACCCCGTCAATCTTCGGTCTTGGTTTTGTGATTTAGAGGATCACAAGCCTTCACTGACTACAACTAACTACGGTATATATTTTACTAATGTTTAACAACGACTGCACTGAAGAGTAAACTCACATAGAGAACTAATAGTCCGACATTTGAAACAACTGCTTGCGGCTGCGTTACCGACGTACGAAACATGAAATTCATTTCGTGAACACAGTACCAATTGCTGGAATATTTATAATAAATTCCTCTGTCAATAAAACACCTGCGAAAAGGACATACGTACCGGCAGGAAGGAAACTCTAGTTAAATGTACGATTATAGCTCTATTAAGAAACTAAATTAACATTAAGAACTAACATAATTTAAGTGCAATTAAAGATTATAACGTTCTTCAGGAGCAGAGAACAGTGTAATAGAACACTGCAACAAAGGAAATAAACTCTAAGAAATAAAGAAATATCATAACATAACAACAACTACACACATAACGTAATTTGTTTCTCGTACAGCTATAATTCGGCAAATGACGTGAAGTGCTCAAGGAGCTCAGGTCGCTCAGAGTCTGGCTCGGAGAGGAAAGCAACGGTAAACTGACGATTCAACATTTCTTGACCTAGTTCACTTCTCCCAGAACTTTATTTTGCCTCGTGTGAAAATGGGAAATAATGGAAGATCGTCTTCACGGCTGCCGCCCTTACCGCGCGACCAACTCGCTGTGGTCGATCTCGTTTGCTCTGCCTTGCTGATGTGCTCTCGTTCAGTCTCCTCTTATCTGTGATGTCTGACTCCACTTCTCCATTATTATTATTTAGGATCGTCTCAACCTCCTATGAGTTACGATTACACAACTTCCTTGACTGTTGATGTTCTTTCTTTTTACGCCAATACACCTTCATTCTCTGGCTCGCTTTTGTTCGTTCCTCATCCGAGAACACCCTTCCTGTTCTCCTGGGTTTCTCTACGAACCTCCGCAATTTTCCTTATGAACACTGAACTGTTTGTAACATCTCCTCCTCAATGCCATATTGTTTGAGATTCTGACGAACTTCTTTCAGCCGGGTCTTTCTTCTTTCCTGGAAGATGAGGATGTTATTTGCTCGGCGTACCGGTTCCGTTCTTCTCAGCTGTCCTTATAAAAAGTCAGTCGCCTTTTTCTTATAGAGGTTGAAATGTTTTTGCATTTTTCATACAGATCTTGATTTGATCTCAAAACTCATTTCCTGTTGCTTTCTTGGGTCCAAAATTTTCCTCAGAAATTTACGCTCTTTCTTTTCTATTTCGGTAATCCCCTTCCTGGTAATTGTTTCTGCTGCATAGAGGCATTCACGTTTCACCACGGTATTATAGTATTACCTAGTAACGGGGCTGGGCTGGCTGCAGTTCTTGCAGCTCCCGTGACCACACAACAGAGGTCACTCTGCTATCGATGAATGTGAATTGTCTTTTAACAGCCTCAAGTGGTCTTTGCTATTTGTGGAACTCTCGAGGTCAGACTGTGCTCGTACCGTGGCTGCTTGCCCCAGTCCTTCTGCACCAGGTCGGGGATTTTGATAGCGTCTGGTCAGTTCCTTTGACTTAAGGAATCCGTGTTTGTGTTTCCTTCACAGCACATTATGCAGTGTTAGCATCTCCATCAGGGCGGGTGGGGTGTGAAGAGCGACCACGGTCCCCCTAACTGACCCTATCCAATTGTTTGTGTCAGGCCTACTTAGCCGATCTCTCTTGAACAACTCTTGCTTTCTTCCGACCCCAATGGTGTTAGCTTTGCGAATTCTAGGGAATCTTTCTTTTTCACTCCCTTCGTCACCCTTGTCTTTCTTTTGTCATACGTTCTTTCTTCGAAGCGTCGGACCCCTTTCGCATTTTCCCCTCTCATTGGTGTATATAGAGGATGGTTACGCAGTTGTTCTTCCTCTACTAATACAGTACAGCATCATTCACTAGAATCATGATATTGTTAATGAAGACGTTTGCCCGGGTTCCTGTACGCTGACAATGTTAGTAGGGTATTTTGGCAAGTTCTGCCACCGCCACCACCACCACCCGCCCCTGGCCGAGGCCTGATCCCATGGGTGACGTCACAGCGCGGTGCGGGCTGCTAGCCAAGAGAGTGAGCTTAACCTCACATGACCTTACGCTGGCTACATGTTCAGGCTTAACCTTATAGACCTCCGGTTCGACACCAGGCCTAAGGGCGTTAACCTTACAGACCCAAGTTCGATGTCCAAGAGTGCAATCTTAACCTATCAAGCATGGCGTGTCTGGGCTTAACCTTACCGATCGTGCGTTCAATCCCAGGCTTCAGGGCGTTAACCTTACAGACCTAAGTTCAATGCCGAGGCTAACCGCATAACAGCGCAGGATTAAACGTACATGATGTTAATGGCTAAGAGTGTAGGCTTAACCTAACGCTGACCAGGCGTTAAGCTAACCGGTTGCCCTTCCCTACAAATTGGCTAAAAGTGCAGGCTTAATCTTCCGCTGATCACGTGTTAACCTAACTTAACCTCCCCGGACTTGGAGCTGAACTTGGAACAAGATGGCGGCTATAAGGCTTAATACGTATGCTTTATTCATAGTGGCGTAATGTCGGAAGGTGACTTCGGGGCTCAGAGCTGAACTGGGAACAAGATGGCACAAGCACACGGGGCTAGGGAGATGGCGTAAATCTTAGACTAATACATGTACTTTATTCAGAGGGACATTTGGGAAGCATCTTTGTGGCTCGAAACTGAATCTAACTTCCCAGGCTAACTGCAAAATAGTGTAAGCTTAACTTAAACGAATTTAAATTCGAAACCCGGAATAACCGCATTTAAGTGCAGGCTTAACCTTACGCTGACCAGGCGTGACCTAACTTATCCTCCCCGAACTTGGGACTGGACTTGGAACAAGATGACGGCTACACATTTTACTGATAGGACTAGGAAGATGGCGTAAGAATTAATCCATGCACTTTATTCATAGGGGTCGTAACATTGGAAGCTGAACTCGGAACAAGATGGCGGCATGGGGCTAGGGAGATAGTGTAAGCCTTAATACATATGCTTTATTCATAGGTTGAACAAACGTAACATTAGTCAAAATATCCAACCTACACAGAGATCGAGTCTAGGACTCCTTTGAACAAAAGAAGAACGGACTTCGAACTTGGAACTCTCTTGAACTAAAGCTCAACACAACCAGAAGTCGAACATTAGATTTTTCTTGGACCGAAGAATAGTGTAACCTAACACCTCAATCCGCTAGAGAAGAAAGGAATGCTGAAAAAGTATTATGAAGCGAACGATGTCACGTCTCAGCAGCAAGGGTTACTAACCTCGCAAAACTTTGCGAATTTAGCTTTTAGTGCATTTAGCCAGGTGCTCGTACCTGTCTGCCGCGTGAAGAAATATGCATACGTTTGAACTTTGGCCGATTGTCTTTTCCTGCACTAGCTCGGACATACCTTTACACCCTAGCTAAATGTGGAGGCTTAGCCGCACGCTGACCAGGCGTTAACCTAAACTGTTGCCCTTCCCTACACGAGCTTAGCGGCTGCGCGTTGTACTGATAGGACTAGGAAGATGGTGTAAGGCTTAATACATATGCTTTATTCATAGAGGCGTAACGTTGGAAGCCACACTTAGGGGCTTGCTGCTGAGTTTGGAACAAGATGGTGGCTACACACATTGTAGTAACAGGACTAAGCAGACGGCGAAAGGCTTAATATATGTGCTTTATTCATAGGAACGTAACATCGTAATGCTATCTCAGGTGCTTGGAGCAGAACTTGGAAGAAGAGGTGGCACGGGTCTAGGGAGATGGAGTAAGTCTTAATACTTGTGATTTATTCACAACGCTACCTCAGGTGTTTGGCGCTGAACTTGGAATTCCGAACAGGATGGTGTCAATGCATTGTATGGGGCTGGGGAGGTGGTGTAAGGTCTAATAAGGTCTAATAGGGCAGTCTCAGGATCGCGAAACTGAGTGACTGCAGAGTCAACTGCGCTAGCGTTTTCGCTGATGCTGAACGCTGTGTTGTTCTAGTGTCTGGAACACTGAATTTTTGACTTTAACTTTTAGAGCTGGTAGATTTGAAATTTAGAGACTTCTAATTGCCTGCTGTAATGCTTACATCAGTTAGAGATTAAAACTTAATTTTTAGAACCGAAAAAACAGTTCGCGCTACAACTGTACTGTAGGTTGCTGCTTTATTGACTTGATGCTATCTGCCCATTTAGAGATGGAAGCTAATTCTAACACCGTGCCCTCTTCCGAGTTCGAAGGCAACTTAGCTGAGTAGCTCATGCGGCTCTAGTCTTGAAAACTGCATGGTCATCAGCCCCAAGAACTTATTTAAGAATGACAGACAAAGGTGATGTTGAAATATAGGATACTAACTAGGCTGAGTAGCTCAGGCGGAAAAGCGCTAACCTTTTTAGTCTTGATAACTGCATGGTCATCAGACCAACAGAGATAATCATGAATTTAGACTTTCGCTGAGTTGTGAGAAGTTTTTTGAACAAATATAATACAACTCGGAATGTAAAGGTTAGCTGGAAAGGTAGTTTAGTGGGTGGAGTCTAAAATTGTATTCTCGTATATCCGCGCTACTAGCAGTTCTATCGAAAAGTACTACATAACGAAAGTTGTGGAATCCTTTTTGTCTTAACATGTTTTTATTATAATAACAGAGATGATCGTAAATTTATATATTCGTTGCAGACGTCTCATCACATGTAGAAAGGATGAACAATAGCAAGCTAATTTAGTAAAAATAAATCCTTATACCTCTAGAAGTAAGAGGGAGACCTATAAGGATCTATACGCGGTCATAGATATGCACTCCAAGTTTGTTTTATAGTATGAATAAAATTATTTATAGCCTATACTATTACACTTTATTCCTGACTTTTACATTCTGTTCCACCATTTTCTAGCAGCTCGTGGGGCGATGACCTTAGATGTTAGGGCCCTTTAAATAACAAGCATCATCATCATCATCATCATCATCATCATCATCATCATCATCATCTCGCAGCTCGACAATCTAAAGTCACGATTATCTCTGTTATTATAATCTATACAGAAAAACATGATAAGATAAAAACAATTAGAAATGTCACATTCTACAAATTTCGTAATGTAGTATTTTTCGATAGAACTGCTAGTAACGCGGATATGAGAGAATACAATTTTAGACTCCACCCACTAGCTTTCCAGTTAACCGTTACATTCGGAGTTGTATTATATTTGTTCAAAATACTTCTCACAACTCAGCTAAAGTCTAAATTCATGATTATCTCTGTTGGTCTGATGACCATGCAGTTATCAAGACTAAAAAGGCTAGCGATTTTCCGCCTGAGCTACTCAGCCTAAGTTACTCTGCTATATTTCAACATCACCTCTGTCTGTAGTAGTACAAGTGGAGAGTTCGGCGACCACCGCCCGCACAGGCCCTCCATGGGGGCCTCCACAGCATTGACCTCTGGCAAGGTCATTGCTATGCTGGCTAAGACTGCATGCTTATCCTCACATCCGCCATCTTGTAGGGGCTTAACCTAACTTCTGACGCGTAAGAGAGCAAGCCTAACCTCATGGAGGAGCCTAACCTCAGTTTTAAGGCCGGATGTCCTTCCCGACGCCTAAAGCACAAGATGGCGGCTATACATAGCTCCTTATGAGACGCCTTAAGGGCGCTTGCTCAAGATAGTGGCCGCAAGATGGTCGCTATACATAAACTCTTATGAGACACCCTAGGGAAGCATGCGCAAGATGGCGGCTATCTAATTCTACAAGATGGGGCTATACACAGCTCCTTATGGGACGGCTTAAGGGCGCTTTCGTCTTGCTATGGTATAGATTATAACGTGCCGTGCTAGAAACAACGGTTCGATTCATTACATTTGGGGCTTAAATGCAAAATGTTAAATATCTCGAAAACGGTGCGTCGTAGAGCAAAACGGACGAATTTTTTCTGCCCAATACCGACGTACGCTCTGTCAGGAAAATGATAGCATAAGAAAAAGTAGTCTAACGATGAGATCAACGGTTCGGTTCCTTCTTAGGGCCTTTGGCTTTAGCCTGTTATGTTGTGTCTGGAGCAACTGTTTATAACTTGATCTGTTCTTGCAAAGGCATAGGGAGAAATGAGGCAAGGGTTACTATGCAAGATAGCTGTTATACCCTATTCGTATAGACTAGATAGCGACTGCTCTTATGGAGAAAGCTGGCTGAGGAGGTTTACACAGGCTGTTATGAAGAAAGGTAGCTTAGAGGCTACAGCACAAGATGGCGGCGATCCTCCTCTTTATATCTCTATCGAACAAGTTGAAACATGCGAGTGAGCAAGTGCTACAGCGATGACGTCAGCATAGTTATACATGTTTAGTTGCGTTCGTTTCTTCAAGCCTTAATAGACAGAATGAGTAGGTGTAAGGAGGCAAAGGATTGCAACAGCTTTCTGCGAAGAGGTAAAATGCTTCCGAAATTGTAATACCTCCTGAAATATTGATGCAGCAAGACAAGTATTGATTGTGGAACAAGACGAAACATGTTGGCTATTAGTGTTCAGAACAGAAAAACTTAAAACGCAAAACATTATAAGATTAATCTCTCTGTTGATACAAACGCACACTCATGCAATCAGCGCGCACACAAGAAATGCAAATGTTGTATATCTCCATCCGACATACTTCTTCTTAATCACTGCGGATAAAATGATTTTACTACTTTGCAGGGGGGGGGGATACATTTGTCTTAAGGAGATACATTTTGCGGGATTCGAACACATGCAACAGAAGAAATCTGTATAGATTTCGAACGAATTTTTTTTCCAAGACACAACAATAACAGGCTAAACAGACCAAATGCCAAAGGGCCTAAGTAGGAACCGAACCGTTGATCTCATCATTAGACCACTTTTTTCTTATGCTATCATGTTCCCGGCAGAGTATACCCACGTATTAGGCAGAAAAACGTTGTCCGTTTTGCTCTACGACGCACCGTTTTCGAGATATTTAACATTTTGCATTTAAGACCCAAATTTTATGAATCGAACCGTTGTTTTTAGCACGGCACATTATAATCTATACCATAGTAAGACGAAAGCACCCTTAAGCCGTCTCATAAGGAGCTGTGTATACACCCATCTTGTAGAATTAGATAGCCGCCATCTTGCGCAAGCGTCCCTAGGGAGTATCATAAGAGTTTATGTATAGCAGTCATCTTGCGGCCACCATCTTGCGCAAGCGTCTTTAAGGCGTCTCATAAGCAGCTATGTATAGCCGCAATCTTGTGCCTTAGGCATCGGGAAGGGCATCCGGCCGTAAAACTGAGGTTAGGCCCTTCCATAAGGTTAGGCTTGCTGTCTTGCGCGTAAAGAGTTAGATTAAGCCTCTCCAAGATAACGGATGTAAAGTTTGGCTCACTCTCTTAGGCGTTAGGAAGGGCACCTGGCCGTAAAACTGAGGTTAGGCCCCTCCATGAGGCTAGGCTTGCTCTCTTACGCGTCAAACGTTAGGTTAATCCCCTACAAGATGGCAGATGTGAGGTTAAGCATGCATTCTTAGGCGTCAGGAAGGACATCTTGCCGTAAAACTGAGGTTAGGTTCCTCCATGATGTTAGGCTTGCTCTCTTACGCGTCAAACGTAAGGTTAAGCCCCTACAAGATGGCGGATATGAGGTTAAGCATGCAGTCTTAACCAGCATAGCAATGACCTTGCCAGGTGTCAACGCGGCGGACGCCCTCATGGAGAACCTGTGGGTGCGGTGGCCGTTTTCAAGACTAGAAAGGCTAACGCTTTGCCGCATGAGCTACTCACCCTAAGTTGCCTTCGAACTCGGAAGAGGGCACGGTGTTAGAATTAGGTTTCATCTCTAAATGGGAAGGTCGTCTATATAGCATCAAGTCAAAAACCCGCAACCTACACTACAGTTGTAGCACGAACTGTTTTTTCGGTTCTGAGAAAAAGTTTTAATCTCTAACTGATGTAAGTATTGCAGCGATTCCGCTGGTGGGATCCTCAACAGCTCTGCCATCAGCTGTCATGGATGGCCTAGGCATCACTGAACAGGCGTACTAGGGAAATGAGGAGTGAGGTAGTTTCCCGTTGCTTTCCTCACCGAGCCAGGGTTGCAATTACATATCAGTCTGCCAAGCCCACTGAAATGCATACACAACCGACCCTATGAGCAACATTTTCACACCATTCATAGCAGTTACTGGCTGCATAAGGATTGGCATTACTAGCATCGCTCATACCTCAGTCACTTTCATATTGTCAAAGCCAAGGATAAGACAGAGACAGATCTATGAAAGTAACAAAATTGCTCTTGCCTATACCAGAAGACATAGTGCACTGTAAACACTAGGTCCAGCCAGCAAAGGCATAGCAGGCAATTAGAGGTCCCTAATTTCAAATCTATCAGCTCGAAAAGTTAAAATAAAAAATTCAGTGTTCCAGACACTAAAACAACACAGCGTTCGACATCAGCAGAAACACTAGAGCAGTTGACTCTGCAGTCACTCAGTTCCGTGACCCTGAGACCGCCCTATTAGACCATATTAGACCTTACACCACCTCCCCAGTCCCATACTATGTATTGTCGCCATCCTGTTCGGAATTCCAAGTTCAACTCCAAGCCCCTGAGGTAGCATTACGACGTTACGCCCTTATGAATAAAGCATATGTATTAAGCCTTACACCATCTTCCTAGTCCTATCAGTACAACGCGTAGCCGCTAAGCTCGTGTAGGGAAGGGCAACCGGTTAGGTGAACGCCTGGTCAGCGTGCGGCTAAGCTTCCACATTTAGCTAGGGTGTAAAGGTCTGTCCGAGCTAGTGCAGGGAAGGACAATCTGCTAAAGTTCAAATGTATGCATATTTCTTCACACGGCAGACAGATACGAGCACCTGGCTAAATGCACAAGAAGGTACATTCGCAAATTTTTGCGAGGTTAGTAACCCTTGCTGCTGTGACGTGACATTGTTCGCTTGATAACACTTTTTCAGCACTCCTTTCTTCTGTAGCGGTTTGAGCTATTGGGTTACACTAGTTTTCGGTCCAAGGAAAATGTAGTGTTCGACTTCTGGTTATGTTGAGCTTCAGTCTAAGAGAGTTCCAAGTTCGATGTCCGTTCTTCTTTTGTTCAAAGGAGTTCTAGACTCGATCTCCGTGTAGGTTAGATATTTTGACTAATGTTACGTTTGTTCAACCTATGAATAAAGCATCTGTATTAAGGCTTACACTATCTCCCTAACCCCGTGCCGCCATTTTGTTCTGAGTTCAGCTCTGAGCCCCGAAGTCACCTTGCGACAGTACGCCCCTATGAATATAGCATACGTATTAAGCGTTATAGCCACCATCTGGTTCCAAAGTCAGCTCCAAGTCCGGGGAGGTTAAGTTAGGTTAACGCATGAACAGCGCAAATTCAGCCTGCACTTCAAGCCGGGGTGTAGGGAAGGGCATCCGGTTAGGGTAAAGCCTTGTCAGCGTGAGGCTAAGCCTGCACGTTTAGCCATTAACATCATGTGTGGTTAATCCTGCACTGTTATGCGGTTAGCTTCGGCATCGAACTTAGGTCTGTAAGGTTAACGCCCTTGAGCCTGTAAGGTTAAGCCTAGACACGTTATGCCTGGTAGGTTATGATTGCACTCTTGGACATCGAACTTGTGTCGCCTTTAGGCCTGAGATCGAACCCGAGGTCTAGCATCCCGCACTGCGCTGTAACGTCACAGCCCTCGTCCAGGGGACGGTGGGGATATAACGTAGGAATTTGGGGAGGGAGTCGCAATTCATGGAGAAGAGACATCGCTGAATGCAGTCGCAAGGAAATTTGCTCACTTCGAATATTGATATAGGAATTGGAAAGACTTTCGTCTGGAGCGGGGTGAGATGATAACCAGCTCAGATAGAATGAGAATGGATACTTTTGAAATGTGGTGTTACGGAAGAATGCTGAAATAAAGAAGGATAGGTCGAACCACTAATGAAGAGATACTAAATCGAATTGGTGAGAGGAGATGGTTGTGGCAAAATTTGATCAGAAGAAGGGACAGGTCACAAGTTAAGACACCCAGGACTTCTTCAGTTGGTTTTTGACGGAAGTGTAGGTAGTAACAACCGTAGGAGAAGACTAAGGTATGAATATGACAAGCAGATTAGAGCAGATGTAGGATGCAGCACAGGATAGGGTGGCACGAGAGCTGCATCAAACCAGTCAACAATTACTAAAATAAAGTCAGAAATGTTGTATATATGCGATCGGATGCATTTCATTGAACAGGAAGGGGTTAAAAGGGAGAAAATTCTTGAGGGAAATATTAGGGCCTAAGAAAGTTGGACTGCGACCGAAACCGAATTATACAAAAAGAAAATCACATCATTTGAAAAGAGAAGACTTTTTCTACGGACATGTTAAAAGAATGCCACATGAAAAACGTACCATCGGATGCAGTATATAATAGACATTATGATAGAAAGACCATCAACGAAATGATGGGTTTCCGAAATCAAGAACGTCACAAGAACGTAAAGATGCCCATTCCGAACGGATGAACAAATACTGGACTTGTCGAAAGAAGAAGAACCAGAAATAAATTACGCTTAACGTCGTCCATAGCAGACACTAAGAGAAACAAAAATAGAAAGTATTGAATTCAGGTTTAAAGAAAAGCATAAATGATATTACGCCTATCTTTGTTATTGTTATATGATGAACCTAAAACAAAACAAAAGCAAAGAAGAAAGAAGGGAATTTTGCAGAAGACAGGCTTTAAAGTTTACCTTCAACTGTGCGACTGTATATCGTCATGAAGCTGTTCAGGAACAGGAACTTACTGGCCCATGTTGGTCCTTGGCCTCCTTCTCCAGGCATCTCTTCCTGGGCCTTCCTCTCCTCCTTCCTTCCGGTTTCCTTATAAAGACATTTTTGACAGTACTGGTTTCTGCTATCCCTGCTCGCAGCTCATTCTCCACTGCTCTTCTCCATCACTATAGCTCTTAGTAATGTGTATATTCTTATTTTCGTGTTCTAGGATTTAAACATATTTTGCAAGGAGTAAAAGCATCGGTTATCCTTTCCTGTATTTCCACAGAGGTTTTATTGTCTGTAGTTATTATTGAGCCCAGATATCAGAAAGTTGATATTCCTTCCCATGTATTCACACCGTGCTCCTTCCTAGTCCTATGTCCCGCGCTTCCCTTCTAACAAAGCATAGTTTTCTTCAAGAGCTCTTTCGTTTCGTACATCATCACTAATCTGTTCAGGATGCGTTCATGGGTAGTTGGCGTATTACTTTTTCCAGTGCTAAATTGAATAGGAGTGTGGAGAGAACATCCCCCTGTCTCAGCCTCTTTTCAACTGAAAACGCCTCTGACAGATCCTGTTCCACTCTCACTTTGAATAGTGTTGTTTTCAAGGTCATTTCTGTCAACCTAACCAATTTCCTCGGGATTCCAAACTCTCTCATAATTTTATAAATTTTGCCTCTATCTAGAGGCATACAGCTGGTGCAGCTGCTTGTCATACTCATAAAACTTCTCTAGTAATTGTCACAATATAAAATCTGACCCAGTGTAGAGCGATTTTTTCTAAAACCTGCTTGGTAATTCCCTAGTATCCTTTCCATCCATTGTTCCAGTCTTGAGGTTAATATCTTACTGAAAACCTTGTAACTTCAATCCAGCAAAGTAATCCCACGGTAATTTCCACATACTAGTTTATCTCCTTTCTTATGTATTGCCAGTCCATGGGCATCTCCTCCTTCACCCAAACCTCCTTTATCAACTCACGAAGAACCTTCTCTACTAGTTCTCCCCCACATCTCAACAGTTCTGTCTCCATCCCATCTTCACCTGGGCTTTGTTATCCTTTAATGCTTTAATTGCTATCCTGACCTCTTCTACATCAGGCTACTCTATTAACTCTTCATTCGATTCCCTTTCTTCCCCATGTTTTCCTCTTCTCTATCATCCTCATTGTTTCCATTGAGTGCCCTGTAAAAATACTCCTGCCATGTTTCGAGCACTTTGCTTTTGTCACCGATGAGGTTTCCATCCTCGTCCTTATAGAAAATAGCTCTTGGTTGAAATCCTCTCTTAAGATCTTTTGTTCTCTCATAAAACTTTCGTACCTCATTTCTATCCTTCATTTCTTCCAGTATTCGATTCTATTTCTCTCAAAAGCTGTTTTTTTTAAATCTACATATCCTATCGGCTCTTCTCCGCTTCATTTTGTATGCTTCCACTGCTTGCCTTGTCCTCCTTTGAAGCATTCTGTTCCTAGCTTCATTCCTTTCTTGAATTAGTGTTAAGCATTCTTCATCAAACCATTCGTCTCCTTCTTCTCCAACTTCACTGATTGTTGTTCTCAGTATCTCCCACTTACTTTTCACTTCGTCATAACTCCTTCCTTATTTCCAAAGATTCTGCTATTTTCTTCTTGCATTTCCGCATTTTTAAGACCCTCTACATTATGCTTTGTCTTTTTTCGTCCTTGCCAACTCTATATTTTGTCTGTATTTTATTCTTACAAGATAAGGGTCTGAATCAGCATTAGCACCTCTACAACTTCTAACATCCATGATGATGGTGCATGCCGCCTGTCTATTTGATTTGTTGTTACACCATCTGGTGATATCTATGTCTACTTCTTTATGTTTTTCCGCGGGTGCCAAGTACTTTTGATTATCATCTGCTTCCCACTCTCAAAGTCAATAAGTCTCAAACCATTATCATTACCGACTTCGTGCAAGCTTTCTTTCCGTATATTTTTATACACATTTTCTCTTCCAATCTTTGCATTTAGATCTCCAAGGATCATTTACACGTCATGTGTTTGAACTTTGTTAATTTTATCCTCCAATCCTCCCCTGCCTCTTCTGTAGGGGCATACACACAATACATTGTAACATTGAAGAATTTTGTCCCCAAAGAGCACATCCTATCGTTGATTGCAGTACAGTTGATCACGCTTTGCTTTGCAGAGTTTTGTTTGAGGAATCTTGTGCCATTAGTACCTTCTTCTCCTCCACTGTACATCAGGATATGTTGACCTTCCCCTTCCATCGTAGTTCCTGCAATGTTGCTATTTCCACTCCATACTTATCCAGTTCATTCCTTAATTCCTTCAACTTGCCAAGTCTCCTTAATGTCGTTATCATCATTTTTCCTTCTCTTAAGCTGTTTTCCTCGCCAGATCGTCGCCAAGTGTTGTCCGCTTTTCCTGTAGTATGGTATCCGTGACAATTGTCTTTTTACGAGGTAGGAGAGTTAACCCCATGCCCTAGGACCAGGGTATCAGACCTGTCCGACCTACCAGGAGCCTCGTCCCTTGAATGACGAACTGAATTATTCACTCCTCATGATAACACGAAAGTATTCTAATTTCCTTCGTTTGATGGTGTTAAGTTGATAATTCTCTTTATTCATTTTCTTCTTCCTCTTCTCCCGCTTGAGCTGTGTCCGTTATGGAACGAGTTGGTGGTGGTTGTTGTTTTAAGAGGAAGTACAACTGCGCAGCCATTCACAGTAATCAGAGGGGAAAAAATGGGAGTATCGGGTAAAAAAAGACAAGGGCCACGAAGCGCGTCGAGTGATCTAACAAGTGTTGATCAAGGGCCCAACCTTCACTCCCAATTTAAGAGTCTCTGGAGCCCTTTTAGCCGCGTCCTACGACAGGCAGGAGATACCGGTCCCACGTGTTTCTTGACGACAGCCAATATGCCAAGTCCTCTTTTCACTTGCAGGCTGCCTATCACTTGACCAAAGTGCCGGAGTTGCGCGTGAATGTTCAGGCTTCCAGGCAAAAAAAAAACAACCTGAAAACATGTCACATGTAATCATTCGTACTCCCAGGGGCAACGTAAGAGCACTTATTCGATTCGCCATGTGATTTCGATGGAATTTGGCACCCCCCCCCCAGCGAGCTCATGATATTTTTACTTTTTACTTTGTTTTACGTCGCACCGTCTTACGGCGACGATGGGACAGGAAAGGGCTAGGAGTGGGAAGGAAACGGTCGTAGCCTTAATTACGGCACAGGCAGAGTATTTAGCTGGTGTGAAAATGGCAAACCACGGAAAACCATGTTCAGGGCTACCGACAGTGCGGCTCGGAGCCACTATCTCCCGAATACGTGCCCTAACCGCACGGCAATAGTCTGATAAAATGTTAAGTGTGAGTAACATGCGCACACTCTTGTTTTGAACAACTAGAGGATGTAACAGTGGCTGCCTGGCCGAGGTCAGTTCACCAGGAACGACGTGGGTTCGATTCCCCGTCAGGAAGAAACGAGATTTCTACTTCCCGAAGTGCGCATGGCACTGAGGTTCACTCAACCTACACAAAAATGAGTACCAGGTTAATTCCTGGAGGCAAAGTTGGCCGGTCGCAGAGCTAACCACTCTGCTCCTCCAAGGGCCTTCATTGCCTGGACTTTGTTTTGTTTTTTAGAGGATGTAATAGGTAATATAATAAGGTACGGTAGAACTACAGCAAACGACAGTAGTATAATTGGATGGTTCGGCGGCCACCACCTCCTCCGGGCTCCTACGGCTCCCTCCACCACCGTGCTCTTGTTTGTAAACAAAGCCACGTGCTTTTTGACAGCTGTCATCGACAACAACGCATCGCTAACCTCACTGCTGCCATCTTGACGGGCCTAAACCTCAGTAGTACCAACTTAACCTAACTAGCGCGAGGTAAACAAAGCCACGTGTTTTGTGACAGTCCCGTGCTTTTTGACAGACAACAACGCATCGCTAACCTCAGTACTGCTATCTTGACGGGCCTAAACCTCAGTAGTACCAACTTAACCTAACTAGCGTGTGGTAAACAAAGCCACGTGCTTTTTGACAGCCACGTGCTTTTTTGACAGCTGTCATCCGCCATCTTTAAACCACAGAGCACTGTGCTGCCCTCTTTATCGCAGTAGCTGCAAATTCGTCACCTGTCATCACCAGTGCTGCCATCTTGGCGGGCCTAAACCTTAGTGCTACCAACTTAACCTCACTAGCGTGAGATAAACAAAGCCACGTGAATTTTTTTGACAGCTGTCACCCGCCATCTTTAAACTACAGAGCACAGTGCTGCCCTCTTTAGCTACTTACCTTTGAAATGTGGTACGTCACAGCTATCATCCGCCATCTTGCATCCGAAACCTCAGTGCTGCACTCTTTAGCTAGATACCTTTGAAATGTAGTGGTGGCGATTTGAAAAATTCTTTATGCTCTTGCTTGGAAACAAAGCCACGTGCAGCTGTCATCCGCCATCTAAAGAGGGCAGCACTGTGCTCTGTAGTTTAAAGATGGCGGGTGACAGCTGTCAAAAAAGCACGTGGCTGTCAAAAAGCACGTGGCTTTGTTTACCACACGCTAGTTAGGTTAAGTTGGTACTACTGAGGTTTAGGCCCGTCAAGATAGCAGTACTGAGGTTAGCGATGCGTTGTTGTCTGTCAAAAAGCACGTGGCTGTCAAAAAACACGTGGCTTTGTTTACCTCGCGCTAATTAGGTTAAGTTGGCACTACTGAGGTTTAGGCCCGTCAAGATGGCAGCAGTGAGGTTAGCGATGCGTTGTTGTCGATGACAGCTGTCAAAAAGCACGTGGCTTTGTTTACAAATTCAAATCTCGCGCCAAAATTAAAATTTCCCGCCAAAATTCAAATTTCCAGCGGGTGGTGGAGGGAGCCCTGGGAGCCCGGAGGAGGTGGTGACCGCCGAACCATCCAATTATACTACTAACGACATTCCGCCGACGAATTTCCCATGTAACGTGTCTCGCGCACACCAGCAACTGGCGCGTCTAGAAAATGTTCTTCACAGTGCACTTGCTGTTGGACGTGGCTCGATGGTTAGCGTGCTGGCCTTTGGTTACAGGGGTCGAGGGTTCGATTGCCGGCATGCTCGGGAATTATAAGCGTCAATGGTTAATTCCCCTAGCACGCGGGTTGCGTGTACATGTCTTATTCATCATTTCATCCTCATCACGACGCGCAGGTCGCACAAATCAAAAGACCTGCACCTGGCGAGCAGAACATGACCTCGGACACTCCCGGCACAAAAAGCTATACGCCATTTAATTTCATTCTTCGAATTAACGAATTCCTTCTGTGATTAGTGTTAATAGAGGATGGTTCCTCTCAAAACAATAATCACCATCACCATCAAAAAGGGATGACATTTCCAAATAATTGATAAGACAGAGTGAAACTGGAGTTGTGTGATTTCGAGAACTTAAAATATTTTCTGTACTTACAAACTCAGTTTTGCAATACCTACCGTAAAATGCAGTGGATAGTGTAACGGTTCAAATCCTGTTACAAAGTGATATCTGTATTTTATTATTATTATTCATCTGTGATATTATTATTATTATTATTATTATTATTATTATTATTATTATTATTGTTATTATTATTATGTCCATATTATTATTATTATTTTATCTGTGAGATTAATATTATTGTAATATAATTATTATTCAATTCGATTCTGCAATGCTTGTTGCTTGCGTGATTGTAGTTAAATGTATGCATATATACGTGTGTGTAGTTTAACGCTAAAAACATGTACAGTGAGAGTTGCTGTATATGAGATGTGGATGTGCCATTGCTACATTGTGCAATACTGCTGGAGTAAATGCAGAGTCATTGCTACGTCATGGCTACGTCATCGTGAGTATTTAGCCCTGAGCTCTCTTTCTTTGAGAAACCCAGGCCGCTCTAGGCTATTTCGCCATTGTAGGTGTACCGGGCGGTACACCTCCACGCCGCTAATTCAAACTTTGCGCCAGTTGAAAATCCTCTGCTGGAGGAAGTCCGAACTTTATCTAATGTATTAATTTTCAAGTTACCCAGAAGATGTCACTACTTGGAAATTTTGAAGTTTCTGAACTGGGTCGTTTTCGACGTATTTTTGTTTTGCTTGTAGTAAGAAGTGTGAACTTTCTCTTTTAGAGGACACTACTGAAGAACTACAATAGTGCACCCTAGTGCAAGGTGAAAGAACTGTTTTTTGGAGAAATTTTTATTTCAAAAGTTTGTTTCTTGTTAAATTTCTTTCTGGTATTGTTTAAGTTGGCTGTATTCCCCTTTCTTTCCCCTTGTTTTGAATTTAGCCAATCCCGAATTTCTTTAATTAATTTACGACCAATAAGGGGTTTCTTCTTCAAATTGGATATGCTGCTTAACCCTAACCAATAAATGATTGTGGGCGGGTGTTTTCTTTCCTGAAACGCCTCGAAATTTCCGCGAGAGTATATAAACTGCTGATTTTAGGGTCTCTGCGCCACTTCTCTACCATCTTTCAGTGTGTAAAGTACATAGCAGGGGGCGGGAAAGGCCTCTTTCATCGGACAGCAGTTCAACAACCAGGTAATGGCCGTATAATAACTTCTTTACTTGCTAGCTCAGCAGTTTAACTCTCGGGGCGGGTCCGAAGCTTTTTCACCATGTAACCTTTCCCTAAAATGTAAAGTCTCTTAGTATCTATTCTCTTTTAAGCTACGTATTGGGATAGAGAGTGCTTAACCCTCTCGAGCTCCCACTCATATTGTTTTGAGGTGAACTTATTTCTCACAACCGATTCTTCCTTAATGTAATGTAAATTGTTCTTTTCTAAAGTCACCTCCGTAGTATGGGATTAGCCCTTGCATTAGCGGCCTAGAGCCAGATTAGGTTTTAAACAAAATGTATTAGGAGTGCAGATCGCCTCCTCTCAAATTGTTATTTTAGAGGTCATGTAATTAACCTTTTTCTCACTTAATAGGCCTCAGTAGGTTGGGTATTTTACCCCTGTGTCTATGTCCTTAGAGGACAACTTGAAGGTCGAGTTAGGTGTGGCCTTTTTGATAGGCTTAAAATTTTGAGAGCGGATCGCTCTTTTGAAATTTGTTTCTGCGTGCCTCTACGAGGGCTTACTGTGTAATTTGGAGCAAGCGCTCCTGGGCGTGATTGGGGTTTTCTGCCCCTTTGTTAAACCTTATGTACATGTAAGCTTGGGCTAACTGCCCAAGAATTGTGAGTTCGGGGCTCGAAGCCCAAAGCCTGTAAATATTGTTGTTGCTCTTTTGTTGCCTTGCTACTCTGTACCTTCCATGCTTGTTATTTCTTGATTTTGAAAAGAGAATATAACCTTGTTTAATTTTACATTAACTTTAATTTCGTAGTTTGAGACCCGTTCACCCCCGCACCTTCTTTCACCTCTACCTACCACAAAAAAACGGTAACAGTAGGTAACACTTGTCGTGAGGTGGGAGTATATTATAGTTATTTCTGGAGGTTACGTAGGTGCGTCAACCTAACGTCTATATAAGCTGGGTGTATCTTGTAGCGTTAGTCATTATTCAATTGGAAGCAGAGGCCTAAGTTGGTCAGTCAACGAGTGTGAACGAGATGGAGAAGACTCAATTAGTCGTTGGTCATTGAGAGTGTGAGGCCAAAGTTGGTCGGTTACTTAGTTGAAGATACGGACGCAAAGGCTTATCATGGAGTCATAGAAGGATACCACTTGCAATGAAGTCATACCATACAGACGTACCAAGAAGTCATATGATATGGAGAAGAAGCAGTCACCAAATTAGGCGTGACACATCTACAGTAAACACCAGATCAAAGGAATACGTCGTAATTACACTCAAAGTGTTGAAGGTACAGTCAAGTGAAACAGTGAGGGATATATTTTGTATAAAATTGTTAAATGTCCGGTCAAGAAGAATTCAAATTCATGCCTAGTTTCTTTCAGTTGCAATGTCATAATTTCATATTCTCATCTGTTTTTATCGCAGCAGTTCTCACTATTTTATTGAAATTATTTCAAGAATATATTTTGTTCTATCAAATGAATTCATAGTATTATTTCAATGACAGAATTAGCTAACCTCAAATTAAATGGGAAACCGAACGCTAATCTCCTTTTCCCAGAACTTATATGGTATGTTGTCAAAAGTAAGCTTATACCCCACACCCTAGAGATAGTCAAGATTCTCATTTTATTATTGCTGCACTGAGTGGTAGCTGGCGCACATCAAATAACGTATGTGTAAGTAAGTAGGTAAGAAGTAAGTGTGAGTACAAGGTCCGACGATTGTGTATTTTATTTAATAAATATATATTTTCATACTTTTCAATTTAAATGCAGTTTTATATGTTTGTAAATTCATTAAAGGAGTTAGGAACTTTACAATGTGTCGACGCAATGTGGGACTCGAATAAATTCAGATTTATATTTTTGTAAAGCTAGGCTGTTAGTTAGGAACGTACCGAGCTCGATAGCTGCAGTCGTTTAAGTGCGGCCGGTATCCAGTATTCGGGAGATAGTAGGTTCGAATCCCACTGTCGGCAGCCCTGAAAATGGTTTTCCGTGGTTTCCCATTTTTACACCAGGCAAATGCTGGGGCTGTACATTAATTAAGGCCAAGGCCGCTTCCTTCCCACTCTTAGCCCTTCCCTGTCCCATCGTCGCTATAAGACCTATCTGTATCGGTGCGACATAAAGCAACTAGTAAAAAAAAGTTAGGAACGTTTCAACAGGAAAATAAATTGGATTGTGTAGCAATTTACTGATAGAGCCAACGTAAAAGTGTCCACATCAACTCAAACTGGCGATGCGATAGGAAAGACCTCGATGTGTTACTTATGGTTATTGTTGGCGCCCACGGTCACAAATCTCCAATCCAGTCCAGTATTTATCTCCACCTCGACACAAATGCATTCAAAACCCAGAGCCATTTACAGGGAACGGATCGCTCTTTTTTCTCCTAGCCTGGAGGCACCACACAGCCTCTCCTTTGTAACGGCAGAAACTCTGTGGGAAGATTTATGAGGAGGGGGAACCCTTGGAAGGAGTTCCCTGACCTCAGAAGAAGGGGAAGAATAAAAAGCTGATCCGTTTAAAAACAGAAGATGCCTCCCCCATCCACCTGTTGAGAGCTGGGTGGAGGGCGCAAGAGTACTGCAGCAGAACTTGGCCTCCTGAAGGCACTCTTCAAGCGTTAGCAACGCGCACTCCGCAAATAATTTTAAATTGTTCTTCTCAACTGAGCGTGATATGAATAAAGTCTACAGGAATACAGGCTTCTTAATGAGATATAACTTCAACGATATTAAAGCCATGATGCATGTACACAATATGCATCTCTAGTCTACATTGAACATACTTAAGCAGGATTTATATCACATACTTTTCTCTTTCTCTGAAACTGGCATCTGGACTTGACTAAAGAGTTTATACAGGAGAATTACGTTTTATCTACGTATAATATTCTCAAAGATAACGTAGATAATCTACAATTACTTCACCAGATAAACAAGCATATAACGTCTGGAAGTAACATAAATCACTTCATTTATTAACAGATCAAACACAGACCACTGTCTGAACTCGCCTGTAAATATAACATGACAGCTAATTAATAAGACGCAATGTGCAAATACCTGGCGAGAAATGCTTTTCGTTACCGTCAACCAGAAAGTACTACCTAAGTTTAATAGAGAAACCACTTTACTCTTCTCCAAAATCAAATGATCATAAAATATCTCGGTCATGACAATGCATCAAAGGCTGATAATTTCAGATGACCAACAGCCGTAAGATACAGTCTGCGCGGATGCTAGGTAACATTGTCTGGTCATTCATCCGTACCGTACATCACAGCCTGCACGCTTGTTAGGTAACATTGTCTGGTCATTCATCCATACCTTACATCACAGCCTGCACGGTTGTTAGGTAACATTGTGTGACCATCCATCCATACCTTATATCACAGCCTGCACGGTTGTTAGGTAACATTGTGTGACCATCCATCCATACCTTATATCACAGCCTGCACGGTTGTTAGGTAACATTGTGTGACCATCCATCCATACCTTATATCACAGTCTGCACTGTTGTTAGGTAACATTGTGTGACCATCCATCCATACCTTATATCACAGCCTGCACGGTTGTTAGGTAACATTGTGTGACCATCCATCCATACCTTATATCACAGTCTGCACTGTTGTTAGGTAACATTGTGTGACCATCCATCCATACCTTATATCACAGTCTGCACTGTTGTTAGGTAACATTTTGTGACCATCCATCCATACCTTATATCACAGCCTGCACGGTTGTTAGGTAACATTGTGTGACCATCCATCCATACCTTATATCACAGCCTGCACGGTTGTTAGGTAACATTGTGTGACCATCCATCCATACCTTATATCACAGTCTGCACGGTTGTTAGGTAACATTGTGTGACCATCCATCCATACCTTATATCACAGCCTGCACGGTTGTTAGATAATATTATCTGGTCATCCATCCATACCATATATCACAGCCTGCACGGATGCTAGGTAACATTGTGTGGTCATCCATCCATATCTTATATCATAGCCTGCTCGGTTGTTAGGTAACATTGTGTGACCATCCATCCATACCTTATATCACAGCCTGCACGGTTGTTAGGTAACATTGTCTGACCATCCATCCATACCTTACATCACAGCCTGCTCGGTTGTTAGATAACATTATCTGGTCATCCATCCATACCATATATCACAGCCTGCACGGATGCTAGGTAACATTGTGTGGTCATCCATCCATATCTTATATCACAGCCTGCACGGTTGTTAGGTAACATTGTCTGACCATCCATCCATACCTTACATCACAGCCTGCTCGGTTGTTAGATAACATTATCTGGTCATCCATCCATACCATATATCACAGCCTGCACGGATGCTAGGTAACATTGTGTGGTCATCCATCCATATCTTATATCACAGTCTGCACTGTTGTTAGGTAACATTGTCTGGCCATCCATCCATATCTTATATCACAGTCTGCACTGTTGTTAGGTAACATTGTCTGACCATCCATCCATACCTTACATCACAGCCTGCACGGTTGTTAGGTAACATTGTGTGACCATCCATCCATACCTTATATCACAGCCTGCACGGTTGTTAGGTAACATTGTGTGACCATCCATCCATACCTTACATCACAGCCTGCACGGTTGTTAGGTAACATTGTCTGACCATCCATCCATACCTTATATCACACTCTGCACGGTTGTTAGGTAACATTGTCTGGCCATCCATCCATACCTTACATCACAGCCTGCAAAGTTGTTAGGTAACATTGTGTGACCATCCATCCATACCTTATATCACAGTCTGCACGGTTGTTAGGTAACATTGTCTGGCCATCCACCCATACCTTATATCACAGTCTGCACGGTTGCTAAGTAACATTGTTCGGTTATCCATCCATACCTTACATCACAGTCTGCACGGTTGCTAAGTAACATTGTGTGGTCATCCATCCATACCTTATATCACAGTCTGCACGGTTGCTAAGTAACATTGTTCGGTTATCCATCCATACCTTATATCACAGTCTGCACGGTTGCTAAGTAACATTGTTCGGTTATCCATCCATACCTTATATCACAGTCTGCACGGTTGTTAAGTAACATTGTCTGACCATCCATCCACACCTTACATCACAGTCTGCACGGTTGTTAAGTAACATTGTGTGGTCATCCATCCATACCTTATATCACAGTCTGCACGGTTGCTAAGTAACATTGTTCGGTTATCCATCCATACCTTACATCACAGTCTGCACGGTTGCTAAGTAACATTGTGTGGTTATCCATCCATACCTTATATCACAGTCTGCACGGTTGCTAAGTAACATTGTTCGGTTATCCATCCATACCTTATATCACAGTCTGCACGGTTGCTAAGTAACATTGTTCGGTTATCCATCCATACCTTACATCACAGTCTGCACGGTTGTTAAGTAACATTGTCTGACCATCCATCCACACCTTACATCACAGTCTGCACGGTTGCTAAGTAACATTGTGTGGTCATCCATCCATACCTTATATCACAGTCTGCACGGTTGCTAAGTAACATTGTTCGGTTATCCATCCATACCTTATATCACAGTCTGCACGGTTGCTAAGTAACATTGTTCGGCTATCCATCCATATCTTATATCACAGTCTGCACGGTTGTTAAGTAACATTGTCTGACCATCCATCCACACCTTACATCACAGTCTGCACGGTTGCTAAGTAACATTGTGTGGTCATCCATCCATACCTTATATCACAGTCTGCACGGTTGCTAAGTAACATTGTTCGGTTATCCATCCATACCTTATATCACAGTCTGCACGGTTGTTAAGTAACATTGTTCGGCTATCCATCCATACCTTATATCACAGTCTGCACGGTTGCTAAGTAACATTGTTCGGTTATCCATCCATACCTTACATCACAGTCTGCACGGTTGTTAAGTAACATTGTGTGGTCATCCATCCATACCTTATATCACAGTCTGCACGGTTGCTAAGTAACATTGTTCGGTTATCCATCCATACCTTATATCACAGTCTGCACGGTTGCTAAGTAACATTGTTCGGTTATCCATCCATACCTTACATCACAGTCTGCACGGTTGCTAAGTAACATTGTGTGGTTATCCATCCATACCTTATATCACAGTCTGCACGGTTGCTAAGTAACATTGTTCGGTTATCCATCCATACCTTATATCACAGTCTGCACGGTTGCTAAGTAACATTGTGTGGTCATCCATCCATACCTTATATCACAGTCTGCACGGTTGCTAAGTAACATTGTTCGGTTATCCATCCATACCTTATATCACAGTCTGCACGGTTGCTAAGTAACATTGTTCGGCTATCCATCCATATCTTATATCACAGTCTGCACGGTTGTTAGGTAACATTGTGTGACCATCCATCCACACCTTACATCACAGTCTGCACGGTTGTTAAGTAACATTGTGTGGTCATCCATCCATACCTTATATCACAGTCTGCACGGTTGCTAAGTAACATTGTTCGGTTATCCATCCATACCTTATATCACAGTCTGCACGGTTGCTAAGTAACATTGTTCGGTTATCCATCCACACCTTACATCACAGTCTGCACGGTTGCTAAGTAACATTGTTCGGTTATCCATCCATACCTTACATCACAGTCTGCACGGTTGCTAAGTAACATTGTTCGGTTATCCATCCATACCTTACATCACAGCCTGCACGGTTGTTAGGTAACATTGTCTGACCATCCATCCACACCTTACATCACAGTCTGCACGGTTGTTAAGTAACATTGTCTGACCATCCATCCACACCTTACATCACAGTCTGCACGGTTGCTAAGTAACATTGTTCGGTTATCCGTCCATACCTTACATCGCAGCTTGCACGGTTGTTAGATAACGTTGTCTGCTCAATCAAATAGCAAATGTAACAGTAATGAGTGTATAAATGTAAACTAAGGGATCGAGCAGATTGAAATGAGATAAGTGCTGCTCCCTTGTAAACATCCATCATTGTTCAATAACATTTTGATAATGGTGGAGATTAAAGTTTAACGATGTGAAACTGCGTATATGAGCGACGTCTCATTAATTGGCAGAGACCTTGAGGAGACTGTTTCTAATTAAACCAAGTACTGAATCTGCACAAAGAAATCTCACGATTCCACATTCCTAATGAACCCTGTGATTACCAACTTACCGCTGCAGATTGCGACGAATAGTCTGGGCCGTTATTTTTGGCTTTGTAGACCGGCACGCTACCTCACCGTCAGATAGCGGACGTAGGGTGAGGGAACCTTGAGCCAGACCTCAGATCCAGTTGAAAATCCTGACCTGGCCAGGAAGGGAATCACGGACCTCCGCGGGAATGACGAGATAGTGTTGGTCATAGCTGCACCTTTCTCGCCTTCATCCTTCACTCAGCGCAACATTCTTCTTCAATGAATAGCCTCCTTTGTCTGTTCCAAGTGGTCCAGTACCAACCCGTGCTGTTGTGGTGTCGCTAGCACCGTATTCACCAACGCATTTATCTTGTATTCAGCAACATAATTACCTCGAATAATGGATATTATCTCGTCTTTCTTAATGGGTTTACCGTCCAGGGAAGATTTTCCCTCGAACCTAGCGAGGTATCTCAACTGTACCGCCTCAAGGGGAGTGTCCTGGAGTGTGTGACCTTGCGTCTGGTGATACAATTGGGGAGGAGAACCAGTACCTCGTCCAGGTGGATCGCCTGCTTTGCTGAATATCGGCCGTGTGGGGGATGGAAGGTTGGAAGGTACAGACAAGGAAGAGGGAAGGAAGTGGCCGATGCCTGTATTTGGTATCATGCCGTCATTTGGCTGGAGGGGAAGTGGGAAACCACGGATAACTACTTCGAGAATGACTGAGGTGAGAACCGAACCCCCGTTTACCCTCCCAAGGCCGAGTGGACTCTGTTCCAGCCGTTCTACCACTTTTAAAATTTCCTGGCAGAGCCGGGAATCGTACCCGGTCCTCCGGGCGTGACAGCTAATGACACTTACCAGTACACTGGTTTAAAATTTTACCGGAGAAAGGTTGGTCTACCGCCTCAACGGCAGTGTCCTGGAGCGTGAGACTTTGGGTCGGGGGCTACAACTGGAGAGGATGACCAGTACCTCACCCTTGTTGCCTCACCTGCTATGCTGAACAGGGGCCTTGTGGGGGGGGATGGAAGATTGGAAGGGATAGACAAGGAAGGGGGAAGGAAGCGGCCGTGGCCTTAAATTGGGTACCATCCCAGCATTTGTCTGGAGGAGAAGTGGGAAACCACGGAAAACCACGTCGAGAATGGCTGAGGTGGGAATCGAACACTCCTCTACTGAGTTGATCTCCCGAGGGTGAGTGAACCCCGTTCCACCCCGCGCACCACTATTCACCGCAGAAGATTACCAAAGTTAACTTATCGTTTCTGTCTTAATCTGAACCTTGTGCTGTCGCCCTGTAAACTAGTTCGGTGTTTGCAAACAATATTGACAACAAACGAACTACGATGACAAGGGAAGGAGCTGGCCGTGCGGTTAGGGGGTGCAGCTGTGAGATAGTGGGTTCGAACCCCACCGTTGGCAACCCTGCAGATGTTTTTGCGTGTTTTCCCATTTTCACACTAGTCAAGTGTCGACGCGACGTAAAACAAATCGTTAAAAAAAGTTATTGAATTCGGTGGCAGAAAGCATGAACGTAATGGAGAACAAGAAAACAGGGCAATAGGCTACTCCCTGTCGTGTACCGTACAAGGCCTACTTATGTTGGATAACCTAAAGTCAGTGTCACCATAGTCCTCATGTTGGCCGTTTTTTCGCTGCCACCCCCAGAGAAGTGGTGGAACGGGGTTCACTCAGCGTCGGGAGATCAACTCAGTAGAGGAGTGTTTGATTCCCACCTCAGCCATTCTCGACGTGGTTTTCCGTGGTTTCCCCACTTCTCCTCCAGACAAATGCTGGGATGGTACCTAATTTAAGGCCACGGAAGCTTCCTTCGCCCTTCCTTGTCTATCCCTTCCAATCTTCCATCCCCCCCCCCCCCACAAGGCCCCTGTTCAGCATAGGTGGTGAGGCAAGAGTTGTATCCGCCAACCCAAACTCTCACGCTCCAGGACACTGCCCTCTAGGCGGTAGAAGTGGGATCCTCTCTGAGTCCGAGCGAAAACCAACCCTGGAGAGAAAGAAAGTGTTATCTCAGCTGTAAACGAAAACCGAAACTTTTACTCGCGAGGGTGACTTGAAAAGCAAGCCTACTGACCGACTGCCGCGAGTACGCATGGTCTAGCATGAGCAATGTGAGTTCAGTGCTTGAAACACTGACAAGTCCAACAGAGCATTTGTTTTCCGTCGGATATTGAGGAATATGTGATTTGTCAGCCTTGTTCCTATTTACTATCCTCACCGAGTGAGATGGCTGTGCGGTTAGGGTCGCGCAGTGTCAGCTTGTATTCGGGAAATACTGGGTTGGAACCCCACCGTTGGCAGGCCTGAAGAAGGTTTTCCGTGCTTTACCATTTTCGCACCTTCCTATCTTTTCCACCTTCCGTCGCAGAAAACCATCGACGTGTTTGTCGACGTTAAACAAACAATACCTCATTTGTGGCACCTGTTAATAATAGAGTGAATAACTATGACCACGACTTGACCAAGTACGTAGTGCCTCGCACTGCACGCACAGTGTGCGCTAGACACGACACAATCCCGTCCTGACTCAACCGCCTGGCACAGGTGGATACAGCACCAAGGTCCTCGTATATTCATACTCAGGGACAAATGAGCTGCAGGTGGATCCCCCCCCCCTCACTCATGTGCCAACCGTCACCGCCCGGAACAAGCGCTGCGCTAGACCGCACCTGCCGTACCAGATTTGTTACACTCATTTGTTATAATAAAACACGGTATAATTTTAATATAATTTGAAGTTTTTACACTTACCGTTGCTAGTTTATGCCTCATTTACTGAACGTTATACAGTATCTTAAGTAAGACATGCCAACTGGCTCCTCCCTCTCATTTACCTCTTAGCTCTTACCCTCCATGGGAGACGGCATCACTGTCCTCCATTCACCACAAATGACCCTGACCCCGTACAGTAAGGTCAACCTGAGTGGCTCAGACGATGGAGCGCTGGCCCAACATGGCTCAGTCAGCCTCGTGTCCGTAGATTTACTGGCACGTAAAATAACAAAATTCCGGGCACCTTCAATCAATGTCTACTGATCTGCATTTAGGACAGTCGCCTAGGTGACAGATTTGCTGTGTGTTGTTTTCGTAGCCGTTTCTTAAATGATTGCAAAGAAATTGGAAATGTATTGAACGTCTCCCTTGGTAAGTTATTCTGGTCCCTAACACCTCTTCCTATAAACGAGTATTTACCTCAGTTTGTCCTGTCGAACTCTAACTTAATCTTCATATTGTGATCTTTCCTACATTTAAAGACACGAATCAAACTTATTCGTCTACTAATGTCATGCCACACCATCTCTCCTCTGACAGCTCGGAACATACTACTTAGTCGAGCAGCTCGTCTCCTTTCTCCCAAGTCTTCCCAGCCCAAACTTTGCAACATTTTTGTAACGCTACTCTTTTGTCGGAAATCACCCAGAACAAATCGAGCTTTCTTTCTTTGGATTTTTTCCAGTTCTTGAATCAAGTAATCCTGGTGAGGGTCCCCTACACTGGAATCGTACTCTAATTGGGGTCTTACCAAAGACTTATATGTCCTCTCCTTTATATCCTTACTACAATCACTTGCCGTCTCCGAAAACCGAAAAAGTAGTTAGTGGGACGTAAAAAATTATTAATAATAAAAATGGATGGCCAGTGTAGGTTACGAGGATGGGGAGAAATGTACCAAGAAAGTGAAAGACTAATTGAGTGAATGGACGATAAGAGTCTTGGCAGTTCAGTTTCAGCGCGGGTGAGGCCGTGAGCCCCTTGTTGGGGTTGGTTGGTTAGCTCTACCCTTTCCTTCTAATGCAGGCTCATGTGCACTTCCGAAAGTGGAAATCTCGTTTCTGAAATGTTCGAACCAACCCCTCGGCCAGTGAATGTGGCTTCAGTCTGTCGAAAACACGACTTATAACAATAAGTCTGTGTTAGTGTCGGCATCCATCAATAAACTGGACTTCACCAGCTCACAAAAAGTGAATGGTTATTTACATCTTGTTAAACTTAATAGAAAAGAAAGAAAATCTGTCACATGAAGAACTTAATACCGCCGTGGTCGGAAGAGAACAAGAATTGGTCAAGAGAGGTCGGGCAGTAAAGGTGAAAGTGAGGTGCCTGGCAAAAGTACGTGTAAGGGATCTCTTTCTTTTTTAACGTTGAAAACATGTCTTAGCAGAGACCTTACTATGAAAAACGTAGAACTCCTCAATTGTGGCGAAGGTTCAAGAGCCCGGAAAGGAGCAAATCACTTCCGGCTTTAAACCGCTCGATTTCCTTTTGATTCAAAACCGAACCAAATGAAGTCATTTACACTCTGTAATGTGTTCCTTGGTTCAATACCCTGAGGCATGTTTTGAAAAACGTCCACAGCAAATTTGGTTTGCATTGCCTCACATTAGCGCTCGTAGTGGCAGAAAAAGGCAACGTGATAACGATGATAAAGAAAACAAATAAACAATATACTAAAGTTCGTAGCTCATGTCTCTAGGATGTTTTCAACACAGAGTTGCTTGTCTGAACTGCGGATTTTCGCTAACACATTGAATATTTTCATTGTTGCGAGTATATGAAAGGATATGAAAGAGTTGGAAGGTACCGGACGCGGTCTTAATTAACGTACAGCCCTAACATTTGCCTGGTGTGAAGATGGATAGCCATCTTGTGTAGTTTGAGAGACAGAAGTATCGCGGTATCATATGTTCCCCGTATTTAAAATCTCAACGGAGGTCGCCGTCCGGCCGTAAAACATACTCATCTCATCCCGATCCCATCGTAGCATGTCCTTTCGATTTAGAATACGCCTGTATTTCGCATCTTAACAAACACGACATTTTAAAATCCTAGGCAACTCGAGCCACCGTACGGTGCTGCCATCTTCAGGTACCAGCACGTCCTCCGAGGTGTCATTTGCTTCGCCTCAGCGATTGCTAGAGTTACAGGAAAAATATTGCAATATTTCAAAATTACTCTTTCTTTATTTCGCAAGAAAGATCGCCACATGTGGACACTAATTGCCTTCAAAATGATCGAAAACGCACTGGAGACGATAGAACAGCGGCAAAATGATTATCGGCACCTTATCAAAGTTACATGACCGCAGTTCGAACTCATGGTCTTCTTCTTAAGAGATGAAGATGGGATAAGCCACTGACTTTTACACGATTATTTTGAAATCGTGGGAGATGTGAGAACATTCCCTTACCGGGGGCACGACTCTTGCGCTGCCTGTACCGTAACAGGTGGATGGGACGAGGGTGTCTCCCTACAGCACACACGGCTGAGGGGAGCCCCCACACCGTGTCCCACAAGTTTGTAACGCCTTCGCTGGTCCAGTCTTCTAGCTGTATCGACGAAGAAATATTTCGACGTCTAGTTATCTCCCAGAACGTGTTCTACAGCCTCACCATTGTTGTTTGACAGACGAGTCATCCAACAATATTTGAACAACTTTGGCTTTTCCAACGGGTATTAAACACAGGGAATGAGCCCAGATATGTCGGTACATTTATCGGCACGTGTAAAAACTCCCGCGGGACAAAATTCCGGCACCACGACGTCTGCCAAAACCGTAAACGTACCTGTGGCGGCGCGTGGATAAAGCATCTGGGGCTTCACTGCTGTCGAAAGTAACGTGCTGAGATTTATTGTTACTTGATGGTTACATATATGTAAAATAGTGATAATGCTTAATTAGAAACGCGAGTTTCCTTTGAAGGGACACGACTACAGCTCGAAGAAGTTACCAAAACAATAAAGATGAAAGACAGAGAATATGAGGTGCTGTTACTTAAAGCTAATCCAATTTACTCTGATTTTGGAGACGTTGCTTGCGTACAAATAACTTCTTCAAGAATGTGTTACGTAGACTACTGTTGTTTATGTATTGACGTATTTTGCTGCTTACTTTTCATATAACACGTATTACTAACGAAAACCTCCAGGGGCTCTCAACATGCGAGCGTGGGTTGGCGATCACGGGGACCTTATCTGAGTCCTTGCATTGATTCCACGTACTTGCACCAGGCTCCTCACTTTCATCAATCCTATCCGACCGCCCTTGATCATGTCTTGTTTTTTTCCGACCCCGACGGTATTAGAGCACTCGAGGCCCAGGGAGACTTTCATTTTCACGTCCTTCGTGGCTTTGTCTTTCTTTGACCGACACCTTCATTTTCGAAGTGAAGGATCCCTTGCAGTTTTTCTCTATGATTAGTGTTATATAGAGGATGGCTGCCTACTGGTACTTCCTCTTAAAACAATCACCACTTACTAATGAAACGTTTCGTTTATTACATAAACTTAGGCTAGGTACGCCTATTGATGCTACACAAAACGTAGTTACCAAAATATCCTGGCTCATTGCGGTTAATTACATCAGAATTTCAAAATCGTCAAATTAAAACCCCTCCAAAACCTACCACATATGGCAAACTTTAACCGCGCGCTCTGACAGTGCTTCGGCTAATTTCGGAACTGCTCGATGTAACTCGTGTCTATCGCTGGTCCAGTCGCCAGCGATTCCTGGGCTATGTTTTCCCTGCTCCTCACAGCCCCTCGCCTTGTGCACCCTCCTTACGTCTCACGGCCACGCTCCCAAAGACCTGAAATTGAACCTCTTCGCTGGTTTCGAAGAGCAACAGAGTGTTGATGTCAAAATACCGCTACGCGCTTGGATATACAGAGGTTATTAAAGGGATAGGCTTTAATAAACCATTTTACATAGATTTATCTATTTCTAGGGGTTCACTGAACTACTGAACATACAGAACGCACCGCCACTGCTTAGTGGTGATTAACATTACAGTTATCATCATTGTTGATGAGTAAATTATGTATTATATTAATCATAGCTAAAAGGAGTCTCACTCCTTGGTCAGAGTCGAGACCTTCAGTTCAGAGGGTCACCGGTTCGATTCCAGGTCGGGTCGAGGATTTTAATCGCAGCCGATTAACTCTTCTCCCTCGGGGACTGGGTGATTGAGTTTGTTCCTAGCCTCTCCTCTTCATATTTAGACAACATACCCCTCTAATAATCACCACAGACGTTCAATAGTAATTATTACATTCCTCCATGTAGGGTTGGCGTCAGGAAAGGCATCCAGGCGTAAAACAGGGCCAATTCCGCATTTGGGACTCAGTTGGCATCCGCGACCCGCACAAGGTGTGGAGAAGGCGATAGAAGAAGAATCATAGCTAAAACAAATTGAATTCGCTCATTACAGTGTTCTAGAAAGGTGCTATTTCTGGTATGAAAATGTGTAATTTTAAAGGAATTTGCATTGTTAAATTCAAAAATGAAATCAGAATTGCGCTTTTTGCGGTAGTTTTCCATTAATCGGAACATACAGTGGCATCATTGTTATATGGTACTTTTATAAAAACATAAATACACTGACTGACTGACAGAGCAAATGCAACACCAAAAAGGAGTGGTCAGAACTTTATGCCAATTGCAGGGTAGACTGACGTCACTGAGGTATGCTCATGATGTGAAATGCGCCGCTGTGCTGCGCACGTAGCGAACGATAAATGGGACACGGCGTTGGCGAATGGCCCACTTCGTACCGTGATTTCTCAGTGTGGTGTAGGTTGGAGTGTGCGTGACGCGTGACGTGGTGGTTGGTATGGGTAGGTGTCGTGTTGTATTTTAGATAAAGTATGTACGCTCAGAATATGATCTCGCCATGCACCAGAATGGGAATGGTAAGACAATGCACCAAGAAAAACACAAGGGATAAACCAGGATATAAATGTCCGTCCGTGCACAAGTTCACAGGTAGTTTTCAATTTTCAAGGTAAAAGGTTTTCAGCAGAGCGCATAAATGGAAGCTTTTTCACTGAGTCCATATATTCAGAGGAACCGAGGTAGGTACAAATTTCGTGAGGGCAAGGAAAGGCGTACGACAACAAAAAAAGGGGAAAGAAGAAACATTTTTAAGCCAAAGAAAACAACAATCATCCAAAGGTCAGTTAGTTCTGATTTCCAAAAGAGAAAAAGCAGATGGGACAACCATGTTAATTTTCAAAGAGAACAGCTAGACTCGAGACCTTCAATAATAATACAACCTCTTTTACATGAGGAGTGTCCTACACAAGGAAACCAGAAATTTACGTATGAACACGAAAAAACATTAAAATTTGAAAGACATATGGGCCACTGTACAATAATACATGTAGAAGAAAAAAAAGGGGCGGAAGGGATGCGGAATAGGAAGGTGGGGAAAGGGGAGGGACGTGAAAGAAAACGGTACCAATGGCTGCCAACAGGGATTTGGAAAATAGGACCAGCCAGTATCGATGAAATTCCAAAATAGCAAACAGAAGCTAGGTGATAGTTCAATTGATTCTATTCATGCGTTTGCTCGGGAAAACAGTTGAATTTCAATGGTTCATATCGCAGCAATCACTTGACGTATCACAAAGTCCAACATCGGAGTGAGATGGTAAAGTAATTGCAAAGTAAGGTACCGCTATCAATAGCTGCAGTTAGCTTATTATCAACATGAACTGTCATTGGTAGCCAGTAACGGCAATTTGAAAATTAAGAAAGTGCAGCATTAAAAGAAAGTTCAAAGAACAACATGGAAATGAAATAAATTAAAGTTTTCGCTCACCCGTCCAGCAGTCGTAGCTTTTCAATGGTACACAAAAGCACATTTTAAAAGAAACATTGCACACAGTCCAGCTGGTAGCAAAATAAAACCAAGTCCTCCCTCCACACAAATCGTCGTATTCATCCCAACTCGCTGCTCAAGCCCAGAGCAGGCCAATTTATATTCAAGTAGAAGCGTCCAGAAGGGACGAGAGCATACAGTACCCAACGCGCAGCGAAGCGGTAGGGGAAGGAAAGAGGGAGGGTAAGCAGCACGAGCAGTTGAAGCTGGACGGGCGAAGAGAGCACAGGCAGGTTAGTAGCGGCATATGCAGCGTAGTAAACGTAGAATCCATAAAACAGTAGAAAAATTCGGAGTACGTTATATACTCCCAGCAGCCGGAGAAATCCGAAGGATTGGGTGTAAAAGCGACGAAAGTCCATTGATGCTCCAGAGGGGCGCCGAACTCAGGAACACGAAGAGAGTGTCGTCGTCGAGGAGGCAAAAACAAGAAGCAAGAACAGGCATGAGTTACAAGTAAGAAGAGAAGAGAAAAAAAGGGAGGGGCAGAGGGGAGGGGAATAAAAGAGAAAGAACGATCCGGATCGAAAAAGGGAGGGAGGAGACAAGAAAAGGAAAGGGGCTACAAAAAAAAGTTTTACAATAAAAGTTACAATATGTATATATAAGTGGCCGTACAAAAATTTTACAAAAAGGTTAAGTAAATGAAAGTACAATGACAGAGGAGTATTTAATAAGATGGTGTCCCATAAAAAAAGAAACCCATCAGGGGAAATGATCGATGGGGGAGCCGGAGGAAGCGACGAAGTGTGTGGAGGGAGCATGACCGGGTGAGCGAAAAAAAAGCAAAGATATGAACCACAGAAAAAAAAGAGAAAGAAAAAGGGGGGGGGGACATGGGTGAACAAACGCAAGTCAAGAAAAAACAATAGTACACTAGGAAAAAAAGATGAAATGAAGTATAAATTGTCCATCCCTGCGGCAAGCCAAGGGGTTAAGCGGAGAACTTTTTTAAGAGGGAAAAATGAGCCTTACGAATATCATTAGGATTGTCCAAGGATTGCAACAAAGCTGTAACAGGGGACGGAAAAGAAAGAATGCGAAAGGGCCCAAGCCAACGGGGAGAAAGCTTAGCAGATAAGTGTTGAGAGGAGGAACTGATGGGATGGTTTTTGAAGAGAACTAAATCCAAAGGTTTGAAGGTGGGAGAGCGAACGCGAGAATTGTAAGTTTTTTTATGGAGGTCTCTGGCTTGAAACAACTTTTTGAGAGCATCTTGCAAATGATCAGGGGTGAGAAGATGAGATGGAGTGTTCAACAAGGAGGACAAATCCCATGTCAAAGAGAGAGAGGTGTGTAATTCACGGCCTAAAAATAATTTAGCCGGAGTATAAGAGGTTGAATTATGAACAGTAGCGTTTGATGCCAAGGCAAAATAAGGCTATTCGGCATCCCAAGTCCGGTGATCATGTGAATGAAAAATAGATAGAAGGGATTTTAGATTACGATGATAACGCTCAACGATGTTAGCTTGAGGGTGGTAGGGGGAAATATTGATTTTCTTAATCCCATGAGAAAAACAAAAATTATAGAAGAGTTTAGAGGTGAAAACAGTAGCATTATCAGACACCAACATTTTAGGAATTCCAGTGATGGGGAAAATTTGGGTAGATAGTAAGTTAATAATTATCTGGGAAGAAATAGTTCGTAAAGGACGAAGAACAATAAATTTAGAAAAACCATCGAGTAAGGTGAAAATATAAGAGTTAGATTTCGACGATTTTACAAGAGGTCCCACAATATCAACATAGAATTTCTCAGCAGGGTAAGTAGGGGGGGAGGCAGCATAATTACCATAGGGCTGATGATTGGGGGGCTTATGTTTCTGACACAAGTCACATAAGCGGACCCACGAATATACCTCTTTCCGCATCTGAGGCCAAAAGAACTGAGAAGCAAGACGAGCATAAGTTTTAGACATGCCAAAATGACCCCCAACAGGGGATCCATGGAAATACTGAAAAACCATTTGTCGGAGACTGGAAGGGAGAACGAGACGAGGAGTGGCGCGCGGAGTAGGTTTGAAAATTAAAAGCTGATTGTGGAGACGAAAGGGGCCAGAATAATCGGGAGAAGAAAGATCTTGACATAGTTGTTGACAATAAGGATCAAGTTTTTGATGATCAAGACATGATTGAAAGGAAAGGGGAAAATTGATAAGGGAAGAAATAGAAGTAACAGAGTTGATAGGAAGTTGATTAAGCTCAGAAAGATGAGATGAAGTATCATCAAAAAGCCGAGATAGCGCGTCAGCAACAGAATTATGATACCCGGAAACGAACTTAAGAGAAAATTTGAAACGGGATAGGCGAAGCAACCATCTACCGGTACGTCCAATTTTGGGGGCATTCTGTAATAACCAAGAAAGGGCCTGGTTATCAGTACTAACTAAGAATTCGCGATGGTCTAAGTACTCCGCAAAATGCTCAATGGAAAGAATGAGAGCTAAAGCCTCCCTTTCATACACAGAATATTTACGTTCAACGGGGGTAAGAAGACGACTGAAATAAGCAACAGGTAAAGTTTGATCGTTCTTCGTCTGTTGGAGAACAGCACCTATGGCAACATCGGAGGCGTCAGTGGAAAGTTCAAATTTAAAA
This sequence comes from Anabrus simplex, assembly GCF_040414725.1. Taxonomy (NCBI): domain Eukaryota; kingdom Metazoa; phylum Arthropoda; class Insecta; order Orthoptera; family Tettigoniidae; genus Anabrus; species Anabrus simplex. The sequence continues at coordinate 127,359,382 of NC_090275.1, read as the reverse complement.
TCAAAATCAGGGATTTGCAAAAGAGGGGCCTGAGAGAGCTTAGATTTTAACGTATCAAAGGCGGTTTGTTGAAGAGAAGACCAATGAAATTTGATACCTTTACGTTTAAGCAGATTGAGGGGTTCGGAAAGTAAAGAAAAATTGGGAATATATTTGGCATAAAAACCAATCATCCCAAGAAAAGAACGTAATTGCTTAAGATTAGAGGGAGGAGGTATTTTGTGAATGGCAGAAACTCTTTCAGGGTCGACAGCCACCCCCTGTGAACTTAAGATGTGACCCAAAAATTTAATAGATGTCTGGGCGATAAGGACCTTAGAAGTGTTGACAGTTAAGCCGACTGAGCGGAGGCGAGTCAATACTTCACGAACATGGTGTAAATGGGTTTCAAAATCTGAAGAATAAATAAGAATATCATCAATAAAAGGAAATAAGTATTTATATTTTATATCAGCAAACAAGGAATCCACAAACCGCTGCATAATTTGTGAGCCAAGATTCAAACCGAAAGGGACTTTTTTGAATTGATATAGTCCATTCGGGGTAATAAAAGCCGTATAGCGAGAACTAACGTCATCTAAAGGAATTTGATTATAAGCCGAATTTAAATCAAAGATGGTAAAAAACTGAGCATTTGAAAAATGTTGAAAAGCAGATTGCAATTTTGGCATGGGATAGGCATCATAGAGGATGCGAGAATTTAATTTTCTATAGTCCACTATAAAACGAGAGGATCCATCGGGTTTATCGACGATGAAAGCGGGAGAGGCATAATTAGAAGATGATGGAATAATCGTCTCAGTTTGAAGCATTTGGTCAACTAAGGAATTCAAAATTTTCATGCGAGGGGGGCTCAAAAAATAAGGAGAAGAACGAACCGGGGTAGGATCAGTAAGATCAATGTGAGCAGAAAAATTTTTAACGGTGCCCAAAGTGGGGGTAATGACATCGGAAAATTCTTCAAGTAAGGACTGAACGCGGTCAGAATGAACAGAATTTATAGGTAAACATGTAGAGGGATGAGAAAGAGGGAAGTCAAAACTATGAACCAATGGAATAGACTTAGAGGAAAAATGAAAGGAGACCGTAGAGTTGACCGAATCCAATATAAGTCCAGTATGGGAAAAAAAATCAAAACCTAAAATAATAGGTGATGATAAGGTCTGAACAACCAAAAAGGTAAAAGGCCAAGAAAAATCTTGAATCTTAATATTCAAAGAAATAGCACCAACGATTTCTAAAGGTTGATTGCAGGCAGAAAGACAACGTACAGTAGAGGGAGAATAGGAGAGCTGGGGACATAAAGATTGCAAAGATTGAAAAAATGGCAAACTAACAAGAGAAACAGCAGCCCCAGAATCTAACAAAGCAAGAGAGGGTAGGTTATTAACGGTGACGAGAACATAAGAGGTCGGAGGTAGGAAAGAGGTAGAACAAGGCGAAAAGAAAGAAGAGGTGAAGGGAATGGGTGAAATCATAGAGGTAGGACGAGGTGTCTGAAGAGTGTGGGAAGGCAGATTTTCCCCATGAATACGCCGACTGCCTAGCGGCGAGGGGGAAAGGCGTTTCCCACAGGCAGAGTGGTGCAAAACTTAGAAATATGACCCGGTCCTTTACAGCGAAAATAGACAATGGGGGAACGAACATTAGAAGGACGCAGAGCAGAAGATGATGTGGAGGAAAAGGAAGACGGAATAGGCGGTGGTGGAACGGAAGAATAGTAAGAAGTATCGCTTAACGCAGACAAAGCATGAGATTGAGCCAGATTATATAATTGAAGCATAGAAGTTGGAGGGTTCAGTGCATTAAAAAGTTGTCGAAAGGAGGGAGTAGCATAAAACTGAACAATCGAAATTAATTCAGCAACATTATGGGCAATATTTAGTACATCACTATAAGTAGTGATAGAATCTAAATAATCATGTGCGGATTCAGTCGGAAGTTGGTGACGACGAATGAACTCGGTACTGAGTTTAAAACGTATCTCATAAGGCAAAAAATAATTATGAATAGCATTACGTAACTCATACCAGGTGGAAAAATGAGACATGTTATCCAACCAAAATTTAGAAAAAAAACCCGTGGTCTTAGCGGATAACAAACCAAGCATTTGAGGAAAAGAGGCTAAATTAAGGTTGAGAAATTTACGAACAGAGAAAAGCCACATAGTAAGGTTACGAGGATCAGTCGCTATTAACTGCGGAACCTGAAGTAAAGATTGTTTGATAATATGAACATTCAAGGAACTGTCAACAGCACTAAGTTGGGGAGTGGATGGAGAAGAATGGGGGCCTAAATCCGGAGCCATGTTGTGATGGTGAGAAAACGGGAAAGATTTGTGATCAGAAAACGGGTTAGTGGATGAAGGAGTCGAAGGATAAGAGAAGGAACTCGGAGGAGTAGAAATATAAAAAGAAATCAAGTCATTGACGGGAGGGTTAGGCAAAGAAAGATTATGATAAGTAGGAGGGGGAGAAGAATTGTCGTCACCCAAAGGGAAATTATCAGAGAAGCATGCCATAATGGAAAATTTGCTAAAAGAAATGGAATAATGAGAGAAAAAGGTCTGCTACCATTTGTGGTGTAGGTTGGAGTGTGCGTGACGCGTGACGTGGTGGTTGGTATGGGTAGGTGTCGTGTTGTATTTTAGATAAAGTATGTACGCTCAGAATATGATCTCGCCATGCACCAGAATGGGAATGGTAAGACAATGCACCAAGAAAAACACAAGGGATAAACCAGGATATAAATGTCCGTCCGTGCACAAGTTCACAGGTAGTTTTCAATTTTCAAGGTAAAAGGTTTTCAGCAGAGCGCATAAATGGAAGCTTTTTCACTGAGTCCATATATTCAGAGGAACCGAGGTAGGTACAAATTTCGTGAGGGCAAGGAAAGGCGTACGACAACAAAAAAAGGGGAAAGAAGAAACATTTTTAAGCCAAAGAAAACAACAATCATCCAAAGGTCAGTTAGTTCTGATTTCCAAAAGAGAAAAAGCAGATGGGACAACCATGTTAATTTTCAAAGAGAACAGCTAGACTCGAGACCTTCAATAATAATACAACCTCTTTTACATGAGGAGTGTCCTACACAAGGAAACCAGAAATTTACGTATGAACACGAAAAAACATTAAAATTTGAAAGACATATGGGCCACTGTACAATAATACATGTAGAAGAAAAAAAAGGGGCGGAAGGGATGCGGAATAGGAAGGTGGGGAAAGGGGAGGGACGTGAAAGAAAACGGTACCAATGGCTGCCAACAGGGATTTGGAAAATAGGACCAGCCAGTATCGATGAAATTCCAAAATAGCAAACAGAAGCTAGGTGATAGTTCAATTGATTCTATTCATGCGTTTGCTCGGGAAAACAGTTGAATTTCAATGGTTCATATCGCAGCAATCACTTGACGTATCACAAAGTCCAACATCGGAGTGAGATGGTAAAGTAATTGCAAAGTAAGGTACCGCTATCAATAGCTGCAGTTAGCTTATTATCAACATGAACTGTCATTGGTAGCCAGTAACGGCAGTTTGAAAATTAAGAAAGTGCAGCATTAAAAGAAAGTTCAAAGAACAACATGGAAATGAAATAAATTAAAGTTTTCGCTCACCCGTCCAGCAGTCGTAGCTTTTCAATGGTACACAAAAGCACATTCTAAAAGAAACATTGCACACAGTCCAGCTGGTAGCAAAATAAAACCAAGTCCTCCCTCCACACAAATCGTCGTATTCATCCCAACTCGCTGCTCAAGCCCAGAGCAGGCCAATTTATATTCAAGTAGAAGCGTCCAGAAAGGACGAGAGCATACAGTACCCAATGCGCAGCGAAGCGGTAGGGGAAGGAAAGAGGGAGGGTAAGCAGCACGAGCAGTTGAAGCTGGACGGGCGAAGAGAGCACAGGCAGGTTAGTAGCGGCATATGCAGCGTAGTAAACGTAGAATCCATAAAACAGTAGAAAAATTCGGAGCACGTTATATCAGCCGACAGTCATTGTAGAACGTGTTGTCGTGTGCCACAGGACACGTGTATAGCTAAGAATGCCAGGCCGCCGTCAACGGAGGCATTTCCAGCAGACAGACGACTTGACGAGGGGTATGGTGATCGGGCTGAGAAGGGCAGGTTGGTCGCTTCGTCAAATCGCAGCCGATACCCATAGGGATGTGTCCACGGTGCAGCGCCTGTGGCGAAGATGGTTGGCGCAGGGACATGTGGCACGTGCGAGGGGTCCAGGCGCAGCCCGAGTGACGTCAGCACGCGAGGATCGGCGCATCCGCCTCCAAGCGGTGGCAGCCCCGCACGCCACGTCAACCGCCATTCTTCAGCATGTGCAAGACACCCTTGCTGTTCCAATATCGACCAGAACAATTTCCCGTCGATTGGTTGAAGGAGGCCTGCACTCCCGTCGTCCGCTCAGAAGACTACCATTGACTCCACAGCATAGACGTGCACGCCTGCCATGGTGCCGGGCTAGAGCAACTTGGATGAGGGAATGGCCGAACGTCGTGTTCTCCGATGAGTCACGCTTCTGTTCTGTCAGTGATAGTCACCGCAGGCGAATGTGGCGTCGGCGTGGAGAAAGGTCAAATCCGGCAGTAACTGTGGAGCGCCCTACCGCTAGACAACGTGGCATCATAGTTTGGGGCGCTATTGCGTATGATTCCACGTCACCTCTAGTGCGTATTCAAGGCACGTTAAATGCCCACCGCTACGTGCAGCATGTGCTGCGGCCGGTGGCACTCCCGTACCTTCAGGGGCTGCCCAATGCTCTGTTTCAGCAGGATAATGCCCGCCCACACACTGCTCGCATCTCCCACAGGCTCTACGAGGTGTACAGATGCTTCCGTGGCCAGCGTACTCTCCGGATCTCTCACCAATCGAACACGTGTGGGATCTCATTGGACGCCGTTTGCAAACTCTGCCCCAGCCTCGTACGGACGACCAACTGTGGCAAATGGTTGACAGAGAATGGAGAACCATCCCTCAGGACACCATCCGCACTCTTATTGACTCTGTACCTCGACGTGTTTCTGCGTGCATCGCCGCTCGCGGTGGTCCTACATCCTACTGAGTCGATGCCGTGCGCATTGTGTAACCTGCATATCGGTTTGAAATAAACATGAATTATTCATCCGTGCCGTCTCTGTTTTTTCCCCAACTTTCATCCCTTTCGAACCACTCCTTCTTGGTGTTGCATTTGCTCTGTCAGTCAGTGTAAATAGTTGGCAACATTAACTTTACTAATTCTGACATTGATGTTGTTGTTCAGATAGTCTCGCAATCACAATGAGAATGCAATGATTTCTACCTTATTTGGCTTCTACCAACTGAGTATTCTCTACTTTAGTATTTCTATGTCAAAGAAAAGCGAGCCTGGGTATGGAACCTACCTTCCTTACCTATTAGAACATCGCCATGAGATCTTTCTCTTGGGTCGTCTATGGGTTCTTCGTCACTTGCTTAGATAAGAAGCTGGTTTCAGTAATTTTAAATATGTACTAAATGGGAGGAGTCGAATCAAAAGAAATGGATATTTATTCATTATTGACGATGAGGTCGTAGAAACTTATGACATTATTATCATCCCTAAACAATGAACTCAGTCTTGTCCATTAAAAAAATAATAACAATAATAATGATGATGACATACACTAGCTTTGGAGACCTTAATTCAACTGCCTGAGGGGCATCCTTACTACAAACCACTGTCTTAATTTAGGAATGAAATGAGGAAAATCTGGAGGTCGCTAAGATCGGTTTCCATGTGAGACTGCATGTACCACCATAAAGATTCGTGATGATGCAGTCCCCGTAGCACGAGCTCTGGACTCTTGGTATGATTAAGGCAGTCCAATCGGTATGTGCCACACAGTGGTTGTACAGCATGGACCCTTAATTGAATCGATGTGACCTGCTACTATGTCATGGGCCGACGTCTAACTTTGTGATTTACGTTAGAGTCATTTTGGATGATGACCGCAAGGAAAATGATGCTACAGTATAATGGCAGATGGCCCTAATCCAAGTCACTGAGTTTGATGACCCCATGACCATCCAAATTTCTAAGCTGAAGGCTGAACACAATTAAGTTACAGTAGTTAATAACCAATGTTTTCACGTTAATAAATCCCCAGCACATCTGATGCTCAACAAATAAAAAATAAAAAAATAATAATAATAACAACAAACGCTCAGAACACTCGTGTCAGTGAAGTCCCTTTGTCATCGGACATGTCCCCTTAATCGTTACGTTAATAAGTTGAGACTTCCCAGCAAATAAAACTAAGATTTCCAGAATGAATTTCAAGTTAGTCACTTGGTTTTAAGCTATTCTCAAATACGATTTCACATACATACATACATACATACATACATACATACATACATACATACATACATACATACATACATACATACATACATACATACATACATACATACATACATACATACATACATACATACATACATACATTATCATTATAGACTGTTATGCCTTTCAGCGTTCAGTCTGCAAGCCTCTGAGAATTTACTAAACGTCGCCACAATTCTCGATTTGCAACTAGTGTTGTGGCTTCATTTAGTTCTATACCTCTTATCTTTAAACCGTTAGAAACAGAGTCTAACCATCGTCGTCTTGGTCTCCCTCTACTACTCCTACCCTCCATAACAGAGTCCATTATTCTCCTACGCAACCTATCCTCCTCCATTCGCCTCACATGACCCCACCACCGAAGCCGGTTTATGCGTACAGCTTCATCCATCGAGTTCATTCCTAAATTAGCCTTTATCTCCTCATTCCTAGTTCTCTCCTGCCATTGTTCCCACCTGTTTGTACCAGCAATCATTCTTGCTACTTTCATGTCTGTTACTTCTAACTTATGAATAAGATATCCTGAGTCCACCCAGCTTTCGCTCCCATAAAGCAAAGTTGGTCTGAAAACAGACCGATGTAAAGATAGTTTCGTCTGGGAGCTGACTTCCTTCTTACAGAATACTGCTGATCGCAACTGCGAGCTCACTGCATTAGCTTTACTACACCTTGATTCAATGTCACTTACTATATTACCATCCTGGGAAAACACACAACCTAAATACTTGAAATTATCGACCTGTTCTAGCTTTGTATCATCAATCTGACATTCAATTCTGTTGGATTTCTTACTTACTGACATCAATTTAGTCTTCGAGAGGCTAATTTTCATACCATACTCATTGCACCTGTTTTCAAGTTCCAAGATGTTAGACTGCAGGCTTTCGGCACAGTCTGCCATTAAGGCCAAGTCGTCAGCATAGGCCAGGCTGCTTGTTGCATTTCCACCTAACTGAATCCCTCCCTGCCATTTTATACCTTTCAGCATATGATCCATGTAAACTACAAACAGCAAAGGTGAAAGATTACAGCCTTGTCTAACTCCTGTAAGTACCCTGAACCAAGAACTCATTCTACCATTAATTCTCACTGAAGCTCAATTGTCAACATAAATGCCTTTGATTGACTTTAATAATCTACCTTTAATTCCATATTCCCCCAGTATGGCGAACATCTTTTCCCTCGGTACCCTGTCATATGCTTTCTCTAGATCTACGAAACATAAACACAACTGCCTATTCCTCTCGTAGCATTTTTCAATTACCTGGCGCATACTGAAAATCTGATCCTGACAGCCTCCCTGTGGTCTGAAACCACATTGGTTTTCATCCAACTTCCTCTCAACGACTGATCGCACCCTCCCTTCCAAGATGCCAGTGAATACTTTGCCTGGTATACTAATCAATGATATACCTCGATAGTTGTTGCAATCCTTCCTGTTCCCTCGCTTATAGATAAGTGCAATTACTGCTTTTGTCCAATCTGAAGGTACCTTACCAACACTCCACGCTAATTTTACTACTCTATGAAGCCATTTCATCCCTGCCTTCCCACTATACTTCACCATTTCAGGTCTGATTTCATCTATTCCTGCTGCTTTATGACAATGGAGTTTATTTACCATCCTTTCCACTTCCTCAAGCATAATTTCACCAACATCATTTTCCTCCTCCCCATGAGCTTGACTGTTTGCAACACCACCATGATGATTTCCTTTTACATTGAGAAGATGTTCAAAATATTCCCTCCACCTCTCCAGTGATTCCCTGGGATCTGTTATGAGTTCACCTGAATTACTCAAAACACTGTTCATTTCCTTTTTCCCTCCCTTCCTAAGATTCTTTATTACTGTCCAGAAAGGTTTCCCTGCTGCTTGACCTAGCCTTTCCAGGTTATTACCAAAATCTTCCCATGACTTCTTTTTGGATTCAACAACTATTTGTTTCGCTCTGTTTCTTTCATCTACGTACCAATCCCTGTCTGCCTCGGCCCTTGTTTGGAGCCATTTCTGATAAGCCTTCTTTTTACGTTTACAGGCTGCTCTCACTTCATCATTCCACCAAGATGTTCGCGTTTTCCCATCTTTACACTCAGTTGTTCCTAGGCATTCCCTTGCTGTTTCTACTACAGCATCCCTGTATGCCACCCATTCACTTTCTATATCCTGAGCCTGCTTACTGTCTTCTGTTCGAAACTTCTCACTAATCATATCCATGTACTTCTAATTTCCTCGTCCTGGAGATTTTCTACCCTTATTCGTTTGCAGACAGATTTCACTTTCTCTACCCTAGGCCTAGAGATACTTAGTTCACTACAGATCAGATAATGGTCTGTATCATCGAAAAATCCCCGAAAAACTCGTACATTCCTAAAAGATTTCCTGAATTCAAAGTCTGTTAAGATATAGTCTATTATGGATCTGGTACCCCTAGCCTCCCATGTGTAGCGGTGAATAGCCTTATGCTTGAAGAATGTATTCGTAACAGCTAAACCCATACTAGCACAGAAGTCCAGCAAACGCTTTCCATTCCCATTAGCTTCCATATCTTCCCCACATTTACCAATCACCCTTTCGCATCCTTCAGTTCTATTCCCAACTCTCGCATTGAAATCGCCCATTAACACTATTCTATCCTTGCTGTTGACCCTGACCACGATGTCACTCAATGCTTCATAAAACTTGTCAACTTTATCCTCATCTGCACCCTCACATGGTGAATACACGGACACAATTCTTGTCCTTCACTGAATTAAATAAATTAATAAATGAAGTAATCTCATAATCCTAACTAACTACAAATTTTATCTACCCCGGACGAATGGTTTCTTTCAAATCCCTAATTACTTAATTACATTTCTGTGTTACTCGGACCTGTTTATCAGAAACATTCCTTTGACGAAAATCTTGATCTAATATTATTTTATGCTCGCACTTTTGTTCATCGGCGCTGGAAAGGGGATACATTGTCATAATGACCAGTACTATTTATATCATGACGTCATTCAACAAGCTTACATTATAACACTGCAATTATTAAGAAACTAGCTTGGATAATCCTAACCTTAAATCATATAATATGAGTAAATTTACAGATAACGCAAAATAAACAATCCATGTCATATCGCTTATAACGCCTAAAATTATCCCTTGGACTAATTCCGGCACCTCCTTCGATATCTCAGGTCGATGACACTGAAGTGTCGTAATGCATCTCACCCAACTTTAGGGTGGATAGACTACTGCACCCCATGAGCTCCACAAGCAGGACCTCATATCACAAGACCCTACATGTGTGCTTTGGGAACCAACAACAACACAACACAATCGTCCATCACGAACTCTATGGATTTACAGATTTCGTGACATTCAAATAAAACTTTGTACAACCCTCAAGAACATTAGACAATATCACTACCGATTCTCAAATTTTGACATCGCTGAAAGTGGTTATTTCCAACATACCGTACAATCGTCTCATTTCCGTCGCTTCGATAATGAATCCTAGTTCCTACTAAAACGAGTCTCTTCTCAATAATGAAATCTAATTCGAAACATTTTACTAAAAATGACAGTTTCTTCCTACCAATAACTCGCTCGACCACCTAACAGCTGGACACGAGCTTCCTAGCAATAACTGGCTCGACCACCTAACAGCTGGACACGAGTTTGCTACCAATAACTCGCTCGACCACCTAACAGCTGGACACGAGTTTGCTACCAATAACTCGCTCGACCACCTAACAGCTGGACACGAGTTTGCTACCAATAACTCGCTCGACCACCTAACAGCTGGACACGAGTTTGCTACCAATAACTCGCTCGACCACCTAACAGCTGTACACGAGCTTCCTAGCAATAACTCGCTCGACCACCTAACAGCTGGACACGAGCTTCCTAGCAATAACTCGCTCGACCACCTAACAGCTGGACACGAGCTTCCTAGCAATAACTCGCTCGACCACCTAACAGCTGGACACGAGCTTCCTACCAATAACTCGCTCGACCACCTAACAGCTGGACACGAGCTTCCTAGCAATAACTCGCTCGACCACCTAACAGCTGGACACGAGTTTGCTACCAATAACTCGCTCGACCACCTAACAGCTGGACACGAGTTTGCTACCAATAACTGGCTCGACCACCTAACAGCTGGACACGAGCTTCCTAGCAATAACTGGCTCGACCACCTAACAGCTGGACACGAGTTTGCTACCAATAACTGGCTCGACCACCTAACAGCTGGACACGAGCTTCCTAGCAATAACTGGCTCGACCACCTAACAGCTGGACACGAGCTTCCTAGCAATAACTCGCTCGACCACCTAACAGCTGGACACGAGCTTCCTAGCAATAACTCGCTCGACCACCTAACAGCTGTACACGAGTTTGCTACCAATAACTCGCTCGACCACCTAACAGCTGGACACGAGCTTCCTAGCAATAACTGGCTCGACCACCTAACAGCTGGACACGAGCTTCCTAGCAATAACTCGCTCGACCACCTAACAGCTGGACACGAGTTTGCTACCAATAACTCGCTCGACCACCTAACAGCTGGACACGAGCTTCCTAGCAATAACTCGCTCGACCACCTAACAGCTGGACACGAGCTTCCTAGCAATAACTCGCTCGACCACCTAACAGCTGTACACGAGTTTGCTACCAATAACTCGCTCGACCACCTAACAGCTGGACACGAGTTTGCTACCAATAACTCGCTCGACCACCTAACAGCTGGACACGAGTTTGCTACCAATAACTCGCTCGACCACCTAACAGCTGGACACGAGTTTGCTACCAATAACTGGCTCGACCACCTAACAGCTGGACACGAGCTTCCTAGCAATAACTCGCTCGACCACCTAACAGCTGGACACGAGCTTCCTAGCAATAACTCGCTCGACCACCTAACAGCTGGACACGAGCTTCCTAGCAATAACTCGCTCGACCACCTAACAGCTGGACACGAGTTTGCTACCAATAACTCGCTCGACCACCTAACAGCTGGACACGAGCTTCCTAGCAATAACTCGCTCGACCACCTAACAGCTGGACACGAGCTTCCTAGCAATAACTCGCTCGACCACCTAACAGCTGGACACGAGTTTGCTACCAATAACTCGCTCGACCACCTAACAGCTGGACACGAGCTTCCTAGCAATAACTCGCTCGACCACCTAACAGCTGGACACGAGTTTGCTACCAATAACTCGCTCGACCACCTAACAGCTGGACACGAGCTTCCTAGCAATAACTGGCTCGACCACCTAACAGCTGGACACGAGCTTCCTAGCAATAACTCGCTCGACCACCTAACAGCTGTACACGAGTTTGCTACCAATAACTCGCTCGACCACCTAACAGCTGGACACGAGCTTCCTAGCAATAACTGGCTCGACCACCTAACAGCTGTACACGAGCTTCCTAGCAATAACTCGCTCGACCACCTAACAGCTGGACACGAGTTTGCTACCAATAACTCGCTCGACCACCTAACAGCTGGACACGAGCTTCCTAGCAATAACTCGCTCGACCACCTAACAGCTGGACACGAGCTTCCTAGCAATAACTCGCTCGACCACCTAACAGCTGGACACGAGTTTGCTACCAATAACTCGCTCGACCACCTAACAGCTGGACACGAGTTTGCTACCAATAACTGGCTCGACCACCTAACAGCTGGACACGAGCTTCCTAGCAATAACTCGCTCGACCACCTAACAGCTGGACACGAGCTTCCTAGCAATAACTCGCTCGACCACCTAACAGCTGGACACGAGCTTCCTAGCAATAACTCGCTCGACCACCTAACAGCTGGACACGAGTTTGCTACCAATAACTCGCTCGACCACCTAACAGCTGGACACGAGCTTCCTAGCAATAACTGGCTCGACCACATAACAGCTGGACACGAGCTTCCTAGCAATAACTCGCTCGACCACCTAACAGCTGGACACGAGCTTCCTAGCAATAACTCGCTCGACCACCTAACAGCTGGACACGAGTTTGCTACCAATAACTCGCTCGACCACCTAACAGCTGGACACGAGTTTGCTACCAATAACTGGCTCGACCACCTAACAGCTGGACACGAGCTTTGATATCTTAACTTGCAACAAACCTCGCCTCGCTGGCAGTTCACATGAAATATAATTCTTGACCCCAAAATATTATGCGAAGAGATTTAATTTAAAACCTCATTCAAATATTCTTATCCATCACGGTCCTACGGTTTCACGTGGAATCTTAACTATTGACTGACCCCATTCCCATATCATGAAATTACACAAAATAACTCCTCGGATTCTTAAAGTGAAAATCCCGGCATCAGCACTAGAGGATTTTAACAACCTGATCCACATTCCTTCCCATTTTCACAAGACTTGAAACACTCACTATCGCAAATTCTCTACACGACAATAATATGGAATATTTATCTTGGGTGACTCACTATGCTGTTACATAGAACACTCTGTGACAACTAACCATCTCTCCTCGCATATCTGAGATAGAAACTCACAACTTGGCTTACAAAATTTTTTACCGTTATTTTCCTCTCATCAATTCTACACAGATTTGAACAGATTTTGAAATAGCAATCTCCGTGTAACAAATTTTACCGGTCTCGCCTCGTAACTTCCCTTGATAAAATTTTACATCGCCGAACTTAACGGTGTGCCTTCCGCACCAGCTGACACTCCACCATTACCACGCACTCGCTCTAAATGATAAACCACAGATTACGCTAACGTGAATATCATCTTTACACTAAACAGAATTTTATGATAAATTAATGTCTTAACTTTGGCAAACCACAAATATAGAAAACTAGCAAATGTACCCGTGCTTCGCTACGGTATTCTACATTGTATACGGATATCAAAGTAAATTATTGTACATGAAGTGAATAAGATTTTTAAATTGCATGTTTCTTGGAGTTATCCGAGAAATAGCATAGGGAGGTCCGCAGACGTTGTTTCCAATGTAAAATGCGAGTAGCGGAGTTGTGATAATAACGTCAGGTCCACTTGTATACTGCAATTCACTATGCGTAACGTCAGTCACATTTTGTTTGGTGATTTTGTTATAATGGGGGTACCGTTGCAGGGGCACCTTTGCCTACTGAAAAACAGAACCGGTAAGGAAAAAAATTGCACGTTCCCTTGCCTTGTGCTAGTCAAATCGAGAAGGGAATTAATCATTACAACGGTACACAGGAGTTGGAGGAGGACCCCAATCCTACTGCCAATTAAAGTGGATGTGGGAAGTACTGATTACAATAGCTACGCCCTCCTGCTGACAGTCATTATTGATTAGTAAGTTATTAATTACAATGGCAGACAAACCCCTTGTAGATCGCTACAAATCCACTTCAATGAATAAATGTAGATCTACATACGGAAGTATATGAATGTTCACCTTCATCTACAGAATAATTGCTGCTAAACGATGCACCATATCGAAAAACGGATTGTACGATAAGACGCCTCTGGCCTCATTTAGCAACCTAATGGCTGGTCCTATGATATTTCCTCGTATCTCACCTATTTAAATGTAAGATTGTTTTAGAAACGTTGAATAGGGTGAAATTTGTGTAAGGTTTTCACACATTGAATTACTTTTTAGATAGTTATGTGTCAGTTTCAAGCATAGAATTCAGAACACATTTGGCTACTGGTTGGGCCAATATTCGTGTAGAATTTGATGATCCTTCCTTTCCTACAAGTGATTGAAACCATCAATTTTTCTTGTACAAAGTGCAAAATTTAGGTAAATCCAGAAATAGATCCAAATTTAACGCATAAGGGATAGAGATACGACAAAATGTCATAGGACCAAAGTTGTAGATCACTCCATATTGAAACGAGATTGTGCCATGAGCTTTGTGATACGACTTACCGTTTAGCCACGAAATACCTCGAAAGGAAGGTCTGCACCGTCATTAAAATTGCCTCCATATTTCGATATTTATCGGCGTTAAAAAATAAAAATGTTAAACATCTCGTAAATTGCCCGTCGGTTACAGGCTAAAAGGTATAATTTTTCCAAATTTCAATGTCCTAGCTCATCTGGTAGATTGTGCCGCTATCTTGATATGGAGAAGTGGGTTAAAAGTTAGGACTTTCAGGAAACTTTTAAGCCCACAAAACCTATAGGTTATCGTTTTGGATAAATATATCCGACTGCGTTCTTATGTAGATTTGAAACTCCCAGCGTTTTCCCCTCAGAGAAGGCTGAGAATTTCCGATTTTTCTAGGGATCCTCAAGCCATTAGCTTGTCTGGTACCAAGTATTAAGTTTCTATGATGCTTGGAAGTTCCTCATTAATTCACGTCTCTTTTCATTTTTATGCCATAATTTACATATGAGGAGCTTTCTTCCAAATTGCCGTAAGTCCATCGATCACCAAAAATGAGTTACAGATGGCAGCACATTAGTTGTCAATGCGTTTATTAATGCTGGTGAAGAGTTATAACAAAACGTTGTTAGGTTCACAGGGCTTCCAAAACAAGGTTATGTTTCAAACTGCAGTTAGTCCAACGTAGATTTCCATTCAAAATGACGTCAGTCCAAATCATGTTGCTTTTGCGTTCAAAGTGCTGTAAGTCCTGTGTGTGTGTGTCAAAATGCAGTACGTGAACAGCGATCATCTTCAATCATTATTATAGCTTCTTTGCATCAAGTACAGGCTACGGAACAAAATATATAGAGTTGTTGTTATGTTGGCTAACGTGAATGCACATAATGAGATTCCGTGAACTAGCGAGATTTGGCATTGCTGGTTGAAATTGGAAGGTGTTCAGGTGAAAGGTGCCAATGTGGGTAGCCGGAAGAGACACAAGAAGGAAACGAAGAAAGAAATACTGAAACGAATAAGGTAGAAGTAATGTTTATATAGCAGATTAAATGGTGTACATTATGGTTTCATGTCCTGAATAGGTAACAATGGCAATTCTGTTCTGTAATGACTATGTAATTTGGTTGTTTAGGTATTTTAACCATTTTCCTCACATGGAAGGTCTGGAAATGCCTTGCAATCATCCGCTCAACAGTGGGTATGACTGTCGTGAGGACAGATATCCTAGCAGCGAGGAAGCAATTTTATGCGATTCCAGACAAGTTAATTCAAGATAGGAAATTATCCAACTGGATTGTTGTCAAATCGCCAAAGAGACACAGAAAGAGGAACAATGCACGTGGAGGCAACACACTGACAATTAAATAGCTATTATTGATAATAATGAATAAACAAAGATTTGATATTTATAACAGTACGTTGACAATGGGACAATACACCTATATGGTCGCATGATTTGTATTACAGATACCTGTCGGGGAAGATAACGCAGATGTTTGTCAAAAAAGTTTCCTCACAGTGTTCTCCATCTCACAACGAAGGGTTTTTGACTATAACAAAATTCAAGAAGGCTGGAAAAGTAATACAAGAAAATGGAGGAGGTGATCGCCGATCAGAAAAGAGTATTCACAAGAAGGAAAAGGTTATGGAATTTATAGGGAATTTGAGAGCACGCGAGTCTCACTAGAACAGAACAAAATCCTGTAGACTGTATTTACCTGCAGAGTTCAATGTGTCTCAGTTACACAAACCTTATAAGTCCAGTGTTGAGATACCTTATTGTCTTAAGTATGTAATGTTTTATAAGAACTTTAATATTGGTTTCGGATCGCCTGCAACAGATACCTGTGGTTTATGTACGAGGCTGAAGGCAGGAAGGTGTGCAGCTTTTAAATGAGACAAAAGACAAAGCTGTCCATGTACCTACACAAGAAGCTTTTCATTCTAGGCAATTATCATTCTATGCCTTTTGTATTACACATCCTGTCACAAATGATCCGTGCTTCTACACATGGATGGAGAACCAAGCTCACCGTGGCCCAAATGAAATTGGATCTGCCCTTTTTGACTTTTTTAGGAAGAATTATGAAAATCTCCGAGGAACTGAGGAAGTAAGGCTGTTCTGTGGTGGCTGCGGTGGGCAAAACAAGAACTCTCATATTGTTCACCTAATACTGTTTTGGCTTCATTTTCATTCTCCGCAGACACTGAAACGTGTGATATTGAGAGGCCACTCGATAGAGTATTTGGCCGAGTTGAAAAAACACGCAGTAATCCTGACACCAGCCAAATATATAGAACTGTATTCCCAATTTGGCGAGGTTAAAGTGTTGGGTCAGGACTGGTCTCTGTTGCATGTTAAGAGTCTTTCACAGGATCTGAAAGAAGTTGATGGCATTTCACAGATGAAAAGGATTGTCATAGAAAAAAGTGTGGTAAAGGGTAAACCCACGGTTCATATCGAATGTCATCAATATTACAGAACTGATATAGGTCACGGTGAGAAGTCTACATTGTAGAAAAGGGGGAGAGTGCTGAAAAGTACAGTGCAAGAACTTCCAATCGTTTGTTCTATTTCGAAAGAAAAGAAACAGGACATAAAGGAGTTGGAGGAGAGAACTGGGCGGAAGTGGTAGCACAAGAAGAAAATGACAATGGCGATGAGCATGTAGAGTGTAGTTGTACTCAGGAGAAGGTAAACAATTTGCTTTGTAATATTAAGTGAATTTCTAAATAAAACTAAATACATTATCCCCATGATTACTCTAATTCATTCAGAACGCAGTATGTCAGTGATATCGTACAAAATGCAGTGAGTCCAAAACAAAATTCGCTATAGAAGGAGTGTATACAGAAACATTTTTCAATCCCTTGGGGAACTGTAAGGCTACCTTCGTTTGGCATTACGGCATTTTAAACAATTGATTCACACGACTAGTTTAGACGCTGCACGTTTTTCTCAAAATCGTTTATGATGGACTTACGGCATTTTGGAAGAAAGCTCCTCAATATACAGTACAGTATATCTAGATCACTGCATACTGTATGGATTACACTTCACCCCCTCCCCTAGTGGTTCTAGGGGTGTCATACTCCCACAGTCTATTTTCCAGGTAGTGAGTCATACTTGTAAGTCATACTGGAACATACACACGTCCATTATTTCGGTCATTTTGGAGAATTTATTTTTTCACTCTTTCTCAGCACCTATGCCAAAGGGGGCTGAACTCGGACTTAAAAAGTCCAGAATGTTACTATTAAACTCAGCCACCCGGAATTGGATTATTTTTATATATTAAACCCCCCTTACCCTCCACCCCAAAGGGGGATGAACGTGGACTTATAAAATATCCAGAGAGTCACTATTCATCTCAGCGACCCCCAAAACTATGGATTCGACAAATTTTTTTTATATATCACTCCCCATCGCCCCCTTCGGGGTGGACTTTAAAAATTCCGCAGTGTCACTTCATTTCAGCGAGCTCGAAAAGTACGGATTCGACACTACTTTCGATGACTTTTATATATCACCCCCTCGCCCCCGCCCTAAGGGATCTGGAGTGTCTTATCCCCACGTGGTTTGTCTCCAGATACTAAAAATCTGGAGTGTACTATTCACCTCGGCGACCCCGAAAACTATGTATTCGACACTATTTTCCTTTAATTTTATATATCACTCCCCCCTCGCCCCCACCCGAAAGGGAACTGATCTTTGACTTTAAAAAAATTGGGAGTGTCAGTATTCATCTCAACGACCACGAAACCTATGGATTCGACACATTTTTCGATTATTTTTATACCTTGAACCCCTGAGCCCCCAGCCCTAATGGAGCTACGGATGGCGTACCCCTATAGTGCTCGTCTCCAGATAGTAAGTCATAAGTGTACCAAGTTTGGTTGAAATTGCTCCAGTGGTTTAGGAGGAGATGTGTCATTTACACGCATACATCCATTTTTATATATAGTAAGATAAGATAAGATTAAACGTACGGAAATGGTACTTTGCTTTAGACATTATATTCGTTTCTCAACCATCAAATCTACTACTATACGACACTTCACACGCTAGTTTCGTGACTTTCCCGATTATCCAAGAAACATTAAAAAAATACCTTTGTCATATTCCTCTGACATTTTCACGAAATAAAAGGGTCACCAAAATGCGTCACAGATACACAAAAAAATGGTGACACCATGAAATAAATAAAAGCACTTCATAACGATGGTAATTCACATACCTGTAGTCGTACGTTGTCTCCCATCAGAACAGACTCACCAGCCTCTCTCATTCTTTATTTAGCTATCTTGACAGATAGTGGCTTTACAAAACATATTCCTTTCTCTATCTTTGGTATCATTGACCTGAAAATAATGAGGTAAACAAAAAATTCCCTTCACACATTCTCTTCCTCGCGAACCGAACACCGATTGGCACACGCAACGAAGTTGAATAAATAAATATTAGTTCACTTAACTGCAGGACTTCTGCATTACAATTCCCTGGACGTGAATCTACATGACGTTAACTTCTCCACTAGCCACCTTTGGCTGTGGGGACTTAGTCTGCGAAACCGATTGTTACTGTTCTTATGAGGTAGCGTGCAGTCACTTCAAATTCTCTGAACACAATGCTGGATTGCAAAATGGTGCATCATTCTTTTATAACTTTTACTCCCGCTCCCATGCCATCTCCATTTACCGCCAAACATTTACAGACACTTTTTCTACCACATAGAAATGTACTTATGGTAGATCACGACATAACACATAGTTGCTTAGTTTAGTAGCGGTGTTGACGATAAGCATTCAAGGGTTTCTCTTAACCAACTAAATTGTTAAATTACATCATAGGATAGGCTCTGTATTTGGTCTCTGTAACAGAGTTCGAACGAACAAATTTTTCTTCTGGAGCTATTTAGTGTTCTAAACTCTTTACCATTTAACTAAATTGTCTCACGTATAATTTCCTGACGTTTACTGCGGCAGTTTCGTCCCCAAATCTTCTTAAAATACTAATCCCGAAACATTCCTGCACATTCTATACCTGTGGGTGAGAATGAGAACCACCACCTGTTTCTCCGCTTGGTGTCTCTGGTCAGAGATAAAAAAATGTAGCTAGAGCTCATGACTTGCAATTTATGTGAGAATTCATGTAATGACTTTAGGACTCTGCCTCCTTATGACACGAAGGTCATGGGTTCCGTAAGTTTCAAGAAAGTAACACAAAAGTTCCTTGGAAGTAGAAGAGACCCTACATATAAGGAGATGTGAAAGAAATGATCAACGCTTATAAAGATTTAGGATGCAATATGCCCTCGCATGTAGAGTTCTTTGTATCAGACGAGCATGGAGCATGTTAGAGTACAATTCGGGACAAGGAGGATGCACAAAACAAAAGGCAAAAATACGTCATGAAACTCTGTGGTGGCAATTTCTGTTTATGTCCATATTTTCCATTTTGTATGAATATTTATAAACAATTCTATGAATGAATATTGAATTTTCACGACCGCATTGTAATCGAAACAGACTTTCAACGTAGGAAGTACAACTATACAGCCACCCTCTATTAATAATAACATCATGATGATTATTGTTGTAAGAGGAAGTACAACTATACAGCCATCCTCTATTAATAACGTCATGGGTATTATTGTTGTAAGAGGAAGTACAACTATACAGCCATCCTCTATTAATAATAACGTCCTGATGATTATTGATGTAAGAGGAAGTACAAGTATACAGCCATCCTCTATTAATAACGTCATGGGTATTATTGTTGTAAGAGGAAGTACAACTATACAGCCATCCTCTATTAATAACGTCATGGTTATTATTGTTGTAAGAGGAAGTACAACTATACAGCCATCCTCTATTAATAATAACGTCATGGGTATTATTGTTGTAAGAGGAAGTACAACTATACAGCCATCCTCTATTAATAACGTCATGGTTATTATTGTTGTAAGAGGAAGTACAACTATACAGCCATCCTCTATTAATAATAACGTCATGGGTATTATTGTTCTAAGAGGAAGTACAACTATACAGCCATCCTCTATTAATAATAACGTCATGGTTATTATTGTTGTAAGAGGAAGTACAACTATACAGCCATCCTCTATTAATAATAACGTCATGGCTATTATTGTTGTAAGAGGAAGTTTAACTATACAGCCATCCTCTATTAATAACGTCGTGGTTATTATTGTTGTAAGAGGAAGTACAACTATACAGCCATCCTCTATTAATAATAACGTCATGGTTATTATTGTTGTAAGAGGAAGTACAACTATACAGCCATCCTCTATTAATAACGTCATGGTTATTATTGTTGTTAGAGGAAGTACAACTATACAGCCATCCTCTATTAATAATAACGTCATGGTTATTATTGTTGTAAGAGGAAGTACAACTATACAGCCATCCTCTATTAATAACGTCATGGTTATTATTGTTGTAAGAGGAAGTACAACTATACAGCCATCCTCTATTAATAATAACGTCATGGTTATTATTGTTGCAAGAGGAAGTACAACTGTACAACCGTGCTCTATTAATAATAACGTCATGGTTATTATTGTTGTAAGAGGAAGTACAACTATACAGCCATCCTCTATTAATAATGTCATGGTTATTATTGTTGTAAGAGGGAGTACAACTATACAGCCATCCTCTATTAATAATAACGGCATGCTTATTATTGTTGTAAGAGGGAGTACAACTATACAGCCATCCTCTATTAATAATGTCATGGTTATTATTGTTGTAAGAGGGAGTACAACTGTACAACCGTGCTCTATTAATACTAACGTGGTGGTGATTATTGATGTAAGAGGAGTTACAACTGGACAACCATGCGCTATTAATACTAACGGGTTCGTATCATACTGTCGGCAGCCCTGAAGGTGGTTTTCCACGCTTTCCCCTTTTCACACCAGGAAATTCTTGGGCTGTACCTTAATTAAAGCGACGGGCGCTGCCTTCCAACTCCTAGGCCTTTCCTATCCCCACGTCGCCATAAGATTTATCTATGTCGGTGCGACGGAAAACGACTAGTTTAATACTAACGTGTTGGTGATTATTGTTGTATGAGGAAGTACAGCTGTGGAACCACCCTCTATTAATACTACGGATGGTGGTGATTACTGTTTAAAAAGATGTACAACAGCTGTACAACCATTCTGTATTAACACTAATCGGAAGGGCAATGAGTTGTTTGACTCATTGGCTGAATGGTCAGCGTTGAGAGCTTCGTTTCAGAGGGTCCCGGGTTCGATTCCCTGTTGGGTCGAAGATTTTAATCGCCTCTGAGTAATTATTCTGACCCGGGGACTAGGTGTTTGTGTTGTTACCAACACTTTCCTCTTCATATTCAGAGAACTCGCTTTACTACCAACCAGCACAGAAACACGCAATAGTGATTAGGTCCTTCCATAAAGGGTTGGCGTCATGAAGGGCATCCTGCCGTAAAACAGCGACACGTGCGACTCAGTTCGCACCCGCGACCGCACGGATGTGGAAAAAGCGGTAGAAAAAGAAAAAAAAGGAAAGACGGGCAATTAGTTGATGTGATGGAGGGAAGTACGGTTCCCAAGACGAGACGAGGCGGTCACGAAGAGGGGTCGGATAGGATTGAGAAGCTTCACTTGAACACTAATGATTTGTTTAGTTTTCGGTTGTGGCTGAGTTGCTTTATGTATTGAAGTCATGGGATGAGGCAAGTTCCTCGCGAATGTGGGTGCAGTTTGTGAGATGCGTCGCGGGAACACCTGCTTACAGTGGTGTGACAATCAACATCATCAATACGAGTTGAAGTGCTTATTACTGCCTTAGTGGTTCAGCGTTCTATTAAAATATGCCATTATCACATAGAAATTTACACTCCTTATTTGTCCTCATGCCCTGAAAATTAAAAGAAAGAAACTTTAGTAAATGAAGGAAATGTTGTTTGTATGTAAAGGTAACCATATCAGAATCGCAACTCTCCTTTGGAGTTGTCTACAAGTAAATGAATGCGGGCCCTGGTCCCCACCCACTTGCGAACAAGCCTACAACACTGTACAGTTTGGAAGGCACATTTCTGTAGCAAATCTAATTATAAATCCTGCTCCCTTTCCACACGGTTATTACTTCACCGTTTATTTTGTACATCGATCCCAACAGTGGTTCCACAGAATTTCACTGAGATAATTTCAGAAGTCACACAGCATGCGAACCTGCTGTCATCTGGGAGAGAGAGTAGCGCTTTCTCAGTTTAGAGGTTGTCTAAACGACAAAAACGTGAACTTTTTACAGCTAAAAGTGAATAACAGAAAAATAAATAAAAACAAACTTTTGAATTTTAAAGCAACTTATTACTCCAATTGTATACAACTTATTTATATGAACAGGTGTATCCGTTTGACTAACATTAAGACCAAACAAGGCAATATAAATTTGCCCATTCAAGATGTTCAGGACTGCGTGTTCAAAGTGGTAGCGAAGAACAGTACTGTAATACTTGTCATAATGTGAACAGAAAGAGCACTTTACAAATTTAACTGAGAGTGAATCTTTTAAGGAATGCTTTGCCTGTCAATATTATTTCTCTTCATCTCAAATGCTTTCGAAGTCCTGTTAATAACACTTTAGTTTTCAAGTTGTGAAGTTCAACTAAATGTAAAATGGAATGGCGTAGCTTTTAGTGTTGAGAGTGTCCGAGGACAAGTTCGGTACGCCAAGTGCAAGTCTTTTGATTTGACGCCCGTAGGCATTCTGCGCGTCGTTATGAGTATGTAATGACCACCAAGACGATACATACACCCGGCCACCGTGCCAGCGAAAATAACCAATGATGGTTAAAGTTTTCGACCCTTCCTTGAATCGAACCCTGTACCCCTGTGAGGAAAGCCCTGCACGCTAACCATTTAGCCATGCAGGCGGACGGAGCATATGCACTGTTCTAACAATTGGCTCGGCCACGCTATTAACCCTCGGTTGTGATCTATTGCAGAGCTACGGGAAATAACCGTACGCAGTAAAATCCCCGACCTTGCCAGTTGGTTACGTGCCTCAGTCTGTTCTTAAATTATTTCAAAGAATTTGGAAATTAATCGAACATGTCGCTTGGTAAACTATCCCTAACTCAGTTTCTTGTGTTATGTATGTTGGGTGTTCAGCCCGAAGGCTGGTTTGATCCTAAACAACTTCGTCAACAGCCGTCATAGATATCCTAGGCGTCACTGAAGAGGCATACTAAGAAATGAGGAGTGAGGTCGTTTCCCGTTGCTTTCCTCACCGAGCCAGAATTTTTTTATTACACAGCAGTCTACCAAGCTCACTCAAATGCGTGCACCAACCGACCCTACGAGCGATATTTTCACATCATTCATAAGGAATGGTATTACTAGATTCGCTCATACTGTTGAAGCCAAGGATGAGACTGAGGCAAGACAATGAAAGTTACAAATTCATTTTAGCTCGTATCAGAAGATATAGTGCGCTGTACATCTCGCTAGCAAAGGCATACTCAGTTTCTTATAAACGAATATTTGCCTCAATTTGTCCTCTTGAATTCAAACTTCATCTTCACATTGTGATCTTTCCTACTTTTAAAAGCACCACTCAACCGTATTCGAC
Organism: Anabrus simplex; assembly: GCF_040414725.1. Lineage (NCBI taxonomy): Eukaryota > Metazoa > Arthropoda > Insecta > Orthoptera > Tettigoniidae > Anabrus > Anabrus simplex. Next base: position 127,335,530 of record NC_090275.1, on the reverse strand, counting down.
CGAGCTAGATAGCTGCAGTCGCGTAAGTGCGGCCAGTATCCACTATTCGGGAGATATTGGGTTTGAACCCCACTGTCGGCAACCCTGAAGATGGTTTTCCGTGGTTTCCCATCTTCACACCAGGCAAGCCCCTTCCGGGCGCTTCCATCCCACTCCTAGCCCTTTCCTCTCCCATCGTCGCCATAAGACCTGGAATATGGTTTGATTTTGTAACATGATCTCGCCGCCTCTGTGGTGTAGTGGTTAGCGTGATTAGCTGCCACCCCCGGAGGCCCGGGTTCGATTCCCGGCTCTGCCACGAAATTTGAAAAGTGGTACGAGGGCTGGAACGGGGTCCACTCAGCCTCGGGAGGTCAACTGAGTAGAGGTGGGTTTGATTCCCACCTCAGCCATCATGGAAGTGGTTTTCCGTGGTTTCCCACTTCTCCTCCAGGCGAATGCTGGAATGGTACCTAACTTAAGGCCACGGCCGCTTCCTTCCCTCTTCCTTGCCTATCCCTTCCAATCTTCCCATCCCTTCACAAGGCCCCTGTTCAGCATAGTAGGTGAGGCCGCCTGGGCGAGGTACTGGTCATACTCCCCAGTTGTATCCCCCGACCACGAGTCTGAAGCTCCAGGACACTGCCCTTGAGGCGATAGAGATGGGATCCCTCGCGAAGTCCGAGGGAAAAACCGAACCTGGAGGGTAAACAGATGATGATGATGATGAACATGATCTCAAGAATCTTTATCCGAATAAATGCTTTCTTTCTTTCTTTCTTTCTTTCTTAATCTTTTTACCCTCTAGGGTCGGTTTTCCCTCGGACTCAGCGAGGGATCCCACCTCTACCGCTTAAAGGGCAGTGTCGCGGAGCTTGAGACTCGGGGTCGAGGATAGAAATGGGAAGGATGACCAGTACCCCGTCCACGCGGCCTCACCTGCTATGGTGAACAGGGGCCTTGCAGGGGGATGGGAAGATTGGAAGGGATAGACAAAGAAGGGGAAGGAAGCGGCCGTGGCCTTAAATTTGGTACCATCCCAGCATTTGCCTGGAGGGGAAGTGGGGAAACCACGGAAAACCACTTCCAGGATGGGTGAGGTGGAAATCGAACCCACCTCTAGTCAGTTGACCTCCCGAGGCTGAGTGGACCCCGTTCCATCCCTCGTACCACCTTTCAAATTTTGTGGTAGAGGCGGAAATCGAATCCGGGCGTACTTTTTGTGTCGGGAGGTCGGAGGACATGTTCGGCTCGCCAGATGTGTAGCTCATTTTCCCGGTACAGCCCACGGGAGTGAGCTGCTACATGAGGGTGTAAGGAAGTGGTCGTGCCCATGCGAAAGGTACCATCCCGGCATTTGACTGGCGGACGGGGGGTCCGAACGCAGCCGTCTCCCAGCAGTGCCGTAACGCATTGGTAACTTCTCCCAGACATGGAAACGCATCTCTATGTATGTGCATGTTGTAGGACAAAACGTAAACGTATCACCATATTTCGTGTTGTAAAAAACTACCAGGAAGATGCTGCTCTGTCAGTAGTATAATTGGACAGTTCTGCGGCCACCGCCACCTCCGGCTCCCAGTGGCCACCTCCACCTCAGCCAGTGGCCTCTTCCAGTACTGCCAACTTAACCTAACTAGCGCGACAGTACTGCCAACTTAACCTAACTAGCGCGAAATTTGAATTTGTAAACAAAGCCACGTGCTTTTTGACAGCTGTCATCGACAACAACGCATCGCTAACCTCAGTACTGCCATCTTGACGGGCCTAAACCTCAGTAGTGCCAACTTAACCTAACTAGCTCGAGATAAACAAAGCCACGTGCTTTTTGACAGCCACGTGCATTTTGACAGATTTGTAAACAAAGCCACGTGCTTTTTGACAGACAACAACGCATCGCAAACCTCAGTACTGCTATCTTGATGGACCTAAACCTTAGTGGTACCAACTTAACCTCACTAGCGCGAGGTAAACAAAGCCACGTGCTTTTTGACAGCTACGTGCTGTTTTGACAGCTGTCATCCGCCATCTTTAAACCACAAAGCACTGTGCTGCCCTCTATATCGCAGTAGCTGCAAAATTCGTCACCTGTCATCGACAGTGCTGCCATCTTGACGGGTCTAAACCTTAGTGCTACCAACTTAACCTAACTAGCGCGAGGTAAACAAAGCCACGTGCAGCTGTCATCCGCCATCTTTGAGCACAGTGCTGCCCTCTTTAGCTACTTACCTTTGAAATGTGGTGGCGGATAATTTGAAAAATGCTTTTTTGACAGCAGCCATATTGCATCGCAAACCTCAGTGCTGCCCTCTTTAGCTAGATACCTGTAGTAGCAGACAATTCCACGTGACAGCAGCCATCTTTAATCAAGAGAGCACCGTGCTGCCCTCTATGTGGTGACGGCAAATTCCACGTGCTCTTGTTTGGAAACAAACCCACGTGCTTTTTTTGACAGCTACCATCCACCATCTTTAATCAACAGAGCACAGTGCTGTACTCTTTAGCTAGATACCTTTGAAATGTGGTGGCGGCAATTTGAAAAATTCTATGTGCTCATGTTGGGGAACAAAGCCGCGTGCTTTTTTTTGACAGCTGTCATCCGCCATCTTTAATCCAGAGAGAACAGTGCTGCCCTCTATGTGGTGGCGGCAAATTCCACGTGCTCTTGTTTGAAAACATACTCACGTGCTTTTTTGACAGCTGTCATCCGCCATCTTTGAGAACAGTGCTGCCCGGTGACGGCAAATTCCACGTAGAAACAAAGCCATGTGCTTTTTTGACAGCTGTCATCCGCCATCTTTAATCCAGAGAGAACAGTGCTGCCCTCTATGTGGTGGCGGCAAATTCCACGTGCTCTTGTTTGAAAACATACTCACGTGCTTTTTTGACAGCTGTCATCCGCCATCTTTAATCCAGAGAGAACAGTGCTGCCCTCTATGTGGTGACGGCAAATTCCACGTAGAAACAAAGCCATGTGCTTTTTTGTCAGCTGTCATCCGCCATCCTTAATCACCGTGCTGCCCTGTGACGGCAAATTCCACGTAGAAACAAAGCCATGTGCAGCTGTCATCCGCCATCTTTAATCACCGTGCTGCCCGGTGACGGCAAATTCCACGTGGAAACAAAGCCATGTGCTTTTTTTGACAGCTGTCATCCGCCATCTTTAATCACCGTGCTACACTCTATGTGGTGACGACAAATTCTAAATGCTTTACAAACCCATGTGCTTTTCTGACAGAGCTGTCATCCACCATCTTTAATCACCGTGCTGCCCCGGTGACGGCAAATTCCACGTGCTCTTGTTTGGGAACAAAGCTTTTAATCCAGAGAGAACAGTGCTGCCCCGGTGGCGGTAAATTCCACGTGCTCTTGTTAGTTCGTGATTTAAAATCTAAGCTAGCTGTAAATCCCCGATTCTCGACAGATTCTTAATCCGAGTTGTCAGGAAGGGCAACCAAGAGCTTAGATACTGCTAGTTTTGCATCAGGGAGGGCGACTAGTCTTAAAAACAAATTCTTGCGATTTAAAATCTTAGTTTTGCGTCAGGAAGGACATCCGGCCGTAAAACAATAGTTCGTGATTTAAAATCTAAGAAGTGCATCTAGCTGTAAATCCCCGATTCCCCGTGTTAGACGTTGTAAAACAGATTCTTAATCCGAGTTGTCAGGAAGGGCAACCGGTCGTAAAACTATGGTGTATGAGGTTAGATACTGCTAGTTTTGCATCAGGAAGGACAACTCAACACATTCAGGTGATTTAAACACATTTTTATCCCCAAGAGAATCGAACCCGAGACTACCGGGTGAGAGGCATGCATACTGTAGGCTATAGATTTGTTCTACAGTCCTCGAAGTATCGGCACAGTCATTCTGAGCGAGTTGTGTGGAATGCATGTGTTAGCTGAAATTGTACACGTATCTTCCGGCTCGACCTTGAGCGAGGACACTGATAAGCGGCTTGTAACTCGCGAACATCTTCTTAGCTGAGTACCATTCAAGCTCTTAAAACACAGTACTAATTAAGGTTGTAAAATATTCTGAAATAGTCCACCTCTGTAGTGCAGTAGTTAGCTGCTACCCTCGGAGGTCCGAGTTCGATTCCTGGCTCTGCCACGGAATGTGTAGCATTTAGCCTATGTAAGTTCCTAACGTAAACTATCATGATTGTACGGAGAGGTTAAAACACACACAGTGCCTACTCCTATCGAAAGAACCTGCACGGTACCGGCATGTAGGCTTCTCCTGGTGAAGGAGCTTGCACATGGTTTAACGCCTCCTATCAACAGCCCTTACTTAATGCTGGCTTTTTTGCACACCCCGCTTCACACCATAGTTTTATACGACCGGCTGCCCTTCCTGACTAGGATTTTAAATCGCAGTATACGTGATAAATTTGTTGTAGCGGGTTTTATAACTAGATATCCCGGTACCGATACATAGCCTACTCCACTGAAGAAGCCTGCACAAGGCTTATTGCCTCCATCCGACAAATGAATCAGCATCAACACTCTTGTACTAAAAAAAAATCATTTTCGAAGGAGTCTGCACAAGGTTTAACGTCCCCATCAACAGCCCTTACTTATTGCTAGCTTTTTTTGCACACCCCGCCTCACACCATAGTTTTATACGACCGGCTGCCCTTCCTGACTAGGATTTTAAATCGCAGTATACGTGATAAATTTGTTGTAGCGGGTTTTATAACTAGATATCCCGGTACCGATACATAGCCTACTCGACTGAAGAAGCCTGCACAAGGCTTATTGCCTCCATCCGACAAATGAATCAGCATCAACACTCTTGTACTCAAAAAAATAATTTTCGAAGGAGTCTGCACAAGGTTTAACGTCCCCATCAACAGCCCTTACTTATTGCTAGCTTTTTTTGCACACCCCGCCTCACACCATAGTTTTATACGACCGGCTGCCCTTCCTGACTAGGATTTTAAATCGCAGTATACGCGATAAATTTGTTGTAGCGGGTTTTATAACTAGATATCCCGGTACCGACACATAGCCTACTCGACTGAAGAAGCCTGCACAAGGCTTATTGCCTCCATCCGACAAATGAATCACCGTCAAGTCATGTACTCAAAAAATCATTTTCGAAGGAGTCTGCACAAGGTTTAACGTCCCCATCAACAGCCCTTACTTATTGCTAGCTTTTACACACACCCCGCCTCACACCATAGTTTTATACGACCGGTTGCCCTTCCTGACTAGGATTTTAAATCGATATCCCGACATAGCCTACTCCTACCGAAGAAGTCAGCTTAACACCTCCATCCAACAAATGAATCACCCTTAAAACACTCTTCAATCATTCTCGCTACTTCGGAAGATAGCGGGTTCGAACTGGAAGCCGTAAATGTTAGGCGAGGGACCTGCGTGATCGTCATTGCATGATCTAGCCGGATGCCCTTCCCGACGGTATAAGTTGCCAGGATTTGAATCGCGTACCCTGACTAGAAGAAGCCTGCACATAGCTTAACGCCTCCATCCGACGAATGAATCACCCTCAACACTCTCCAATCATTCTCACTACTTCGGGGGATAGCGGGTTCGAACTAGAAGCCGTAAATGCTAGGCGAGGGGGGCCTGCGCGATCGTCATTACATGATCTAGCTTTAGCTCAATACCTACAGGTAAGGAATACCGCGTATGTACCCTCGAGAAGTCGAGGATCGCGCGCTAACTTTCCAAGGCTCGAACTCTTAAATTCTGACACCTCGGCATCAACAGGAGGTTTGAATACGTCAGCCTGCAGGTGGGAGCTCTTGTTTGCATTCGTTCCGACTGTACCGCAGTTGTCAGCTCAGCGATTATCATATCCGCTTGGTAACAAGCAGCGAAGTGCTCACAGTTCTCTGTATGCGTTTATTACGTACACACGCATCTCCCGTCTGCAGTGAATATTATTCTTCAGCTTAAGGTAAGGTAGAACTGTTAATTACCTTTTTTTTTATTTGCAAAGCAACTTCTACGCTAGACATCTACATTCATGTATGTTCTTTTCTTTTTAGGTACCGTTCGAAAGTACGCAATTTTATTCATCCGAGTAACAGTCTGCAGCACGTGCATTTTTTTAAAAAGGTATGTTTTCGAACTTTGAGTTGTAAAGATAATTAGGTTAGATGATGCACCCTACACTACATTCATATATGTTTCTTCTTTTTTAGGTACGACCAGAATATTATCATTCGAGTTTCAGGCTTGAACGCACGCATTTTATACATCCGAGTAACAGTTTGCAGCGCGAAGATTTTAAGGTATGTCTGACCTCTATTCGTTGAAACTTGGTTTCTTCTAAAACATCGTAACTTTAGTCTATTGATAAATAGTTGTTCTCTTTAATCCTCACGCTATAGACGTGGTATAATTTCAAACACGTACACATAGCTATGTCTGCCCTCAACTGGCTGAAAATTGGTTTCTTCCGAACATCGTAACTTTAAGCTAATCATAAATAGTTGTTCTCTTTAATCAACATACTATAGACGTGGTATGATTTCAAACACGTACACATAGCTATGTCTGCCCTCAACTGACTGAAACTTGGTTTCTTCCGTAACTTTATGCTATTGACAAATAGTTGTTCTCTTTAATCTACATACTATAGACGTAGTGCGTACATAGCTATGTCTATCCTCAACAGGCTGAAACTTGGTTTCTTCTAAAACATCGTAACTTTAAGCAATTGATAAAATAGTTGTTCTCTTTAATCCTCACGCTATAGACGTGGTATAATTTCAAACACGCACACATAGCTATATCTACCCTCAACGGGCTGAAAATTGGTTTCTTCTAAAACATCGTAACTTTGAGCTATTGATAAATAGTTGCTCTCTTTAATCTACATACTATAGACGTGGTATAATTTCAAACACGCACACATAGCTATGTCCGTCCTCAACAGGCTTAAACTTGGTTTCTTCCGAACATCGTAACTTTAGTCTTTTGATAAATAGTTGTTCTCTTTAATCTACATACTATAGACGTAGTATAATTTCAAACACGCACACATAGCTATGTCTGCCCTCAACAGGTTGAAAGTTGGTTTCTTCCGAACATCGTAACTTTAAGCTAATCATAAATAGGTGTTCTCTTTAATCAACATACTATAGACGTGGTATAATTTCAAACACGTACACATAGCTATGTGTGCCCTCAACGGGCTGAAACTTGGTTTCTTCCGTAACTTTAAGCTAATCATAAATAGTTGTTCTCTTTAATCAACATACTATAGACGTGGTGCGTACATAGCTATGTCTGCCCTCAACGGGCTGAAACTTGGTTTCTTCCGTAACTTTAGTCTATTGATAAATAGTTGTTCTCTTTAATCTACATACTATAGACGAGGTGCGTACATAGCTATGTCTGCCCTCAACAGGCTTAAACTTGGTTTCTTCCGTAACTTTAAGCTAATCATAAATAATTGTTCTCTTCAACCTACATACTATAGACGAGGTGCGTACATAGCTATGTCCGTCCTCAACAGGCTTAAACTTGGTTTCTTCCGAACATCGTAACTTTAGTCTATTGATAAATAGTTGTTCTCTTTAATCTACATACTATAGACGTAGTATAATTTCAAACACGCACACGTAGCTATGTCTGTCCTCAACAGGTTGAAACTTGGTTTCTTCCGAACATCGTAACTTTAGTCGTTCTCTTCAATCCTCATGCTATAGGCCTAACTCACAGCCATGTCCAACCTCTATAGGTTGAACATCGCAACTTTAGGCTAATCTCTATTGGTTGTTCTCTTTTCAGAACTTGTTGCATACGCTGTTCACCTAAACCCTTAATTCGAAGAAAGAGAAGACACTATGTTCCCATGCGAGCTGTGTAAGGCAATGTTCACAAGACGTGACAGCCTTGCACGCCATGTAAAAACAAAACATCATCAGCTATCTGCTTGCGACTATAACCCTACTATGTTCCCCTGCGAACAGTGTAAGGCAACGTTCGCAAGACAGGATAACCTCGCACGTCATATAAAAGCAAAACACCCTAGCATAACATCTGCTTTATGTGATGTTTGCGGGCTGTACTTCGCTAATGTAGAGCAATACCAGGCTCACTTAGCAGAGGTACATCAAATATCTACTTGCCCTCAGGTAGTAGTAGGGAAAAAGCGTGCAGCTACTGATGTAGCTGTAGAAAGTACTAGTAGTAAAAAACCTAGGAAAAATGAACTTCAAACTATTCACTGCGAGCACTGTAACACTGATGTACCATCTTCGCATTTTCAGGGACACTTACGGAGTAATGCGCATAAAAATAATGCGTGTAGAAGTGGTAGTAACGCAAACATCGAGGAAATTAATACAGCATTTAAAAGTAGGATTGCTAGTTACCGAATTCGCACCAGTCAAAAGTTTCAGAGCACTTCAAACTTTTTAAATTGCGTTCAACCGGATGTACAACAGCTTCTTGCTAAATCTTTGTCCAATCATAGTTTATTTAAAGTTAATTTTGAACTTTTCGCCTTGTACATTAAAAGCACGGATGAATCCGAAATAACGGACATTAAATCATTTAATACGAAGAATTTTGTCATAAGTGAGTCGACTAATTTTGGTGATGTACTTAGGGATGTCTCTAACATTATTTCAACTAAGAGCGAGGGATTTCAGGAAAAGGAATCAGGGTGGGCTTTAGTTGAGATAATGTATCTAGAAGTTAACATCAATAAGTACAATCCTATGCGTGGATCTTCGCACATCGAGCTGCCGACATGGATTCAACAAAGAAAAGCTGTTGTAAACATCCAAAACAATGACGAAGCATGTTTCGCATGGGCGGTGATGTCGGCTTTAAATCCTGCGAAATCAGACGTAGCTAAGAGAACATCATCCTATCCACACTATTCAACGCAGCTAAATTTCGATAGTATAGAATTTCCCGTACAGTTAAAGGATATTAAGCGCTTTGAGGAACTAAATAACATTAGTATCAATGTGTATGGTGTAGAGAAAAAGTCCGTAGTAGGTCCTCTGTATTATACATGTCATAAGAAGAGTACTCACGTTAATTTACTCTATATTGAAAACAGTGAGAATAGCCACTTTTGCTGGATTAAAAATCTGAGTAGACTTGTTGGCAGTCAGTTGTCAAAACATGATGGTAAAAAGTGGCTATGTGATGGATGCTTGCAGTATTTCAGAAATGAAGATCAGTTAACGAAGCATTCCAAGAATGACTGCAATCATGTACGTACAGAGATACCTACTACAGGCAATAATGTTTTAAAATTTACAAATTTTCACAAGCAGATGTGGGTACCGTTCGTGATTTATGCAGACTTTGAAGCCATCCTCACGCCATGCAACACATGCTCACCTAATCCTGACAACTCTTTCACTAATACTACGCACATGCATGTCCCGTATAGCTTTGCGTATTACATCAAGTGTAGTTACGATAGTACGCTTAACAAGTTAGAGCTGTATCGAGGACATGATGCTGCTAAAGTATTTTTAGAAAGACTTGAAAGTGATGCAGTTCGTCTCGGTCGTATTCTGAATAGTAATATTCCTATGAAGCCACTCACCGACATTCAGTTAAATGATCATGAACGTGCTACAAAGTGTAGCATTTGTGATGGGGAATTTTCCGAAAATGACCCTAAAGTTTTTGATCATGATCATTTAACTGGTTTCTACAGATGTGCCGCTCATTATAGCTGTAATCTTAAGTATAGAGTTCCTAAATTTATCCCTGTAATTTTTCATAACTTATCCGGTTACGACTCTCATTTCATCATTTCACAATTTGGAGCTTCAGATGAAAAAGTAGATATAATCCCTCAGAATAAAGAGCGGTACATTGCGTTTGCAAAGTCTGTAAAAGTAGATGCTGAGCATTCTATAAAACTGAGATTCCTTGACTCGTTTCGCTTTATGGCGAGTAGCCTCGATAAACTTTCTAGTCATTTACAGCCTGAACAATTTACAGAAATTCGACGCGTTTTCCCTGAAGAAGCGCAGTTTAATTTACTTCGGCGTAAGGGTGTTTTTTGTTACGAATATCTCGACTGCTTAGACCGCCTCGAAGAACGTGCCTTACCATCGAAACAATCCTTTTACAGCTCACTGAATTCAGCAGATATTAGTGATGATGACTATTTACATGCACAACATATCTGGGAGCAGTTCCACATTCAAACGCTGGGTGAATACTCCGATTTATATTTAAAGACAGATGTACTTTTGTTAACTGATGTTTTTGAAAATTTTCGCTGTGTTTGCATGAACACCTACAGCCTTGACCCATGTCAGTATTTTACTGCACCTGGGTTAAGTTGGGACGCGATGTTAAAATACACGCGTGTGAATTTAGAACTGCTAACTGATATTGATATGGTGCACTTTATAAAAGCATCCATTCGAGGCGGTCAGAGCCAGTGCAGCGGCCGGTATTCGAGTGCTAATAATAAGTACATGCCGAGTTTCGATTCCAGTCAGGAATCTCGGTATATCGTTTACCTCGATGCTAATAATCAGTATGGGTGGGCGATGAGTCAGCATCTACCGGTGAGTGGTTTCCGCTGGCTGACGCAGTGCGAAATTGATGCTTTACAGCTACACGCCCTAGGCGATGAAGCTGATAAAGGTTATTTCCTCGAAGTTGACTTACAGTATCCTAAAGAGTTACACACTTCTCATAATGACCTACCGTTCTGCCCTGAAAATATGAAGTCCCCGTACATTGCATCAACGACGAAAATGCTCATTGCTAATTTATGCGATAAATCTAAGTATATCATTCATTACCGAAATTTAAAACAGTGTTTGCAGCATGGTTTGAAGTTATCCAAAATTCATCGCGTACTAGAATTTAATCAGTCACCGTGGCTAAAGCCATATATCGATCTGAACAATAATTTAAGAACGAATGCGGTTAACGAGTTTGAAAAAGATTTCTACAAGCTCATGAATAATAGTGTGTTTGGTAAAACTATGGAGAATGTTGACAAACGCGTTGATGTAAAATTGATTACAAACTGGGATAATATTAAGAAAAGGTATGGTGCTAACTATTTAATAAGTAAACCAAATTTCCACAGCTGCACCATCATACACGAGAATTTAGTTATTATACAGATGAATCGTGTCAAGGTTAAGTATGACAAACCTACCTACGTCGGCTTCACAGTACTTGAATTGGCTAAAACACTCATGTATGAATTCCATTACGATTATATGATGAAGAAGTACGCGCATAATGCGCAATTGCTCTACACAGATACCGATTCGTTTATTTATCAAATCAAAACTGATGACTATTACAATGATATAAAGCCTGACTTGGGTAGGTTTGATACAAGTAACTATCCTGCAGATAATCAATATCATCTACCGCTAGTGAACAAAAAGGTTCTAGGAAAAATGAAAGATGAATGTGCTGGGAATATTATCGATTCATTTGTAGGTACTAAATCCAAGTCATATTGCATAAAACTCTTAAATGAATTACAAATAAAGAGATTGAAGGGGGTTAAAAAGAATGTCGTTCAGAATCAGCTAAGTTTTGAAAACTATAACAATTGCATTAAAAGTAATCCACCTGTTTTGCATAAGCAAATGTCTGTCATTAGAAGCAAGAAGCACCAGTTGTACACTCATTTAATTAGTAAGGTAGCCCTTAATAGCGATGATTGTAAACGGTTTGTCATTCCAAATTCTACCAACACGCTAGCCTGGGGGCATAGTAGTATTGATAAGTACTACTTTACATAAACATTATGCTAGAGGTGTGTGTACTTACGTTACGCTGTCTTACATCACAATTCGGGAGAGGAACGCTGGTACGGCAAGTCTAAACTTGTACATTCAAGAATTGCATCGAGAAGTACGCTAGGGTGAAATGATTCGAGATAAAACTTGTACATACAAGATGTAAATAAATAATGTAGAATTGGCATATTCTTTTATTTTAGGTTAGGTATCACCTTCCTCCCGCTCTTTATTTGCAGGATAGAGTTTTTGTTTATTACTCATAGAAGAAGAAATAAGGTGATGAGCAGTTTCGTGAGTATAGTTCGGTAAGTATCTCGAGAGCAGAATTTTTTTTTTGTCAAAAAAGCACATAGCTTTGTAAAGCACGTAGAATTTGCCACCACCGGGGCAGCACGGTGATTAAAGATGGTGGATGACAGCTCTGTCAGAAAAGCACATGGGTTTGTAAAGCATTTAGAATTTGTCGCCACCACATAGAGTGTAGCACGGTGATTAAAGATGGCGGATGACAGCTGTCAAAAAAAGCACATGGCTTTGTTTCCACGTGGAATTTGCCGTCACCGGGCAGCACGGTGATTAAAGATGGCGGATGACAGCTGCACATGGCTTTGTTTCTACGTGGAATTTGCCGTCACAGGGCAGCACGGTGATTAAAGATGGCGGATGACAGCTGACAAAAAAGCACATGGCTTTGTTTCTACGTGGAATTTGCCGTCACCACATAGAGGGCAGCACTGTTCTCTCTGGATTAAAGATGGCGGATGACAGCTGTCAAAAAAACACGTGAGTATGTTTTCAAACAAGAGCACGTGGAATTTTTCAATTTGCCGCCACCACATAGAGGGCAGCACTGTTCTCTCTGGATTAAAGATGGCGGATGACAGCTGTCAGAAAAGCACATAGGTTTGTAAAGCACATAGAATTTACCGCCACCACATAGAGTGCAGCACTGTTCTCTTTAGATTAAAGATGGCGGATGACAGCTAACGAAATTGCCCGCAGCACAGTGCTCTATTGATTAAAGATGGCGGATGACAGCTGTCAAAAAAAGCACGCGGCTTTGTTCCCCAACAAGAGCACATAGAATTTTTCAAATTGCCGCCACCACATTTCAAAGGTATCTAGCTAAAGAGTACAGCACTGTGCTCTGTTGATTAAAGATGGTGGATGGTAGCTGTCAAAAAAAGCACGTGGGTTTGTTTCCAAACAAGAGCACGTGGAATTTGCCGTCACCACATAGAGGGCAGCACGGTGCTCTCTTGATTAAAGATGGCTGCTGTCACGTGGAATTATCTGCTACCACAGGTATCTAGCTAAAGAGGGCAGCACTGAGGTTTGCGATGCAATATGGCTGCTGTCAAAAAAGCATTTTTCAAATTATCCGCCACCACATTTCAAAGGTAAGTAGCTAAAGAGGGCAGCACTGTGCTCAAAGATGGCGGATGACAGCTGCACGTGGCTTTGTTTACCTCGCGCTAGTTAGGTTAAGTTGGTAGCACTAAGGTTTAGACCCGTCAAGATGGCAGCACTGTCGATGACAGGTGACGAATTTTGCAGCTACTGCGATATAGAGGGCAGCACAGTGCTTTGTGGTTTAAAGATGGCGGATGACAGCTGTCAAAACAGCACGTAGCTGTCAAAAAGCACGTGGCTTTGTTTACCTCGCGCTAGTGAGGTTAAGTTGGTACCACTAAGGTTTAGGTCCATCAAGATAGCAGTACTGAGGTTTGCGATGCGTTGTTGTCTGTCAAAAAGCACGTGGCTTTGTTTACAAATCTGTCAAAATGCACGTGGCTGTCAAAAAGCACGTGGCTTTGTTTATCTCGAGCTAGTTAGGTTAAGTTGGCACTACTGAGGTTTAGGCCCGTCAAGATGGCAGTACTGAGGTTAGCGATGCGTTGTTGTCGATGACAGCTGTCAAAAAGCACGTGGCTTTGTTTACAAATTCAAATTTCGCGCTAGTTAGGTTAAGTTGGCAGTACTGTCGCGCTAGTTAGGTTAAGTTGGCAGTACTGGAAGAGGCCACTGGCTGAGGTGGAGGTGGCCACTGGGAGCCGGAGGTGGCGGTGGCCGCAGAACTGTCCAATTATACTACTTCTGTCAGTTCTGTTTCTGGAAAATCAAGCGACTAAACTGTGTTTATATATAAGGTAACTGTAAAATAAATATAATTACCGGGCTGAGTGGCTCAGTCCGACAGTCTCGTGTCAGCAGATATACCGGCAAGCGAAACAACTCGCGTTATTGTAGTATTCATACCTGCATGTACATGCCTTCTTAGGGTTTCCTCTTGGGGAGGATTATGGCATTCCAAACTATACGTTGCAGTGATTTAGTTTTCAACGACGAGTTCTTGAGTTGCTTTGTGTGTGATATAATGTATGCATGATTTTTTTAACTTTCGTCATGGAAATGTACTCATTAATTATTATGTATAAATCTCCCACGCAGTCGTTGGGATTGTTCTACGTAAAGATTTATATCGGCTGTATTTACCGACGACTCCGGTTCGGTGGTTAAATGATTAGCGTGCTGGCCTTTAGTCACAGGGATTCGATTCCCGGCAGGTTCGGGAATGTTAACCATCGTTGGTTAATTCAGCAGGCACAGGGGCTGGGATTATGTGTCGTCTCCATCATTTTATCCTCATTAGGACGCGCAGCTCTCCTACAGGCATCAAATCAAAAGAGTTGCATCTGGCGAGCCGAACATGTCCTCGGACACCCCCGGCACTAAAGGTTATACGCCTCTTTAGTAGGGCTAGGCCGGTTCAAAGACCAAGCGTCAGCACTTTCTCTGCTCAGTCAGCACCCAAGGTCATTGCCCCCTAGTAGTGTACCTAGGCGGTTCCGACTCCGAGGTTATTGACCCGAGGTCATTGATCCCTGGTATAGTAGCAGGGCAATGACGATTTGCGGATTTTGCATAAGAGAGCGAGTCTAACCTCACATCCACCATCTTGAAGGGGCTATCCTTAGTTTTACGGCAAGATGCCCTTCCCGACGCCAATTGCACAAGATGGGGGCTATACACAGCTCCTCATGAGACTGCCTAGGGGCGCTTGTGCAAGATGGAGGCTATACATGGGCTCTTATGGAGAAAAATGACGGCTATGAGCGATTGCGCAAGATGGCTGCTATACATAGGCTCTTATGGAGAAAGATGCCTGCCAAGGGCTATTGCACAACATGGCAGCTATACATGGGCTCTTATGGAAAAATACAACGGGCAAGGGCGCTTGCACAAGATGGCGCCTATACACAAGCTTATATGGAGAAAGCTACCTTAGAGGCTACTGCGCAAGAAGGCCGTTGCTCTTACGAGACGGCTTAAGGGCGCTTGCGCAAGATGGCGGCTATACAGAGACTCTTATGGAGAAAGCTGGCACAGGAGCCTACTGCGCAAGATTGCGGCTATAAACAGGCTCATATGGAGAAATCTAGCTTAGAGGCTACTGCGCAAGTTGGCGGCTATACACAGGCTCTTATGATGCAGCTTAAGGGTGCTTGCGCAAGATGGCGGCTATACACAAGCTCGTATGGAGAAAGCTGGGTCAGGAGCCTACTGCGCAAAATAGAGGCTATACACAGGCTCATAGAGAGAAGGCTGGCTTAGAGGCTACTGCGCAAGATGGCGGATATACATGGCCTCTTATGAGACGGCTTAAGGGCGCTTGCGCAAGATGGCGTCTATACACAGACTCATATGTACAAAGCTGGCTGAAGGGGCCTACTGCGCAAGCTTATATGGAGAAAGCTGGCTTAGAGGCTACTGCGCAAGATTGGGGCTATACACAGGCTGTTGCGGCCTCCTCTCCTCGTCCTCCTCCTCCCCCCCCCTTCCTCGTCCTTTTACTATAATGACGCGATCTTGTGCTTAAGGCTAGAGGGAGCACGTGCTATTATTCTGTTTTCAACCCGCAGCGATGACGTCATTATAGTTGTGCATGTTTAAACTTGATCGTTATGAAGGTTACTTACTGACTGAAGGCTTTATAGATAATATGAGTAAGAATTTTTCTTTAGTCTTCGAGATACAGTGATGGAGAGCAGAGCGATAGTTGATGTACAAGCTTCAAAGGAAACGGCAACAAATTAGTGTTTAAAGAGGTGGCTGTGTTGGATTGTAGTGTGTTTGGGCACCAAAACTTGTTAGTTTAGTATTTAGTCCACTTTTACCTTACTGTTTGCAAACAGATGAAGATAAAAAGCAGAATGAATGGATCGAAAAAATTAGGTTTGCACTGGGATGAAAAGGAATACCTCATCGTTTTCTATCTTTAATGATGAACGCACATTTGCCAAGAGCAGATCTTGTTTTGAAGGGTTGTGAAAAGAAGGAATGGTTGCGTGAGTATCTACCATCATCGTGTGAAATTATCGACATGCATGAATTAGGGTGTCCATCATTTAAAACTTTTTACAAAGAGCATAGTGGAGGAACAAGTAAACAGTCTTTGCAACATGTGTGCATGCTCTTTGAATCGTTGTGTTGCAGTGCATGCCGGGAGGTGAACAACATATCTAAACTGCAGTAAAGAAATAATATTAGTGTGAAAGAAATATTTCTAGAGTAAAGACATCATGTCACTTATAAAAGATACTAAGTGTAACGCAGTTGAAAAGGCAATCGTAAAGTTTTATGCATGCAAAAAGAAACTAAACACCTTTAATGAAGAATAGTTAAATGAATGACCAAAGGGATTTTTGGTTAATGTAGCTGCGAATGCTGTAAAGAAGATTTGGGATAAGGTGCCTCGTGAGTGGACTCAAGGTCCTGTTTTGTCAGAGCTTCAGACGTGTAGTTTACATCATGAACACGTGAGTTTAGATAGAAGAACTTCTCTGAGTCATTGTCTTACAAGTCAACTCATTAAACTGTATCGCGGACCTAAAACTAACGAGTTGTCATCGCTTATAAACACTTATCATGGCTGTGGAGAGAGTAAACAAGTTGTGAAGAAACGTGCTGGGCAATGATCTTCTTCCCTTCGAGCTTCATCTTCCTAGTTACGAGCACTGCGGCCCTGGCACGTGGTGTAACTGGTATTAATATGTTAGATGCTGCCTGCAAAGAGCATGACACAAAACAATCCTGAACTAAGACGTGTAGCTGATGAAAATCTGCTTCGTGAAGCTACGCGACGTGTGTCGTCACCTAGTGCTTCACTTCCTGAGATGATAGCAGCACTTATCGTTGCCGGTGCAATAAATGGAAAACTATTACTAGGTAGTGGCAAAGACAGTAAAATAAAGAAAGGATAAAACAGATTTACTTGAAGAAAATGTATATATTCAAAAATAAATATGAATTGTAAGAACATTTTGCAGGTGTTGTTCAATATTAATCCTATCCTACAGCACGATCTAGTAGTAATCACGTTGATGTGTATTACCTTAGAAGAAAAGAGAGTGAGAGGATCGAGAATTAAAAAACCACACAAGATTTAAAGAACATCCTCTTCATTGATCCATGAATTAAAGCTGATATTAAAACCAAGCCATTCAACATACACTATATTTCTACGACGTCGAATAACACGTTCAATTAAATAGTGATCAGGATATTTTATTTTCTGCTGTTCTTCGATGTAGAATCCTCCTTCAATAGGCTGTCCTCTGAGATCGCGAAGTAAATACTGTCCCCTTCTAAACTGGCCTACAATAAGGCCGTACAGTATTGATTTTTATCGAGCTGTCAGCTGTCTCACGTGACCAAGTGGGAGCAGCCAAGGTCGCCCCGATCTAAATCACGCATGCCAGAGTCTTCAAATGAAAGTACTTTCGAGAATTGTGATGGCCTATCAGGTGGAAGATGTCACAGCCTCCTGTTCCTCTCGCCGTGCTCTGACACTCCGTCATTAGAGCACCTTAGTCAATGAGTCTGGCAGATTTTCGCAGCCTAAGTTACGTGTTATTCATCTCCAAAACTTAACGTGAGTGTGTGCGGAATATCTTCTAAAATTTCTTGTCAGCTTCAGCCTCTACTGTGTTAGAAGAAAGAAGAGGATCCCCACGTGGTTATTGGAGTTCGTCAAGATGTTCCTACAATTTGAAGAGGAGACCAACCATAATTCTGCATTGAATTTGACGGGTACAACGGTGTATTAAAATGTAGGTTACATCTAACATGGGGAGATAACGACGGAAGCAGAAAACCAACAGCATGTAATCCAGAGATTCCAGATCATCGGCAGAGATCCAGTTTCGTAATACATTTACTGTAAGTACCCTTTTCTAATGTTTATCTGTTCATCTCTGTAGAAATAATGCTTACTTATTCATTACTGGTAGTGTCTTGCAGTACTCTTTTATCCTTCTTTCACATTGGGAAGTGGTATTCTGTGTGATTATTAGAATAGCTAGAACATGCGTGTGTCTTCTAGCATTACTCTAAATGTCCCATTTAGTAGTCCAGTGTGATTTAAAAATCATTTCCTCATCGATAACTAATAATTTAATTTTTAAAATATTTTTGTGGAAGTCATGTGGGACAGATTTACGGCATGTTTGGTACGCCGAATTACTACGCAAAATTTCTTCTCGTTGGATTTAAGGCGTGTTAGCGTCATCTGCCTTATTGTCGAACTCCAGTTTAACCAAATTTAATACCTAGCACATCTAATAATAATAATAATAATAATAATAATAATAATAATAATAATAATAATAATAATAATAATAATAATAATAATAATAATTTTCACCTCGGGTTAAATGAATGAATGAGTTTAAATATTGCTTGATCTTATGTGTAGGATCTTAATGTGTGCTCAATTAGGGTGAATATGAGCCTGGAATATGGCAGAATCTTGACGGGCCATTTACTGTATTTATTGACTTGTGAATTCATGTCTTGAATTTTATTTGAGGAATCCGTGTGTGGTAGGACGTAATTTCTTCAAGTGTGGAGCACGCGTTGATTGATGAACGTGGAGTTGAGTAATAATAATGTCCTGACTCATGAACCATGAATGCTAATATTTGACCTGTACTATGTGCGTTTCTGTAGACGACAATTTTTCCAGATATCAACCGCTGATGTTATCATAACCAACGTTGTAAAATTTTCATCATCTTTGACTAAGTGATCATTCAGACTTCATCACATTTCTGAGAGACGTGAACTGATCTTTTTCACCCGATACCGTCATCGTGATAATTCATATGCCTAGGATAAAAAGGATAAAAGTCAAAATATAATATTCAAAGTCTATAATTCGTTGTAAATAATTCTCATGTGTCTTTGTGCGAGTTGTAGCAATCTCGGCCACGTGTTCATCACGTTTGGCCCAGGTTATCAGCATCGTTGTTTGATTTGATCTCGATTTTTGAGAGGTAAACCTTTAGTAAATTTTATTTTATGATTAAGTTGAGGAGAGTTCGGAGTATCAGACAGTAATGAATAAGGAAGAATTATTTCGCACCAGTGGACAAGGTTCACTGTAATTGTAAAGCTTGTAGTGTTAAGTTTTCTCAAGACGTCAGATGCTAAACATTAACGTCACGTTTTGTTCAATCGAATATTAAAGAAAGTTTTATAGAAATAATTATGGTAGAAGAACAATTTGATGAAAATAAGTCAGATAGAAATGTTGTTTTCATTATTTTTCCAATTCAGTGGATACCACGTTTAGTTCAGCACTCTAAAGAAGTAAAGTTTTCATTTGAATTAATGAATGTAGACATGAATGGATCTGATATTTTGGATGCTTAAGACTAGTTACGAATCAGACAGCTTTTCGAGATTGAATTATTCTCAACTTGTGAATAATAAGGACATTATTAAGGGGAGGTCCTCCCATAGAGAATTTACGATTTTGTGTTTCGTTGAGCCAGTAGTAGGCTAATATCCATTTATATATATTTACAGAACTGTTTGACTTCCAAAGCTATTGGAGGAATTAAATGCTGTATTTGAAGGAACTCGCTGAGAAGAATCAAATTTAATTTGCCATCAAGGTTTGTTTAGTTTTAATTTGTTACTTGATTGAGTGCTAGTTGTTAATAAATGTCAAAAACCTTTTGTTTGATATTTTGAATTATTGTAGCTAGTCCTTGTCTCTTTCTCTGCCTTCAAATATTAGCAAAGCCAGACAGCGAGCAGTCCGCCCTTGAGACTCTCCTCTCCGGCTGAGCATGCCCGGTAAAAAGGGGGCAATACGTAACTGGATTAGTAAGCTTAACACTTCTGATTTGAAAAATTTTAGTACTCCAGTTGGGAGTGTATTCTTTTGCAAAAATAGACTTGAGTTTGCTGATGCGAACAAAATCACCTCCTTTAAAGCGATGGCGGCGCGGATCAGCTGTTTTAATTACAAGATGAATAGCATTTATACGAGGTGTATTCCTTGTAACAAGACGTGGCTTTGTCCCGATAGTGCGATGCGGAGTATCGTTGGAGGTAGACACAAGTCTAGGTAGCAGATCAATCCAACGATATGAACCTTGTGCTGTAAATTCTCGCCACATCATTGTTTTGAGTGTACGATTAAAGCGTTCTACAATACTTGCCTTGAGATTGCTGTACGTATAGTAGTGATGAATGCCAAGTAACTTGAGGTAAGAGAAAATTCTTGTTGTAAAACTCTTTACCTTGATCGGTTTGAAGAAGCCTTGGGCAGCGTTCCGATTCTTCAACAATATGTTCAAATGCGTCTTTGACTTGAGCTGCTGTCTTAGAACGCACAGGTTGTGCAAAAGCAAACTTCGAGTACACATCGATAACAGTAAGTAGATACATATACCCCTTATTGCTAGAGGTATATGAAATCATTATTACTAAGTCTGCTTGCCAGAGATCATCTTTTCCACTAGTTATAACGCGTCTGCGACAGTAGGTGCGACGTGCTGGTTCATGTAACTCGTGTGCGATGTTTGCCTTTACAAGTGAGATCTTATCTTGACAAGCCATCACAAAATAATACCGGCATGTTGAAATTCTCTCCCTATTTCTAGAATTTCTGATCCGTGACCAGTGTGACCAGCCTCTTGCGATGCTCTGAGAAGTTGTAATCATTCAACGAGTAAGTTTGGGTCATTCCAGTATCTTACATCCACATACGGCAACAAAGGCTTGTAGATAACTTCAAGTCCACGTGCAGTCGGAAACAGCTTAGAAATAAACTCACGATACTTGTAACTCTTATTCGCATGTACAGCTTCTGTTCTCTTGTAATTACGTCGTGTTGCGTCAGTAGCAAAAAGTATTGCTTTATATTTTTTAAGATTATCTTGTAAACTTATACCTTTGTCGGGTATTCGCAAGAAAAGAAGTTCTAAGAGTCCTTTCGTAGGTTTATATGTAACGCCTTTTACAATAAGTTTGTTGCTGTTAATCTTAACATTTGAATTTCCTATCCAGAAACAGTCGTCAACGTAGCGAATACCGTAGGTGGTGTCAGTTTGTCCTGTGAAGAGTTTTTCTATATAAGGTGCAAAGAGAGATACATAGGTATCTTGAATAAAAGTTCTAAACTGATTGCGATACTCTGGCGTGATCATAACCTCAGACAAAGGTGGTAGATCTTGTGTTGATGTAGTAGGTGTTTCAGCAATAACATTTGTATTTAAAAACTCAACACGCTTAGATGGTGAAGTATCGCTAAGTTCGTCTTCCTTATCCTGTTCTTCTTTATCCTCTTCTTGATCTATATCTTGCTTCTCTTCTTGTTTACGCTTTTCTTGTTTATGCTTCTCTTCTTATTCTTCTTCTTATTCTCCTTCATGCTTCTCTTTACTATTTAATACACTGACTGGCAGAGCAAATGCAACACCAAGAAGGAGTGGTCAGAACTTTATGCCAATTGCAGGGTAGACTGACGTCACTGAGGTATGCTCATGATGTGAAATGCGCCGCTATGCTGCGCACGTAGCGAACGATAAATGGGACACGGCGTTGGCGAATGGCCCACTTCGTACCGTGATTTCTCAGCCGACAGTCATTGTAGAACGTGTTGTCGTGTGCCACAGGACACGTGTATAGCTAAGAATGCCAGGCCGCCGTCAACGGAGGCATTTCCAGCAGACAGACGACTTGACGAGGGGTATGGTGATCGGGCTGAGAAGGGCAGGTTGGTCGCTTCGTCAAATCGCAGCCGATACCCATAGGGATGTGTCCACGGTGCAGCGCCTGTGGCGAAGATGGTTGGCGCAGGGACATGTGGCACGTGCGAGGGGTCCAGGCGCAGCCCGAGTGACGTCAGCACGCGAGGATCGGCGCATCGGCCGCCAAGCGGTGGCAGCCCCGCACGTCACGTCAACCGCCATTCTTCAGCATGTGCAAGACACCCTGGCTGTTCCAATATCGACCAGAACAATTTCCCGTCGATTGGTTGAAGGAGGCCTGCACTCCCGGCGTCCGCTCAGAAGACTGCCATTGACTCCACAGCATAGACGTGCACGCCTGGCATGGTGCCGGGCTAGAGCGACTTGGATTAGGGAATGGAGGAACGTCGTGTTCTCCGATGAGTCACGCTTCTGTTCTGTCAGTGATAGTCACCGCAGACGAGTGTGGCGTCGGCGTGGAGAAAGGTCAAATCCGGCAGTAACTGTGGAGCGCCCTACCGCTAGACAACGCGGCATCATGGTTTGGGGCGCTATTGCGTATGATTCCACGTCACCTCTAGTGCGTATTCAAGGCACGTTAAATGCCCACCGCTACGTGCAGCATGTGCTGCGGCCGGTGGCACTCCCGTACCTTCAGGGGCTGCCCAATGCTCTGTTTCAGCAGGATATTGCCCGCCCACACACTGCTCGCATCTCCCAACAGGTTCTACGAGGTGTACAGATGCTTCCGTGGCCAGCGTACTCTCCGGATTTCTCACCAATCGAACACGTGTGGGATCTCATTGGACGCCGTTTGCAAACTCTGCCCCAGCCTCGTACGGACGACCAACTGTGGCAAATGGTTGACAGAGAATGGAGAACCATCCCTCAGGACACCATCCGCACTCTTATTGACTCTGTACCTCGACGTGTTTCTGCGTGCATCGCCGCTCGCGGTGGTCCTACATCCTACTGAGTCGATGCCGTGCGCATTGCGTAACCTGCATATCGGTTTGAAATAAACATGAATTATTCATCCGTGCCGTCTTTGTTTTTTCCCCAACTTTCATCCCTTTCGAACCACTCCTTCTTGGTGTTGCATTTGCTCTGTCAGTCAGTGTATATCCATAGAAGCAAAACTTGAAGTAGACTGCGGCAATGAAGTAGGATTTTTGTGTGTGTGGTGTACCTAGTTGTGTTTTTAAAAACAAATCAATGTCCGCTTGAATACGCTTAAGCTCTTTAAATTTCCGTCGAATATTGTTTCGAGCTTGGATGATATGTTTTGTAATCTCCTTGCTAGATGTTGACATGATGATGGTTTTTTGATCAAGTGGTCACTGTAATTCTGTGTTAATGCATATAAAATGATCGAAACCCATGCGATATCGTCCATGCTGAACGTCACTTTCTTTATCAATAACTAAAAAGCTGTAACGGTGTAATGACCAACATTTAGCACACATTCGTTTAAAGTTATTGAATGTCATATCAATGTTAACATGATCGTTATACACATGTCGCATGTTGCGCTCATCTTGCCGAAAAAGCACAATAACATTTGCGTTGTCGCGTATTAACTGCTTAGGCACACGAGAATAGATGCAATCAACATATGTATGTCGCCCCATACTAAAGAATGCACGAATAACGTTTTGCTGTTCTGTTGCGACGTCATCAAAGATCATAAGAGAATTCGGGAGCGCATAGTCCGGTGATGGTACTTGCTTATGTGAATTCAATTCGAAATATTTTATTCCATCTGTAACCAGATCGTCCATTACAATTTGTAGAATAGTATATAGCGGTTGAGTTTGCGAAAACGTAAATATTCTCAAAACGCATAAGAGGTAATGAGTGTGAGTAAAACATTTGTCTGCCCGCACATCGAATAGTGAAAGGAAACAACGTTCCATGACGTCTTTGTCTAGTTGTACCAGAACTAGTTACAGATGTGACACTTTGTCACTGATAGGTAGTGTGTCGTGCTGCTTTATAATCTTCAGGATAACTGAATAATAAGGAAGTAGGTAATAGTAATATATATATTAAACGAATTTGTAATTTGCTCTTGACGAGCAAAGTCGTGTACAGAATGGTGAAACGATATCCAAACGATATGAGGAAAAAAAGCAAAACTGTTGGATGTAAAGATGTTATAAAGGTTACACAAAAAGGTATTCGTGGGGAATACAATCCTCGTGTTGCTATTACTAAGGCAATGCGCTCAGCAAGAGAGAGAATTTCTCCAAAGTGCAGAGCAATGCTTAGTAAATGTGCACGAATTATTCCTGTACCAAAACGAGGAGGATTTCTTCCTGAGCTGTTTGCTGGACTAGCCGTTTTAGGGTCATTGCTGGGCGGTGCTAGTGCTCTAGAGAGAACTGTTAAGGCTGTAGAAGAAGCGAAGCAACAGTTGAAAGAGAGTGAACGTCATAACAAGACAATGGAGGCAATTGCATTACGTGGCAAAGGCGTACACATGAAACTAACACCATACAAAAAAGGGCTTGGCATCTACATATAACCGAAAAACGTCTACTGAGTGCACTGCCACATCGATCTCTGACCCGAGAAAGAGTTTTTACGTTTGCTAGACAACTAGGAATTCTTTATTTTCGAGGTGTGTGTATATGCGCGATCTACTACCAGCATGCCCATGTGAACGTGAGAGTGCTTTAATTAACTTAGACAACAGTCGTGGACCTGGAACTCATTACGTAAATCTAAAGTATGGTATTTTGATAGCTATGGAAACTTACCTCCTCCTTTTTAGCTCATACGTTACTTCGGAAGCAGAGCAGACATTGTATACAATAAAAACCGTGTGCAAAAATTCAATACACGCATATGCGGACGATTATGTCTTATGTTCTTATATCAAACCCAGACAGTAGAGAAAGAGAATTAGTATCTACGTGATGACTAACAGTGAAAGAATGTTTGCTGTACGTGGGAAAGGACCTGAAACAACCGTCTATTTTAATCTGCCAATCGAAATTGGCTATCAGCCGCATAGTCTTGGACTAGTATCGTTTGAAAGCTACAATAAAATCTATAATGTGCGTGATGGTTTAAACAAGTTCTATTACGATGGGTATGTGCTAACACTACCCTCAGGTAGTTATACAGTAGACGATATTCACGACTATACTGAAAGTACGTTAATTGATCAGTTTGGGGAAGATAGTTTTAGTAATCATAATTACAAGTTCTCAATCACTGTAAACAACGTTACACATAAATGTGTTATTGAATCATCATTTAAGATGGACTTCAAATCACAACCTGATTCGATTGTACCATTGCTTGGATTTTCAGCAAGGGAGCTCCTACCGAACGTACGTTATGAGTCTGATCAACCTATAATACTCTTCGATGGTTATCATGTGAACATTACTTGTAATATTATTACAGACTTGAATAGTAATCTACAACCTTCGCACGTCCTGTATTACTTTATTCTTACAGAGGAATGTGGATATACTATTTGTGAGAAACCAGCAGTAGTTCTTTATCATCCTGTGTCTGTAAAACACATTAGCAACATTACTCTTAGACTTGTAAATAAACATAATCAGGTTATTCATTTAGATCGGCACTCGTACGTAGCTTACAAACTTCATCTCAAACCAGTATGAAAAACAACTATAAAACACGGTGTACATTCCGAAGATATACTACATGTGTGCGAAGACTCATCGAGTTAACAGATATCCATAAGCAGATACTCCAAGATTTATGTTATACGCTACTACAACAGAATGGAGGAAATGCTAGACATTACGAATAGAGTAGAAACTCATTAAGGTGTAGTACGAAGTGAGCTCCATTCCTATCAACCTTCTACGTTTGGATTAAATAACAATGATGAAATTAATTTTATTATTAATTAGCAAGATGTATACACCTTACCACACGAAATCTACCTCTATATTGAAGGACGACTAGATAAGTCAGATGGAAGTGGACCAAGCACATCACAACTAAACAACCATGCTCTAGCTTTTCTCTTTTCTAGCGCATATGAAGTAAATGTCGAAATAGAAGAATGTTGGTACTACAAGTACAATGAAACTCTACCCTTCTTCTTGTGACGAAAAAAGTAATTTTTGCGGTTGGCAGGATGGTGTCCAAAAGCTACTAACAACTGGATGATTAATGAGGACGGAACTTTTGCAGGAATGTTATCATTGAAACATATTCTTGGCTTCGCAAAAGACTTTACACGTATTATAATCTACGCAAAATAAGAGCTTATTCTGATCCGTGCTCGAAGTAATTACAATTCTCGTAAAGCAGCAGGAACGCCAGTAGACTCGAATATTGTGGAGAATTCCGCATGTAACATTATCTGTTCGTGAAAAACTTCGATTGCTCAAGATTGTAGAAAATGATACATCATTACCTTGGGAGTTGGGAGCTGCATGAATATCCTGTGTTACCACCTACAAACAAGCATAGCTGGGCTGTTAAAACATCACGTTTTACTGAGGAGCCCTTGTATATTATTTTTGGATTTCAAACCCATCGTAAATTCAATCACGAAAGGATAGCTCACAGTTTGTTCACTGTAAATTAAGAAATGTTAGACTATATTCTCAACGGAATTACATATCCCTACGAAAACATGGACATTAATTTTGAGAGAAATGCATTTGAGATCCTGTATGACATGTTTTCCAAATTCCAATCATCATATTATCAGAGAGAATATCATTTTCGCCTCACCAAAATGAAATTAAAGCACCGATTGTAGTTATAGACTGCTCTTATCATGAAGAATCGTTCAAAAATTCTCCTGTCGATATTCGTTTAGAATTTGAAGCATCTGAAACATTCCTGCTAACACAGCAGCCTATTGTCTTATTATTCATATAAGTGATGTTACTTACCATCCGCTAACGAATATTGTTACGACATTATAATTAAGGATAGCCCTTTATCATCAACATTAATGTCTGCTTCGACATCGTACGCTATGGAACAGAAAGAGTATACGGTTAATTAAAAAAACTCTCAATGTGCATGCTGTTGGCATCCTCATACGCAACATCTTATTTTTCTTACAAGAGTGAGGCTATTAAGATGTTCTATAAATGTAGATCGTTGATGCCAAAACATCTTATTCAATACTTACCGCCAGAATTTTTATCTACGTACGCTGCCACTTACGTACATGATTTTTGGGACATCCTTCCTCTACACAGTAAGATGTCAATCGATGTAGCTTTATAGAGAACCTGTCAACGTCATTACCACCATCGAGGTGAAAATGGTGATGATGATTGGGATGGACTATATCCGAGGATTGAACACTGTGCACAGTGTATAGATGGACTTTTTCCATTTATTTCAGAACATGATGACGATGATTCAGAAAAGGAACAAACTACATGAATAACAACAAGGTAAGAACTGCATTATCTCCTTTGTAAAGCATAACATACCTAGCATAATATGTTCTGTTTAATTTGAATGTTGCAGGAGGCTTGCTACCTCCTCGCGAAACGCTGTTCAGGAGCATAGCAACCTTGTCAGCAGCGAAACGAAAACTGTTGTAGTACATTGTTTTAATTTTGTAAATAAATATTTCATTGCATTCAAAATGCTGTTCTTATTACATTCCTTTGTATACTTATACCTACTCATTCTGTCTATAAATGCTTGAGTGAGTGACCTTGATAACGAACAAAGCTAAACTTGGATAACTATGATGACGTCATCGCTGCAGGTTAAAAGCAGAGTAATAGCACGTGCTTACTCTAGCCTTAAGCATAAGATCGCGTCTTCATAGTAATACATGTTTAAACTTGTTCGATAGAGACATAAAGCTATAAACCAACAGAGCAGGAAGAAGAAGAGGAGGCCATAACAGCCTGTATATAGCCACCATCTTACGCAAGCGCCCTTAAGCTGTCTCGTAAGAGCCTAGGAAGAGGAGGAAGCTGCAACAACCTGTGTATAGCCGCCATCTTGCGCAAGCTCCATTGAGCCGTCTCATAAGAGGCTATGTATATGCGCCATGTTGCACAGTAGCCTCTTAACTAGCTTTCTCCATATTAGGCTGTGTATAGCCGCCATCTTGCGCAAGTGCCCTTAAGATGTCACATAAGAGCAGACGGCATCTTGCGCAGTAGCCCTTAAGCTAGCTTTCTAGATATAAGCTTGTGTATAGCCGCCATACTGTGCAAGCGCCAATGACCGTCATCTTTCTCCACAAGAGCCTTTGTATAGCAGCCACCTTGCGCAATCGCCCATAGCCGGCATCTTTCTCCACAAGAGCCTATGTATAGCAGCCACCTTGCGCAATCGCCCATAGCCGGCATCTTTCTCCACAAGAGCCTATGTATAGCAGCCACCTTGCGCAATCGCCCATAGCCGGCATCTTTCTCCACAAGAGCCTATGTATAGCCGCCATACTGCGCAAGCGCCAATGACCGTCATCTTTTTCCAAAGGAGCCTATGTATAGCAGCCACCTTGCGCAATCGTCCATAGCCGGCATCTTTCTCCACAAGAGCCTATGTATAGCCGCCATACTGCGCAAGCGCCAATGACCGTCATCTTTTTCCAAAGGAGCCTATGTATAGCAGCCACCTTGCGCAATCGCCCATAACCGGCATCTTTCTCCACAAGAGCCACCTTGCGCAATCGCCCATAACCGGCATCTTTCTCCACAAGAGCCTATGTATAGCAGCCACCTTGCGCAATCGCCCATAGCCGGCATCTTTCTCCACAAGAGCCTATGTATAACAGCCACCTTGCGCAATCGCCCATAGCCGTCATCTTTCTCCACAAGAGCCTATGTATAGCCGCCATACTGCGCAATCGCCCATAGCCGTCATCTTTCTCCACAAGAGCCTATGTATAGCCGCCATCTTGCGGAATCGCCCATAGCCGGCATCTTTTTCCACAAGAGCCTATGTATAGCAGCCACCTTGCGCAATCGCCCATAGCCGTCATCTTTATCCACAAGAGCCATCTTGCGGAATCGCCCATAGCCGGCATCTTTCTCCACAAGAGCCTACGTATAGCCGCCATCTTGCGGAATCGCCCATAGCCGTCATCTTTCTCCACAAGAGCCTATGTATAGCAGCTACCTTGCGCAATCGCCCATAGCCGGCATCTTTCTCCACAAGAGCCTATGTATAGCAGCCACCTTGCGCAATCGCCCATGGCCGTCATCTTCCTCCACAAGAGCCACCTTGCGCAATCGCCCATAGCCGGCATCTTTCTCCAAAGAGCCTATGTATAGCAGCCACCTTGCGCAATCGCCCATAGCCGTCATCTTTCTCCACAAGAGCCTATGTATAGCCGCCATACTGCGCAAGCGCCAATGACCGTCATCTTTTTCCAAAGGAGCCTATGTATAGCCGCCACCTTGCGCAATCGCCCATAGCCGGCATCTTTCTCCACAAGAGCCTATGTATAGCAGCCACCTTGTGCAATCGCACATAGCCGGCATCTTTCTCAACCAGAGCCTATGTATTGCCGCCATCTTGCGGAATCACCCATAGCCGGCATCTTTCTCCACAAGAGCTTATGTATAGCAGCCACCTTGCGCAATCGCCCATAGCCGGCATCTTTCTCCATAAGAGCCTATGTATAGCCGCCATCTTGCGCAAACGCACCTAGGCTGTCTCATTAGAACAGCCGCATTTTTGCGCAAGCTCCCATGGCCTGCATCTTTCTCTGTAAGTAGCCGTGTATAGCCGCCATCTTGCGCAAGCGCCCCTAGGCCGTCTCATAAGGAGCTGTGTATAGCCGCCATCTTGTGCAGTTGAACTCAGGAAGGGCATCTTGACATGAAACTAAGGATAGTCGCCTTCAAGATGGCGGATTTGAGGTTAGGCTCGCTCTCTTGGGCGTCGGGAAGAGCAACTAGCCTTTAAAGTGAGGTTGAACTCCTCAAGATGGCGACTGTGAGGTTAGGCTCGCTCTCTTATGCAAAATCCGCAAATCGTCATTGCCCTACTACTATAGTAGGGGTCAATGACCCCGGAGTTGAAACCGGGCTAGGTACACTACTGTACTAGGGGTCAATGACCTCGGGTGCTGGCTCACCAGAAAAAGTGCTGACGCTATGGTTTTTGAACCGGCCTAGCCCTACTACTGCCATTCCTTTTTTCTCTTTTACCGACGTCTAATTCAGCGTACGGTTTGCGGTTCTAGTGTGAACAGACAAATGTTTGGCCTAACTTGTAACATTTTCTTGTTCTGATTTAGCTTATTGCTTGTTAAATTAAAACTAGCGCTAGTGGCACGGCACCGACCACGGACGTGCGTCAGAAAACCACCGCTACTGGTTTAATGTTGCACTACTACGGCACGATGTTAGTGCTCTTGGCACAGCCTCAACATTTGCCTGATATGAAAATGGGAAACCACGGGAAACCATCTTCAGGCCTGCCGACTTTAGGATTCCTCCCATCATCTTGGGAATGCAAGCTCTCAGCTTTCCGACCCTAACCGCACGGCCATCTTGCTCGGTGAAAAGGTAGTAGAGTTGAGGAAGAAAAGGTACAGGATCTCTCTTCTTGAACACTGAATTCTAACTAGACCCTGTCCGCCATTTTTTAAAAGGACCAACCGTTCGGGGCAGCGTACCCACGTTTAAGGGGCCCGAACATTGCTCTGCAGGTAAGCCGTAGAGCCTTGAGGGTTCTAATACTGAAAGCATTAGTAAAAAAATTCAAGTGATTCTCGACACAAAGCAGCAAAAACTTTCACAGTGTGCCCCTTTGTTCGTCTTGCTAGTACTCGTATCTTCCAGCCAGAGAAGAGTCTGCTGGCAACGTCTGGTCACCCCTTGGCAGACTTCAGACGCGGCCGTTGTCCAGCAACATGGAGCGATTGTGTCAATTTCCCAACTTCAATCAATCAATCAATCAATCAATACTGATCTGCATTTAGGGCAGTCGCCCAGGTGGCAGATTCCCTATCTCTTGCTTTCCTAGCCTTTTCCGAAATGATTTCAAAGAAATTGGAAATTTATTGAACATCTCCCTTGGTAAGTTATTCCAATCCCTAACACCCCTTCCTATAAATGAATATTTGCCCCAGTTTGTCCTCTTGAATTCCAACTTTATCTTCATATTGTGATCTTTCCTACTTTTATAGACGCCATTCAAACCTATTCGTCTACTAATGTCATTCCACGCCATCTCTCCGCTGACAGCTCGGAACATACCACTTAGTCGAGCAGCTCTTCTTCTTTCTCTCAGTTCTTCCCAACCCAAACAGCGCAACATTTTTGTAACGCTACTCTTTTGTCGGAAATCACCCAGAACAAATCGAGCTGCTTTTCTTTGGATTTTTTCCAGTTCTTGAATCAGGTAATCCTGGTGAGGGTCCCATACACTGGAACCATACTCTAGTTGGGGTCTTACCAGAGACTTATATGCACTCTCCTTTACATCCTTACTACAACCCCTAAACACCCTCATAACCATGTGCAGAGATCGGTACCCTTTATTTACAATCCCATTTATGTGATTACCCCAGTGAAGATCTTTCCTTATATTGACACCTAGATACTTACAATGATCCCCAAAAGGAACTTTCACCCCATCAACGCAGTAATTAAAACTCTTAGGATTTTTCCTATTTGTGAAACTCACAACCTGAATTTTAGCCCCGTTTATCAACATACCATTGCCTGCTGTCCATCTCACAACATTTTCGAGGTCACGTTGCAGTTGCTCACAATCACTCTATAGAGAATAACATCATCCGCAAAAAGCCTTACCTCCGATTCCACTCCTTTACTCATATCATTTATATATATAAGAAAACATAAAGGTCCGATAACACTGCCCTGAGGAACTCCCCTCTCAACTATTACAGGGTCAGATAAAGCTTCACCTACTCTAACACTCTGAGATCTATTTTCTAGAAATATAGCAACCCATTCAGTCACTCTTTTGTCTAGTCCAATTGCACTCATTTTTGCCAGTAGTCTCCCATGATCCACCCTATCAAATGCTTTAGACATGTCAATCGCGATACAGTCCATTTGACCTCCAGAATCCAAGATATCTGCTATATCTTGCTGGAATCCTACAAGTTGAGCTTCAGTGGAATAACCTTTCCTAAAACCGAATTGCCTTCTATCGAACCAGTTATTAATTTCACAAACATGTCTAATATAAGCAGAAAGAATGCCTTCCCAAAGCTTACATACAATGCATGTCAAACTTACTGGCCTGTAATTTTCAGCTTTATGTCTATCACCCTTTCCTTTATACACAGGAGCTACAATAGCAACTCTCCATTCATCTGGTAGAGCTCCTTCGGTCAAACAATAATCAATAAGTACTTCAGATATGGTACTATATCCCAACCCATTGTCTTTAGTATATCCCCAGAAATCTGATCAATTCCAGCCGCTTTTCTAGATTTCAACTTTTGTATCTTATTGTAAATGTCATTGTTATCGTATGTAAATTTTATTACTTCTTTGGCCTTAGTCTCTTCCTCTATCTCGACATTATCCTTGTAACCAACAATCTTTACATACTGCTGACTGAATACTTCTGCCTTTTGAAGATCCTCACATACACACTCCCCTTGTTCATTAATTATTCCTGGAATGTCTTTCTTGGAACCTGTTTCTGCCTTAAAATACCTATACATACCCTTCCATTTTTCACTAAAATTTGTATGACTGCCAATTATGCTTGCCATCATGTTATCCTTAGCTGCCTTCTTTGCTACATTCAATTTTCTAGTAAGTTCCTTCAATTTCTCCTTACTTCCACAGCCATTTCTAACTCTATTTCTTTCCAGTCTGCACCTCCTCCTTAGTCTCTTTATTTCTCTATTATAATAAGGTGGGTCTTTACCATTCCTTACCACCCTTAAAGGTACAAACCTGTTTTCGCATTCCTCAACAATTTCTTTAAACCCATCCCAGAGTCTGTTTACATTTTTATTTACCGTTTTCCACCGATCATAGTTACTTTTTAGAAACTGCCTCATACCTGCTTTATCAGCCATATGGTACTGCCTAACAGTCCTACTTTTAAGACCTTCCTTTCTATCACATTTATTTTTAACTACCACATAAACAGCTTCATGATCACTAATACCATCTATTACTTCAGTTTCCCTATAGAGCTCATCTGGTTTTATCAGCACCACATCCAAAATATATTTCCCTCTGGTTGGTTCCATCACTTTCTGAATCAGCTGTCCTTCCCATATTAACTTATTTGCCATTTGTTGGTCATGCTTCCTGTCGTTCGCATTTCCTTCCCAATTGACATCTGGCAAATTCAGATCTCCCGCTACAATCACATTTCTTTCCATGTCATTTCCCACATAGCTGACTATCCTATCAAATAATTCCGAATCCGCATCAGTGCTACCCTTTCCCGATCTGTACACTCCAAATATGTCAAGTTGCCTATTATCTTTAGAAATGAGCCTTACACCTAGAATTTCATGTGTCTCATCTTTAACTTTTTCGTAGCTTACAAATTCTTCTTTCACCAGAATGAAAACTCCCCCTCCCACCTTTCCTATCCTATCCCTACGATACACACTTCAGTGCCGTGAGAAAATTTCTGCATCCATTATATCATTTCTCAGCCATGATTCAACTCCTATTACAATATCTGGTAAATATATATCTATTAA
Source organism: Anabrus simplex (assembly GCF_040414725.1). NCBI lineage: Eukaryota > Metazoa > Arthropoda > Insecta > Orthoptera > Tettigoniidae > Anabrus > Anabrus simplex. Next base: position 127,302,125 of record NC_090275.1, on the reverse strand, counting down.
ATTACTTAATTCTATTCCTTTCTTTACAATACTTCTACAGTTCAACACTAACAATTTTATGTCATCCCTACTTGATTTCCAGTTCCCTGTTCCCTTATCACCGCTCCCTAGGCCATCCCGTTTCCCTGAATGTACCTCCCTATTACCCTTCCAAACAAATTTCCTAACTTATACGTACCACTGCGGTTTAAATGAAGGCCATCCGAGCGCAGATCCCTATCTCCTACCCACCCATTAGGATCTAGAAATTTCACTCCCAGTTTCCCACATACCCACTCCATAGTCTCATTTAAATCCCCAATCACCCTCCAGTCAGTATCCCTCCTACACAGTATTCCACTAATAACAATCTCCGCTTTCTTAAACTTCACCCGTGCTGCATTTACCAGATCCCACACATCTCCAACTATGTTGGTACTTATATCAGCTTGCCTTACGTTGTTGGTACCAACGTGAAACACTACCACCTTCTCCTTCCCCTCCTCCCTCTCTTCTACTTTCCTCAACATCTGCCTCAATCTAATTCCTGGATAACATTCTACCCTGGTTCCCTTTCCTCCACACACTTTCCCCACGTGTCTAACGATGGAATCCCCCATGACCAGAGCCTCAACCCTACCCACCTCATTTGATCCCCTCCCCTCCTGCTCAGCCCTATCTTTCCTGATAGCTGCAGAAGCTACTTCCTCCTCCCTTTTCTCCTTCCCATGACCCTGTTCCACCTGTCTTTTCCTATCCTCTACTCTACATTTCCCTTTCCTACCTTTTCCCTTCCTCCTACTTCCACGCATCTCAGCAACAGTTCCCTGTCCCTCATCTTCCCTCTGTTGTTCTACCTGGAGTGACTCGTACCGATTTCGCACAGACACCTGTCCTGAATTCTGATCCTGAATAGAGCCCTTGGCCTGCAATCTCCTTCCCCTTAGAACATTAGACCACCTGTCTTCTACAACTCCTCCCTTTCCTTCCCCTCCCTCTTGTACACCTACTGTAACCTGTACATTGTTTGAGGGAGTCCTATCTTCCTTCCTGTCTTCTGTGAGAATCCTAATTATCTCCCTCAAACTTTCCAACTCCTCCCTCATACCCCTCAATGCCTCACCACACCCACAATAAGTACACTCGCGCTCCTTAGCCATTCTTTATGGGGGGAAAATTTTAAATTAAAAAATAAATTAACATATTTGCAAAAAAAAATGAACGGAGGGATATATTGTCTGGGATAGTACACAACAATAAGGTAATTAATATACGACTACACTACAATACTACTTAGTCGTGCTCTATTTTTTATCCTACAACCCCTAACAGGATAAAAGCTGCTGTTAATTACTGAATATCGAAAGTAATACACAAGAACTACACAATTCCAAACTGCAATTAAGCCTATCCTAATTTCAACAATATTTTATTAAGAGTTTCTACGGATACCTCTACTACACCAGTACTACACAAATATTTTACAATAATAAAATAAGCACACTAAATTCTAATAGGATATTACTCGTATACTACTGTACAGTACACTACAGTAATTTTTTAACTACTTTCAGACGTATCCTAATTACGATACCGGTACCGTACCGTATGTCACTACTAAGCACAACAGAAATGAAATTTGCAAGAAGTACTGTACTCAGAGATTACCAACGAAGCTAAATGCTTAGACAAATTATTATTAGTATTACGGTCTAATAGATATACACGAAAGATAACACACGAATATAGCAGGCAAGATACGGCACTATCTAAATGTACTGTATCTATACTACAATGTATCTACACTACACTACACTGCGTTTGGTTAAATGCTTAAGTATCAAAAGGATTGCCGTACACGAAGAAAAACACGAATATAACTGGCAAGATACTATCTAATATATTATACCTTATATTCACTACAATTCTACTGAAATGTGGTTATGTGATTGTTACAGCTGGTGGATTACTATTATTTGTCCTTAATTAGGCCTACTGAAAAATACGAGGTTGTCTACAATAATTTCTCAAATATTTCTATCAAAACTACTACTACTACTACTCCAGGGACTTGAACTGCAATTACTGGGATATATGAACTTTATTATTATTAGCTAACCGCTCACAAATACTGAAAGATCGAGGGAGCGAAATATAAATTACGGATACTAACTACCTACTCAGAAGTACAAATGAATGGAATACAAGGTCAGCTGATTTTTATTTATATTTACTTGACTACACTACACCCTTTGTTCACGACTGTAGCCAACAATGCAATATTTGAATATGAGGAGCGACAATAATCAATAACAATACGACTGTTAACTATTACCGTGTAATCTCTTTAACTTCTTTTTAAATGGAAGTTTACAGGCGTATCGTGTTTTTTAATGTAGTAAATTATATCGTTCGCGATAGTTTGAACGGATATCTATACGAAATACCGGAGAAGTTGCTGCAGAAGTTACGGTACTATTCCTTACGATAATCTGCCTTTGTAAGTACAACCAACGAACCTACAGATATTTACAAATATTTTTAAAGTTAATATTGTTACCTAAAGTATTGCCTAAACCTAAATTCGAAACAAGGTGCACCTAGCTAGCCTACTTAACCTAGAAAACGTAATTTACTGAAGACCAACTGAATTACTTGTTACAAAATTTAAATAATTATTACTACTCCCAATTTCTACCAACAAGCACTAAACACCACTATATAAACAGCACTAAATGAATCAGATAAACACAAAATTAAGCTATTTCAGTAGGTTTTCACTACTTTATCACTACAATAATGCAAGAGCTCTCTCAACAGCCAACCGTTCTCAAGCGCATCCAACAATGCAACCTTCAGACAGATGTGTCCAGATATAGGGTGAGAAGAAATGGTAGTGGTGAATGCAGTGCCGAGAAAGAGCTGCTAGGCGTTTAGGACAGTAATGTATAGTGGAAGGGTGTCAGACACTTCTACTTTATAAACATTATAGGAGAGTGAGATCTACTGGTGAACAGGGTGGAATGTGCTTGAAGAAGAAGAACTGTACACTGAGAAATTATGAGGAAAATGCATCTTTCTCACCTCGCGAGTGCTCTGCGCTTTCCACAACGACAAATGCTTCTCGTGTTAACTCTTTGTACAGTATGAATCGGCTCACCCTAACATTTACATATTTTGTAAGTAACTTCAGAAGAGACACTTACATTCGGTTCCGGTTCCGTACGACAAACAGACAAAAAAGGACAATTATTCATCCAGAAGAAAATCGTGCAGTCATGAAATGGACAGATTGAGTTTTTTGAAATGTGTTAGCTATGTTATCATTAGCTTACAAATGTCTTCTGAAAATACTGAAGTTCGTTACCTATGTGTTGCGGGTCTCTTGCTGGTTGTTGTGTTTATGTACTCACGGTAAGGGCAGTTTTGTGCAAGTTGCAGAGTTGGTGTGACCCGAGCAACATCAGAAACTGTTGTAGATGCAGGAAGTAGGACGTGGCCATCTCCTGCTTTTTGGCGAACAGTGCTCCAGGTGGATAATCCCTACCACCAAAGGAGCATTCGCATTTTCGTGCTATGTAATTGACGTTCCGTGGATTTTTCACATCTTCTTTCCTTATATGAATATAGTTGTATTGTGCTGTACGATTTAAGACTTGTTCTCGCTCTAAGAGAGCTTCGACATCTGCACCCAATACATTAGTGGACAGTTTTCATAATGCAGTGCATTACTTGGCGGGTGTCATGCATAAGTAATATGGCGGCATGTAATTGTATTTAAGGTTTAAACTTTAAATACACAACATCACGGGCGTTAAGGACGGCATTAAATACTGAATTAATTCCAAAGTAAAAACAGTCTCTGCAACGGAACAGTTAATCAGTATTTTTTTGGGAATCCCTTGCCTTTTATTACTGCTTCGATTCTGCGAGGCATGAAGCCAACCAACCCTTGAAGATCGCCTGTAGTTATGACCTTGGACCAAGCCTGGATGATGGTTTCAACAAGTTCCATTTTGGCGCGAAACGAATACTTTAAGTCTGGCCCACAAATTCTCGATTGGACGTAGGTCGGGGCTGTTACCTGGCCATGGCAAAACATTAATGCGATGATCTTTCAACCATTTCATGCTCAGTTTTGCAGTGTGTCATGGTGCACCATCTTGTTGAAAGAAGCACTGGCTGTGGTGATAAGGAAACAAATCGTTGATTGAAGGTAGCAGATTTTGTTCCAAGATCTCAGTCTGTTATCTTTGAGTATTTAGTGTACCATCTATCACATGTAGTCGACTGTCATGCATCCCCACACCATCACACTGACTGGATGTGTTGGGCATTCTGGTAATACAACTTCACCAGGTCGACGACGCACGTGTCTCATCACTCCAAATTGCCTTGTTCCAGTCAAGAGCTTGGCCTCCTGGCTGGCAAACCCTCTGTCAGTAATGCTGACTCCAGATGATTCCAGCACTTCCTTAATCAGTTTTGAAGTACGCCGACGGTCTTGTGACGCAAGGCGGCAAATTCTTCCTTCATCTTGAGGAGAAAGCACAGGTTTTCATCCAGTTATAGGAGCAGTTTCAGTACTCTTGTTTGTCTTATACCTGACTTAGTAGCACCACCACCCAGTCTTGCTGCAATCTCTTCAAACGTATACCCTTCCTCACGTAAAGTTACAGCTCTACTACATTTAGATAGTGACCAATCAATCCGTTTCTTGGACGTAGGAGTCATTCTTCACTGAAAGGAGTTGAAGAAATGTTCACTCAGACTCTTCAGATCACAGCAAGAAGTACACCAGTCACTCAATAATCACTGAATGTTACTAACAATGACATCAGCTACATATGGCAATAACGGGAACGGGAGCTCAAGAAATGAATAAGTTTTTTCCATTCTTTTCTCATCAACATTAGTACGTAACACTGAGAGTAAATTTGCAATAAAAACAACAATGCATATGACTAAGTTGTCATAAACAATTAACAGTGTTGTACGGTGTCATGAACAACTAAAGAAAATCAGCTATATACTCTCAGCAAGTATTTATCCTGTGATATATGGTTGAATCAAACCTATAACAAAAAGTGTCCAGAAAAGTGCAAAGGTTCCACAGTGAATACGTTCAAAGTTTATAAATATTCTGCACCACTGTTTCTTCGTCTCTCCGTCAGAAAGTCTCGGGGCGCCACTGCTGTGTTTACATGATACCAATGAAACTTTCCAGTCACAAGTTAAATATATTTTACGTTTCACAAATTAATATTCCTGAAGAGAACCGTAATTCAACTTCACAGATGGTAAATATTGAAGTATTCAACTCCTATCGTGAATCCTACTGAAAAGGGTTGCAGTGGTGTCTCAACGGTCTACTGGTCGGTGCCTTGAAGATGAGTGGCCCGCTGCCACAATGAGCCGAAACACGCGTAATTTTAAAGTTTACTGCACAATATTTTCTGTTAATGAAAAAAGTAATTTTCTAATGTGCCCTATAGCATCCCGTCCCTATCAAGCCAACGCTGAGAACTAATCGGAAGTGCTATAGTTTTGTAGAAATACTCACCTATATGGGTCATAAACCTGGGCACATAGCTTACCTTAATTCCTGACTTCCTCTTCTAAAGCTCCAGACTACTCAGCCGGCGAGTACAGTGGGTTAAGTAAGGGAGTCAACAAGTTGTATTTAAGAGGAACAGGATTTTTATCGAGGATTTTCTTATTTTAACATACTGTATTGTGAGTTGCAACAAGTATATCATAATCAAATGACAAATTTTTCAACAGAAAAAAGAGATGTGAAATTCTAATAACATCGTGAATAAGAAATGAAATCAATGAATTTACATAAGAATTTTACAAAATATACTGCCAAGAAGTGGCATATTCAAATATCGTCAGGTTTCCACCAGGTGAAGTCCTATTTATTCTTCATTGCCGTGGTTCTCTCGTACTGCTTGCATACCGATGTTTCTCTTAAACAAACATGGGGTGAATAACTTCGCTTGATTTAGCTTCCCTGAATCGGGAGATATTAACCTTACACTACAGGACAACTTAACTTATAACTACACACGCAACTCTCGCAGCTCACTAGCTGGGACATGAACCTACGACCTATCTTGGATCCATGCAATACCTCAAAACAAATATAAATGCAACTTACTACAATACAACGGCAATGCACGCTGTAGTCCAGGTATCGCCAAATTCCTGTGAATATAATTACATAATGAACTGTATCGTTCCTTCCAGCTTTCAAACGTGCAGACGGCCTTGCTAAAATGTGCCTGCGATGGCGTTGACCTGCCTCTCGGGCGAGGGGAGTTTCACCCCAAAAATGACGTCAGCAAGCTCACCTCCACGACAAAACTCCAGCCATAAGCAGAAAAATAGACGGCAGCCATCATGAATTTGCCACACACGACTCACAACACAGGTGACGGCCTAGCGGTCCGTGCTACTTCGAGATTTCTAACAGACTGAATTACCTGGTCCCTTTCATAACATTATCAATCGCGAACTCTTAACTCTTAATCTCATATTCTGTGCATATATCTGCACGCAATACTGCTCATCTACTGAGCTCAGTACAGGCTCATAGTATACGCTTATTCCTGCGTATCTACACAAATTAGTGCTTATCTTGCCTCAGCATCAAAGGGCTGATTAAACTTACATATCTCGCTCGGGCATTATTTCTCTGAATTGAATAGTCTGCCGTTCGAATTATGTTCATGTCTGAGAGAGTGATTGAAGCTGTCATTATGATGATCTTAATGCTTACAACACTGAAAACCAATATGAAAATTATGACTAAGGCATGCTCGTGCAGGTTATCTAACTAGCTCAACTAAGACACAAGGTCTACCTACCAAATTTACTAGACCGCGGAGGTCACTCTATTAATGATCTTACGGAATAATCCCTCCTTCAATTAAATGACAAATTTATATATACAAACAATAAGAATCAATCAAGAATCGTGACCAATGTAGAAAAATACACAAATAAAGAAACTAACTATCTGTACATGCTTGTCTTGGGTGCAAAGTTATTTACATAGTCGCCTGAAGGGCAAAGAATCTATTTTACAACGTATGAGAAACTATTCTAACTCTATCTCGTGCTTAAATGTTAGAATCTCTCTGACCTTAAGAGTTGTTCATCTTAGCGGTAATCAATGGCGGACTCTAGCATTTAGCACGTCATGGTACAGTCGTTGACACAGGGCAGCACTCATAGGTTCGACACCAACAACATCACCATGGTCTTCGGTCTTCTTAACTAGTACATTTGGGCTGTTGTCTCGTTCAGAACGTGATGCTCCTACGCGGCACAATAATAGAGTTCTTCTCCCGGCAGCAACTGATGTCTCCTGTGGCACATTAGCACTCCTTTACGAGCGCATGCAACTGAGAGGAAATGCAGTGTTACTCCTGACAATCATGAGCACTACTCTCCTGTGCTACTAAACTGCGCTCATTACGGTATTGGCGTTTCTGTTAGCTTATCGCCTAATATTTCGGCAGATTAATTTCTTTCCATGTGGAAATGGTCCATTATAAGACTATTAGACTATACTGTTCATTTCGAGCTTACATCGACTTAAGAATAAGTTAGCGTTCAGACTACACTGGATTTCTGCTAATTCAAAGCACAATTGTAGCAAATAAGAATTGCTTCTAACTCGTATTATCTTGATCGGCTTTCCGCTCAATTTATAACACACGTTTACTGTATTTTACTGTTACCTTAAATACATAGACAAAGAAAAGTTCTACAAACTTCGATTACAGTTCTAAATACTTTGTTCTATCTTAGCGCGATCGACACGCGACACGTACCTCACGGTCATAGTTGAGTGTAGAGAATGATCTCCGCGTCCCCTGAGCTCAGTAAATATTCGAGTGACTATCCAAGACACGCTAAGTTTTCCCCGCTCGGCCCCACTTGAGTTCCTTGTTTCTAACAGGCTTGGCTCACACGGTACTCTACCAGGAACTGTCTTAGCCAGGTACATTCTTTTGAACTTGGCGGAATATTTGGAAAAGGACGGCAGTAATATGTGTTCACGTGCCCGACATCTCATGTGAGCTCGATACGACGTTCCTCATGGGAAGCAGGACACGTCACGAGCGATGAACCTGCGGGTGACGTCAGTGCCACATGTTGCTCGCCTTTCTCTCGTATGTACTGGAAAGAAAAAATCAAACTTTTTAACCGATGAAGATACAGAAATGAGACATACCTCGTCGTATAGCGAGTGTTCTGAAGGCAAACATATGTCAATCTGAACAAATTCCATCAAGGCGTTCAAGAGATAACAAGCGAGAAAGGAACCACATTTCTCCTCGTGACGTGACGAGTAACCTCGGCCTTACGGAATATAAGCCGCGGTCAGGGCCGAAGCAGAGCAGTTCAAATTCTTCACAGCTGGCTCATCGGTCATGCTGCTCGCGACAAGTGAAGTCGAACTCAGTGTTCATTCTACGGGAACGTCGTGATAATTGTATAATTTTCGACAGCAAATTGACAGTTTATGTGAACACCAGTGGGTAACCAGTGGATTTTCTTGAGAAATTGTTGGACTTACAATTCGTCAGGGATATTTGAACTTCGCAATTTAATGTGTTTATAACATCGAAGTCTTAAGACTTGTAATATTTCGCCAATATTGGAAATTATAAAATATCTCGATTCCGTGTGAATAACTTTAACAAACTTGAAGCTAGCACGACTACTTTCAACGTTAATGATCATGAACTGTTCCAACTTAGAACATCGTGAGTGCAGGCATTAACTATTTTGAATATTATCAAAGTCTAAAACCACTTTAACTTGTACATATAGACTGTTTCCTAATCTTCGTAACAGACTGTACCATCTGAAACTAATTCATGTGAATAGACTGTCTAACGAACTGTAAATGCGCCGTAATACATTACGCATGCTTCGTAATTCAGTGACATTGTGAATTACAGGATTCGTACACGAATACTTGAGAAACTGTGATAGTGAGAACGAACATTACGATATATTACGAGAGAGAGCTATTTATTTATTTCTTTACTCTCCTTCGAATGAGAGTTATTTCTGACAGTACGAACGGTGTGCAGCGAGTGTAAAGATTTCCAATTATTGCAACGTACGAAAAGAAACAGTGTTTCGACTAATTTCTCATCTAGTGAATGATGATTATTTCTTAAACAGTTATAATCAGTTCTAATAGCACAAATCAAATGGTGCTCCTTTCAACATAGGACACTATCAGTGGCCTAGTCAGATGGACTTTCTCGTATTAAAGCCACTCATTTATTAACATGAGAAATCCTGACTCAAGACGACGGAAATCGACGACGGAGATCAACGGAGATTTGATGCAGATCAACGCGGAACGTGGACTTGGTACTACAAGGGACGGTTCCTGAGACGTGGTTCTATGGAACATCGTGGTGCTTGCTTTTAGCTGAGTTCCAGATTGCTGCTTGCAGAGCAGTATTCAATAGTTCGAGCTTAACAAGAAGACATAATTCAGGTGATATAAGTGTCTTTTCATTCAGAAACATAATTCTGTTTTCAACAGAACTCTTATGGACAATGTCATTGCTGACAGAGAACATTAATTCAATTCAGAGGCTCATATACCTAATATTTTGACGAACAATTATTAACAGATTATAAACTTTAAAAATTAACGTTTTACAATAATTAAAAATACAGACAGACTTTTGGAAGACAGTGCACTCATGCTCTCGCTTGTTGGAACTTTAGAATTTCAATTCAGTGCTTTATTTATAATGAAAGGCGAACAATAAACTCTTAATTAGCAATATTCATATATAGTGTATAATAAGTTACGTAAAATAGGACAATACTTAGAACTTTCTACCAGAAGATCGAATTTAATTTCAAGTGTTTTATATTTGAATATAAATAGTTTGAAAAGTTCACGAGAAGGAATTATAAAATTTACTTTATTAAATTTACGTAGAAAACATACACTGAAAACACAAGTGATAATCGAAAAGACTTTAGGATTTCATTGAAGTGGAATATTAACTTACTTTCAATATGCTTTATTATATCACATCAAGAAAGTCATGATGGACATAACTGGTTGAAAAGAACATTATTCAGATGGATTTTTACAGGATCAACATAATTTGTTCGATATTTTGTTGTTGGAATTTGGGTATATTTTTCAATAAATATCTATGATCGCTACAATTCAGCGATATATTAGGGTAACTTTTCATAGATTGAATAAATGGAAGAGAGTTATGATATCTATTATTTCACCTTGCGATCCTCCCTCCCTGTACCCTCCCTAAGGACTAGGCACCCCTCAGAACGACCTCTTGCTCTTTGAAATCAATTTTTCCTGGTACAGTACTTAAGATGAAGGTGATGATAATTAGCTTAATGAGGCTCAATATTCCTAGATCCCGTCTGTTACCTCTCAAGTTTTTTTCTGTCAGGCCTGCAGTCTTGCTCGCATCAGAAATTCCCCCAGGTGAAGTGGTTGCAGGGAACTGCGCCCCAACTCAAGCTATTGCACCATCCCTTTGTGGTTTCATATGCTTGTACTAATTGCTTCTAATGGCCCATGAACAGAACGGTTCATGAAGCGCACCTATCAACAGCTGAATGAGGCCGCAAGCAAGTGTACTGTCTACCTGTTCTATAAAAACATTATACATCCAGAAAGCAGCCAAGCCTCTTTTACCGAAGAAGGCAGACTCACACAAAAAAGAGACACTGTATCTCCGCTACAGAGTAAAGCATAAAATAGTGGATCTGTTCTTCAGCATAGAACACGAGAGAGCGAATACGGATTCTTTGGTTGTCATGTCTACTCCACCCTCAGATACGTATGTAGCATCAAGATCTACGTCCCACAAAATTGTCACAAAAATTCGCAAGGTACGTATTTGAAAGATATTTTGTTGCCTGTTACTGTGTGTAAGCGACTTTGTTGTGACACAGACGAGACGCCAGTCAATGACAGTCAAAACTCGTTTAAACAGGGAGCCTCCAGTAATAGAAGGCGAGGTTCTCTGGTTGCCAGGTTACCGACAGATGTTCATGTTAACTCACTTTCCTCACTAACGAGATCTAACACATCACCATGCGGTGCCAACACAAGGCTCACTGCATTACAGCAGCGTTGCCAACCCATAAATATTTTCTCGGGTAATTTTTACTTGAAAATACCTAAATTTCGCTAAATTTCGAACTGAAGAAAAACAGCAAATATCAGCTGTTTTATTAGAGGATATTAACTCTACACTCACCGCATTGTAAGCTCTGAAGCAGATGTGCTGAGTTGAGGTCCTGTGCTTTCACATGAAGTCACATGGTACTAGTTCAAAGCACGGACGGTATTTCGAACGTTATTTTCACTTTCATTGTTGTTGACAAATGCGGAAAGAAATACTGTCTAACAATTTCGCGTTTACAGCCAATAGCTGCACTGTCCGTGTTTGGGGTCACTGGGAAGCTCAAATTTAAAATTTAAACCACTTTTTATGAAATACCTGACTGTACTTTTTAAACCTTTTCTTTCGGTATATTTACAGAAGCTGATGTCAAAAGAAACACGATATCAGAGATTGAGGTTGTGGGCCAGAGCTAGTCTAGGGGCCCTCAACATCCAGGGCGGAAACCTATGAATAACTAATATAAATTAAATCACAGCAGGGACAAGTAATGAAATATATTCTCAATTTATGTACACAAATGAATTATTCATTATTGTAAGACTTCGAAGAAAAATATTGAAAGGATCTTATAATTACATGCGAGCTTAAAGTTGATGGTTGGAACATCGAAATGTCGTCATCAACACTCTCTATTCCCTGACAGGCTTGCAGGACGCGTGTGCGTGGGATGATGAGTCTCAGATAAGTCTTCCAAAAATTTGAACTCATTCTCCGTATGTGTGAAGGAGTCATGCACTCGAATGCTATTACTTAGGAATTGCATCGATTCATTGATCACACGATTACTCGAAGCGGTATGCTAGTGTTTACTTGACCAAGTGCTAAATTAAAATCCAGCAGAATGATATATTAATATTCGTTTTTTGCAAGAAGTCTGGTCGTATGCAGCACAAGTTCAATGCCGTAGTAATTTCTATATTACTATTTTTCTGGTGATGAAAGGTTAACACAAGTTTGAAAATCCGCTGTCCGCTACACGGAAAATTTATCCCATGTTACATTTTAAAATTCGTCAAATTTAGCGGCAAATCCTCTGAGTTGGCAACACTGTGTTGAATGTCGCTCTCGGTTAATGATTCTCCTTCCGTTTCTGTGGATGGCTTCCCGCACTTCTCAGGAACAAAATTCGGACTTGCGCGGAAATATATAGCAGCTGAATGAAGAAAGCAACAATTTGATTTATGTTTTGTGAAAGAGAGACATTTCGCTTAGAGTTCTAAAGCTTCTATCGGTACTGAGAATACCCCCCGTGACAGGCGGAGGGATGCGCGGGCCAGTCTAAACAACCTTTTCAGACTCAAACCCAGACGAAGTGGAAAAAAGTGATTACTGTAATATAAAAAACTGAAAGGATTCTTGTTGTTAAGTGATACGAGTCATTAAGGTGAATTCTCTTATTTTAAATTAAACTCGCTACGGAATTCACAGAAAGACTGACTTTGTGGCTTTCCTAACTGAAGTCAACACATGTCATTAAAGAAACGTCAGTAAGAATGTAGCAATGCTATACTCAGTTAAATGAATAACCGCGCATTTTCTCACTTTTAACAAATAGTAGTACAGTGCCTAACAGTCCAAAGTTCCAGACCGCAGACAGCCGTGAACACTCCCCTACCATTAATCCGTTAAATATCCACACTGCTCATTCCAATCAGTGCCTCAGAGTAGGGATTCAACAGCTCGATGAACGTGTGTGTTATGTACCGGTAGTATCAGATCGTTCACTATCACCGCCACGAGCTGGTGGAATGAACTCCCCAATGACATCAGGGAAGCTAAATCTAAGACAAAATTTAAAATCCTTTGCCAGCGTCATCTTTTAAGCACTTCCAGTCTTTCTTGAGTGTGAATGGGATGCATGAATGAGAGTGAATATGGTTGTTTATTGCAATGTGTTCCTGTATATAATTTAGTTATACTTTACTCACCTTAGTTTAGTTAGTGATACTTAAGTTGCTTTAGTTATACTTTAGGTTGTAAAGATTTCATATGTTTAAATTTTATATAAAATATACATTGTATATACATGAAGTGGTTAAGTGTAAGAAAGGGCCGGGAGCCCTAACTTCGCCACAATAAAGACGCTTTAATAATAATAATAATAATAATAATATCAGAAAATTTATGAACCAGAGGAATGGCATGCTAAAGAAGAAAGTTATCTAACTTCCCAGCTACTTCCCGTCAATATTCAGGCAGGCTGTTACACTCGATACGACCGGGCAAGTTGGCCGTGTGGCCGTGAGCTTCCATCCCGGAGATGACAGATTCGAACCTCTCTGTCGCCAGCCCTGAAGATAGTTTTCCATGGTTTCCCATTTTCACACCAGGAAAATGCTGCGCCTGTACCTTAATTATGGCCAAAGCCACTTCCTTCACACTCCTAGCCATTTTCTATCCCATCGTCGCCATAAGACCTATCTGTGTCGGTCCGACGTAAGGCAAATTTAAAAAAATAATACTCGGTACGCAGCAGTCTGTCGGATATGAGTGGCAACAGAAGACACAAAGCACATCGCAGCAAACAATCGTCAATTGTTATTGATATTGTTGATACAGCTTTCTTTATTGTAGGCCTTCACATTCAGTTTTCTTTCGACTCTGTTATATTAGGACGTCTTATAAAAGTATTTATAGCGCAGACTCTAGTTCCTTATTCTCCGACTTTACATACGGATTTTCATTAAATCCTGTTTACGCATTTTCTCGTGAAGCGGCGCTGATATGGACTTAGTAACAAAATTCCAAATTCATGAATATCCCTGTGATCATAGCCGCTACGGTAAGAATGTATAAGACACAAATGACCGGAAATGTAATACTATATATTAGTTACGTTGTATTTATCAATATGACTACTAATAACATAATTATTTGGGAATTAAATTTTGGGCCTTCCCCTAAACTACCATTTCAGTCAGCATGAATGAAATTATTTACGGCCTAGATTATAGCGACTTATTACCCGACTTTACATACCGATTTTCATTAAATTCTCTTCAGCCATTTTCTCATGATGGGTGTGCAGACAGACAGACATACTGTGGACAAGACCGATACAGAAATACCAACCATTCTTTTCAAATTCTGAGAAATGCACAGACAAAACTCTTATTTTATATATATATATATATATAGATAATTTTGATTCGTGGCGACGCAAATTGTCCATCTTTCACGCATGCATTGATGGTTTCTTGTTTTATTGTTCTTGTCTTGCTGTGAAATATATAAGAGGTATGTACATGGGGTTATGTTGAAATAAAACGTAAAATATGTTATTTGAAGCAGTCCACTAAGCTACATGGTGATTGAACTTGGAATGTACAGATGAGTATGGAACAGGGCGATGATCTCTCTGAGTATCCGTGTTTACGGAGTTCAACCAATCAGAGACAATTTGTAATAAAAGTCATTGCAGTCTTTTGAGTGCGGAAAGAAGACAATTGCATCGTGGTACGAAATAAAATATATTTTAATGTGATAACAACCATCTGCTCTGTCTAATCTTTAATGTGGTGTGTCTCTGACCTGCTAGCGGACACAGGTCCTCCTCCGCTGACATGGGACAGGCTCCTCACTTTCATCCGACCTCTCTTCATCAAATATTCTCCTTCATTTTTCCACGTGTCGAAACTCTTCCATTTTCGTTTTGATTAGTGTTGTACTTCCTCAACCAAACCCCTCTTACAGCATGCTTCCTGGTTGCGACAAATAACCCCGCTATTTAGTAAGAGCTCCTTTCACTCCGGTGTTGAGAGAACGATCCACACCTCTTGATGATCTGAAGGCGACAAGATACCAGACAGGTGCTTCTCCACCGGAAAGTGAAGGCCCAAGAGGCTTACAGTCACTCCTTGTCCGTGTTCACGTTTGCTAATAATATAGAGTTTGAGGGATGTTCCACCATTCAACACATTGTAAAATACATTAAATTATAAGAAGACCGGTTTCGACTCCCTTGGAGTCATCATCAGTTCCTGTTGAAAATTAAATCGAGGGGAATTTGATAACAATCATCGTAAAAAGAAATTTAAAGGTGATTGGCTGGAAAAACATCAGTGGGTTGCAAGACATTGCTTTGAAATGCAACGCATACATGGCAAGCAGACTGTCCTGAGTTCATGGAACAAGTAACACTGGAAACATGCACTGTTGAACCCACTCTTCTAACGGCTGGTCAGCGCGAGCGTAAGCCAAGACCACACCATCACCATTCTACATCAACAATAGTTGACGACGGTTACAACTGCATCAGCAATGAAGGATGTTCCCCCAGCTCTTCTACCAACTTAAATCTACTAATAAGTTTTTCATCTATCCTAAAACACTGCAAGAACATATAAACTAAACCAGCAAGTACTAAATATTTGCATTTTTAAACATATTTTCATTTCAACTATGTCATATATCAAATGTTTAAATCAGAGCCGACAATCAAGTTCCGTGTTCCACAAACACACGGTAATAATTCTAAATTAGACCCAAGACCTTTATCAAATACTAAACATCTCAAGCTAATGTATTTCCAAATATTTATTGTGATTCTGTGGTCATAATGATTAACAAGTTTTTTTTTTTTTTAAAGGTTCACATACTCCAGTTGATTGTGGCAAGACCGCTTGCCGAGTGGTACGGACATACGACAGCATTTTTACTCATATCCAAGAACGTTCAAGTGCCATATGTTACATATCGGTGCATAAACTTTCTATCAATATATATATTCTCGACTACGATAATGCATTTATTTCCAATAAATTGTAGCACGACCAACGGTTCTATTCTATATTCCACGAACCATGACATTTTTTTGTAACCAAAACCAAGAACTTTGAGATGTCTTTGTACATTTAATGTTTCATCTAGTTTAGTCAGTTGGAGGCGAGACCACGCGCATTGTTTCATATCATTGTAAGTGTGTGATTTCAAATCAGTGCAAGGGATTCCAGTATTCCGTGTATATGAACGCGCGAAGTCTAGACCACAACCATGTCTTTGTAAATTTGTTTCAAGGAGTGTGTATTTTATCCAGTTTTTTTTTTCAGTTAGAAAGAGAACTGCCAAGCCCAGGAGCGCTCTTAGAGAGCCAACGTTTCATATCACTATAAGTGTCCGTGTCAAGTGTTCAACAGTGCATGTTTCCAGTGTTACTTGTTCCATGAACTCAGGACAGTCTGCTTGCCATGTATGCGTTGCATTTCAAAGCAATGTCTTGCAACCCACTGATGTTTTTCCAGCCAATCACCTTTAAATTTCTTTTTACGATGATTGTTATCAAATTCCCCTCGATTTAATTTTCAACAGGAACTGATGATGACTCCAAGGGAGTCGAAACCGGTCTTCTTATAATTTAATGTATTTTACAATGTGTTGAATGGTGGAACATCCCTCAAACTCTATATTATCAGTCACCCCTTGAGGTATACCTAGAGCCGTGCACGGAGTTAGTGTCTTGGATACAAACTCTATGGCAGAGCGGATAATTTCTAAATAATGACCTTTATTGATTTTCACTCTTGTCTTTGCTTGTGGTTAGGCGACCTTTGATGTTGGTGTGGGAGAATGGTGATATATAACGAGCCTTGAGACCATAAAGCCCAAGTGGCTCGTGGCCGCAATTAATGGAAGTTCAATACGTCGCTGCTTGTGGCAAGAGAAACTCCGTCATGAACCTGTGATGGTGCCAGGCCTATGTTAACAACCTATCCTATCTAAATTATTCGCGGATAACCACCTTGCCGATGCGGATATCCGCGCAGGGCTGTAGCCATAACTTGTGCAGATCAAGGGAGTGCAGAATCATCTTCTTCTTTATGCCGGGGATCGGTATTACTTCTGGCTTGTATGACTATTGTATGTGTGGAATTTAAAATGTATCTTTTAACAATGCCCCATGAACTGCTTGACAGCGATTGGCTGCAATTTGAACCTAATATCTTGATTAGACGACGTGGAGTAAAGTCTACGCCTTTTATTCGTTGACTCCGCGGGGCGTTGACATGTGTTCCTACTCTGTGAACAGGGAGTTGGCTCAACACCTCCTAAACTTTATTTGTTGGTAAATAACTTATTCCACAAGCTAAAAGTATTGAAATCATGTTTGTGTGTGACTGTGCTTTGCGTTTCTTTGGATTGCGATCGCCTCCTTAGTGTGACGTCACAGCGCTGTTGTGAGACCTTATTATCTAGGAGGTGTTGGTTGGCTTTCAAATCGTCTCCAAGTTGGCTGTGTTTGCTGTGACACTCCGTCTAGCCTTTATGGCTAGAGGAAATGATCACCGTCCACCCTAGTTATGAGACTGAAGTGGTTGTGGAGCCTCTTACTTACGTTGTGACTGCTGTGCCATGAGTTAATTTGTTTAGGTTCTATTTACTCTTCAAGTGGGTGATTGGTGCAATGTTATTTAATTTTCTTTAAATACTAACCGTGTGTTAAATGTTGCTGTTTAAAGGGGATCTGTAAGGTTTATTAATGGACGCCTTCGTCAGTAAGTTTTGAAAACATATTTTATGTAAAAGATAGCCTGTCTACCATGACTGTGTTTATACCAGGAGTTCCCAGAATGAAAACATGTCGGACTGAAATACGTTCCTATGCAGCGCAAGGGCGTTGCGTGGATATTTCCTGCGATACTGTGCCAAAGTTTCTCAAATCTGGTCTTCATCGCCTGAAATAATATTTAAAGCTCTTTAAAAGTGTTTCCCTCTAAATTTCAAGGTTATATCCAGTATGTACTTTTACGGATTTAAAACCGAAACACCTGGTTCCCATAAATGAATCTTCTTTCAGTATTTAAAAACTATTCCAGGCTCTGCTAAGGCCCAGTATTATCATTGTTAATATTTAAATTTGGCGTTCTCAGATGTGTTTTGGAGCTCATTTACTTTCCATATTATATTGAAGGTTGCTCCATCTTACAACGGTTATGTCACTGCTATATGTCAAGATGGTGGATATGACATAATTTGATGAGGATAATATGACCGTCGTTGTGGATGAGACGCTTGTGTGGTGTTCAAGAACATCGGCCATGTGATGTGTGATGTGATTGGTGTGAACATGTCGCCGACTTGTGAATTTTTCTAGATTCCTACTTCGCCTTCTACCACTTGTAATATTTTCAATTAGTTGATTGGGATGTATTTTCTTCCCTTCTGGTTTGATTTTCATTTTATTTCTTATGCGACCTTTAAATGGTGTTTTTTAAATGGTCTTCAATATTGTAGTAGAAACATTTGGTCTACTAAAATGGGTACCCAGTTCTTTCGAAAAAGGGTTGACTGAGAGCTCTCAAACCAATATAGTCATATGACCATTGATATAAATTCTTAAAACTGTAAATCAGCGTTAGAGAGTGCGTTACCCTCTCGAGTTCCCCTTCAACTTGGTGTGAGGTGACTACGATTTGGTACTGTTTTTCTTTCCTGTAATGTATTAAATTAACTTTAATTCGAGTCACCTCACCTATATCATCGGGCCGAGAGGCCTGTCAGGCCTGTCAGGACTTTAGTACTTCATTATCTAGTAGCGCAAGTGTACGCCTCCGTTCAGTTTGTGTTTCGGGCCATCAATTTAACCTGTTCTTTTTCTACTAAGGCCCAGTAGATACCCCTGTGCACTACCTTTGTTAAGTGTAAATTGAGCCTTGAGAGGCCAGAGTTCATAAAGTTCTGTGTAATGTTGCCTTAAGCTGGCGGCTAAAATTGGATGAATGTTGGAGAGCACGTAGGCTCTTTTCTAGTTTACTGTAATGTTGAGGAGTTCCTCTGGAAGGCTGTAAATTTGTTGGAGCAAAGTGCTCTTGAATTGGAGGATTTCTGCCCTTGCCCTAATAATACCACTTTGAAATTGTAAATTTGTAACATAGGGCTTGAAGCCCAGAATTGTTAAAGTTCTGAATCTTGAATTTCCCAATTTTTGAAATTGTCATTGTACCTGTAACCTCATTATTTTACTGAGTAAAAGTGTGTTAAGTTTGAAATTCTGAAAGAAATATAACCTTTATTAGAGTGTTAACTCAATTTCTGATATCGTAGTTAGAACCATTCATCACCCGCACCTTTTTTCACCTCTTTCTGCTCCACGGATATCTCCGTAACAATTATTATTATGATGATGATGATGATTATTATTATTATTATTATTATTATTATTATTATTATTATTATTATTATTATCATCTACCAGGGGTACACCTTCGCCGGCTATTTAACCTGCGCACCTTCTCTACGGCCATCTGTGCCAACGGACATGAACTTTCAACCTTCCAAACCTTTCTTCTTCTGCCATCTATTTACTAATAATATTGAACCCATAATTCTACCCGACTAAATATTGCAACTAGAAAATTGCAAGTACGAGTGCAACCGTAATTCTTCATTGCAAGCTTATCTCACGAGAACTCACCGTGGCAAGCGGCCAACCCATTCGAACGGGGTGGGAACACTTCGACTGACCTCGGATAATCAATAATTAACTTCCACATAATAAACCTTCATTGCGAGATATTTCGGCAATATCATTAACCAAGAAATAAATAATTAAGAATTTTAAGAAATGTTAAACTCCAGTGGGGGGAAATGTGTTTAATGAGGCCTGGAGAGAAGTGCTTGCAGAGTAGAAACACATGTGAAGATGCGCGCGAAATCACCTACAAGAAATTAATTAATTACGCCCGTAAAAAGAATAGGAAAATTAGCAAACAACGCCATCATGACTTTGGAAATTAGGTGGAATTTTTTGGATGGGTCTCAAAGAAATCGATGCAGTGGTTATCAAATTCTATTGTTACACTAGAAAAGCTATAAAGATCCGCACCCCTGGACAGTAGCCACACTCTGTAATAGTTCGCGAGGATCAACCTGCGTTGGACAACATCAAGTAGAGGTCTTGAACTGTTCCTTCAATAGACTTATGATATGTATTGAGTTACTTGGTTCGAGATAGAATATTTACCAAGTAGTAAAACTGGCAAAATAAAAGTATTAATTGAATCATTATAGAATTTCTGAAATTCGCAAATGGAAACAGAGAATTCATAGATAGGTTTCGTGAATTGCTGTGTGTCCTTGTAGTCAGGGAAGGGAACCGTAGACTGGCCAAGATAAACTTCAGGTTTCATATCTGTAAACCAGCTGGCATAAGACGGGGAGATTGGGAAGTTCTCACGGAGAGTTGAGTCTTAGCCGAGGAACGGAGCAGTTGTACAGGTTGTGTGTGTCTAGAATAATTCATTATTTACGTGTGTTTTATCAATTAGTGATATGTGTAATTATAACTATAATAAATAAAAGAGAAGAATGTTCTCTTTCATCATAAAGAGTTAAATGAGTCTAGCCGGCCCAAAATGTAGGCAGGATGACCCCGTATCTGCGACGCAGTTACAAGGTCTATCTAATTTGAATATCGTGTTTTGTAGTTAGAAATGTATATATTCGTCCCAATACATTAATCTGTGGCGTCTGTGATAATTAAATGTATTGCAATGTTGAGGCGAAGTGTCTATTATTCATGTTGGTGCGGGACGTAATGGGTGATGTTTTAAATAGTGTGAACGTGACAAAGTTGAGCTGGTACGAGTACAAGACAAGAAACTAATCACTGGCCACATAACCCACACAAATAATTACCAAAGTAAAGAAAACTTACCTTAGATAACCAGAAGTTCCCGTGGATACTTATGATTAAACCGGTACAGTATTAACCGGTACAACTAATTGAAAGAAAGACCAACCAGATATGGAGTTTAATAGGATTTAATTTTAAAATATTGAAGAGTGTTTAACAACGTGGGTAGGCTCAATGAGCTGCAACGTAACGAAGTTAATGAATTAATAAATTAAACTTAGATAACTAGGAAAAAGAAGAAATTAACGGCTAACTCACAAATTCAAAGACGGCCGTCATTTAAACAAAATTAAAAGAAAATAATCTGGTATCTTAAGTAGGCCTACGGCAGGAGTTGAGTTACCTATCTGCAATCTCAATGAATTTCCACCAAAATTCGCAATTACTTTTAAAGTTTTCTTTTTTTTTGCTAGGGGCTTTACGTCGCACCGACACAGATAGGTCTTATGGCGACGATGGGATAGGAAAGGCCTAGGAGTTGTAAGGAAGCGGCCGTGGCCTTAATTAAGGTACAGCCCCAGCATTTGCCTAGTGTGAAAATGGGAAACCACGGAAAAACCATTTTCAGGGCTGCCGATAGTGGGAATCGAACCTACTATCTCCCGGATGCAAGCTCACAGCCGCGCGCCTCTACGCGCACGGCCAACTCGCCCGGTACTTTTAAAGTTTCAGGAAACACTTGATCAGATTCAATTTTATTGCCATGAGCTGTCACAAGGTTTTAAACGGTCTCAATAATGAACCCGAAAAATCCACAACAGAAAATCGGACGAAAATAAATAGAGATTCCTCAAAAGGGTGATTAAAACATTAATCAAGAAACCAATAGCGCAGAATACCGAAGTCATGCTCCAAAGGAAAAATCCACCCTCAACATTAAGTCAATCAATCAACAATCATAGTAAACGTCGCCATGATTACGGTGCAGGCAAAATTTTCGAGGCACCAATCCCAAGAACAAAAGAGACTCAAGGATAATGAATAATGAGAAATAAGATAAAAGATAGAGAAAGCATGACACCAAAATAAATAGAATCAACAAGGGACCGAAAACTAGAAATAGACGCTTGTGGGAACTCTTTCAGGCATTACACAAATGAATTATACATTTCTTTAGGGCAGAACAAAACCACCCTGTAACTCACGAGGACATTACTTTAAATATAAATAACAATAGACGAAATCTTGGGAGCAAGCTTTTAGAAAATTACAAATGAGAGACCCATGTTTACCGATACTGAAATGTTCTTTCCTTTTAAAAAAGTGATTACATTAATTTCAAGAATCAGACGATTTCCAAAGCACCGCTTAAAGTTCGGAAAATATTCGGAGAGGAAGATTTATATGAAGTCACAGACCCATTGATGATGAAAACTCGATGCATGAAAATGTAACTTACACTTCCAATGTAGCTTCCATGTTCGAGAGACGCGTTGTTTACATACTCACAAATATTTTCGCCGTAGTCGTACTTAATTCACTAGTAGGAAGGTATCATCAATACTAAATATAAATGAAGTTCTTGAGGATGAACAACATCCTCGCACAACAACGGGTTTTTTAACCGTAATCCATGGTTACACAGATGGCTCGCGTAGAGTCACAATGAAGTATGCTTCTGATCGCCATGATAGCTTCCAACAGACAACGGGCCACTGCAAGCCAGAGAGAGAGGTCCATTACGCAACAATTCTCGCCAGCTCTGATTGGCCAGCAACATAGGCACGGCTAAGAGTCGCTCTCGCTTGCGCCGAAGGCAGACACTAGTTTAGCATTGTTTGGCACAGAATATGCGAAACACCAACAGACATTTCTTGAATAAAATTAGAACGGAGAGTTTTAGGCAAGTCGAAATAATTAGTTAGCAGTATGGCCTCCAGTAACTTAGAAGTAGTCGTAGAAAACAAGTTTGAAAAATGAGCATGATGTGACACAAATTTCTACAGCGATAGCCAGTCCAAAACATATATTGGGAAGGCTAAAAACGTTACCTCGGTAACAAGGTTGAATATCAAATTATGAATAATAATAATAATCACATCGGGATAAATTTGAGATGATAAATTATGTATTCAGCAGTAATGTCAAGTGAAATTAGCCAGTTATACCAAAATCCAGTGAAGTCTGATAAAGTTGGCATTTATTTTACAGAAACTTTTATTTTGTGACACCCTGTATTTGTGATACAGAAAATCACGGTATGCTATTTTGCTCATGAGGTCAGAAAAACGTAAATAATTTAATTGTGAGATCGTCATAAAGTTGTTGGTCATGGGATTAGTTGTATTTGAAAAAAATCGAACAGAAGAAATGGATTGTAATGGAAATGAAATATTATGAGAATAGTTAGGAAGATGTTAAAGCATGTGTTTTACGAGTAGTGGAGGCTGAGTATAAGAGGCCCTGTTTTACGACGGAGAGGAATTTGTGTGACAGGGTGTATCTTAAGATGAAATATTTCTGAAACAGTCTGCGTAAGATGACGATGTCCTGTAAGCAATCCGAAACAGTTAACAAAATTAATGCTGGTCAAATCCAAGTGAGCGCGTTGTAACGCCTATTTTAATTACAAGTTGATGTTCTTCCATGATTATTATTATATATGAGACCGTAGGTTTTGGCAATTAAGTCCAAGTGACGATTCTATGTGGTACTAGCCAAGTATGTTTTGTAATAGCCGACCTCACGAACTATGTACATTCTGACACACGGTCAAGGTAATATTTGATTGATGTAAATTGAATTCTATTCTATATTTTTACGAGACGAAATTATCGTTGACTAGAAACATTGCGGGTGTGAAATATGCATTTTATTAGAATGCTAGTTTAGCTTGAGTAGATTGTTGGAAAGTTACTTCACTGGACAGTTCACGGCAATACATGTTTGGAACGTTGAGATGATAGACCATTTGGAGCCTCATACTTGAGTTATACCGTAGATATCGTGATGGTGGTGATTATTGTTTTAAACTATACTACGTGAAATTAAACGAGAGTTTAGTTTGTTTTTATTTACCGAACTTCACTGCATGTGTTGTATTCGGACATGTTGTTTATTGTAAGAAATGGACACAGTTATACTGCCAGGTTCGAGTTCATTGTGTGAGCGTTTCAGCGAGGATTAGATTTAAATATCCGGGATTGTGATTAATGTTTCGATTTCGTCTGACAGTATAAATGATGTGTAGACACCCTAACGATAGGTTTAGGATGCGGCGTGAGTAGACACTACGTAGACTCAACGACAGGATTAGAGCGCCGTTCGTTATATAATCAAATCATAGGTTTAGTCTGTTTTGCGTGTCGACTTGAACGATTTTAGTGTTTGCAGTAGTGGACAAGTATGTGAAGGGTGTTAGCAGGTATTGTTCAGGCCATGTTTCGGCATAATTCTTACTAGCCCCGGCTCCATGGCTAAATGGTTAGCGTTCTGGCCTTTGGTTACAGGGGTCCCGGGTTCGATTCCCGGCAGGGTGGGGAATTTCAACCATCATTGGTTAATTTCGCTGACACGGGGGCTGGGTGTATGTGGTGTCTCCATCATCATTTCATCCTCATCGTGGCGCGCAGTTCTCCTACTGGAGTCAAATCAAAAGACCTGCACCTGGCGAGCCGAACATATCCTCCCGGCACTGAAAGTCATACGCCATTTCATGTCTTACTAGCCAGAAGGTGTTCCCATAATAGCGTTGCATCAGTAGTGGCATGAATGTAAGGGTTGTCCCACGTAGAAGCCTAGCTCATGGAGACTGATCATTACTGCTTAGCCGCGCGTGTTCAAGTTCGATGAACTTTCGTTTTCTATTTTACTATTTCTTTACCTCTAGATTTATTGTTCAGATGTCCGGTATCTATGATAGTGCCGTGTGTTGACGCTTAGTTGAGTTATGCAGCATTTACAATGCGGTTTCGATTCGTCAGCTGTTAATATATATATATATATAATTTTTATTTTTCGTTATTTACTTATTGTAGATGAGACGTTCATCTGCCGATCACTTGTAGTTTGGTTTAATGGGACAAGTGTAGGTAGGCAGATTTGTAATGGTAGTCGTAGTTATAGAAATTGGAAAGATTTCCTTTATTTAGTTTGGACTGGACTTGTATGTTAACAAATTTAGGGACATAATTGTTTCATGACCTGAAAGTCGGTTTCGTAAGAACATTTTCAAATGACTTATCACTTGTCTTTAACTTCAGTGTTTGGCATTTCTTATAAATGCATAATGAATGAACGTTTTCCTGCATTCCGCAGTTTTGTTCCTTCAGGACGACGTAACGTAAGATCCCCTCGGATCAAGTGTTGTAGATTCCTTCTGAACATCTGTTTGAGGGATGCATGTTTCAGCATCGGGATTCCTCTGTAAGTTAAGGGTGTCACGAGATGACAATACATGGTGGTATCTTATTTTTGATTGTGACAATTGCTGTTAACATCATGCTTTCTAGTAATATTTCGCAACCTATGCAAAGCAACTGACAGTCGATTTGGTTCGATTAAGGGTCCGTTCGGGGGATGTTCCAATATCCAATGGGGTACTAGACTCGTGGACAACATTAATTAAATGTAAATCAGGAATTCTACTTGTTGAAGGTCGGATGGCGCCCGATTTTCAGGTTTTATTCTTGTTTTCTCTCGAATTTTACACTAAATTTATATTCTCTGAAATATAATGTTAAACAATAATTAAAAGATAAACTCACGTTATTGTATTGTGACTGCTTTAAAACATGTTTTAAATTTGTAAATGATTCGTTTTGTTAATCTGTGGCAGACGACCAACGATGGAACGGTAAGTTCAAGGGACTGCTGGACTAAAAACAAAGTAATGGTGAGAGAAATCTTGGTTCTGGGAGACGGTAAACCTTCTTTTTGTATGTACCGAACTTGTGGTTCCTCTACCTTTCACGCGCTTGTAACTTTGTTCTACAGCGGGTGTGTGTATGGAAGTTCAGCCTATCAAAATATTTTATTTAATCTAGAACTTTCCCCTACGGAGCTATTTAAGGAGAGCACTTTAGGGCCGTCTTGTCTGAGTGTTTGAGACTTGATGGAGGTTATAGAGGGCTAGGGAGTCAGAGGCGCGGCCTGCTTGAAGAAGATCCAGCGACACAAAGTAATGGCAGACTTTAACTAAACATGTCATCGTGTCTGCGGGTAGTTCGAGGGGGAAGGTTTCAGCCGTTTCTTAATGTAATTTTATATTTTGGTGGTTTAAACGTAGGAGCTTCTGCGCAGTCTTCGGACTCTGGTTCATCCCCTACGGGAAAATATGTAATGTAGGGAAACGCGAGTGGTGACCCTCTGTTGTCTCCCCTTCAACTTTTGAATTCCGTGACTACAGTCTTCAACCTCTAAATTTTGAAACTTTGTCTCGGCATTAGATACTTCTCCAGTAGTATAAGTGGATGGTTCTAGCGCCTCCACCTCCACCGGCCCTCCGCAGAGGCCTCCTCCACCTCCTCCACACGCTCTCGGGAGAGGCCTCCTCCACACGCTGGCTAAGAGCGCGACCCTAACCTCAAATCCGCCATCTTGGAGGGACTTAACCTAACTTTTTATGCATAAAAGAGCGAGCCTAACCTCATGGAGGGGCCTAACCTCAGTTTTACAGCCGGATGGCGGCTATACACGTCTCCTTATGAGACGCCGCCTAACCTCACATCCGCTATCTTAGAGGGACTTAACCTTTTAACGCACAAGACAGCAAGCCTAACCTTATGGAAGGGCCTAACCTCAGTTTTATGGCCGGATGCCATTCTCGACGCCAATTACACAAGATGACGGCTATACATGGCTCCTTATGAGGCGCCTTAAGGGTGCTTGCGCAAGATGGCTGCTATACATTGGCTCTTATGAGACACCTTAGGGATGCTTGCGCAAGATGGCGGCCACAAGATGGCGGCTATACAGGGCTCCTACTGATGCGCCTTCAGGGTGCTTGCGCAAGATGGCGGTCGCAAGATGGCTGCTGCTCTTATAAAGAAAGCTAGCTAAGAGGCTAACGTGCCGTGCTAGAAACAACGGTTCGATTCATTAAATTTGGGGCTTAAATGAAAAATGTGAAATATCTCGAATACGTTGCGTCGTAGAGCAAAACGGACAAAATTTTCCTGCCTAACACTTAGGTTCCCTGTATCAGGAACATGATAGCATAAGAAAAAGTAGTCTAATGATGAGATTAACGGTTCGGTTCCTACTTAGGTCCCTTGGCATTGATGGCTATCTAATTCTACAAGATGGCGGCTATACATAGCTTCTTATGAGACGGCCTAGGGGTGCTCGCACAAGATGGCGGCTATACACAGGCTCTTATTGAGAAAGCTAGCTTAGGGGCTACTGTGCAATATGGCGGCTACTGTTATGCATGCGGTGGAGGGCAATTTGAAATTCCACGTGCTCTTGTTTGTAAACAAAGCTACGTTCTTTTTGACACCGGGCATCTATAATCAACAAAGCATCATGCTGCCATCTTTAGCTACTACCTTTAAAATGTGCTGGCAGGCAATTTGAAACAAAAAATCTACGTGGTTTTGTCAGCTGTCAGCCGCCATCTTTAAACAACAACGCATCGTGCTGCTACCTTTACAGCACTAAAGCTTATCGTGGTAGAGGGTAATTTGAAAAATTCCACATGCTTTTTGACAGCTCTCATCTTTAATCAACAGAGCATCGTGCTGCTATCTTTACAGCACTGAACCTCATACCTTTGAAATGTGGTCATATTTCAGCACAATCTAGCGGAAGAAGTTTAGTACGATAGTCGATATTTCATGTTACATGTTTATGCGATAACTTGTTCGACTGCTTTTCGCACAAGACAAATGATAGAAGGCAAATCATTTGAAGTTGTACTTTTGTTGTATTTATATTATCATTTACCGAGCGAGTTGGCTACTCAGTATGCGCTCTGCCTTATGCATAAGATGGCGTTGTACGTTCGATAGAGATATGCCTTAACCGAGCGGGAACAGGAGGAGGACGTTATCTTGCATAAGCTGTACAGAATTCTAGTCTTATTATTTTCGCTGTTCGAATCCATCTTCTTAGAACAAAGGTATCCCCTGACATGTTCTGAACACATGTTGTATCGTGTATAGTGTTATATTCTAGTCTTGATCACTTATTTAGTGTTCTGAACACACCAATCAATTTTCTAATCAAATGTTGAAGTTAACGACATCGAGTACAGTGTTCGATCTGGTCTTGGTGTGATTCTATCACTTCTTTTGTAATCTAATCTTCTTAGAACAAAGGTATCTACTGACATGTTCTAATACATTTTTGTGTCAAGTACAGTGTTCGATTCTAGTCTTGATCACTTATTTAGTGTTCTGAACACACCAATCAATGTTCTGATCACATGTTGAAGTTAACGACATCGAGTACAGCGTTTGATTCTAGTCTTTTGTGTTCTGCAAGTCTAAACATGCATAATGATGTTATCTGTACACACTCTTACCTTCGCGATGCATGTTCGATAGAGCTATGCCTTGACATAGGAGGAGGATGCGGATGCATATGTATATGTATATGCATATGTATAGCCGCTATTGTTTAGTGATGGCCGCTGACAGCTGAAAAAACCACGTAGACCTTTGTTTCAAAATGTCTGCCAGTTTATTTCAAAGGTAGTGGCTAAAGATTGCAGCATGATGCTGTGTTGCTTAAAGATAGCCGCTGTAAAAAAAGAACGTGAAATTTTTCAAATTACCCGCTACCACGTACCTAAGGTAGTAGCTAAAGATGGCAGCACGGTGCTGTGTTAATTAAAGATGGCAGTTGTCAAAAAACATGTAGACATTGCCGCCACCACATTTCAAATGTAGTAGCTAAAGTTGGCAGCATGATGCTTTGTTGATTATAGATGCCCGGTGTCAAAAATAACGTAGCTTTGTTTACAAACAAGGGCATGTGGAATTTCAAATTGCCCTCCACCGCATGCATAACAGTAGCCGCCATCTTGCGCAGTTGCCTCTAAGCTAGCTTTCTTCATAAGAGCCTGTGTATAGCCGCCCTCTTGTGCGAGCACCCCTAGGCCGTCTCACAAGGAGCTGTGTATAGCCACCATCTTGCCGCTGCCATCTTGCGCAAGCATCCTTAGGGAGTCTCATAAAAGCCTATGTATATCAGTCATCTTGTGCAAGCGGCCTTAAGCAGTCTCATAAGAACCTATGTATAGCCGCCATCTTGTAGAATTAGATAGCCACCAATGCCAAGGGACCTAAGCAGGAACCGAACCGTTAATCTCATCATTAGACTACTTTTTCTTATGCTATCATGTTCCTGATACAGCGAACCTAAGTATTAGGCAGGAAAATTTTGTCCGTTTTGCTCTACGACGCACCGTATTCGAGATATTTCACATTTTGCATTTAAGCCCCAAATTTAATGAATCGAACCGTTGTTTCTAGCACGGCACGTTAGCCTCTTAGCTAGCTTTCTTTATAAGAGCAGCAGCCATCTTGCGACCGCCATCTTGCGCAAGCACCCTGAAGGCGCATCATAAGGAGCCCTGTATAGCCGCCATCTTGCGCAAGCAACCTTAAGGCGTCTCATAAGGAGCCATGTATAGCCGCCATCTTGTAGCCGCCATCTTGCGCAAGCATCCCTAGGGTGTCTCATAAGAGCCAATGTATAGCAGCCATCTTGCGACCGCCATCTTGCGCAAGCACCCTTAAGGCGTCTCATAAGGAACCATGTATAGCCGCCATCTTGTGTAATTGGCGTCGGGAAGGGCATCCGGCCACAAAACTGAGGTTAGGCCCTTCCATAAGGTTAGGCTTGCTGTATTGTGCGTCAAAAGTTAGGTTAAGCCCCTCCAATATAGCGGATGTGAGGTTAGGCTCGCGCTCTTAAACGTCAGGAAGGGCATCCGGCTAAAAAACTGTGGTTAGGCGCTTCCCTAAGGTTAGGCTAGCTCTCTTAGGCAGGAAAAGTTAGGTTAAGCCCCTCCAAGATGGCGGATGTGAGGTTAGGGTCGCGCTCTTAGCCAGCGTGTGGAGGAGGCCTCTCCCGAGAACGTGTGGAGGAGGAGGTGGAGGAGGCCTCTGCGGAGGGCCGGTGGAGGTGGAGGCGCTACAACCATCCACTTCTACTACTTTCTCCTTTAGTCACCCTTTTTTAGTACGGGATTAGCCTCTGTGTCATTAGGCCTTAAGCCCACTTAGGTTCTCGTCCTTCCAGAAATTTCTATAAGGATTGCTGATATTTCGCCTCCTGCTATGTGTAACCTTCTCTTTTGATCCTTAAGGCCTTGTAGTGTGCCCCTGTGTATTCTTATTATTCTTAGGGTAAGTGTGTCTTCGTTTTGGGAACAGTGATCAAAATTCTTCTGGAGCTTTGCATTTGATAAGCCACCATGAGGCAACCGTGTATGAACACTCTGAAGTGGGGTCACCCTGTTCGATGCTAGACTCTTATAAAGTGTACCCGTCAGGAGCAAGTATGCTCTTTCGTATGCGAATTTTTTCCAGGACTTCTAAGTCCTGTTAGAGCTGACGAACTCGATTTAATTTTCTGTCTTTCAATTTTAAGAAAGGAAAGAAATAGCATTTTCAAATTTGTTATACTAATAGCCCCTGTCCAGCCTTTCGAGTCAGGCGATTCCCATTCCTCTGTGAGCCATGGAAACCCCGAAACAATTATTATTATTATTAATTAGTTAAGTGAAATTAATTCTTACAAAATGCGAGGAACATTTTATTACAATATGACGTATTCATTTTTATTTTGAGTGACTATGCAGCCTTTGCTGGCAAGATGTAGTGTTTACAGTGCACTATGTCTTCTGGTATGGGCTAGAGCAATTTTGTTACTTTCATTGATCTGTCTCTGTCTTATCCTTGGCTTTGACAATATGAAAGTGGCTGAGGTATGAGTGACGCTAGTAATGCCATTCCTTATGCAGCCAGTCCCTGCTATGAATGGTGTGAAAATGTCGCTCATAGGGTCGGTTGGTGCACGCATTTCAGTGGGCTTGGCAGACTGATATGTAATAGAGACTTCTGGCTCGGTGAGGAAAGCAACGGGAAACTACCTCACTCCTCATTTCCCTAGTATGCCTCTTCAGTGACACCTAGGCCATCTATGACAGCTAATGGTGAACCTGTTGAGGATCCAACCAGCCTTTGGGCTGAATACCCAACATACACAACATACATACATACTTTAATTGTTTCCAAGTACAATATAACTTAAAATGTCACATTCATCTGATTGATTGATTGATTGATTGATTGATTGATTGATTGATTGATTGATTGATTGATTGATTGATTGATTGATTGATTGATTGATTGATTGATTGATTGATTGATTGATTGATTGATTGATTGATTGATTGATTGATTGATTGATTGATTGATTGATTGATTGATTGATTGGGTCCTCCAGAGAGCACCCGGTCCTTCTAGTTGACACCCTCGCATTGGCCTATCTATATGTCTGTCTGTGTGATATAGGGAGAGGGTACTCGTGTGGAATAACACCAAGCGCTCTGTTCAAGGCACAAATCACTACAACAGCGTCAGATGCCCTCACTCCATAGGAGTACTGGGAAGAGGTTTGAAACTGGCACGAAATCTAGCGAACAGAAATTGTATACCCCCACCGTCCCGGCTAACATTCTGATGGCGATTTTTTCACCTACTGGACTCAAACCAGATAACATGGTCACATAGTGACTCCATATATACACCAATCCTGTCCACATAAAGCGGAATTCATATGGAAGCACAATCGCACAGTAAAATAATCTGTCTTTATTAAATGTTGAGCATCTTGTAAGAGGAATGTTATGAACACTCGCGAAGGTAAAGTATACAGTTATTTCTTCTATTTTGCAACTAAAATAAACTTAACAATTTTGTGATTATGACTATATTTACATATAATTAAAATAGTCAAATAATACGTGATCTCTCTACCGATAACTGCTGGTGCTATCTGATGACGTAACAAAGAACCTTGCTTTTGACATTTTTCCACATGTTTACACTTCCATACCTTTTTATAATTCATTTTGTGTGTGATTGGACGTGGAATGTCTGCGCCATTTCCCTCGTGATCAACCCATCTTCTCGTCCTTTCTAAACTGTGAAATATGTTTAGGCCTTTTCGATTACCAGCGTTTGGCCCCTAAAGAGCTTCAGTGTTTTTAATATTTGCAATAAATGAAATTACATTATGGAACCTTAATATTTTACACAAAACCCCTGTATTTTGAACTGACTTTCCTTCCGTCAGTATCGTCATATTTGATGCATAATACTTCTGCTGGCCACTTGCCGAATGTTAAACCCTCCTGTGGATGGGAGCGGTAGGATAATATGCACGTTATCCTCTGCCTGACATAAGAGGTGACTAAAAGGGTCCTTAGCTGTGTCCTGGCATTGCTTCCACTTACTTATAACAGGCTTGTGACTTTCATCTATCCTATCCGACCTCCCTTGGTCAACATTTGTTCTTTTCGCACCTCGACGCTATTAGGTTGCGAGGTCTAGCGGTTCTTTCATTTTCACGGCCTTCGTAGCCCTTGTCCTTTTTGATCGATGCCTTCATTTTTCGAAGTGTTGGATCCCTTCCACTTTTCCTCTCTGATTAGTGTCACATGTATATAAGTTGTATTTCCTCTTAAAACAGTAATGACCATCGCCACAGAGATCTCGTCCGCTTGTTACCAGAACCTGCGTCATGTTTATCAGTACTATTCCACAGGAAGAGCGAGGACATTTGTAACCAAATGTGTTGTTGTGAGCGTCATCCCATATAAGAAAGTGTAACTAAATTGATACATATTGGTCTACCTTTTACATCTGTAGACCAACATTCAAACTTCAGGGGTCAGTGATGGAAGCAGGCCTCCTTGGGCCCCCACCGGAAAGATAAATATTTCCTAATATTCACGATAATAATAATATTAATAATAATAATAATAATAATAATAATAATAATAATAATAATAATAATAATAATAATAATAATCCCCGTGTGGGGATTTACCGGTTACCTCCATCGGGCGCGTCCCATTGGAATTGGGGAAGCTCGCTGGGTCTGCCGCCAGCAGAGTCAGAGGGTAGTAGGGAAATAAAATACCACCGTGAAAAAAAAAACTGGTCCCTTGCCAGGGTTACGGCGAAGACTGGTAAATGACCAGAAGCCAGAAAACATCTTGAGGCAACCTCTAGGGCTAACAATCCTAGTTGTAAAAGGATGGGTACCCGTCCAAAGCAAAGTCAAGTCAAAAAGCATGATGGCACATTTCAAGAAACATACCCCAGGGGGTAAATCTTCGGATAAATCCCTCGTCGTGAACGCCACGGCGCACGAGTCTCGTTCGGATTCTGGGGGAGACTCGACATCATGCAAGAGACGAGTCGGAGCGTCTCGGTGTACCCCGAAGAGTCAAAAACTCAGGCCAAAATCTAAAACCTTTCTAGCAACTTATAAATTCACTTACACAAACTGGCAAGCTGAAAACCCTCACCAAAGCTCTCCACGAAAATCAGATATCCATAATGGCCCTACAGGAAACAAGGTACCCAGATGAAGAGATTTTTGAATCCGAAGGCTACCGATTTTTCAAGAGCAAAGCGCAAAAAGGAATCCTCAATGGAGCTGTGATGCTTGGAACCGCGTTTGCTGTTAGAACCAAGATCCTTAAATCTGTTGCAAATTTCGAACCTGTGAATGACAGATTGTCCATACTAACAATTAAATGCGCGAACAAAACCTACGCCCTATTTAACGCACATGCTCCTACAAACGATAAGAACAAGTCTGATCCAGACGAAGTTGATAATTTCTGGAACCTACTGGATGAAAAATTAAACAAAATCCCCAAACACCATGTCAAGCTTCTTTTGGGTGACTTCAATGCCCAACTAGGTCGTGAACAGAAGTACAAGAAAGTTATAGGAAATTACCCTGCTCACAAAAGAACCAATCCCAACGGCAAAAGACTGGTGTCCATTTGCGAAAATCACAACCTGCAGGTCATGTCGACCCACTTTCGCCATCTACCCAGAAAGCAAATGACTTGGCGTTCTCCCGTCCAAGCTCTCGGAGAGTTCCAAATTGATCATGTTGCAATCTCCAGGAGAAACAGCCCTGAGATTATGAATGTCAAGGTAAAGAAAGGCATCAATGTGGCCTCAGATCATTATATGTCTCTTATCAAATTCAAACCAATTCCCGCAAACACAAGGAAGACAACCAAGCAGATCACACGCTTCGACAATGATAAACTTCGGCAAAGGGTCGAGGAGTTCCAGGAGAAGGCTAGACCAAATGACTGTGACTTTAACAACGCCAAAAGTCTCCTTGTTGAGGCCGCCAAAGACGTTGCAGAAATCAAAAGAAGCAAAAAGCATGCCTGGAAGAATGGTGCCTGCGAATCAGTCCTCCAAGAAAGACTCAATGCGTGGAAACAGTGCTACTCTACGAAATCAGAAAATGATTGGAAACCTACAAAACCCAACGTGCCCAAGCAGCTAGGGTGTTCAGAACTGAGAAACGTAAATACGAAAAATCTCTCATTGAAAAGATAGAACAAAACTTTAGGAAGAATGAAAGCAGAGAGTACTACAGAGCCTTCAAACGCAAACTCACTGGCTATAAACCACCATCTCTATGCTTTGAGCGAAAGGACGGCTCACTGGCGACGTCAAATGAAGAAAATTGCAGCATTCTGGCAGACTACTTCAAGAATTTACTGAATTGCTCTAAACCGCAAAGCCCCATTGAAACCAAGGAACCCTTACTCAGGTACCCAGATTCCAGACCATCCGACAGAGATGAAATCAAGTGCCACATTGCCCGTCTCAAAAATAACAAAACGCCGGGGGAAGACTCAGTAGTAGCAGAACTATGGAAATATGCCCCAGAGGAATCACTTGATATCTTGCAAAGGCAAATAGAAGAAATTTGGAACAAGGAGACCCTACCCGAAGATTGGAAAATAGCTTTGATCCATCCATTACACAAAAAAGGCAGTATGAAGAACAGCAACAACTACAGAGGAATATCTTTGCTACCCGTGACTTACAAAATTCTATCACTTGCCATCCTGGAACGTTTGGAAGCACAAGTTGAACATCAAATAGGTGAATACCAAGGAGGGTTCAGAAAGGGTCGCTTAACAGCTGAACAGATCCAAAATCTCAAAACGATCATCAGATATTGTACACTAAGGTCCAAGCAGTATGTGTCTGTCTTTGTGGACTTTAGGAAAGTGTACGACTCCATTGACCGGGAACTCCTGCTAAACATCTTAAATGAATTTGGAGTTGATTTGAAACTGCTGGCATTAATTAGAGCCACCTTGACCGATACAAAATCTAAAGTTAAGTTCCACGGATGTCTCTCGCATTCCTTTGTCATCAAAACAGGAGTTCGACAAGGTGATGGGCTATCCCCTATACTCTTCAACTGTGTTCTTGAAAAGATCAGAACCTGGCGGGTGAGATTACAGGAAACCAACTACAGTCCATTGAGAATAGGAACCAAATCTAAGGGGATCGCAACAGACTGCTTAGCATTTGCCGATGATATTGCTGTTCTCTCAAACGACATAGAAACCGCTAGAGCTCAAGTTGAAATTTTAAAGGAAATTGCCGAACAAACTGGTTTGCAGATATCGTTTGAGAAAACAGAAGTAATGACTAACATCAAAGAGGCTCCACCAAACCTCCATACAAAATACGGGGACATCACCCGAGTAGACAAATTCAAATACCTGGGTGAGATCATCATGAAAAATGGACTGGACAAAGAAGCACTTCAGGAGCGAGTACGCAAACTGGAAATAGCCTACCAAACATCCCGCACAATCTACAACAAAAAATGCCTTTCCCAAAACACCAAGATACGTCACTATGAAACAGTTCTGAAGCCAGTAGTTCTATATTGAACCCATGACCTTTGTGCCCTAAGAACATTATGAGTAATGTAACAATTAAACTAAAAGTTGGATTCTTGATAGCATGGATTTGACACGTGACGAGGGGGTGATTACCTTCGGTCCCACGCTCTGGGGTACGTGACGTCAGCCACACGTGTCGACGGCGGAAGAATCTCAAGTAATTTTTATGAACTATTTCGAAGCGCGTGTACACGGCGTGACAACGCCAAGTCAAAAAATATAGTGCCTATCAAAGGAGGTCAATCATCTCAAAAATCGAACCCGTAAAAATTTTTAAATGTCCATGAACACTACCGCCAGAAATGTAGCAAGCATGTAGTCACTTTCAAAACTCTTGAAATTACAGTTTAGGTAAGTCAGAAAATTTAGAGAAATTTTCTTGGCGGCAAAGGGAGAGATCCGAAGAGAGGGGGTAACTGCTATAAATATGAAGGGACGCCATGACGAAGCTTCCTTCTCCGGCATTTGTGATACAAAGCGGACGAAATTGTTGAGTTGCTCCGCGAAATCAAATCAACGAAAGTAGACTGAGTTCGACTGCAGATTTTAGCCAGTGTGGCTAAGTCTTGACTCCGTGGGGAGATAGTTTTCTTGAGAGAAATAAGTGTATCAGATAGGACGGTCAAAGTACTGAAATATTCTAATGTGATTGAGTAATTCGTGTGCGGGAATAATTGAAATCCATCGTGTGCGCCCAGCAAACAAGTGAAGGGTATTTTCTTTTTTTTTTATGCTTTATTCCAGGAAACCTGAAGAAACATAATGAGATGTACAGCCATGAATGTAAAGATGGCTAAATAAATGCCAGGGTCACAGGTGAGCCCTAAGACGAATACTGGCGTGGACATGAGGTAGGTGGCTTTCCATCTTACTACCTCTTATATCTTGTCTCGTGATTTCTTGTATTTGAATGGGGATTTACGACGCAGTGGTCACCCCTACTAAGTTTTGTAAATGTGAGGGTACGACTAAAAGAGTCATTTGTTTTATTTTCCACTTGGATAAAATTTTGAAGTCTTGCGAGTGCCATATAATGTTGTAAAAAGTTATTGAATAGGGTTCCGAAGTGATATCACGTCCAATGTAGATCGTCATCCGTGTGAGTGTACTGCCTGTATTTTGTGATGTCGGAGTAAGATGTTCATTCGACGTAAAATTCTTCTGTCTGCAATTTGACGTTAATAATAATAATCCATGGTCACTCATTTTCAATCGAGTGGAAGCGCGCTGTCGGGTGAGAACCTAGGGGATGAATGTGGTCACGGGGAGAAACGTTCTTTTTTAATGCCCATTTCAAACTGTGTCTGACTGACAATAAAAGATCTAGTAGAATGTTTCAGTCATTTCTCGTAAAAATCAAGTTATTAAATACGATATCATTTATGCGAAGTTATTCATGAGTAATGCATTGTGCGATATTAGACGTTGGGGATTTCTAGTGAGGATTTTATTCCAGTTCTTTGTCGATGATAATTGTGGAGCTGGGAAACAGAGGTTAGTTTTGTGAATCAGGTTGGACCTGTCATTGAAGCCGGGACACAGAGCCCGAGGAGTGTTTTATATGAGTTGAGATGAGATGTGCGAATCAGGTTAGAGTCCTGTCATTGAAGCCGGGATATGATAACCCGAGGAATATTTATAATGTTGAGAATGGAAAGAAATTCATAGAAATCCATAGCGGTATAATTGGCGACGCGTATAATTAGTGTGGGCATCTTGAAGCATATCTGTGCATTTTGTTGGTTAGAATATCGTATTTGTTTAATCATGTCGGCAGATTTTAAAGGGAGCATTTTGAGAAGTCAGTCAGGTAGAACGAACCGGGTGGTTTATGTAACTGCCAAGCGAGCATGGGGTGAGAGACCTAAGCGGACAGCGGGGATAATAACGGGAATAGGAGTGGAGTCGAGATTGTACTGTATTCTCGGCCAGGAAAACGTTAAAATGCTGGATTTAGTTGAAAATTCATAGCCGGTAATGATCTAAGTATTGTGAAATACTGTAATTGGGGACGTAATGAACATTTGAAACCATGAACTTTGAGTATAAGGAACAGAGTAACCAAATTTAGGGTTGTCCAGAATATAGAGCGATGGTCGTGATGATCGATTTGTCTGTGAGGGGTGTGCAAAATTCATAATGGTAATGACGAGATATGACATCGTAATTATATGGCGAGTTGTTTGCTTTGTACGTAGATTATTAGGATATCCAAGTGTTAATAACGGTTAGGATTAGATTAGATTTTTAAGCATGATATCACGAGATGAGATATATAGCTGGACATGAATGATGTAACAAATTCTTTTCCAGCCAGATAAACATCGCAATATTGAATTCACATCGCAGCTGCGTAGAAAGTTGTGAAGAAACCAGAGTCCGCGGAGATAAAATTTACTGTTCTTTAACATTTCGATAAATCATTTAAATTTATTAAATTATTAAATTCAGTGAAACCGCATTTTGAAATAACTTTAATCAAGCGAATAACTTGGAGATGCATTCTGGAAATTTTAGTTTGTTGTCTGGGGAATATTAAAAATAAAGTAAAGATTAAAGGGACATATCCGAAGGAAATGGATTTTACTGCCACAAAGTTTGTGAGCATTGTTGTTGGTGTAATTATTGAACTTTGATTGATTGAGCAGTGAATGTGCTGGGGATAGTAAAGTGGAACTTTGGTCATCAACCGATGTAACTTAATTGTGTTTAGCCTTCAGCCTAGAAACTTGGATGGTCAGGGGGTCATCAACCTCAGTGACTTAGATTAGGGCCATATGCCATTGTAGCATCATTTCCTTGCGGTCATCATCCACAATGACTTTAAAGTAACTTAGAAGATTAGATGTCGGTCCATGACATAGACGCAGGTCACATCGATTCAATTAAGGGTCCATGCCGTAGAACCACTGTGTGGCACACACCGATTGGACGGCCTTAATTATACTCAGAGTCCAGAGTTCGTGTTACGAAGGCTGGACCATAACGAATCACTATGATGGTACATGTGGTCTCACATGGAAGCCGAATTTAAGGATTTCCAGACTTTCCTTTCTTAAATGATTAATAATTGAGACAATGGTTTCTAGTAAGAATGCCCATCAGGCAATTACGTTAAAGTCTCACACCAGTGTTCTGACATTTATGTAAAAATGATGGTGGTGTCCAGTGGACACAATCGACTATGACATCGTTGACAAAGTAAATTACTTCATTTCCCTGAATAAATAGGAATATTTTAAATAGACCTTTCATTCCAGTAGATAGATTAGAATTAATGAACCCTACCTTTACCTCAGCAAGTGACGAAGAACCCGAAACGACCCAAGAGACAGATCTCATGAGCTTTGCTGATAGGTAAGGAAGGTAGGTATCCCTCAATATGGACCTAAAGGGTTCAATATGCAGCCGAATCCCTGTCTCTAAATGCCAACAAAGGACTCCTTGAAGAACTGGAGAAAAGAGAACGCAAGATTGTGAGACGAATCTTGGAATCAAAGTACAGAAATGGAGTCCATCAAAAGAGATCCAGCAAGGAAGTCTACAGCAAAATAGAGAACATTACCGACACAATCAGAAAAAGACGGGCACGATTTTACGGTCATCTGAAAAGAATGGATGGAAGAAAGTTAACTAAAGAAATATTTCACTTTTTTGATTCAAACCCCAAAACCACAATTCCCTGGTTTAGAAATACCAAAGAAGACCTTCAAATGCTACATATCTCAGCTGAAGACGCCCTTAACAGAGATCTCTTCCGCAAGAAAAATATTGACGGACGGGCTAAACCGAGACGAGCAACCGAAGAGAAGACACGATGCTCCTTGGACAGAGGAGCGTAAGCAGGCCCACTCACAAAGAATGAGGGAAATTTGGGCTCTAAAGAAGGCCAAGTTCAGTGTCAAATGCAACAAGACTTAACGTGGTCCTTGATGGCCCCAGCGAATTATATATATATATATATAATAATAATCAGACACTATCAATCCACTGCTAGGGCAATGTGCCCGCCAGGTTCCCGGGTCGCCACTTTCAAACTTCTCCGCAGTGCTGATATCCAGCGAGGGCATGTGCAGCCTGTGTAGCGCTTACTATCTCACAACAAGGCTAGGGCTGTTCAAGAAGAGCCTCCAACAAGCCACTGCGAATGGGCATCTATACTTCAGACTGACTATGTCCACACGGGAAGATCGGCCAGGGGCGACAAATAAAAAGACCTACATCGGGGGAACCGAACATGCCCTCGGGAATCGCCGCCACTAGGAGAGATACGGTAGATAAATAAACAATTGATATTCTTATAGCGGATTTATCGGTGCAATCGTATTATATATAGTAATTGCTATTTCTTGGTTAGTTCATCTACATTTGACCGGAAGAACAAATTATTCGTCTGTTGGTGTGAGAGGCAACTTCCCCAATAAGGGGCTGTATTGTACCAGCGACACTCCCTGCACGGTACACGTTTCGCCCTGTGTCCTGTACACTGCACTGACTGTTGTAATGCTGAAACATCTGAGACATTCACCAGATGGCTCATCCGGAAATTATTTTGCTGCCTGCCTCATGTTTTCTCATTTCTTAAATTCTTAGGCCCGTGCACTCGCAAGAATGTGCGGAGATGCACAGGTCCTGCGGTTCACTCAGCCTACACCAAAAATGAGTTCCTGGCCCGGCGTAGAGCTGATCACTCTACCTTGCAGTCCTTTACCTTCCAAGGACCTGCATTTCAATAATGTAATGTTTTTCCAATCCTATTTCGGCCCCGGGGTATCTTGAATGAGTGTAAGAAGAGGGCAACGATTACTGATGCTTTGAGAATATCAGACGTATAGACATGATGAGCAAGCAGAAGGTGTTGAGGCGGTACCCATCACAGACACTGGAAACTGGACTCACTTGGAGCTCCGATAATGAACGAGACTTGTCTCACGTTCTGAATATTATGTAGGTTTTATCTAACGTCAAGAAAGCCAGATCGTTGAAGGTTTTTGATTTACGTTACACCGACACGGCTAGGAGTGGGAAGGAAGCGGCCGTGCCCTTAACTCAGGTACAGCCTGGGGTGAAAATGGGAAGCCACGAAACAACATCTTCAAGACTGGCGACAGTGGGGTTCGAACTCTGTATTTCCCGGATGCAAGCTCACAGCTGCGCGCCCCACTGGCCCCGTGTTCACTGAAGTGGAAAAAGAGTACGTTTTCAAGGGGTAGACAGATAATACTTCACCACTGACCCTGCTTGCACCTGAAACAAGTCCAGCTCCATGGTCACAAGGGTGCCGGTTTCGATTCTCGGCAGGGTCCGGAATTCTAACTATAATTGGTTAATTCCGCTAACACGGGGGCTGGATGGATATGCCGTTTTCATAATCATTTTATCGTCATCACGACGCGCAGGTCGCCTACGGGAGTCAAATCAAAAGACTTGCATCTGGTGATCCGAACATGTCCTCGGACACTTCACTTACGTCTTTCAGATAGAGGTTGTGGGGAGAGGGATGTAACACCAATAATAATAGTGGTATGGCCTCAGCTCTAGGCCCACTCGATGGCAGAGTAAATGGAGGCCTCTATGGCTGAGTTTTGTCGGGTAAACACCAAATGCTGACATCGTACGACATGGACTGTCGACCTCTGCCTTGGGATCCTGAGGCTAACACTCTAGCACTGATCCACGGGGGCAGTGGAGACACAGGAGCACGTGAACACGCACTTGCTATAGGAGCTAATGCTGTTTGTATGAAAATCCGGAAGAGGGAAGCATTTGTCAGGTGCAGGGCGCAGACTGTGTGCGCAGTTGATTTAGCACATTTTAAATCATTCGTTGTAGCATCTCTTTAATGTACCACTCTTGCATTTAGTTTCTTCTTCATGGGTTAATTTTATAAACGGAAAGTTCTCCACCAAATATCGCTCTGGTACTATTATTTCTGGGTTAGGCTATACCATTTCTAGAAAAAAAGGAAATGTGTTGCCTGATTTCATGGAATAGTCTGTTACAGAATATGAACATGAACGATGGGAAGTGTCAGTGACCTGGTACTCACATAAAGCAAGAACATACAGTTGTTGAAGCTCACATGTGCCTGTGCGTTATAATAGCAGCAATGTTTAGTCTTACTCAACGCACTGCTGATCCTGCGAATCGACAAGTTGCTCCCCAGAAAGAGAGGAGAATTTGTTTATTTATCAATGCATACCACAGAGCTTAAGCTATTATTACAGAAGGAAAATATTGCGTTGTATTAAATTGTTACAGATTTAACGAAACAAACCAAAACGCATGCTATGATTAAAAAAATAAAGAAGTTTTAGAAAACATTTGGGGGAAATACACTAGACAATGGAAACAGTTACTACTGTTAAATACATAGTTCCGGACACACTGAATGGAACTGCAGTCTGTAATTGCTAAGATATCGTGTAATAAAACTTCATTTACAATTTCAGAATGGTAACTCAGAAAACCTTAATATACGTCCATTATGAAGATCTTAAGGCCTTTGCTGGCAAGATGTAGTGTTTTAATTGACCTGTCTCACGAGGGAACACATACATGTGTTTCACTCGGATTCGGTTGAAATTTGGTAGGAATATTCGTGGTAGGCAGTAGAATGCTAGGGTGAAAACTGCAGGTCCTCAGCGCAAGTTTAAACGCCAAAATATAACAAATAAGTAGTCCTAAAATTAAAAGACCGCGGGAGTATCGGGTTTTGGCGGAGAAGTAGGGAGGAGCGAAGCAGCGGACGTGAGCCAACCGGGCTGTGTCGAGCTGAGCCAGCAGCCAGGCAGCGTATAGTTAACTTCCCGATTAGATGTGCAAAACGTAAATATGAAAATAGCACATGAAACAAAGGACGATGATTGAACAACAATGCCAATAAGGTTTGAAGAATTCACGCCCGCGTTCTTGTTACTCGTTGTAAATAGTGCAATAGTGATTGTTTACAAAAAATGTGTACAAGGCACAGATACTGTGTGCACCATGCACATCTTACAGCGCTGTCGCTTTCACAAGTATTACATTGATTATAGGAAGGCTCTTCTTTGAAACAATAATCGACTGGATTAACAAATTGTGAAGGTTTTATGTTAACATAGCCACATTTGAACCAACTGTACTGCCACATGCTACGAAAACGCGGAGAAGAGAACTGGTTGTTCGTCAAAGATTGCACTTGTAAAATGTTGTTCCTTAAATGTACCTTGATGTCTAACGAGTTTAACAAAATTAAATCGTACAAAATACGTATAAATTGCTTCCAAATGCGGAAGCCCAAAACATCTAACGGCTGGATAAGTCCAGTGGCTCCTTTCGGAATTGTTTGAATATTAATGATTTTCTTACTCCCAATTTTAGCATTTAAAATATTTTCTTCTTTCTGTCCGGTCCAGGAATCGAGAACTAAAACACTGTACTCTGGTACTAGCTCACAATAAACATCCCATAACCATTTCTGTACAAGTTCTTTGGTCAGTTTTCCAGACTTTGAAGGCAAAGTCTACACATTTGGTGCGGTAACTTTTTTTCTATATTAGGACCAAATTTGAATTTTTTTCTTTCAACACCACTAGCAACTTCGGCAGGAGTTGTCCATCTGCCGAAATTATTGGCTGTATTGTGTAGCTATGACTTAGTGAATTCATAGATTGTGCTTCCGCTAATACGACTTTTTCTCCTCGTTCATTATGGGTCCTGCCAGAATGGAACTCTTCATGAAAACCAGACTGATCAGTATTAAACACCCAGTCTGGCCGTGACTTTCTATTAATTGGGACACTTCTTCAACAAACAGTGTCGCGTTACAATTAGTATCTTCTTATTCAAATTGGTACTTTTTAGATACGAATTTGCCAATTCTTCTTGATCCAATTTTGAATTTATTTTTAAAACTCATTAC
This sequence comes from Anabrus simplex, assembly GCF_040414725.1. Classification (NCBI taxonomy): domain Eukaryota; kingdom Metazoa; phylum Arthropoda; class Insecta; order Orthoptera; family Tettigoniidae; genus Anabrus; species Anabrus simplex. Next base: position 127,258,464 of record NC_090275.1, on the reverse strand, counting down.
CCAGGAAGGAGACGCTCGGAAAGTGTCGTAGTTAACTAGACGAGCGTACTTTAAGGCCCATTTTTTAAATATTTATATCGTGAACAATTTTGTTTCGTTGTCTAATTTCTTTGAACTTCTGATAAGTCTTCTTCGTAACAAATTAATTTTTTTCTCCCATTGTGCCACCGTTTTCCATTTGTTGCTCCCACCTGTAAAGCTCTTGCCGGAACTTTAATTTACAAAACCTGTGTTTCACTGATGCGAAGCTCCTCTGTTTCCCACCTTCGTTTCGCCAATATTCGACGACCTTCTTCTTATAAGTTATTGGGATTAGGCATCGTTCAGCCGTTGTTGTGGATGCAGGATTAGGAGCAACATTTTTGTAGATGAGGTCAAATAACGGTGTTTCAATATTGTCTTCCTCGAAATCAAAGTCATCATCTGACATATCCAATGTGCCATACAGTTCCACTGTCATATCGGTATCCAAAAGCCTGTCGGCAATTAGACCTGTAAAACGGAGACAAGAACGCATCCTGTGAACGCTTGTTTTTCTCGTAAAAGTAAATATATATAAATACATTGATCTACTTACGATATAATTCCAATCCCAAATTCCTTTTATCTTCAGAAAATGGGGTGTCTTTTTTGTCACACTCTGCAAAACAATTCTGAAGGCACACTACTACATTCCACGGATTGAATGACTTCTGTAGGGGGCGTTTTTTGTATCTAGGTGTAAAAAGTCAATTATTACCATACATGGTTAAAGCAAATATACAGTCACCATTCATAAAAATGTCTATAAGAACGTCAGATTTTACCTGTCATTGTAAGAACGTTGTCTCATCGGACGACTAATCAATGTGCACCTCTTGATCTGCTTTGACGTTTCTAATCGGGAAGATACGAGGTATGTGTGCGAAGTGCGGTGTAGTAAAGAAGAGTGGCCGGGAGGGTGGGGGTGGGTGGTCATTCATTCGACTCGAGCGAGCAGCCCGACTATACGCTGCTCACGTCCGCTGTATGTCTTCCCTCGTCAGTCTTATACTTGGTTTTGACAATATGAAAGTGGCTGAGGTAGGAGTGACGCTAGTAATGCCATTCCTTATGCAGCCAGTCCCTGCTATGAATGGTGTGAAGATGTCGCTCATAGGGTCGGTTGGTGTACGCATTTCGGTGGGCTTGGCAGACTGATGTGCAATAGCAACTTCTGGCCCAGTAAGGAAAGCAACGGAAAACTACCTCACTCCTTATTTCCCTACTGCGCCTGTTCAGTGACACATAGGCCATCTGTCTGTCTGTTAGGTCATCAGCTCAGAGGCTGGTTGGATCCTCAAATAGCACCACCAAAGGTTATGCTGTTATAAGGAAACCGCAAAAACCAATGGCAGCACCAAAATGAGGCGTATTAGGCAAGGGCAAGACGAGGAGTGAGGTAGTTTGCCATTGCTTTCCTCACTGGGTCAGAAAGTGCTATTGCAGCACGACTGACCCTATGAGCAACACCTTTCATAACACTCAGATGCACTAGTCGTGATCTGAGTGTCATTACTCAGCACCACCCATACCCCAGCAGCTTCCATATTGTCACAGCCATGGATAAGACTGGGACTTCGGTGGAAGCTACACTTTACTCTGGCCTGTGCCAAAAGATGTATACAAAAGTACTGTATCCACCAAGAAATGGCAGCAGGCAACTAGGCCATCTATGACAGCTAATGGTGAACCTGTTGAGGATCCAACCAGCCTTCGGGCTGAATACCCAACATACATACATGCAGATCTGAAATCTGAACTATTCTTGATTTTGGCGAGTTACTAATGGTGAATTTCTATAATACTGTATATATATTTCAAACTAACACATGTCGATGTTGTCATGTTTTCGAGGCTCCCTTGCAGTGATTTGTCAAACGGATGCCAAATAACTGGAGCTACGGACCAGGATTTTGAATAGATGTCGCGTGCGAACTCGTCACTGTCTTCAGGGTTTTGAATAGTGAATTTCTTGCACAAATGAGAGTGCAATGAAGTTGCTCTATTGTTTACTTGTCTGTTTTCAGCTGGTGTGAACACGCCACAAGCTGGCAGTTACTTGCTGTGCGGTGATTATTGTTTTAAGAGGATGTACAAGTCGGACAATTCGAACAATGGTGCTATCAGCAAAGACGGGCGTGGAGATAAGAGACTCCTAAACATAATACCATCCGGGTCGCATACGATAGATGAAAATGAGTTTAGAGAGACGTGTCGCTACCCACAGCGGACCTTACGTGAGCAGAGTCGCTCACTGCTGTGTCATGAGCAAGGCCATAGCAGCACGCTCTACTCCCGGAGTTACGTCATGGTCTCCTAATAACTATAATGAGTGCGGGATTTCCTTGCGTACGACTACCGGAACTTCCCGTCCCTGCTGACGATGATGCACATCCTACCCTCCTATGAAGTGGACAGGATGCACCAGCAAATGCGAGTCAACCCCCCAATATTATCGCTTCATGTCTCGCATCTAAGCCTGGGAACATCTCCGTCTTCTACAACGAAATACTTTTATAGTATTTGCGCTTTAGCAAGAATAGATTGCTTGAATGTGAAAGGGTTGTTTTAAATTCCCAACTATTTGAAATTAGCAGCCGTTGACATGACCAGGACATATTTATGTTCAATTGATTTTCGCAAAGGAAAAAAAGAGGATTTTTTATAATGAATTTTTCAGAAGTTTAAATCACTGAAAAGTCTAAGTCTTCAAACGTGAAGGGAATTGTTGTTACAGTTGCACGTTTGTAACGAAGGGTAACGACGTTCGGTGAACAGGAGGCAATTTAACCAGAAGGAAGTACCACGAGGGCGTGTCGCGGACCTTAACACTATCAGGGCGGTAAGAGAAGGTCAAGGACGCTGTGCACTATGTGGAAGAGTGGTCACAATTAAAAGAGGTAAGGAAAGAAAAACGGCAACACGACACTTGTGACGCAAGGATGAGACCTGATACCGTCACAAAGTATGCACGAGCAGAATTGCGAAGGTGTATGTAGCAAACACCCACACAATTCAGTGCGAAAAGACGGAAAAATCAATTGTACACTACAGCAAAGTTTACTTTAGACAGGTTTACATAAAGCATTCGTGCGCTTTTGTAATTTAAGAACTTGTTTATAGTGTATAAGGATAGATATTACGCAAACATGAATAGGTATTTTTTGGTCATTAGGCTGCAATAACTTCTTATCATTAAAAACATGAGCGCTTGAAAACATCTAGACAAGAAGAGAAAGGACATGTAAACAGAGTGTGAGCCTGGCTAACAGTTGGTGTGACGTCTCGTCTCAGTGAGTTATACAGCCAACAAATATGACGTAGTGAATATCTGAGAGAACTGTGCTCATTTGAATGGCGAAGCGTCTCAAAGTCCGCCACTGCCCCAGGACTTGTGACCCGCGATATTCTACAAGCTGCAGGGATACTCCACCCTGTGAACGGCACCTGAGTGAACGTGCTCGCTTCGACGCTGAGCGTCCTTTCTGTCTGGCTCGTCACAAACATATTATTAATAAATCTTTTTCTTAGTTTCTCACACACAAAGTAACACCTGCTACCAGATATAATAATAATAATAATAATAATAATAATAATAATAATAATAATAATAATAATAATAATAATAAAAATAATAATAATAATAGTACCGGGAGGTACACCTCTAAGCCGCGCGTTCAAAATGAGCGCCTAAAAGAACTCCTCTATCTACCAAATGTGAAACTAATAATACAGCAAGTTAGAACTTTACTCTGAAGATGTGACCACTAAAATCTGATATACCTTTATTTTTGGGTTGGCAATATTTATCTTTTCTTTCCGCCAGTTTTGAATCTAGCCAATCCCAATTTTCTGTAATTAATTTTCAACCTATCATAGCCTTCTTCTTCGATTTTGAGTGTAACCTTTAAATCAACCAATAAATTGAGAGGGTGTGGCTGGTTTATTCTTGAAAGGTCTCTAACCTTCCCAGAGGGTTTATAAGCTGCGGATTTTCACGTATCTCATTTTGAACACGCGGCTTAGAGGTGTACCTCCCGGTACTATTATTATTATTATTATTATTATTATTATTATTATTATTATTATTATTATTATTATTATTATTATTATATCTGGTAGCAGGTGTTACTTTGTGTGTGAGAAACTAAGAAAAAGATTTATTAATAATATGTTTGTGACGAGCCAGACAGAAAGGACGCTCAGCGTCGTGAAGCGAGCACGTTCACTCAGGTGCCGTTCACGTATCTCACCTCCATAGTTTGGGAATAGCCCCTGTTTCCTGGGCCTAGAGCCCCTTAGGTTTTAAGAGTTCATATCTAGGAGTGCGAGCATTCGCCTCCTTTCATTTTGCGTTTGGGCCATTTATTTAACTGTTATTTCTTTTTACACGAACGCCCTATACGTTGGGTACGAGATACCCCTGTTTCTATCTGTAAGTTGGGCCATGGAAGGCCAAAAGATGTAAGCTATTCTTGGTGTTGCCTTGAGTAGGCTTGAAAACTGAGAGCCTGTTAGCTCTGTTCCAAAGTAAGATTACTGTATGCCTCTTGAAGGCTAGATGTTGTATCTTGGGAGCAAGTGCTCCATGAATTTAGGGGATTTCTGCCCTTTGAACAAATTTATGCTGGGAGCTCAAAAATTTTAAAACTAGGGGCTTGCAGCCCAAGTGTGTTAAAGTTCTGAAATCTTGGATTTTTCTAAGTCTAGTTTCTAATTGCCACTTTGGACCTGAAATGTCATTGTTATCTCACTAAGTGAAAAGTTGTTAAGTTTGTTGTTTTTCAAAAATATAACCTTCAGTTTCAGTTTTAAATTCTTTTCTTGACATTGTAGTTAGACCCATTCATCCCGGCACCTTCTTTCACCTCTTGTGCTCCACGGGTAACTCCGTAATAATAATAATAATAATAATAATAATAATAATAATAATAATAATAATAATAATAATAATAATAATAATAATAATAATAATTTATACCGGGGTATCGTGGATCACAGAGAGAGGTGAAAGAACGTGTGGCCTTGAATGGGTCCAACCACGATACCAGAAATTAATTTAAAACTTTAAATAAAGGTTATATTTCTTTTCAAATGTCAAACTAAACAAGCTTCTTCACTAGGTGAAAAAAAAAAGTCAGCTACAATAACAATTGTATACAGGAATTAGTAAACCCCAGAATAACAGTTTTAGTCTTCAAGCTCCAAATGTACAAGTTTACCATGACGCCGATGTAGCGTTCAGAGCACTTAGCTCCAACCGTTACAGATTTACGGCCTTCCAAAGGCACAGAGCGAGACTGGCTCCCAATTCCTTACAGCCTGCTCAAGGCAACATTACACAAAACCCTAAAATCTCTGGCCTACAATTTACAATACCTTTACACAGGGGTATCTAATACCCATACAAAAGGAACAACAGGTTAATATTACTGGCCCAATCTCAAAATGTATGGAGGTGTACACTTGCGCTCCTTGAGAACCAAGTATAGAACCCTAATTGGGCTCGCGGCTCGATGATGCAGAGGCTAATCCCAAGCTACTGAGGTGACTAGAAAAAAGGTTAATTTAATGATTTACAGGAAAAGAAACAGTTACAAAATCGTAGTCACCTCAGGATTAATTGAAGGAGAACTCGAGAGGGTAACGCAGTCTCTATCCCCGATTTACAGTTTAAATCTTTATGAAATTTTACATTAGCAGGAAGAAAGTTTACATTTTAGAAAACAGATATTTATGTATACATAGTTGAAGATTAGGACCTTCCCCTCGGGTGATTTCGCGGATCTAGTTAAAGAGATAGAAAACTGGTGGCCAGTACCTAGGTTGATGTACTGCCTGCCGAAGAATGAGGCACCCCGCCTCCTGTCTTAACACACACACACACTCAGAAATTCGGCGATCTATAAGACAAAGTAGCTTAAAAGCCGCAGCTTATATACCCGAGGGGAGGTCTCGAGAAGGTTCTGGACTAAATCCGGACACACCCTCTCATTTTTATTGGTTAAACCAAAAACCTACAATAAGCCTGTGATAGGCTGAAAAATAAATACAATAATTTCTAATTGGCCAGATTCCAAACCTGGCGGGATGAGAAGGAAGTGTTGCAAACCTTGAAATAACAAAATAAATGAACATTGATTTAGTTATGAAAACCTAGAAACACAAAACTAGTTCTTCCACCTTGCACCAGAGTGCATGACCTCAGTTTTTTGTAAGGACATATATGGAGAAAGGTTCAGACTACTTGCTGTGCACCAAAACAAACCAAATAAATCCAGTCAGTTTAGGAAACTTTAAAATAACTCAATACTCTGTCATTTATAAGTAACATTTTCTCATTAATGTCCCAACTTCATTCAGTAGCTGTTTCACGTTTTGTTTGATAGATGGAGTTCCTTAAGGCGCTTCTTTTAAATGTGCGAGGTTGAGGTGTACCTCCCGGTATAGTAATAATAATAATAATAATAATAATAATACTCCATACAAAATACGGGGACATCACCCGAGTACACAAATTCAAATACCTGGGTGAGATCATCATGAAAAATGGACTGGACAAGGAAGTACTTCAGGAGCGAGTACGCAAACTGGAAATAGCCTACCAAACATCCCGCACAATCTACCACAAAAAATGCCTTTCCCAAAACACCAAGATACGTCACTATGAAACAGTTCTGAAGCTGGTAGTTCTATATGCAGTCGAAACCCTGTTTCTAAATGCCAACAAAGGACTCCTTGAAGAACTGGAGAAAAAAGAGCGCAAAATTGTGAGAGGAATCTTGGGATCAAAGTACAGAAATGGAATTCATCAAAAGAGATCCAACGAAGAAGTCTACAGCAAAATAGAGAAAATTACCGACACAATCCGAAAAAGGTGGGCACCATTTTACTGTCATCTGAAAAGAATGGACGGAAGAAAGTTAACTAAAGAGATCTTTCACTTTTTTGATTCTAATCCCAAAACCACAATTCTCTGATTTAGAAATACCAAAGAAGATCTGCAAATGCTACATATATCAGCAGAAGATGCCCTCAACAGAGATCGCTTCCGCAAGAAAATATTGACGAGCGGGCTAAACCAAGACGAGCAACCGAAGAGAAGACACGGTGTGCCTTGGACAGAGGAGCGTAAGCAGGCCCACTCACAAAGAATGAGGGAAATTTGGGCTCTAAAGAAGGCCAAGTTCACTGTCAAATGGTCCTTGATGGCCCCAGCGAATTACATAATAATAATAATAATAATAATAATAATAATAATAATAATAATAATAATAATAATAATAATAATAAATAATAATAATAATAATAATAATTCCTGTTACGGGCGCGCAGCTGTGAGCCTGCAGCGGGGAGATGAAAAGTTCGAAACCTACTGTCGGCAACCCTGAAGATGGTTTACCGTGGTTTTCCATCTTCACACCAGGTAAATGCTGGGGATGTACCTTAATTAAGGCCACGGCCGATTCCTCCTCCCTCCTAGACCTTTCCTATCCCATCGTCGCCATAAGACGTATCTGTGTCGGTAACGTAATAAAGGAGATGTAAAAACAGAAATTGATAATAATAATTCAACGTTCCAAACGGACATGCAGAAAGTACGACCACGAATTGCTGTAAATGTTCCCTGATGAGGTTACCACGAGGAGAAGTCCTGTCTGATGGGGATGAAGAAACTATTGGGGTTATGCGGACATTTAGGAGCTCTAAAGCTGTAAATGACATGCTTACTTGATTTGAGAACTGCAACATGAGAGCAGCACAATTTGTTCCGGGTGTTTCCCGACAAAAGAGTAGCGATGTTGCAAACTTTGTGGTGGGGGGGACCAGGTGTCAGTGGAGATATGGCGGGGAAGGACAACAAGCTTGAGTGCAACATGAAGGTAAAGTCGGAATTCAGGAGGAAAAATTGGGGCAAATATTCGTTTAGGGAATGAAATAATTTACGAAGGGAAATGTGTGATTCATTTCCAAGTTCTTCGAAATCATTTAAGAACTGAACTGTCGTCCCTTTTGCTCGCACGGCTGTCCCCTTAAGGCCTGTTTTCACATGTAGGACTGTGCTGCGACTGTGCTGTGGTCATGTGGTCCTTGTTCATTGCATCTGTGCTCACAGGTTGGAGACATGGATCCGAACGAAGAAGACGTAGTTATTGCCTGCGCAGCGTACATTGTTTTACAACAAAAGAAGAATAAGTATAAAGGCATTCATGTTGTTGAACTAAACTTATCACTTGTTCGTCCATCTTTAAGGAAGACAACTGCGCCACACCTACTACTGCAAACTATCACACAATGTTTCTAAACCAACGAACACAGTACTCAGACAGCGCATTGCGCACTCTATGTTATTCTGTGCTCGTTGGTCACTGGATCACTGCTTCCGATTACCACCGAAATAAGACGGAAGTCCGGCTTGGCGACACTAGGGCGACCGTTTCTAATTTTCACATGTGGTACTGTGCTGAGACCAGGCGACGACTGTGTGGGCCGTAATCGCTCTGCTTGGCGATCCATGACAGCACGGTACCAACACGGTAGGGACACAGTCCTACATGTGAAAATACTCAACTGCTGTTCAATGCAAATGGAATGGTTTATACTGTTTGGCGATTGCGGACGACACAGCACGGTCGAAGCACAGTCGCAGCACAGTCCTACATGTGAAAACAGGCCTTTACAGGGCGTCAGCTCGGATCTGCTCTTCACGGGATTGCTACCCTGCGAGCGGAGTCCTGCACCAAGGATCTCATCTCTTGTAGAGTCCAAGTTTCAGTTTTCCAGAGAGCATGGTCATGTGTTCTTATTAATTCCAGACATTTAAATTCTCGTATTCGTAGGGGAAAGAGCTGTACCAAGGGACATCTTTTATTCTGGGAACATTAGAGGAGCTAGAAGTTCTTTGTCTTCAATATTCTGTTGGCAGTACTGTAACTTTCCCTCCAACTGTGTTTGTATTACAAATGGCAGTTACTTGGCAGATCAGTGAATGAGTTGTGTTTCGTACCTACTTTTGTAATTATTTAACTCTCATAAACGTGAGTTTTTTCTTCGGATGTTACTTAAAGTATACTTGGAGGTATGTATCTTCTGTCTAAAATGTATTTCATAATTTCTCGGAGTGTTAAACTTATGCATAATTCCACATAATCTAAAATAATAATTTTATTTTTAATGGCATGAAATGTAGCAAGGGACAGTTCGCACTGCTGTACCTGCAGACGTCCCCCCGTACAAATTTCTATTTCGAACTTATTAGCCTTATGTTACGAATAGCTTATTCAAAACATAAAACCTGAGCAACACCTTAATCACATATGAGTCGCCTACTATTGGCCTTCACATACAGTACGGTTAATGATATGAATGTTACGAGCTGCTTTCTTCTCCATTATTAATATAGCCGACTACTGTTCCCAGGTCAAGAAATGCCACCCAGCAAAATTGGAATCAAGAGACGAGTTACAGTGGAAGGAGACACGCTCACTGTGTAAAGCAAGGACTGACTATTCCAACAATGCCACATTTTCCTATAAACGTAAATTTGATGTTAAAAGAGTATTTTCATCAAGTGAAGAAAATGAATTAGTTAATTATTTGAAGGAAGCTGCTTATCTGCACCACTACGGATTGACAAGAAGCTTGCCTATCACTATGCAAAGGCCAATCAGAAAGATATTCCCCAGTGGGAGGAATCAGCTGGCTCCGAGTGTCATCCTGAGCTGGCATTACGTACCTGAAGCGCGCTCAGCAGCATTTCATAAAACTACAGAGGTGTTTTGAAGAAACGAAACTTCCAGCCTCATCAAGTGTGGAATATAGATGAAAGTGGATGTTCAACAGTTCATGTACTTGCAGCAAAAGGTACATGACCTCAGGTGAGCGAGGGGCAGATCGCTGCCGTGAATGTGTTTCCAAGAGTTCTTTTTAAACAGCACATGTTAAAAGGGGCAACTAATCCTAACGGATGGTCAAATGAACCAATTTTCCTTCAGTTTATTAAACATTTCATTACACATGCAAAGCCTACCCCAACCGAACCACAACTTTTGATAATCACAACACCCACATTTCATTGGATGTGGACTCTTTACCTCCACATACCTGTCATAAGCTGCAGCCTCTCGACAGGACAGTTTTTGGACCCTTCAAGAACTATTACCACAGGGCAATGAACGACTGGATGAACACTCCTGGTAATTCTATTCGCTTTACGTCACACCAGGGTAATGCAGGAAGACCTGTAACCATAAACGATATTTCTGAAATAGCTGGGAAAGCTTATGAATCTGCATTCACACCCAAAAATATAATAAGAGGCTTCGAAGTAACGGAAATTCTTTCAGTCAATGAGGCTGTTTTTGATGATGTAGATTTTCTCCCTTCTTTTGTGACTGAGCATTCAATACCTGATATTAATGGAGAGACAACAACTTCACCTGTTAATGACACTTCAGGATCAGAAATATACAATCAACAGGAAATCCCATCACCTTCAAACTCTGACACCCGAAAGCAGCACCTAGAAAACAAAGTAGGATTACGAAGAAGGAGGTCTGTACCTGGTGAATGCCAAATGTCCAAGAAATTGAAATCTAAGCAGAATGGTATCCCTACAAAAGGAAGGATCTCATCTGATACGTAAAGTGCCAGCACCAACACAAATTGGGGGAACTAGCCGCAGCAAGAACTTTTTACGTTTTTCAGTTGAATTTTCAAGTTATAACATGTGTCATTAAGATTCACTGGTAAAACACAGGTAGGACACTGTGCTACATGTCACTCTTGCGCCATGTTCACACTTTGTATATGAAACATCATTGTTAATAAAATAGTACATAAGAAACATTTAATTATGGAAATGTAATTTTTTAAAAATATTTCTTGAAAAGTGTCCCTAGGTACAGCACTCTCCCCTAATTACCAATCTCTCAGCTCGACCCATTTTCTTGCTGCCTGTGAAAATCGTACGTCACAGTGAACACAATTACATTTGAGTAACCGGTCCGCCATCTCCAACTCTCCTTGACGAAATTCTGCGTGAAATGATATTTCATACGGGTTTTTTCTTTTTGTCACCCTTCTAGTTCCTAAACATCTGATTGGACATAGAGCTGGCAACTTCCACTCTGGAGCTTCCACCTGCTCTGTTAGTCGAGCGTCAAGACCTCCATTTCATATCGCACACGATTCCTAGGTGTGATCCGGCCGATACGGAACAGCAGCTGCTGTCATAGGACGTCAAGATTCGAACCCCAGTACTCCCAGAAGTTAACGATTGGATTGAGAGCTGGTCAGCTCCACTGCACCATGAATTTACCGCATGAATGAGTTTCTTGATAACATTGGTGATGATCGTTGAGCGGCTCACGAGCGATCAGGGGCGAAAATTACTCGAGAAACAACTGTAAAAGTCCTTCCGAGGTTTGTCATGTCCAGCTCGATGAGCCCAAAGTTCTATTCCCGACCAGGTGGGATATTTTAACTTCTTCAGACTCAGGCTCTAAGTGTTGGGGTGTACTCATCAGTAGAGTTCATCTCAGGTCGGGCCGCATCCTCACAGACGCGATTATTATTATTGTTATTATTATTACTATTGTTCCGGGGTTACCCGTGGAGCAGAAAGGGGTTAAATAAGGTGCCGGGATGAATGGGTCTAACTACGACATCAAAATTGAATTAAAACTTTAAAAGGTTATATTTCTTTTCCGAAAACAAACTTAACAACCTTTTCACTGAGTGAACATAACATGACAGGTACAAATAGCAATCTTGAAACAAGACTAGGAAAATTCAAGATTAGTGATTTTTTACAGATTCTGGGCTTCAAGCCCCTAGTTTTACAATTTTACAAATGGAAGTGGTATTATTTACTTTAAGGGCAGAAATTCCCTAGTTCAAGAGCACATGCTCCCTAAATCACAATATCTAGCCTTACTGTTACAAAACTTTGAAAAAAAGAGCTAACACGCTCTCATTTTCCAAGCCTACACAAGATGTACAATCTCCGGCCGCTCAAGCCACAATTTACAAATTGAACTGGTTTCTACACACGGGTATCTGGTACCCAACCTACAGGGCCTTTACGAAAAAAGAACAGGTTAGATAACTGGCCCAAACACAAAATGAATGGAGGCGTACCCTGCACTCCAGATAATGAAATATAAAATCCTACAGGGGTCTTGGCCGATAAAACTGGGGCTATTCCCACACTACTGAGGTAGCTCGGTTGGAAATAACTTTAATACATTACAGAAACGAAAGGTTGCGAAAATGTAGCCACCTCAAAGCAAGATGAAGGGGAGCCCGAGAGGGTAACTCACTCTCTATCCCCGATTTACAGTTAAAGATTTTATGTTTTTACATTAGCCGAAAGAAGATTAACATTTTAGAAAAGTTTGTTACATAACTAAAGATTCGGACCTTCCCCTCGGAATAATTTGCGGAGGTAGCAAGAAAGAATGAAGTTATGTGGCCATTACCTTATAGATGTTCTGCTGACCGAAGAAAGAGGACGCCCGCCTCCTGATTAAACACACATACTCAGAAAGACGACGATCAATTGGCAAGGAAACACGAAAAGCCGCAGTTTATAAACCCTCAGGGAAGGTTCGAGATCATTCAAGACTAATCAGGACACCCCTCTTAATTTTTATTGGTTAACACAAAGTGAACAAGAAATGCGGGATTGATGGAAAATTAATTACAAGAATAGTGATTGGCTAGATTCAAACCTGGCGAAAAGAAAAGGAAGTGTTGCCAACCCAAATATAAATGAACATAGATTTAGTTATGGACAACCTAGAAATACAAAACTTATTTAAATTATAAGTTCTTACACCTTGCACCAGGGTGCATGATCATAGCTTTTAGTAGTGTCATCTGTAGAAAAAATCTCCAAACGTTTTGATGTATATCAAAACAAAACAAGGAGAAATTCACTCAGTTTAGGAAACTGCACAATAACAAAATTACTTAGTATTTCAGAGGTGACATCTTCTGATTAAAGTTCCAACTTGTTGTGTTATTAGTTTCGCTTTTTGATCGATAGGGGAGTTCTTAAGGCGCTGATTTTGAATGCGCGGCGTTGAGGTGTACCTCCCGGTACAATTATTATTATTATTATTATTATTATTATTATTATTATTATTATTATTATTATTATTATTACTAGCCTCCGTGGCTCAGGCGGCAGCACGCCGGCCTCTCACCGCTGGGTTCCGTGGTTCAAATCCCGGTCACGCCATGTGAGATTTGTGCTGAACAAAGCGGAGGCGGGACAGGTTTTTCTCCGGGCAGTCCGGTTTAACCTGTCATCTTTCATTCCAGCAACACTCTCCAATCTCATTTCATTTCATTAATCATTGCCCCAGAGGAGTGCGACAGGCCTCGGCACCCGGGGCAATTCCCATCCTCGCCGCGAGAAGGGGCTTCATTCATTCCATTCCTGACGACTGGAACAGGCTGTGGATTTTCATTTTCATATTATTATTATTATTATTATTATTATTATTATTATTATTATTATTATTATTATTATTATTATGGAGGAACTGTGGCTTACAGACAATAGAAGTGCCTGGCTGGACAGGGGATTACATAGAGCTAGTTTTACGTTAAGAAATTTGGAAATTTTATTCTTTCCATTCTTAAAATTGAGAGAGACAAATTTAATAGTACGACAAAGAACAGTTGAAAAAATAACAAGCTCCAACAATGCCTTGGACTCAGAAGTCCTAAATGAAGTACAAATAGATTTAAATTCGTGCTGACGTGCAAGAGGCCATGGTAACGGGTGCCCCACTGTGTTACAGTAAGTTCAAGTACTGTTCCGAAAGTGCACCAAAACACAGACACGGTTACTCTAAGAACTAGAGAGAATGAACAGGGGCATTATTGCCCATACTGCAAAAATGTTACACAAAACGGGCGAGACATGAGCACTCCTTAACGAACATTCTGGATTAGACGAGAACCTAAAACCCAATGATACAGAGGCTAATCCCATATTAAAAATGGTGATTAAAGGGGGTGAATTTAAAAGCCGAGACAAGATTTCAAAATTTACAGTTTGATCAATTTAGTCACCCAGCTCAAAGGAGACAACTGAGGGTTACCACTCGTGCTCCCTTCCCAGAGACAACGGCTGAAAGCAGGCACGATCACACTTGTAGCGCTGGTAGGCCTCTCTGAACTCCAAGTCGCACTCTCAGACAAGTGCTCGCCTTAAATAGTTCCGTAGTGGAATGTTCCAGACCGAATGAAAATACAATACGCTGTTTGCACCCACCCCGGCTAGAGAACAAGTGATACGTAGATTGCAATAAAGAAGGAACCAACTGAACTGTTGCCATCTTCACTACAATAAGGAAAATAATGCTCATAAAAAAGGTTTACCAATAACGAAAACAAATTTTCTCAGCTATTAATTTGTTTTAGTCCATTAGGAACCAGATGGCAGAGCCAAAGAGATTTTAAACGTTCGTATTCACTGAGAGAAGTAGCCGGGAAGGTGGACCCCTGGTACAATTATTATTATTATCACCAAATTTTAGCAGATTTGGTCAGTACTTTCTGGCCAGGTATCACAAATTAAGCTAATATATGTAGATATACTTGATACTGAGAAAGGCTGATCGTGCGTTTGGAACGTGAATGTGTCTTTATGACGTTCCTTTAAATTTTCATTAATTTTCTTAATCGATGTATTCCAGAGTCCATTCTTGCGATAAGAACTGACAATAAGTCACCACGGCCATGTTGGTCACACTGAAGACGATCGGCATGAGCTTCATACTTGTGATAATGAAGATCATCATCCGAAAGCCAGAACTTGTTAAAAATCGCTCTTGTAAATGGATACATGCAAGACATCGTGTGAAGTGTTGGAGGTGATTACGTCGGTTTACTCTCACATTTCTTAATTCTACTTCTAGTTTGTGACTTCAGAGTAGGCTGACATCCGATTGGTCAGGTCGTCTGAAAGCGATCCTCCTCTTTTCGCATCGTTGTGCCTTTCCTTTTTCTTTGACAGGGCGCAAGATTTTGACAGAACCTTCCTTTCCTTGACTTCTAGTTTTTTTACGAGACAATCTTGTTTATCGGGGGCATTCCCCTGGTCGGACACTGGTCGTCTTGTACTCAACATTTCTCTACACAGGGCTCCGGTGGTGTTGATGGTCTTGGGCTCTGTCCTTTTTCGGCCTTCTCGTTTTTTCAACTTCTCATGTTCGAATGAAACCAAACCAAACCAAACCAAACCAAACCCCATGGCACTACACCCCTTGAAGGGCCTTGGCCTACCAAGCCACCGCTGCTCAGCCCGAAGGCCTACAGATTACGAGGTGTCGTGTGGTTAGCACGACGAATACTCTCGGCCGTTATTCTTGGCTTTCTAGACCGGGGCCGCTATCTCACCGCCAGATAGCTCCTCAGTTCTAATCACGTAAGCTGAGTGGACCTCGAGTCAGCCGTCAGGTCCAGGTAAAAATCCCTGACCTGGCCGGGGACCACGCCACCCCTACACCGCGGGGCCGGCTGTTTGGATGAACATAAGGTTGATACTCAGTGTGGCAACACCGGAGTGTGGTGTGTGCCTCTTGACCTCCGAGGTCAGCTGATAAACTGCCTGGGGGGCCCGCTGTGCTCACACGAGATCAAAGTGATCTTCTTGAAGCATGCAGTGTCTTCACCACCCCATGCAGCCTTCAGGCGGACGACAGTTCCGTCAGTACAAGAATCAGCAAGGAACTAAGAGAAGCTCTAAAGCATTAATTTCATATTCTTGTAAGCTACATTTAAAACTAATTTTGTACATTCTGTTACACTTGCTCTATTATCCATCGTCGATGTCCAGTGGAGGAATTTCCATCGAAGTCAGATGACGTAGAGTGGTAGGGGTACAACTGGACAACCACTAACCTTCTTCTTACTCTTAATCTGCTTACCTTCCAGGGTCGGACTCAGCCAGAGATCCCAACTCTACCGCTTCAAGGACAGTGTCGTGGAGCTTCAGACGTTGGTTCTGGGGATACAACTGGGGAGAATAGCCAGTACCTCGCCCAGGCGGCCTCACCTGCTATGCTGAACAGGGGCCTTGTGGAGGGATGGGAAGATTGGAAGGGATAGGCAAGGAAGAGGGAAGGAAGCGGCCGTGGTCTTAGGTTAGGTACCATCCCGGCATTTGCCTGGGGGAGAAGTGGGAAACCACGGAAAACCACTTCGAAGATGGATGATGTGGGAATACAACCCACCTCTACTCAAATGACCTCATGAGGCTGAGTGGACCCCGTTCCAGCCCTCGTATCACTTTTCAAATTTGGTTGCAGAGCCGGAAATCGAACCCGGGCCACTGGGGGTGGCAGCTAATCACACCAACCACTACTCCACAGAGGCTAACGACAACGACTAATCACAGGACAGGGTATCAGTAAAAGAGAGACAAAAGGCACGGAGGGCGGGAAAATGAAAGACTCCCGAGAACTCGCAAGCCTCACACCGTCGGGGTCGGATAGGAGGAGCCCTTGCCGCTGCCTTTTACTTTGAAAATAAAACAAGTTTATATCCTACCTTCACGTCGATTGTCCTCGTCGTACGTTTGTTTAAAGTACGCTTTCTCACATTATACCTCTTGGCTTGGGGGCAAAAGTTTATCTTATATAAATGATACATACGTTCTGTTTAGATACACACCACCATTTTTGTTCGTCCTGATGTCACCAACTTCCTTCCTCAATCACCGTCAATCACCGCAGCAGATCCATTCCCCTGAAAGGTATGAAGGTCAGTCTCCTCAACGTGAGTAACACCTCTCATTGCTGTTACAGACTGACTTCTGACTGGGAAATAAATCTACATTGCCGCATAATCAAGCGCAGTTTTAGCCCCTCGGGTTCCTTAACCTGACAAATAATAATAATAATAATAATAATAATAATAATAATAATAATAATAATAATAATAATAATAATAATAAGGTTCTCTGGCATATGCGAACGCCCCATGCAGCAGGACAAGAGAGACCTCTATTCAAATAATGGAGCATGCAGTGACCTGAAAACAGAAACCACAATAATCTGAGCGAAGGAGGGGCTCAGATAAGATACGAGAGAGCTGTGGCAACACAATACAGCTCAGGCACGTAGGGGGCTATGGAAACTTCCAAGTCCCTGTGTACCACACATAGCAACATACATCACGTTATGGCTGAGGCCATGAACGAAGTAGACAAACTGTACTGGACTTTGATTGCCATGACGTCCCCAACAGAGTGTAAGGGCAGAAAATAACCACCGTGCCTTGCGTATAGAAGGTGGTTCGCCAGTAATAACTCAAGTAATTTACGGAGTTATGTTAGTTTGCAAACAATTTTTAAAAAGGAATCCACTTTACTCTCGCAAAAATCAAATGATCATCAGTACGTCTCTAGGCCGCGGCATCTAACAACGGCTGCTAATACCAGGTGACGTCCAGCAATAAGAAACAGCCTACACGGTTGTTAGGTAACATTGTCTGACCATCATCCAAACCTTACATCACAGCCTGCACGGTTGCTAGGTAACATTGTCTGACCATCATCCAAACCTTACATCACAGCCTGCACGGTTGCTAGGTAACATGACAATAAATGTTTGGTTTAATTTGAATGTTGCAGTGGGCATTACAATTCTGAAAGCATGCTACCTCTTCTCAGTAAGCTGTTAAGGAGTACAGCAAACTTGTCGCCAGCATAACCAAGACTTGTATAAATGGTAGTAGTTTGTTGGATTTCGTAAATAATTATAGAACAAACATTTCATTAAATTAAAATGTTCTACTTATTGCATTCCCTTTGCCTCCTTACACCTATCGAAAATATTCACACTCATACCATCTATAAAGGCTTACTAGAGTGTCGACGTCATCGCTGCATGTTAAACCAGAATAATCTTAGTTCCGTCGGAGACAGTCTGTCGGATGGAGACATAAAGCCATAACCAGAGTAAAACTGGTCCAAACCTACCAAAATAGTGACTGTAAGGAAAGGCTCCTTCAAAATGGCGTCTGTGTGTAGTTAGGCTTGCTCTCGTACGCTGTGATGTCACGTTACTTGTCTGTCGGATGGAGACGTAAAGTCAAAAGCAGATCACTCGATAACACAGGTGCACCTGACCTGACCTCTTGCCCCCTCTAGTAGGATGAAAAAATAGTAACGGGAAGGTCATCTGACCGTAAAATAGTGCCCTGTGCAGTTAGGCCCTTCCAAAATGGCGTCGGGAAGGGCATCTGCCCGTAAAACTAGGCCCTGTGTAGTTAGCCTCCTCCATGTGGTTAGGTGTGCTCTCTTATGCGAATCCTCATTGCCCTACTATCCAAGATAGCGTCGCGAGAATCCCCATTGCCCTACTACACAAGATGGAGTCGGGAAGGGCATCTAGCCGTTAAAGTGAGTTTAGGCCCATCCAAGATGGCGACTGTTGACGTCGGAAAAGGCATCTGCCTGTAAAACTGAGGTTAGACCCCTCCAAGATGGCGACTGTCCGTCTGACCATGATAGGACGCCGTAATCTTATACTCGTATTAAACAGTGGAAGAAATGCGTGTGCCTTCTAGGTCATATGAACTTGACACGCCGGCGAGAAACTCTTGCTATAAGCTGCCCAGTGTGCCGCACAGGCGTGGCACTTCAGGTCATACGTACCGCACGCAATGTGAATGTGTTTGTGACCCGAAGAAGGGCAGGCAGGCCACATACGGACCGCATATAATAGGAACACAACTGCCCTCACAATGTTTTATCGCAGCAATTGCCCGATGTGATAACAGTTTTGGTTTATGCACATTCGGTCCAAAAGATCGTCTTGCGCGCTGAAGCATTCCAGGTGTAATTGCTCTGCAGGTGTCCGTGATGAGTTGCCGGAGCTGGTCGGGGTTTTCCTTGCTTGAGTGTAAACGACGTTCTTCAAATGTCCGCACAAGAAGAAGTCTAACGGCGTTAAATCCGGTGATCTGGCGGGCCGAGGAACAGGGCCTCCTCGTCCTATCCTTTTCCCTGGAAGTTCCTCGTTCAGTTGGTTACAAACGTGCAAAGTCCAATGTGGTGGAACTCCATCGTGTCACATCGTCATTACATCCTCCAGCAGCAGTGGGAGTTCCTGACACAGAAAGTGCAGGTAGCGTGGGCCCATCCAATGGCCCTCACTCCTCATCGTACCTGTCGCACCCAGTGAGGATTGTCCGGACTCCAATAGTTCATCTTGTGGCAGCGCGATTCGTCCGAGAACAAGATATGTGATATGAATGCTGCATTATTTTCCAGCCTGCCTAATAGCTCCTGACAGAACTCCATTCGAGCTTCGAAATCCCGCCCATGGAGCTCTTTGTGTAGCTCAAGAGTGTGTGGGTGAAATTTATGTTCATGCAGTATTCGCCAGACGGATGACTGGCTGGTGTTCACCGGCCGTGCAATCGCCCTTGTACAGATTTGCGGATTATTACGAGCTGCCTCCAGAACGGCCTCTTCTGTTTCACCCGCTGTAACGGACCTATCGCGGACTGGTGGCATACCTTTTGTCCTTAGGCATATTTCAACACGAGGCAATGCGGGTGTCGTCTTATCTGGGTACAGACGTAGTGCCTCGGACGCGTTTTGTCTTGCTTCCCCATAAATGAGGAGCATGTCAACTTATTCCTCTGTGGAAAACGTGCGGAATGACAGCAGAGGTTACAGTACATTCAGACCCTAACCAGCGGAGTATGCGCAGGACACAAGATGAATACCAGCGTCGTTCTACTGTTTGAATGTGGCAACTGTGGGCCTGTGTATATGTATTCAAACTTCAAATCGATGCAAAAATACTTAAACGTTGGAGGATTCGAAACGCCGCTGGCACATTCCGTCGATTGCTAGGCGAACGCACAACCACACACGCTGCAATTACGACGAGACCAGAGTACATACGCCATCCAGACATTAATTACTGCACTGTTACTTAGTTTTATGCTTTGATTCCCCTCTTCGTTATAGCACGTCACATTAACATAGTTACATGTAAAAGGACGTTGCAACATGATTTCAAGGCGCCATGTTTTGCGAACAGATGTAACATTTCGCCAGGGTTCAGAATCGTGTGCTCACAGTACGCCTGCAGCACGTGCACGTTAGTTGGGCTGCAGCATACAATACTGGAGGGGGCTGCTGAATCACACAGTACAAACTGGAAAATGTGCAAATCAAAATGCTACTTTTCTTAATTGAAAAAGGTAGTGAGTCCGCCTCTGTGGTGTAGTGTGATTAGCTGCCATGTGGGTTCGATTCCCGGCTCTGCCACGAAATTTGAAAAGTGGTACGATGGCTTGAACGGTGTCCATTCAGCCTCGGGAGGTCAACTTAGTGTAGGTGGGTTCTATTCCCACCTCAGCCATCCTGGCAGTGGTTTTTCCGTGGTTCCTCACTTCACCTCCAGGCAAATGCCATGATGGTACGTAATGTAGGCCTAAGGCCACGGTAACTTCCTTCCCTCTTCGTTGTCTATCTCTTCCAATATTTCCATCCCCCACCAAGGCCCCTGTTTAGCATAGCAGGTGAGGCCGCCTGGGCGAGGTACTGGTTATTCTCCCCAGTTGTATCCCCCGACCGAATGTCTCACGCTCCAGGACACTGCACTTGAGGTGGTAGAGGTGAGATCCCTCGCTGAGTCCGAGGGAAAAACCAACCCTGGAAGGTAAACAGATTAAGAAAGAAAGCGCTTGTGGCGCCTGGAGACAGTACCGTACAACTCTCGAAGCTCTTAATAACGATTGAAAAGGTTTGGCGAGTGTAGGAACTGCGCTCCTAAAGAGAACCGAACCTTCATTCGAGGTAGCCTTGAATACAAGGTTGACTCGGTGTTTTGTGTGGGCCACAAAGCTGCAGAAGAGCTGAAAGTACAGTGTCGACGCTAGCGACCCGGTGTGTACAACTTGTAACCCTCGTGTACATCTCCACCTGCAGCTGATCTTCAACTACAACAGGAGGTTGGGTGGTTCTCAACAGCCCACTTTGTTGTTATTGTTGCTTACGTTTTAACGAACCTTCTAGCGATGCAAGGGTGAGAAGGTAGCGCCGTGATTTTATTAAGGCACAGCCCCAGTATTCATCTCGTATGATAATGCTGCCGACGGAGGGGTCGAACCCGCCATCTCACAGCTAGCCCGAGCTGTCACTCAACAAACAAGTTTGTTTTCAGGTCTAGAACTGTTCAACGTCATGGGAAACTTACCGCGCAGACAAACACCATAATGACCGCTTTCTCCCACAGACAGGTAGTCACGTGTTTTGATCAAAGCAGACCTTGAGTCTTGTTGAAGGTTCCATAGTCCGTAATGTGTCGTGACTGCATGGCCACATTTCCGAATGATCGATAATAATAATAATAATAATAATAATAATAATAATAATAATAATAATAATAATAATAATAATAATAATAGGAGTTCAACTGCGTTCATGAGAAAGTGATCCGTGAATGGTGCAGAGAAATGAGTTATGAAAAAGTCGAAAGCGGAGTCAGACTAGGCCACAAATACAAGAACCTTTCAATTGACTGTCTAGCATTTGCGTACGATCTCGCGGTTTTCCCTGATTCCTTGGATGTGGCCACGAAGCAGATCAACCAGCTTCAAACACAAGCTGCAAAGGTGGGCCTCCAGATCTCCTTTGAGAAAACGAAATTCATTACAAACATCAAATTGGCGCCAAGTGAGCTAGAAGGGACTCACGGAAAAATCAAGCGAATTGAAAAATGTATCTTGGTGAATGGATGGAACCTAACTTGTCCGAAAAAGAAGCCTTTGTTTCATGCGTGAATAAAATGGAAATGGCTCAGCATCTGACTAAAAATGTCTGTAACAAAAGATCTATATCTCTTAATGCAAAAATCAAACACTATTGCACTGTTATCCGGCCAGAGGCTCTATATGCAGCGGAATGTCTCGCAATGAGCAAGAAAGGCATGACGGAGAAATTGAAGGCCAAGGAAAGAAAGATTTTGAGGAAAAATCTTAGGTCGAGTCAAAGAAAACGGCGAGTTTAGGAGAAAATAGCTGACGTGATGCGAAAAAGGAGGATTACATTTTATGGACACATGGCCCGAATGAAGTCAACACGGTTAACCTACTGCATTTTCACTTTCCTCCAAGAGAAAAAAGGCAATGGGGCATGGTTCAGTGAGGTACAGAAAGATCTGCAGGAGATTGGGTTCTCATTTGAAGATATCCAGGAGCGTGTCCCAATTAAGAAGAAACTCCAAGAACATTAGAATTTCCTACCAAAGCCGAAGATGAAAACAGGAAAGGCACGGACGAAAGAGCGAAAGGAGCAACACCGTATACGAATGAAGGAGTACTGGACCAACATTAAAGCTCGAGGGAAACAGGTGAAATGACGTGGTCCTTAGTTGGCCGCAACGAAATAATAATAATAATAATAATAATAATAATAATAATAATAATAATAATAATAATAATAATAATAATAATAATAATAATAATAATAATAAATATTCGAGCTCGATAGCTGCAGTCGCTTAAGTGCGGAAGTGTCCAGTATTCGGAAGATAGTGGATTCGAACCCCTCTGTTGGCAGCCCTGAAGATTGTTTTTCGAGGTTACTCATTTTCAAACCAGGCAAATGCTGGGGCTGCACCTTAATTAAGCCCACTGACGCTTCCTTCCCACTCCTGTCCCATCGTCGCCATAAGACGTGCGACGTAAAGCAACTTAAAAAAAATATAAAATATAATATAATATAAAATATAAAATTTTGATAATTGGGGGCTAAGGTTCGAACCCCGGTCGATCGTGAGTTGAGATGTCAAACGTCACGTGGCGTCAGGAAAGGCCTGATCGAAAGCTCCATGGAGCCTATTACTGAGTGAAGTAGTCTGTTTACGTCCTTTGTATGTGGAGGGGAGAAGGCACGTAACTGGACTACTCAGAATGATACGCACAGTGTGTCATTTCAGGAATCTAGCCGGCCAAAAATCGTATCTCGGGAATAATGGACTGATTTACTTAAAACTTAGTATGTAACTGCTATTATTGGAGATAATTAAGTGTGTGGTCAATAAAGCACAAAGAACAAATTACTACGCCATTAATAGAATTAGTAACCTTTGTAATTTTAATCATTTTTGTTATAGCTTTGAGAAATTATGTTAATAGTGGGACATGCTGTTCAGAATGTTTAAAAACAGATACAGGAATACATGTACTTGCCAAAC
Source organism: Anabrus simplex (assembly GCF_040414725.1). Lineage (NCBI taxonomy): Eukaryota > Metazoa > Arthropoda > Insecta > Orthoptera > Tettigoniidae > Anabrus > Anabrus simplex. The sequence continues at coordinate 127,235,203 of NC_090275.1, read as the reverse complement.
AATTTATTCATTAGATGCAGTTACATCAGAATCGCTATCGTCACTTTCATTATCTCCTTCGGCAGAACCAGATACAGGAGGCTCAGACAGTAAGTTGAGCACTTCTTGTGAACGCGGAATCAACTTCCTTTTCCTTGGTTTCCCTAAGCTGGTAATATAAGGGTCCGATGATATAAGCAGCCTACGGAAAAAGTAGTATTTGTGTGCTTCTGGAAGGTTTCTTATTATCTTTTTCCTGGTCTCCTGGGCTTCCTGGGAGAGTTTTCCAATAAGTATTATACAGTGCCTAATGACCTCCTCTCCATGACCCAAGAGTTTGTGCAAAGTTACAGGCATGTAGTACGATTTGTATTTTTGTAAGTACAATTGTATAGTTTCCTTTGCGTACATGCCAAATGTCACTTTATCAATGGCATACCCACACGAAAGAGTTTCTACGATGGCACGTAGATGGTTTATTAAATTTATGTCTACTCCATTAATATCCGTAGAAGTGGAAGCCTCTCTGAAGAATCTTCTAGCGGTTTCCAGCACTTTGCTTCGGATATCAACCAATAGAAGCGTTTCCTCCGTGAACTTCTGTAGTGAAATCATCTACAGTATTTATTTATTGCGTGTGTATTTTAGGCTTTAAATCAGTGCGTAAATGTATTGTGTTGAATGAGAGTTATGCGATAAGCCTACGTGAGTGATTTATTTCTTTAACGTTAATACTGTGATCTTTTGTAGTCATCTGCAGTATTTATTTACTGCGTCTGTTTTCTAGCTTTTGTTGTCTGGATAAATTTATTAAATGCAATTAAATACATCACCCGCCCCTCAAGTCCATAAAATTATTTGTCTATTTTCTGTCGCAATTTGCCTTATATTTCAGTGCTGAGGTTTCTTATGTGCCGTAATTTACCTCTGATTCTGTACAAACCAAAAGTGGCCCCTGTAAACCCCACGTCTCCCCTTCAGTTCATGTCTTGAACTTACATAGTGAATTTCTTAAATTTATGTGCCGCCGTTTTCCCGTGATGGCGTTGAGCGGAGCCGTTCGATATGGCAACCCTGTTGTCATAAGAGCAATACTGTTTTCTTAACATGGAATGAGCTATAGTAGGCTAATTGCAGGCTCATCCTGACATTGTTGTGATGCACGTCCTTCTGCAAGGCTCATTCTCTGCTCGAACCAACTTTTATTTCACTTCAGCAATTTGTCCCTTTTCTTCTATATTTTGTCCAGCGTGATCAAATGTTAGCACACAAAATACTGACAGATTTCCTTATTGACTTGGATATATCCTCGGAACAATCCTCAAAGCCTAAATGTTCAATTACAACATTCGCAGTGTCATCGTTCGGCTTATGTTCCCTGCTGTTCCTGAACAGCTCGAAAACCGACCTCCGGGTTACAGAATACATGGCTTCTGAAAATAGTTAATTACTCTTATGGTCGCAGCAAAAAGTCACAGTTTTCAATTCATTAATGTATAGATAAATCATCCAAAAGATTTTCATTGCGGAAATCAAAGGCAATCCATTTTGAAAGTCAGCTCAAATTTGTATAATTAGATAGCGCTTGGACACCGTGTACCTGAATTTTAAGTGCATATTCCGGACAACAATATAGTAATTTTCAGAAAATGCTACATACTATATAAAACACACACCTTCATCTAATATACAAAGTAAAGAAATATTTCGTTCTGATGTCTTTACTGAGCCCCGCGCTCGCCTCGCCCTAACGGAGGAGAGCCTCTTTAGATAATCAGGCAGCGCGACTTTTCAATACTTAATTACTGCACCCAAGAATCTTATAAACACGACTCACAGAAAATGCGCACCAAAGACAAGGGTTGAAAATATTATTTTTGGCCGGCTGGATATTACCCACTGTGATACGGGAACATAGAAAGAGTTTGCACTTCATAGATCCAGCAAAAGCGTTCGACCTAGTGAAATAGGACAAGATGATAGACATCCTAAAATCAGAGAGGTTAAAATGGAATGACAGGAGACTAATTAAGGAGTTGTGGATGAGGCATAAAGCAAACATGAAGCTAGGAAATGGTTTGAAGGAGTAAGGCAAGGCTGCTGTACCACGATTAAAGGTATTGACGTTCTATGTAAGGGGCTCATCAACTCGTTAGCCGAATGGTCAGCGTTGAGGCCTTCGGTTCATAGGGTCCCGGGTTCGATTCCTGGCTGGGTCGCGTATTTTAATGGCCTCTGATTAATTGTTCTGGACTGGGTGTCTGTGTTTGTCACATCCCTCCATATAGCGTGAGGAAGGGCATCCGGCCGTAAAACAGGGCCAAATACACCCCCACAGAAGAGCGGAAGACCGAGAGAATGTTGGAAACATTTCTTACTCAGTTGTGCCGAAAATTGAAGTGCATAGCTCTCTCAAACTGGACGAGCACTTCTCGCCTGAATGCAGTTCCGGACTTCTTTCTGCACACGTTTTCTTTTAGATTCAAATCCTAGCCAAATCTACATAATTCTTTGTGTAATGTGTTCCTTTGCTCAGTACCCTCACCGACGTAGCGGTACAAACTGCTAATGTAATCGACCGGATGACGATGACTGTAACTTTTAGGAATAAAAGTAGTATAATTGGATGGTTCTGGCGCCTCCTCCCGCGGGACATTTGAATTCTGGCGGGAAATTTGAATTCTGGCGGGAAATTTGAATTCTGGCAGGGAAATTTGAATTTTGGCGGGAAATTTGAATTTTGGCGGGAGATTTGAATTTGTAAACAAAGCCACGTGCTTTTTGACAGCTGTCATCGACAACAACGCATCGCTAACCTCACTGCTGCCATCTTGACGGGTCTAAACCTCAGTAGTGCCAACTTAACCCAACTAGCGTGAGGTAAACAAAGCCACGTGTTTTTTTGACAGCCACGTGCTTTTGACAGACAACAACGCATCGCTAACCTCAGTACTGCCATCTGGACGAGCCTAAACCTCAGTAGTGCCAACTTAACCTAACTAGTGCGAGAAAAACAAAGCCACGTGTTTTTTTGACAGCCACGTGCTTTTTGACAGACAACAACGCATCGCTAACCTCAGTACTGCCATCTTGACGGGCCTAAACCTTAGTGTTACCAACTTAACCTAACTAGCGCGTGGTAAACAAAGCCACGTGCTTTTTGACAGCCACGTGCTTTTTTGACAGCTGTCATCCGCCATCTTTAAACTACAGAGCACTGTGCTGCCCTCTTTATCGTAGTAGATGTAAATTCGTCACCTGTCATCGGCAGTGCTGCCATCTTGGCGGGCCTAAACCTTAGTGCTACCAACTTAACCTCACTAGCGTGAGATAAACAAAGCCACGTGCAGCTGTCACCAGCCATCTTTAATCTATAGAGCGCAGTGCTGCCCTCTTTAGCTACTTACCTTTGAAATGTGGTGGCGGATAATTTGAAAAATGCTTTTTTGACAGCAGCCATCTTTAATCACCGTGCTGCCCTCTATGTGGCGGTGGTAAATTCCACGTGCTTTACAAACCTATATGCTTTTCTGACAGCTGTCATCCGCCATCTTTAATCCAGAGAGAACAGTGCTGCCCTCTATGTGGTGGCGGCAAATTCCACGTGCTCTTGTTTGGAAACAAATCAACATGCTTTTTTTGACAGCTGTCAACCGCCATCTTTAATCACGGTGCTGCCCTCTTTAGCTACTTACCTTTGACAGCTGTCATCCGCCATCTTTAATCCAGAGAGAACAGTGCTGCCCTCTATGTGGTGGCGGCAAATTCCACGTGCTCTTGTTTGGAAACAAATCAACATGCTTTTTTTGACAGCTGTCAACCGCCATCTTTAATCACCGTGCTACCCCCTCTTTAGTTACTTACCTTTGACAGCTTCATCCGCCATCTTTAATCCAGAGAGAACAGTGCTGCCCTCTGTGGTGGCGGCAAATTCCACGTGCTCTTGTTTGGAAACAAATCAACATGCTTTCTTTGACAGCTGTCAACCGCCATCTTTAATCACCGTGCTGCCCCCTCTTTAGCTACTCGCCTTTGAAATGTGGTGGCGGTAAATTACTACCGTTTATAGTTCGATGTTGTCGAACACTGCATTGCAATCAAACACTGTTTAGAAAAAAAAAATCTCTTCTCAACATGAGCTAGACAATAACATACTTACGAATCTGCTCAACACCTTCTTTCTTGCTTTTCTTCTTTGAGTAATAAACAAAAACTCTATCTTGCAAATAAGGAGCGCGAGGAAGGTAATACCTAACCTAAAATAAAAGAATATGCCAATTCTACATTATTTATTTACATCTTGTATGTACAAGTTTTATCTCGAATCGTTTTACCCTAGTGATGTTTGCGTACTTCTCGATGCAATTCTTGAATGTACAAGTTTAAACTTGCCGTACTACGCTCTCAGCGTACCTCTCCCTACAATATGTACAGTGAATTGTGATGTAAGACAGCGTAACGTAAGTACACACCTCTAGCATAATGTTTACACACACATCTGCTTTATGTAAAGTAGTACCTATCAATACTACTATGCCCCCAGGCTAGCGTGTTGGTAGAATTTGGAATGACAAACCGTTTGCAATCAACATTATTAAGGGCTACCTTACTAAATAAATGAGTGTACAACTGGTGCTTCTTGCTTCTAATGACAGACATTTGCTTATGCAAAACAGGTGGATTACTTTTAATGCAATTGTTATAGTTTTCAAAACTTATCTGATTCTGAACGACATTCTTTTAACCCCCTTCAATCTCTTTATTTGTAATTCATTTAAGAGTTTTATGCAATATGACTTGGATTTAGTACCTACAAATGAATCGATAATATTCCCAGCACATTCATCTTTCATTTTACCTAGAACCTTTTTGTTCACTAGCGGTAGATGATATTGATTATTTGCAGGATAGTTACTTGTATCAAACCTACCCAAGTCTGGCTTTATATCATTGTAATAGTCATCAGTTTTGATTTGATAAATAAACGAATCGGTATCTGTGTAGAGCAATTGCGCATTATGCGCGTACTTCTTCATCATATAATCGTAATGGAATTCATACATGAGTGTTTTAACCAATTCAAGTACTGCAAAGCCGACGTAGGTAGGTTTGTCATACTTAACCTTAACACGATTCATCTGTATAATAACTAAATTCTCATGTATGATGGTGCAGCTGTGGAATTTTGGTTTACTTATTAAATAGTTAGCACCATACCTTTTCTTAATATTCTCCCAGTTTGTAATCAATTTTACATCAACGCGTTTGTCAACATTTTCCATAGTCTTACCAAACACACTGTTATTCATGAGCTTGTAGAAATCTTTTTCAAACTCGTTAACCGCATTCGTTCTTAAATTATTGTTCAGATCGATATATGGCTTTAGCCACGGTGACTGATTAAATTCTAGTACGCGATGAATTTTGGATAACTTCAAACCATGCTGCAAACATTGTTTTAAATTTCGGTAATGAATGATATACTTAGATTTATCGCACAAATTAGCAATTAGCATTTTCGTCGTTGATGCGATGTACGGGGGCTTCATATTTTCAGGGCAGAACGGTAGGTCATTATGAGAAGTGTGTAACTCTTTAGGATACTGTAAGTCAACTTCGAGGAAATAGCCTTTATCAGCTTCATCGCCTAGGGCGTGCAGCTGTAAAGCATCAATTTCGCACTGCGTTAGCCAGCGGAAACCACTCACCGGTAGATGCTGACTCATCGCCCACCCATACTGATTATTAGCATCGAGGTAAACGATATACTGAGATTCCTGACTAGAATCGAAACTCGGCATGTACTTATTATTTGCCTTGGAATACCTCCCGCTGCACTGACTTATACCGCCTCGAATAGATGATTTTATAAAGTGCACCATATCAATATCAGTTAGCAGTTCCAAATTCACCTGCGTGTAATTTAACATCGCGTCCCAACTTAACCCAGGCGCAGTAAAATACTGACATGGGTCAAGGCTGTAGGTTTTCTTGCAAACACAGCGAAAATTTTCAAAAACATCAGCTAACAAAAGTACATCCGTCTTTAAATATAAATCGGAGTATGCACCCAGCGTTTGAATGTGGAACTGCTCCCAGATATGTTGTGCATGTAAATAGTCATCATCACTAATATCTGCTGAATTCATCGAGCAGTAAAAGGATTGTTTCGATGGTAAGGCACGTTCTTCGAGGCGTTCTAAGCAGTCGAGATATTCATAACAAAAAACACCCTTACGCCGAAGTAAATTAAACTGCGCTTCTTCGGGAAAAACGCGTCGAATTTCCGTAAATTGTTCAGGTTGTAAATGACTAGAAAGTTTATCGAGGCTACTCGCCATAAAGCGAAGCGAGTCAAGGAATCTCAGTTTTATAGAATGCTCAGCATCTACTTTTACAGACTTTGCAAACGCAATGTACCGCTCTTTATTCTGAGGGATTATATCTACTTTTTCATCTGAAGCTCCAAATTGTGAAATGATGAAATGAGAGTCGTAACCAGATAAGTTATGAAAAATTACAGGGATAAATTTAGGAACTCTATACTTAAGATTACAGCTATAATGAGCGGCACATCTGTAGAAACCAGTTAAATGATCATGATCAAAAACTTTAGGGTCATTTTCGGAAAATTCCCCATCACAAATGCTACACTTTGTAACACGTTCATGATCATTTAACTGAATTTCGGTGAGTGGCTTCATAGGAATATTACTATTTAGAATACGACCAAGACGAACTGCATCACTTTCAAGTCTTTCTAAAAATACTTTAGCAGCATCATGTCCTCGATACAGCTCTAACTTGTTAAGCGTACTATCGTAACTACACTTGATGTAATACGCGAAGCTATACGGGACATGCATGTGCGTAGTATTAGTGAAAGAGTTGTCAGGATTAGGTGAGCATGTGCTGCATGGCGTGAGGATGGCTTCAAAGTCTGCATAAATCACGAACGGTACCCACATCTGCTTGTGAAAATTTGTATATTTTAAAACATTATTGCCTGTAGAAGGTATCTCTGTACGTACATGATTGCAGTCATTCTTGGAATGCTTCGTTAACTGATCTTCAGTTCTAAAATACTGCAAGCATCCATCACATAGCCACTTTTTGTTACACCTGTTTGACAACTGACTACCAACAAGTCTACTCAGATTTTTAATCCAGCAAAAGTGGCTATTCTCACTGTTTTCAATATAGAGTAAGTTAACATGAGTACTCTTCTTATGACATGTATAATACAGAGGGCCTACTACAGACTTTTTCTCTACACCATACACATTAATGCTAATGTTATTTTGTTCCTCAAAGCGCTTAATATCCTTTATCTGCACAGGAAATTCTATACCATCGAAATTTAGTTGCGTTGAATAGTGTGGATACGATGATGTTCTATTCGATACATTCCGTTTCACAGGATTTAAAGCCGACATCACCGCCCATGCAAAACATGCCTCGTCATTGTTTTGGATGTTTACAACAGCTTTTCTTTGCTGAATCCATGTCGGCAGCTCGATGTACGATGAACCTCGCATGGGATTGTACTTATTGATGTTAACTTCTAGATACATTATCTCAACTAAAGCCCACCCTGATTCCTTTTCCTGAAATTCCTCGCTCTTAGTTGAAATAATGTTAGAGACATCCCTAAGTACATCACCAAAATTAGTCGACTCACTTATGACAAAATTCTTCGTATTAAATGATTTAATGTCCGTTATTTCGGATTCATCCGTGCTTTTAATGTACAAGGCGAAAAGTTCAAAATTAACTTTAAATAAATTATGATTGGACAAAGATTTAGCAAGAAGGTGTTGTACATCCGGTTGAACGTAATTTAAAAAGTTTGAAGTGCTCTGAAACTTTTGACTGGTGCGAATTCTGTAACTAGCAATCCTACTTTTAAATGCTGTATTAATTTCCTCGATGTTTGCGTTACTACCACTTCTACATGCATTATTTTTATGTGCATTACTCCGTAAGTGTCCCTGAAAATGCGAAGATGGTACATCAGTGTTACAGTGCTCGCAGTGAATAGTTTGAAGTTCATTTTTCCTAGGTTTTTTACTACTAGTACTTTCTACAGCTACATCAGTAGCTGCACGCTTTTTCCCTACTACTACCTGAGGGCAAGTAGATATTTGATGTACCTCTACTAAGTGAGCCTCGTATCGCTCTACGTTAGCGAAATACACACTACAAAACTTTACATAAAGCAGATGTTATGCTACGGTGTTTTGATTTCATATGGCGCATGAAGTTATCTCGCCTTGTAAACGTTACTTTACATTCCTCGCAGCAGGGGAACATCTGAAAAGAGAACGACCGATAGAGATTAGGCGAAAGTTACGATGTTCGGAAGAAACCAAGTTTCAACGTATAGAGGTCGGACATGGCTGTGAGTTTGAAATTATAAGATTAACCTCTTCTATAGCATGAGGATTGAAGAGAACGACTATTTATGAATAGACTAAAGTTACGATGTTTTAGAAGAAACCAAGTTTCAGCCTGTTGAGGTCAGACATAGCTATGTGTGTTTGAAATTATAAAATTAACCAGGCCTATAGCATGAGGATTGAAGAGAACGAATATTTATCAATAGACTAATGTTACGATGTTCGGAAGAAACCAAGTTTAAATGTATAGAGGTCGGATATTGCTGTGAGTTTGAAATTATAAGATTAACCTCGTCTATAGCATGAGGTTTGAAGAGAACAACTATTTATGATTAGCTTAAAGTTCAGATGTTCGGAAGAAACCAAGTTTCAATGTATAGAGGTCGGACATTGCTATGAGTTTGAAATTATAAGATTAACCTCTTCTATGACATGCAGATTAAAGAAAATAACAATTTATCAATAGACTAAAGTTACGATGTTCGGAAGAAACCAAGTTTCACCCTATTGAGGTCAGACATAGCTATGTATGCGTGTTTGAAGTTATAAAATTAACCTCGTCTATAGCATGAGGATTGAAGAGAACGACTATTTATCAATAGACTAAAGTTATGATGTTCGGAAGAAACCAAGTTTCAGCCTGTTGAGGACAGACATAGCTATGTGTGTGTTTGAAATTATAAAATTAACCTCGTCTATAGCATGAGGATTGAAGAGAACGACTATTTATCAATAGATGAAAGTTACGATGTTTTAGAAGAAACCAAGTTTCAGCCTGTTGAGGTCAGACATAGCTATGTGTGTGTTTGAAATTATAAAATTAACCTCGTCTATAGCATGAGGATTGAAGAGTACGACTATTTATCAATAGATCAAAGTTACGATGTTTTAGAAGAAACCAAGTTTCAGCCTGTTGAGGTCAGACATAGCTATGTGTGCGTGTTTGAAATGATAAGATTAACCTCGTCTATAGCATGAGGATAGAAGAGAACAACTATTTATGATTAGCTTAAAGTTACGATGTTTTAGAAGAAACCAAGTTTCAGCCTGTTGAGGGCAGACATAGCTATGTGTGTGTTTGAAATTATAAAATTAACCTCGTCTATAGCATGAGGATTGAAGAGAACGACTATTTATCAATAGACTGAAGTTACGATGTTTTAGAAGAAACCAAGTTTCAGCCTGTTGAGGACAGACATAGCTATGTGTGCGTGTTTGAAATGATAAGATTAACCTCGTCTATAGCATGAGGATTGAAGAGAACAACTATTTATGATTAGCTTAAAGTTACGATGTTCGGAAGAAACCAAGATTCAACGAATAGAGGTCAGACATACTTTAAAATCCTCGCACTGCAGACTGTTACTCGGATGAATAAAATGCGTACTTTCAAGCCTGTAACTCGAATGATAATATTCTGGTCGTGCCTAAAAGAAAAGAGCAAACATATATGAATGTAGTGTAGGGTACATCAGTTAGCCTAGCTATCTTTACAACTCAAAGTTCGAAAACATACCTTAAAAATGCACGTGCTGCAGACTGTTACTCGGATAAATAAAATGCGTACGTTCAAGCCTGAAACTCGAATGATAATATTCCGGTCGTACCTAAAAGGAACAAACATATATGAATGTAGTGTAGGGTACATCAGTTAACCTAGCTATCTTTACAACTCAAAGTTCGAAAACATACCTTAAAAATGCACGTGCTGCAGACTGTTACTCGGATGAATAAAATGCGTACGTTCAAGCCTGTAACTCGAATGGTACCTAAAAAAAGAAAAGAACAAACATATGAATGTAGATGTCTATTACCTAGCGTAGAAGTTGCTTTGCAAAAAGTAACTAACAGTTCTACCTTACCTTAAGATAAAGGCTGAAGAATAATATTCACAGCAGACAGTACTTAGACGGGGGATGCGTACGTAATAAACGCATACAGAGAACTGTGAGCGCTTCACGCAGACTGCAGCGAGTAAATATGCTGCTTGTTACCAAGCGGATGTGAAAATCGCTGACAACTGCAGTACAGTCGGAACGAAGTGTTTATGCAACAAGAACTCTCCTGAAGTCCCGCAGGCTGACGTATTTAAACCGGAATCGAACCTCCTGTTGATGCCGAGGTGTCAGAATTTAAGAGTTCTGCCGCGGATCGAGCCTTAGAAAGTTAGTGAGCGATCCTCGAATTCTGGACTTAAACGATAGGGTACTAAGCTACATCCGCGGTATTCCTTACCTGTAGGTACTTAAAGGTATTCAGCTAAAACTACATTTAGCTAGATCGTGTAATTACACGTTATGACGATCGCGCAGGCCCCTCGCCTAGCATTTGCTATTTTTTACGGCTTCCAGTTCGAACCCGCTATCTTCCGAAGTAGCGAGATTGAAGAGTGTTGAGGGTGATTCATTTGTCGGATGGAGGTGTTAAGCTGTGTGCAGGCTTCTTCGGTAGGAGTAGGCTATGTGTCGGTACCGGTACATCTAGTTATAAAACCCGCTACAACAAATTTATCGCGTATACTGCGATTTAAAATCCTAGTCAGGAAGGGTAGCCGGTCGTAAAACTATGGTGTATGATCTAAGAGGCGGGGTGTGCAAAAAAGCCAGCATTAAGTAAGGGCTGTTGATGGGGACGTTAAACCTTGTGCAGACTCCTTCGAAAATGATTTTGAGTACAAGACGTTGATGGTGATTCATCTGTCGGATGGAGGCAATAAGCCCTTTGCAGGCTTCTTCGGTAGGAGTAGGCTATGTACCGGTACCGGGATATCTAGTTATAAAACCCGCTACAACAAATTTATCGCGTATACTGCGATTTAAAATCCTAGTCGGGAAGGGTAACCGGTCGTAAAACTATGGTGTATGATCTAAGAGGCGGGGTGTTCCAAAAAAGCCAGCGTTAAGTAAGGGCTGTTGATAGGGGGCGTTAAACCTTGTGCAGACTCCTTCGAAAATGATTTTGAGTACAAGACGTTGATGGTGATTCATCTGTCGGATGGAGGTAATAAGCCTTGTGCAGGCTTCTTCGGTAGGAGTAGGCTATGTGCCGGTACCGGGACATCTAGTTATAAAAACCGCTACAACAAATTTATCGCGTATACTGCGATTTAAAATCCTAGTCGGGAAGGGTAACCGGTCGTAAAACTATGGTGTATGATCTAAGAGGCGGGGTGTGCAAAAAAGCCAGCATTAAGTAAGGGCTGTTGATGTGTTTTGACCTCTCCGTACAATCATGATAATTTATGTTAGGAGCTTACACAGGCTACGTGAGTTACAAGTTGCTTATCAGCACACCGTGTCTTCGTTCAAGGTTAGTGTGGCCGGAAGCCGAGTGTACAATTTCAGCTAACACATACATTCCACACCTCGCTTCAGACTGCGCCGATACAACTTCAAAGATAGTGTTCTATGTAGTAGAACAGAAAATGTATCCCATAACCCATTCCTAAAGCTTAAAACTGTAAATGTTTGAAGCTCCTCTTTTTACAGCTAGATGTGGTTCCTAACGTAGCAGGACCGGGATTAAAAATATGTTTTAAAGCCGAGTGCCTCCTCCTGACGCAGGAGTTTAAAACGCGAGAATTTGTTTTACGACCGGTTGCCCTTCCTGACGCGAGATTTTAAATCACAAGAATCCGTTTTACAACTGGATACCCTCCTAGGATTTTAAATAGCAGTATCTAGCCTCTTACATCATACACTATTGTTTTCGACCGGTTGCCCTTCCTGACGTCAAAGAACTGGGATTAAGAATCTGTTTTACAACTTCTAACACGAGAATCGGGGTTTTACAGCTAGATGCACTTCTTAGATTTGAAATCGCTGTATCACGAACTATTGTTTTACAGCCGGATGCCCTTCCTGACACAAAACTAAGATTTTAAATAGCAAGAATTTGTTTTAAGACTAGTTGCCCTTCCTGACGCAAAACTAGCAGTATCTAGCCTCTTACATCATACACTATTGTTTTCGACCGGTTGCCCTTCCTGACGTTAAAGAACTCGGATTAAGAATCTGTTTTACAACTTCTAACACGAGAATCGGGGATTTATAGCTAGATGCTCTTCTTAGATTTTAAATGGCTGTATCACGAACTATTGTTTTACAGCCGGATGCCCTTCCTGACGCAAAACTAAGATTTTAATCGCAAGAATTTGTTTTAAGACTAGTTGCCCTTCCTGACGGAAAACTAGCAGTATCTAGCCTCTTACATCATACACTATTGTTTTCAACCGGTTGCCCTTCCTGACGTCAAAGAACTCGGATTAAGAATCTGTTTTACAACTTCTAACACGAGAATCGGGGTTTTACAGCTAGATGCTCTTCTTAGATTTTAAATCGCTGTACCATGAACTATTGTTTTTACAGCCGGATGCCCTTCCTGATGCAAAACTATTTTAAATCGCAAGAATTTGTTTTAAGACTAGTTGCCCTTCCTGACGCAAAACTAGCAGTATCTAGCCTCTTACATCATACACTATTGGTTTCGACCGGTTGCCCTTCCTGACGTCAAAGAACTCGGATTAAGAATCTGTTTTACAACTTCTAACACGAGAATCGGGGATTTACAGCTAGATGCTCTTCTTAGATTTTAAATCGCTGTATCACGGACAATTGTTTTACAGCCGGATGCCCTTCCTGACGCAAATCTAAGATGTTAAATCGCAAGAATTTGTTATAAGACTAGTTGCCGTTCCTGACGCAAAACTGGCAGTATCTAGCCTCTTACATCATACAGTATTGTTTTCGATCGGTTGCCCTTCCTGACGTCAAAGAACTCGGATTAAGAATCTGTTTTACAACTAGATGCTCTTTTAACATGAGAATCGGGGATTTACAGCTTAAAGATGGCGGATGACAGCTGTCAGAAAAGCATATAGGTTTGTAAAGCACGTAGAATTTACCGCCACCACATTTCAAAGGCGAGTAGCTAAAGAGGGGGCAGCACGGTGATTAAAGATGGCGGTTGATAGCTGTCAAAAAAAGCATGTTGATTTGTTTCCAAACAAGAGCACGTGGAATTTGCCGCCACCACATAGAGGGCAGCACTGTTCTCTCTGGATTAAAGATGGCGGATGACAGCTGTCAAAGGTAAGTAACTAAAGAGGGGGCAGCACGGTGATTAAAGATGGCGGTTGACAGCTGTCAAAAAAAGCATGTTGATTTGTTTCCAATCAAGAGCACGTGGAATTTGCCGCCACCACATAGAGGGCAGCACTGTTCTCTCTGGATTAAAGATGGCGGATGACAGCTGTCAAAGGTAAGTAGCTAAAGAGGGCAGCACCGTGATTAAAGATGGCGGTTACAGCTGTCAAAGAAAAGCATGTTAATTTGTTTCCAAACAAGAGCACGTGGAATTTGCCGCCACCACATAGAGGGCAGCACTGTTCTCTTTGGATTAAAGATGGCGGATGACAGCTCTCAAAAAAGGATATAGGTTTGTAAAGCACGTGGAATTTACCGCCGCCACATAGAGGGCAGTACGGTGATTAAAGATGGCTGCTGTCAAAGAAGCATTTTTCAAATTATCCGCCACCACATTTCAAAGGTAAGTAGCTAAAGAGGGCAGCACTGCGCTCTATAGATTAAAGATGGCTGGTGACAGCTGCACGTGGCTTTGTGTATCTCACGCCAGTGAGGTTAAGTTGGTAGCACTAAGGTTTAGGCCCGCCAAGATGGCAGCACTGCCGATGACAGGTGACGAATTTGCAGCTACTGCGATAAAGAGGGCAGCACAGTGCTCTGTAGTTTAAAGATGGCGGATGACAGCTGTCAAAAAAGCACGTGGCTGTCAAAAAGCACGTGGCTTTGTTTACCACGCGCTAGTTAGGTTAAGTTGGTAACACTAAGGTTTAGGCCCGTCAAGATGGCAGTACTGAGGTTAGCGATGCGTTGTTGTCTGTCAAAAAGCACGTGGCTGTCAAAAAACACGTGGCTTTGTTTACCTCGCACTAGTTAGGTTAAGTTGGCACTACTGAGGTTTAGGCCCGTCCAGATGGCAGTACTGAGGTTAGAGATGCGTTGTTTTCTGTCAAAAAGCACGTGGCTGTCAAAAAAAACACGTGGCTTTGTTTACCTCACGCTAGTTAGGTTAAGTTGGCACTACTGATGTTTAGACCCGTCAAGATGGCAGCAGTGAGGTTAGGGATGCGTTGTTGTCGATGACAGCTGTCAAAAAGTACGTGGCTTTGTTTACAAATTCAAATCTCCCGCCAAAATTCTAATTTCCCGCCAAAATTCATATTTCCCGCCAGAATTCAAATTTCCCGCGGGAGGAGGCGCCAGAACCATCCAATTATACTACTAATAAATAAACAATGTATTCTCATCATTTTCTTCTTCTTCTTAATCTGTTTATCCTCCATGGTGTCAGCGAGACATCCCACTCCTACCGCCTCAAGGTCAGGTCCTGGAGCGCGAGACCGTCATACAGCTGGGAAGGAGGACCAGTACCTCACCTGCGATGCTGAAGATAGGAAGGGATAAACAAGGAAGTGGCCATGGCACAGAGGAGTAAGGTCACATATCAGTAGAAGCAGTCGGAAGTGAGTCATCGTCTGATATGCTCATGTGACGAACAGTATAAACTAGTTTCCTGTTCTGAGATTGTTATTAGAAGTGTTTTATAACGACGGCTATAGATATGTACTTCATTTTAACATGTAAATAATAAGCATTTTAATGACTCCTATCGATTACGGGCACATAAGGGAACAAGGTGTACAAACCGACTCAAAGGTTGATAAATTCAAACTATTGCAGTACTTTTGAGTATGAGTTCACCCGAGTTCATCTTGTGGTATTATAAACTTTAGTGTTTGCTGGAGAGATTCAAGAAGAAAAATGTCCCGCATATGCACGCCTTTTTTATTAATGTGATTTCGAAGTAAAGTGGGGCGAACAAAGCTGAGGTGCATAGGCCAGTAACATAAACGTATACGTTTAATAATTTATCCAACATACTGAACCCATGACCTTTGTGCCCTAAGAATTTTAACTATGAAAAATTACTACATTTCTGAAGATTTCTTGATATGACAGAAGTGACACGTGGCAAGGAGGTAGCTACTTTGCGCTCTGAGATGTGACGTCATCCACACGTGTGGTACGTGGAAGGAAGTTCAGGGTGAACGCAGTATAATGAGGATCCTGTATTTATCTATAAGAATTGGTCTTTAGTAAGACGGATTTGAAACTGCTAAGCCATTTCTGGGGATTATTTCAGAAGGGCGCGCTTGTCTAGCGTCCCCTCGCGAAGTCGACAGAAAAGTAGTGTCTATCAAATGAGGTCATCTAACCAGTTAATTTAATATGCGTAAATTTTAAATGTCCAGGAACACTACCGATAGCCATGTAGCAAGTATGTGGTTACATCCGAAACTCTTTTAAATACGGTTCATTTAAGTCGAAAAAGTTACGCAAATTTTCTTGGCGGCAAAGGGAAAATGCCTGGAGAGAGGAGGTTCTGTCTATAAATATAGAAGGGACGCCATGTTGAATCCCCCTGCATTGTGTTACGGTATTGAATCTTGAGCGGGAGAGTTAGACTGTTCTGTAAATCAAGTGACAAAAAGTAGACTAAGTCCGACGAACAGATTTTGGCCGGTGTGGCTGGGGTCTTAAATCCAAGTGGATTTAGTTTGATAAAATGTCGGTCAAGATACCGCAGGAGTAGAACGTTGTAAAATATGTTTGTGTTGTAAAAAGTAATTCGTGTGCGGGCAGTAAATACCATCAGTAGAGTGCGATCAACGGAGACACGTGTGAAGGGTATTTATTTTTCTTTATTGTTTTATTTCCAGGAAAAATAAATAAATATTGTGATGTACAGCCAGAAATGTAAAATGGCTAGATAACGACGGAAGGTCGCGGGTGAGCCGAAAGATGGAATCTGACAAAACCTAAGGTAGGTGCCTTGCCATCTTACCACCTACTATATCTTGTTTTGTGATGTCAAACTTATGTGAATTTGAAATGGGTTGGTCACCCATATGTTTTTTGGCGAATGTCTGAAATATGACTAAAGGACATTTGTTTTATTTTATGCTTGGATAAATTTTTAAAATTTTGCGAGTGCCGTGTGACATGTAAAAAGTTATTAGTGAGGGTTTCGAAGTGATATCACGTCCAGAGTAGATCGTCATTTCCGTGAATTTATTGCCTATACTTTTGTGATGTTAAATTAAGATATTTTATCTGACGTAAAAATTTTGTTTTTGAATTTGATGGAATTAATGTAAGAAATCCATGGTTACCCCTTTTCAATCGAGTGGAAGCGCTGTCGGGTTGAGAAATGTAGAGTGGTGAATTTTGTCACTAAGTGAAACGTTATTCTATGTCTATTTAAACTATGTCTGACTAACGATAAATAGTAGAATTTTGACAATCATTTTGTGAAATCCAGTTTGGAAATTACGAGATCATTATTAATGTATTTGTGCGTATTATGCGTCGTGGATTCTAAGTATTTTTATTCCAGTTTTTTGTCAGTGAGAGCCGTCGAGTTGAGACGAGAGTTCAGATGTGTAGTATGACTTGAGATAGGATTTGTGAATCAGGGGATTGGAAGCCTGTAAATGTGCCGGGATATGTATAAGCCCGAGGGAGATTTTGTGTAACGTTTGGGATGGAATGTAGAACTGGAGAATCCACGCCGGTATTAATTTGCGACGTGTACAATTATTGTAGGCCATTTTGAAGTATAATCTATGTGCATTTTGTTGGTCAGAAATATCGTCTTTGTTTAATTATGTAGGCGAAGTTAAAGGTTTCATTCTGAGAGGCCAGTCAGGCAAGACGAAACAGATGTTTCATATCACAGCGGAGCGGGGTCGTGTCTCAATGCCGTCAGCAGATAGGAGTTCGCAGCTCGAGTAACGGGATTTGGTTAGTGTGTTAGAATTGAGATCGCATTTCTTGGCAACGGAAATCATTATAACTACGGAATCTAGTGTAAATTTTAATCCAAGAATAACGTGTATGTTATCAGATACTGTGAATTTGTATAATTGAGATTGTAATGTACATTTGAGACCACGAACTTAGAGTATAATGAGCGAGATTAGCCAATTTCAGGGTTGTCCAAAATATAGAGCGATGGTAATGATGATTGTTTTGTTTGTGAGGGGCGCACAAAGCTTCACGGAAATGTTATGACAAGATATGACATCGTAATCGGTTTACATTGTACGGCGAGTTACTTATGGTTTTGTACTTAATTATCAGGTTATCCAAGTAGTAATAATGGTTAGTATTAGATTAAATTAAAGTGTGATGTCACGAAACAAGATAAATACTGGAAATAAGTGATGTAAATTTTTTCCAGCTACCAACGATATAGATCCAACATGATTAAAAAAGAATTACGTCAAGACTTGTGTAGGGACTTGTGAAAGAAACCATTCGTCCGCAGACATAGAATTTGTTGTTCGTTAAGATTTCATTAAAACATTTAAATTTATTTAATTATTAAATTCGGTGTAAACGTATTTTGAAATAGCTTTAAATCAAGCGAATAACTTGAAGATGCATTCTGGAAATCTTAGTTTATTTTTCTGGGGAATATGTAAATGTTAAGGTAACGATTAAGGGGACATATCCGAAGGTAATGGATTTTACTGCAACAAAGTATTGTGAGCATTGTTGTTGTTGCATTATTTAACTTTGATTGATTGAGCAGTAAATGTGCTGGGGTTAGTCAAGTGGAAACTTTGGTCATCAACCGATGTAACTTAATTGTATTTAGCTTTCAGCTTAGAAACTTGGATGGTCATGGGTTCATCAACCTCAGTGACTTAGAGTAGGGCCATATGCCACAATAGCATCATTTTCCTTGCCGTCATCATCCACAATGACTTCAAAAGTAACTTATTTAGATGTCGGTCCATGACATAGTCGCAGGTCACATCGATTCAGTTAAGGATCCATGCCGTATAACCACTGTGTGGGACACACCGATTGGACTGCCTTAATTATACCCAGAGTCCAGAGTTCGTGTTACGAGGACTGGACCATAAAGAATCATTATGATGGTACATGTAGTCTCACATGGAAGCCGAATTTAAAGATTTCCAGACTTTTTTCTTTGATTAATAATTGAGACAATGGTTTCTAGTAAGGATGCCCATCAGGCAGTTATGTCAAAGGCTCACACCAGTGTTCTGACCCTATGTGTAAAATGATTGTCGTGTCCAGTGGACACGATTGGATTCCAGTGATACCGATGATCAATTATTAATCATTCAGAAATTATATGAATAAATAGGAATATTTTAAACAGACCTTTCATTTGAGTAGACAGATTAGGATTACTGAACCGTACCTTTACCTCAGCAAGTGACGAAGAACCCGATACGATCCAAGAGACAGATCTCATGAAATTTTGCTGATAGGTAAGGAAGATAGGTATCCTTCATAGTGGACCAAAGGGTTAAATATATAGATTATCATGCATATTCCGCTTTATTATTTCCAGGATGGACTCTGGAGATGTCCAGAAAATCACTTTACGACATTTTGAAGCAGTGTCCAAATCAGAAGACTATTCACGCTTCTAGTAAAGATATGTTTTCGTGCTATTCACTTGTGAGAGAAGCAAAGATAGCTTGTTACCGGCGAGAAGAGTCCATGACAGTGACCGAAACTTCTGCCAAAATCAATCTTTAGGAGCTCCTGGATCACACGTCTTTACGTTTATGCGAATACCTGCAGAACGTTCTGGAAAGTATAAATTTAAATGAGGAAGGAAAACATAATCTTGTCTAAATGGGGTTACGATGGATCACAACAGCAACAAGACAAACAAGTGTTCAAGTGTCGCTTGTGCCCTTGCGACTGGTATGTAACACAGTGCGTCATAAACGAGATATTAAAGGCCACTACGTATTTGTTTTGTTCAAGAACAAGTGATATTACAAATGAAGAAATAAATTATATAGAAAACCAAGTAAGAAATCTGAGGAAGACCAAAATACCTTCAGCACGTGGTCTTTTACTTCACACTAGTGCCCACCATCTTCCGCTATGAGGTGCTCTATATGTGGAGGCATCTTCAACAACGCACTGAAAACCCCGAAACTCTCAAATCAGTTCTTCACGCAAGGATTTGTCTTACAAAATACCTATTCAAAAGTGGCAAGCAAGAACGAATGCAGACAAAGCAGTTATAACAGACACAAAGAAACATATTGAAGCAGGTTTGAAATAAGAAATGGGCCTCCTGGTTGATGTTCCTAAAGTAGGATGGAAACACCTCAAGGGGATTCTTTGCCGATCCTGATACCGCTTCCAGAATCACAGGAGTAGATATAAATCTCATAAGGAAATTTAAGGTTATTTTGGATACAGAATTGATGTAAATAATTAGCTAATTACTCAGAAGGAACCGCAAAACTGTATGTAAAATTGTATGGGTGGTACCCAATGACACTGACAGTACATGAAATTCTGAGACACTCTGGCACAGTAAAATAGAACATGCAATATTGCCCACTGGGCAACTTTAAGGAGAGGCAGCCGAAGCAAGAAATAGACATTTTCGACTATATATGCTACAATTTTTCAGGATGTTTTCGCGAGTTCAGTGTAACAAAGATATAATGAATAGACTTTTGTTAACATCAGATCCATTGCTGAGCAGTAATAGACAAAGGCGACAACAGAAAAGCAAAGCCCTTACTTCCAGAAACACCTAACAAGAAACCGATAGTGATGAGTTTGTCATACACAGTGGCACGAAGAAGATACTGTACGTGTGCTCATTTTCGTAAATCAGGAAAACTCCTCTAGTTTATAATTATGAATAATTTGTAATAACTTGTTGTATGAAATGATACGAAAATAATTCGGAGAAGATTCCTGATACACTTCGTATATAATTGTTTCATATCTCTAAACCCGTCATGTCTTATATATAAATATTTATCAATTGTGTGTACAAGTACTAAGTATGTATTTCTTGTGGTATATATAAACAATGTACTAATTACACTAAATCACTTTTTGTTGCTTATTATGCTACATGAAACTCCTAAATAATTTTGGCCACGTTTTGAGGTGAAATACTCCTTTGTGCGTGGCCTTAAGTTAGGTACCATCCCGGCATTTGCCTGCAGAAGAAATGGGAAACAACGGAAAACCACTTCGAAGATGACTGAGGTGCGAATCGAACCCACCTCTACTCAGTTGACCTCCCGAGGCTGAGTGGACCCCGTTCCATCCCTCGTAACACTTATCAAATTTCGTGCCAGAGCCGGGAATGGAACCCGGGCCTCCGGGGTTGGCAGCTAATCACGATAACCACATACTTTATTACATTCGTAGCTCGTATCTCTAGGAAGTTGCTTGCCTGAACTGTGGAGCCGTGATTATTTTGAAGATCGGACAAGTACTGGCAATATATTTGAACGTACCAGCGAGAAGAAATGGATATGCGGCGCCTTCTAAGGTACGGGCTGCTTGCGTGCGGGAGATGGTATTTTCGAACCTCACCATTGCCAGCCAGCTTTCCGTGCTTTATCATTTTCACCCTAGGTTGGATTTTAATTAAGGCCATGGTCGCTGCTTTCCGTTTCTAATCCCATCGTCGCAGAAAACATTAGACAAATCCAGGCGTGATAACCTCTCGCAATCTAATCGACATAGAACACATAGCCTACAGTTGGTGACGTAAGCAGTACTGTAGTCCTCACCTCGCCTGCCGCTAGGCCCGACAAATAGCTGCTTTCATTGATGCTCAAGTGAAGCTTTCTGATCCTAGTGTGGGGGCAAGGAGACACTTCTGTATAAGGAGATCAGCAGCTTCCTTCATAACCTCTCTTGCCATTCCCTTTCTCTGTACTTTCTCGGAGAAGCCGTCTTCAAACGGACGTCAGGTGGGCATGGCCCCCTGAAGTAGGCCACTGATGACGTCACGCTCCACGTCATAGCATCTCTCTCTAAACAAGACTTTTCCTTTCGTTTTTGCTGCTAAATGTGTTCATCTAAATGTATTGGGGGTCAGACTCGACGTGAATTTGGACTGCATTTACGACGGGATGCCCTTCCTTAGGCCAACCGGGTGTTGCTTGTTTCTGCGACCACAACCACCTAATCCTCGAGGTAGAGGTAGTCCCCATACGCAGCCAAAATCTTAGGCTCTGCCGGGAATTGAACCCGGTGCGCTCTAAACCGAAGACCATTTAGCAAAGAGCAAAAAGTATAAATTATAATATTAAAATAATAGTTCCTCTAGGCGCATATTCAAGGAGTAGGGTGCTTCAAAGGACGCCAATGGATGGTGAAATTTTCACCTCTCACATTCAAGGATGCTCGACCAAGACTGTCCTTGATGACTTAAAATCCTTCAAAAATACCGTGAAATTACAGGAAGAAAAGAAAAAACCGAATATAATTTGTATCTTCTGAATCTGCTTGGTATTCCAAAGAAGGTCACTGATAAATAATGTTCGAACCAAAGATTCTGCCAATAGGCTTCGGCGGTAAACAGACGGAGAACTAGAAACTGCTAAAGTTCCCTGAAAGCCTGACCAAGAAGCTGCATATTGTGAGGAATGCGGATGACAGAAACTTCACCTTGTGACACACAATGGAGGTAGTGTCACAGTTGACGATGGAATAAGAGGACGCTTGCTCCTTGGGAGAAAGGCAGTGAGCGTGTTTCCAAGAGTAGAAAAAACAAGGATCTGATCTTCCCAGTGGTGAGACCTTGAGAATAACGAACAAACGTATTCGAGAAAACTCCTTAAGGGTTCGGTGGACTACACAGATACCTAATAAATCCATATCAGAGGAAATCAAGGAAGGACAAATACTTGTCTTCTCATATTATGACTAAAGTAGTTCAGTGTTTATAGTGCAGTGCAGAAGGAAATGGTGAGCTTTCGTGACGAGGAGTCGGAATAGACTAAGCGACTAACAACAACAATAATGTACTTGGTAGAAAGACAAACCTTGTATCTTTAGTACTGCCATACTCGTAAGAAGTAGGCTAGCAGTGTGTACTACATTATTTCATATGAGCACCGAAATTATTGAACCGATGTAGTTGCGAGCACTACCTTTCATTTTAACTTCGAAACACTTGACGAAAGTTTTGAAAACTGCCAATCCGGACAATGGTGAGCTAACATAGAATATGTCGTAAGTGACCATGTAAGTTGATAGAACCTTGGATATGGAGCACATCCTTGGGAATCTATACTGAAGGACGGACTGGGATAGTCCATTGCGTGACGTACTTTTAAGCAAATAAGGGGAAATGTCTGAGCAAAAATTATTCATTAGTCATATCATATAAGATTGGGGAGCCGAATTCCGTCCGCGCACCTAATTTCGTCCCCCTGGGGATGTCCAGTCTGCACGCATGGTTCCTAATGTGTAGTCACGCGCACACATCCCGAGAGTTGGTTGTGTGCACCATGTGCGAGGAGGATTCATTTTTCTCCCTCAACTCCTAGACGTGTGTATGACGTACTGGACAGCATTTCACTCAGCGGCCATTATGGGAATCTTCGTAATTTCATCCCCCTTCATTTTATTTTTTATTTATGAAGTTTATTATTATTTCCAGATGGGAAAACGCAAGAAGTGGGCTAAGGAGACTATGGAAAAGGTTATTAAGGCAATGAGGGACAAGTTAATGGTTTACAAACGTGCAATAACATCCCACGAGCAACGCTGAAAAACTATGTTCAAGAGAATACCAAGAAAACAGTTTTCATTATTGACCTTCAAGTAGGGAAACTGGTAAGATTAGAAAGGAAAAAATGTAACAATTAATTGTACTTTTCATAAATTTGGTAGTTTAGTTTTAGCACCACCACCTCATTGTAACTTGTCCGTAAGTGGAGAATATCCTACATCTGCCAAGGGGAAGAAATACCTTTTGATTCTTGCGGTTCGGCAATGTACAGGTGGTTCTAACCAGCTCTGGCTTGCTCCACTTTTCAAATTAGCGCTTTAGTATCACACGAAGGTGGGGAACCACGGAAACCCTCATGAGCGGTGCTGACAGTGGGATTCGAACTCACTATCTCCCGCATGCAGGCGCACAGTTGCGCGCCCCTAACCGCACGGCCATCTCGCGCAGTGATGATGATGATGATAGAATCGCTTTATTTATTATTAACAATTTCATAATAAATAATAATAAATTGATATGAACGACGAAAAACAGAGAGTGGAGGGTACATTTTTGGAGTGCAGTAGTCCCGTGCAGGTATTTTGTTCGTCTGTTTGAACTCTGATGTTGTTGACACTTGTCTGGCTGGTCGTCTGGTAAAGCGACACCTTTCAGCCATGATCCTCATGTCCGGCGTCAGATTCTCCAGCCAATTTACATTCAGATGTGGAAATGGAGTTCAAAAATTCTCCACATTCGCTATCAAACTATTTGAATGAATGTGAGAGCATGACTTCCTTGCACTAATCATAGCTTTCGCAATTTAATATAAGTTTAATATTTTATCGCGAATTGATAGGACATTAAAAAGTGGCTTGCAGGTCGCGTAATATCGCTACTCATGTTGGGCGGTGTCGAGCAATCACGCTTTGTTCACCTTCAGCGACAAGGTGACGTGAAACAGAAAATACAACAATAATAATAATAATAATAATAATAATAATAATAATAATAATAATAATAATAATAATAATAATAATAATAATTGTACCGGCTGGTACACCTCTACGCCGCACATTTAGCCCTAGAACCACAACGAGGGGTCGTGGGCGAGCCGCCTGACTACTAAGCCGATTCTGTCCATGCGCCTCTATGATCAAGGAAGCTGATACTTCCAGTACCTTCAGTGCTTGACACGTTCTTGAAACGAGTGGTGTCATTATTTTCTCCCGCTATTTATATTCAAATTTATAGGCTCTTGGGTCGCATGTGACCCCACGTTGTGAGTTGTGTAAAGTATTCGTCTGTGGTAAACTGTTTGTAGTGGAGTGTTTTATTGGTAAAGTTATCAAACAATGGCACTGTACAAAGACTTTTTTTTGCTATTTGTTTTACGTCGCACCGACACAGATAAATCTTATCGCGACGATGGGACAGGAAAGGCCTAGGAATGGGAAGGAAGCGGCCGTGGCCTTAATTAAGGTAGAGCCCGAGCATTTGCCTGGTGTGAATATGGGAAACCACGGAAAACTATCTACAGGGCTGCCGACAGTGGGGTTCGAACTCACTATCTCCCAGAAAAAGCACACAGGTGCGCGCTCCTAACCGCACGGCCAACTCGCCCAGTGGTATACGCTCAGATTTCCTGACAAATCTTGCCCTAGGACTATGTGAAGGGTAAACAAGAACAGTGATGTTACTGCGGCAGTCCTTGCTGTTCCTGAACATAGGAATAATGGCTGTGAATACTGCAGGCCGTAACACAGTGATTACTCACAGTAGAAAATGTCGAACATCAAAACCAAGAAAAGGAACACACTTTTGATAACAAAGATACGTACATAATATTGTGTGGTAGTACAGTTAATTACTTTCTTATCTGAACTTAACTTGCAAAAATATTTGTTTATTTTAAGGTAAATATTGCGAAGATATAAACAACAAGACACTAAATATTTACGTAGACAAGTGCTTAATACTCAAACGAACAAAAAACGCACTTTTAATCAAATTGTTCTGTAAACAATATTACTGGACATTTTGGTAAATTTCTTTATATTTTGAACCGAATATACTCAAATGTAAGTAATTTCCTTATTTCAAGTAGAATAAATGTTATTCAATGCCTGAATAATTTGTTCAAATATTGGGTCGTGGGTGACCCCACGTTGTGATTGTAGTTCCAAGAAATGAACGTTGTGGTGCTGGGGTTAAATTTTCCGCCTTAAAGTACTCCTCTACAGGAGTAACTCTGAACTTTAACAACTGTATCAACTCATAAGTTTTCTCAGAAGATCAATCATAGGCTTCTTGTAACCTTTTGATTATCCAATAAAATGAGAGGGTGTGTCCGAATTTAGTCCAGAGCCTTCTCGAAACTTCCCCTTGGGTATAAAAGCTGCGAATTTTTCAAGTTAACTTGTCTTATTAATCGTCGAACTTCTGAGTGTGTGTGTTTAGAGAGGAGGGGGCGTTCCTCATTCTTCGGCAGGCAGAACATCAGCCCAGGTAAAGGCCACCAGTTTTCTATCTTTGTAGCTCTCTCCGCAAACTTACCCGAGGGGAAGGTTCTAACCTTTAGCTATGTAACTGTCTTTTTCTAAAATGTAAATCTTCTTCTTTCTCATGTAAAATTTCATAAAGACCTAAACTGTAAATCGGCGATAGAGAGTGCGTTACTCTCTCGAATTCCCCTTCAATTTATCTTGAGGTGACAATGATTTTGTAAATCATTAACTTGTCCGTTTAGTCACCTCAGTAGTTTGGGATTAGCTTCTGTATCAACGGGTCGCCAGCCCAAGTAGGTTTCAAAACTTGGTTGTCAAGGAGCGCCAGTGTACGCCTCCATACATTTTGAGTTTGGGCCAGTAATGTAACCTGTTCTTTTTCACGAAGGCCCAGTGGTATGGGTAGATTCCCCTGTGTAATCTAAATTCTAAATTGTAGGTTGTGCCTAGAGAGGCCATAAATTGGAAAGTATTGTGTAAAGTTGCCTTGAGCAGGCCGTAATAGTTTGGGAGCGCAGTCTCCTTGAAGACATTGTAGAGCATGTAAGCTCTGGTGAAATTCTGCAATAAATTTCTGTGTACCTTTGAGTGGTGCCTTTGGAAGGCTGCAAATTGTAACGTTTGGAGCAAAGCGCTCCTGTGAGATCTCTCTCCTTACCCATCTAAACGCAATGTTAGCGAAGTTGTAAACTTGTAAATTTGGAGCTCGAAGCTCAAACCTTGTAAATTACCAGTCCTTGGGTTTTCTATTCTTGTATCTAAATTGCTATTTTGTACCTGACTGCGTACCTTAAAATATATTTTGTTAATATTTAATTTTCTTTATTTTAAAGTTTAAATTAATCTTTGTCTCTCGTAGCCCACACCATCTTTCACCTCTCTCTGTTCCACGGAAACTCCGTAACAAGTGGTAGCAGAGCGTGGTTGAACGGGTATAGATTAATCCCTTTTGAACGGTTAAACGTAGAATCCGCTCCGAATCCTAAGAATGATCTTGGTTGCTGGGATTTTTCTAAATTACTAAATTTTTCTGCCAACACATCTGGTCCTCGCGAAGTCCACGCTCCCGGGTACTTGCGCAAGGAGGAATTGATTTACGAGCTCCTCATTAGAAAGGTCCAATCTGGAGGCACGGTTGTGGCAGATATTGCCAAACTTAGAGAGTCATTAGAACTTCCTATCTGCATCCCAGTTTTTGGGGAGAAAGAAATTGATGAGGCTCTATCCACTGCCACAGACAATACCACCGAGCTAGCGTCTGTAGTTAGTTTTTTGAAATGAGTGATCCATCTGGTAACCAACTTAAGAGAGTAGAGGCTAGACTGTTTCATTTTTACAATAGGGCTAGGGACCTATTGTCTTTAAAGTTAAAGGATGACAAGGAGGGTAGCAATTTGGTTATACAGCTGTCAAATATGTCTAATAGAGTTAGTCAATTGTTGTCTGGGGCCGCTTCTCCCATAAGCGACGAAGTCCCTTCGACAAAACTTGACTACTGAGGAGGATCCAAGGGTATCTATTGAAAGTAGAAATCTGTTGCTACTCAACAAACATGTGCCCCATTGGAAAGTGAGTCTGGTCATCCAAGACAAATTCCACATTTCTTTCTGACTAATACTGTGTTTGAGCATTCTCAGCCTTCTGTGTAGTCGCCTATTATGTCACTCGCTTTCAGTAGTTGGCTATGGTGCTTAAGGGAATTTCTAAATTTTCTGTAAACTCAACTAATGAAGTCATTTCCTTCCTAAGGTAGAATTTCA
Source organism: Anabrus simplex (assembly GCF_040414725.1). Classification (NCBI taxonomy): domain Eukaryota; kingdom Metazoa; phylum Arthropoda; class Insecta; order Orthoptera; family Tettigoniidae; genus Anabrus; species Anabrus simplex. The sequence goes on along the minus strand of NC_090275.1, from coordinate 127,207,939 downwards.
AGACCATGCGCTAGTGCTTTCCCTCTCTCATTCCCAAATATTTCTAATTATGTACCCTTATTCTGTAGGCGTCCTTTCGGACAAAATAGTTAAAGCCATAGCTGATCGATCATCTATAGAAGATTGCCACGCTCACCTCCTAGCAAACTTTGTTCCGGCTAGAGCCTTGTCATCATTAATCCAAAAGTTCTACTTTAGAGTACAGTGGTTGGACGAAAACAGTGCAGACTTTATCCAAGATATTAAGTTTACACCAGGGTATTCGCTCTTCATTTCTCTGAGGACCAAATAGTGCAAACGATTGTCGAAGGCATCTCTCCACCCTATAGGTAGTATCTATGTTTTGCATCCCGATCGCAAACCTTCTCAGAATTAGAGGCAATGGCTGTGTCAGCCGAAAGAGTTAGGTACGCTGACACATTGTGGGTCACAAAGGAGACCACTCAATCTTGTAACAGTTCTCGGCCACCACTTCGCCGAACCTTTCCAACTCGCAAATAATAGGCTTGTGGTTCCACAGAACATCTTCGCAACGAATGACCCTTGCTAAAATGAGGAGCTTGCTTTCAAAAGTGAATATCTCCAAAAAATATTAATGAACGTAAGTTTTCGTGGCTCATTGTATTAACATAAAGAAATAAATGAACTGGATTAAAGCCACTATATATATATATATTTATTAATAATAAAGCCAAGCTTTCAGCCAAATTGCATTGGCCTTCATCAGGTCATGTGAAGTGTTCCCTCCGACAGTGAGCAAAGAAATTATCTGAAGGAACATGGAAGTCATGTCCGTACTATCCACGGTCTACCCCACTAACTGGACTCAAGGATCGTGGCGCTGTGCTGTGGTGGTTGGGAGTGAAGTTACTGATGCACCGCCCTCTGTCGACAGTTTGAGTGCGTCCTGCTGTGCCATGGTGGTGTTATGCATGTATCTCTGCAGTACAGGTCTCCATGTATTTGATAACTTGAAGCCGTCTTCCCTGTTGATGTTATTTGGGCGCAGCTCTATCTCTATGGCTTCCCTCACAAGACGAGCATAGAAGTCTTTTACAGGCGCGATGACCTTCGCCTGGTCAAAGAGGATTTCATGCTCTGTACTGTAGAAATGTTATGCTATGGCAGACGGGCTTATAGCGTTCTCCGTGGAGGATGAAAGAGCGACATTCTTTACCGATCTGATGTGCTCTTTCACCCTGGGGATAACAAGCCTTTTTGTCATGCCAACATATGAACAACCACAACCACATGGAATTTCATATACGCCCGGTGTTTCAAGACGTGGCTTCTCTTTGACTGGTCGAAACAGGGATTTGAGCTTCCGGTCTGCGGTGAAAAATGGAAATATATTGTACTTCTTAAGAATGCGCCCTATTCTGTCAGTTATACCTGCCACGTAAGGAAGGAATACTTTTTCCTTTTGCTGTAGTCCTGGTTGGTGCTATTCAAGTTAGGCTCCTTGATCTTCACAGCTCGTGTTATGTCTCCAGATGTATAGCCGTTTTTCTTTATGGATGTTGTCAGTTCTCTCATTGCACTCGAGCGGTTATCATTGTCTGCAACATTATTCACCCTAGTATATAACGTACGAAGGAGAGCTGCTTTTTGGGAGGGGTGGTGATGTGAAGACTTATGAAGGTATCTTTCAGAATGTGTAGGTTTCTTGTACATTGCACGGCCTAGTGTACCATCGTTCTTCTTGTATACTAACACATCAAGAAAAGGTAATTTGCCTTCATTTTCTACTTCCATTGTGAACTTGATCTTACTGTTAATGGAATTTAGGTGCTCTAAAAATTCATTTAAAGTTTCCCTTCCATGTGGCCAGACCGAAAATGTGTCATCCACGTAACGATAGAAGCACTTAGGTTTCAATAGCGCTGTTGTTAATGCAGTAGACTCAAAGTGTTCCATAAAAATATTAACAGCCACTGGTGACAAAGGTGAACCCATTGCTGCTCCTTCTGTCTGTTCGTAATAATCCCCTTTGTAGTAGAAGTAAGTGGATTTTAAACAAACTGCTGCCAGATTGGTCAAGTCCTCAGACAGGTATTCTCCGATGTAAGCCAGTGTTTCTTCTACAGATATATTAGTGAAAAGTGACGTAACATCAAAGCTTACCAGGATGTACTTTATCAGACAGATTTACTATGACCTTGTTATAATCTAATTCCGGTGGTTTGCGTTGGACCATTTTCTGAAATTTCCTTTCCTGATTGTCTCTACTATACTATTTTTTGGTTGATTCGGTAACATTTGACTCATCTGCATTGGATGGTAAACTGTTTTTTAATCAAATGTTAATATTTCCCATTGATAAGGCTGTGAGAAAACACCCATTTCTTTCAAAACTGAATATATTCATCACTTATAATATTTTTGCCCCGGAAGTCAATATTTCCACGCTCTAAAATACACAGTAACGTATTTTTCGAAACTGAATATATCCATCGATGTATGTCTTTAATTCCTCGCTTTCCTGTTATATTACTTTTATTGTGTTATGACAGATGGCAGCAGTACTACAGATTCGAGAGCAATGAGCAATACTTTCCGATATCGAGATGTCCGGAACTTACTGAAAGCTGGGAGCAAGATCTGATCGTCACGTACTAGAGTGTTCGCTGGTTGAAGAACATGAACCATCTTGTGACTGCTTAGATTATGAACAACCAATACATGTGTAACTTCACCATGCACGTTATGCATCTGATAGACACAGTGAAACGTATATTGTGCAACATGTTATCTTGTTTTTAGTGTGTTATTGACATTGATTAATTTTCTGATCAGTACGCAGTGTCCCATGCTCATTTTATGACATGATTTCATTGAACTAAATGAGTAATTTTTTTAAAAATTAAGGTATTCACTTTCAAATTTTACCTATTAATATTGTTCACATTGTGTGATATATCCTGCTATTAATAGCTAAATACAACCACCTCTTTTTTAAAATTACATTATTATTATTAATTATATACAGTCGTATCAGCACACACTTTATTAAGACACAACCGGTTTTAGGACACTAAAGTCCATCATCAGTGTTAAAATTTAAATTTAATTTCACACGAGTGTGTCGTCAAAATTGGTTAAAATGAGTTTAAAAATGTAGCCCTGTTGACATCAACACAGGAAGGGCTGGCTTTTCTTCGTGCTCAGGCTGATGATGGACCTTAGTGTCTGAAAACCGGTTATGTTTTAATAAAGTGTGTGCTGATACGGCTGCATATAATTAATAATAACAATAATAATAATAATAATAATAATAATAATAATAATAATAATAATAATAATAAAATAACTACATCAGCACTGTTAATAAGAAATGGCTTTGATATTTTATAATGATTATATTCGTCTTTTTTCAAAGCTAAATGTATCCAATTCATTCCGTTCAAAACTCATTATATCCAATGTTCTTTGTCAATAACTTTTTCTGTTCTACCAATAATTCAGTGATTGTATGTTGCTCTTTCTAGCTTATTACTCCATTTCGATAATCCTGTCTGAAGATATATGTTTTTCCTCTCTCCTGTAAAATTTATGATTGTGAAGATATTCAGTTCTGAAAATAAGCTCCTCAAATCTAGTGGGACGAAGAACGGAGCAGGTCCATCTCAAGGTTGCTTTAAATGCGGCTCATTTGCTCACCTTGCCAAGAATTGAACTAATTTCAATAGCATACCCTCTTGCTCAACCTCTGGTGGTACCTCCCGCAATGACTAGTGTCATCGGCTGACTTCATGTGGCTCAGCCCCCGTTAAAACAAGTAAAAATCCTGTTTCTTCTAATTCGTCATTTGAAGGCCCTAAGGATAGAGCAGAGAAGCGTTCCATTTCTGAAAGTTGAAGTAAACAATGAACCCGTCACCACTCAGGGAGTGTGAGAATGGTATTCTGCTTGTAAGCTTCCGGACTATTGTTCCTCTTCTGTTAAATGTGTTTCGGATAACTCATCTCCACAAGAAATTCTAGGTTTCATTTAGGCTAAGGTTCGTATTTCAAAATTCACATGGAAAGTGAAATTGCTTGTCGCTAAACGATTGCCTGGCCCTGTAATTATGGGGGCCAATTTCATGTCTTCTACTCGCCTTGTGCTCGACATTCAGAGCAAGTCCTGCACCTTCAAATTTGATAGTAACGGTAATATTCCCCTTTTGAAATGTAATTCTGTGTCATGTTCATCTGCTTCGCCTACCCAGGGTGAGATGTTGTTAGATGTTAGGCATCTACCTGAGGAACAGGCTGAAAGTATTAGAAGGTCGTATCAGTCTTTTCCTGATGTATTTTCTGATACATTTTGAGTTACTGACCTTATTGAATACAAGATCGATGTTGCGGCTTTTGTGTTGGTACTCGTCTGCCGCATTTCATTTTGTAACAGTTGGCAATGTGCTGCTGCGTTTTTGTTTTATACACAGACACTGAACATGGCGACCGGCAGCAGTACACGTGTTTTTGGTGTACCTCCGAATTTGTTGTACATAATGTGTAAATATGCAGTGTTTTATTCATGTGTAATAAATGTTTGAATCACCTTGTGAGTGATGTGTTTGTGTCTGCTCGTTTGGGGCAGTCTGGTCCTCCATTTGATTTGTTTCAAAATTGTATTTGTGCGCCTATGGAACTGAACTTTGTTATGTGTGGCCGATATGTTGTTTCGTCGTTCGCAACATAAAATTTTGGTCCTTCCGGGCCGCGATGAGAATCATTGTCAACTTTGAACATTGTGCTAGTCACCTAAAAATTGTTATCGTCATGAATTGCTGCCTGCAATCGCCGTTTGAACATAGCAACGAGCTTGGCGCGAAAAGCATCGTGAACAGTTACTGTATAAAAGCACCAGGATGTCATGCTTAAGGCTAATTACTACGAATGGTTGAATTCGTCATATTGAGATTTCAACGAAGTCTACATTGTTTTGGAACTGCTTTGATATCGCACGTTAACAATCTGTGGAAGTTACCACGTGTTATTGCATTTGTTCTTGTGAGCTGTTTACGCCAGCCTTTATCTGATACCCCTGATGTTCGAGATGTTAAATGCTACTTGGAATTTGGACTCCAGTGAACATTACATCGCAGACGTCATCTTTTGGACTTTCCAGTCACTTTCGGCATGTGATTCCAGCCAAGGAGTGTTTCCAGTGGTAGTGATGATTGATGATACAGCACCGCCATGTACTGTAAGTCTGTTCCATTTGTCTTTATTGTTCCTATCTTGACTAGGGTGGACAACCTGCCTGATATCCTAACCCTACTGCTAGCACTTTTCGTGTATAGAATTAACAGATTTGTCTTGACTTCTCATGGGCATTATACGATTTCGTGCTAATAATTTGTTGGGCCGCTTTGTGTATTTTGTATATTTTAGAACGTACGTGGTTTATTATACGTTATTTCATGCTTTTGTGCATCTACCTACATTGTTGGTTCCATTCAAAGACTGTCACTCATTCTAACAATGCAAATGAATGCAGTGCACTGATTATAGGGCTTATTGTTTGTATAGTCACCATAGTTGTAGGATTGATTTCTATTATTATTTTGTCAATAATTGATTACCTGAACTACCGGTATTCGTCATGGTGTTTGAATCCGAAGCAAAGGCTGTTCAAAAACGTGGTCTACTTAAAAGGTCATTAACTCACCTTGAAAATTACTTAAAACAAGACAACATCAACCATCACGAACTAATTTCTAGGCAAAATAGGCTGCCAGAAATTTGGAAGGAATTCAGCATTGTTAGGGAGTATCTAGAATGTGAATTAGACTCAAAATCTAGCGAAACTCACTTTGGGGAGCATGATGAATTTGAAAACAGATATCATGCAATAGTTGCTAGGATTCAAGAATTGCTTTGCTCATTTGAGAGACCCACAAGTCCAAGCAATGCATCCATTATTTCTGATAACTCTACTCGGTCCAACTGTAGCTTGAAGCTCCCTCCCATTGAATTGCCTGTTTTTAAAGGAGATTTGACAAAATATTTGAGTTTCAGGAACACCTTTCAAAGCTTGGTTATTAACAATACCCGCATTGACAATGTGCAAAGACTACACTACCTATTGTCGTCTCTTCAAGGCGAACCCAGGGATTTGTTAGATAACCTATCCATATGTGCTGACAATTTCACTGTTGCTTGGAATTTAGTTGATGAAAGGTACAATAACAAACGCTTGATTGTTTCACAGCATGTAAAACATTTGCTCAATCTCCATAATTGTACTAGTGGATCTTCCGTTGAATATCGCAAATTGATAAACCAAGTAAAATCTAATCATAGTGCTGTTGACAATTTAGAGGGTCAGGTTCCACTACATGAAATTTTGCTACAGGAATTGATTCTAAGTAAGATCAAGTCCAACCATAGAAGTGAATGGGAAAACAAATTTGCCTCTACTGATATTCCCACACTAAATAATTTGATTGATTTCTTGGAAAGAAAATGTCAAACATTAGAGCTAACAGAATGCAAGAAACCTGTTATTGAGCAAAAACGAGACTTAAAATCCAACCTAAAAGCCCTTCACATTGCTAACAATAGCACTTCCTTGAATTGTAGGTTTTGCAAACTTGATAATCACAGCATTTCTGATTGTAGAAAGTTCAAACAAGCAAACATTGATCACCGTCGCAAGTTTGTGAGGGAAAATAAACTTTGTTATCTTTGTTTTTCCGCTTCTCATGTTTCTAAACATTGTAAGCAAAACAAATGCTCCCAGTGTAATGGGCCCCACAACTTATTGGTTCACAAGGAACAAGCAAGTCCTAATAATAACAATAATAATATGAATGCTACAAGTTCTGCAATTGTTTCACCCACTGCCATGAAGGTTGTTTCAGGACTAGGTTCTAATGTTTTGCTGAGCACAGCGTGTGTAGGAATAAAAAATAGCTCAGGAGAGATTATACTAGTTAAAGCTTTGTTAGACTCTGCGAGTCAATTATCCTTTGTGACTTCTGATCTTGTCAAGAAGCTTGGTATTCGTACTAGGTCTTGTCGTCTACCTATTGTTGGTATAGGCAATTCGAATGTGTCTCCTGTAAGTTCCACATGTAACCTTGTTTTGTTCTCAAATGTATCAGATTATACATTGAACTTGAACTGTGCAGTTGTGAACACAATCACAAGTCCACTCCCTGCGCAGGAAATTGATTGTTCCAATTGGGTTATTCCTGGTGATATTATTTTGAGTGATAGGACATTTAATCAGCCCTCTACTATTGATATTTTGCTAGGTGCTGATGTCTATTATGAAATTGTGTCTTCTAATATTTTGAATAAGAAGGGTTATCCCGCCTTATTAGATACCGAATTTGGTTGGGTGCTGCCAGGCACTTTCCCTGAGTCGTGCATTAAGAATAATGCCAAGGCTCGTCGTGCTAATCTTGTAAAACTTGATTCTATTGACACTAAACTCCAAAGGTTTTGGGAGCTTGAAGAACTTCATCAACCAGTTCTTACTCCTGAAGAAAGGGCTTGTGAAGAACACTTTGTGAATAGTGTTCAAAGAGATGATTCTGGTAGGTTTGTTGTCAAACTTCCTATTCGTGCTGAAGTGCCACCTGTGGCTGAGTCTAAGTATAATGCAGTTAGAAGGCTCAAACAGATGGAAAATAAATTTGCTAAGCTTCCAGACTTGAAAAGGAAGTATGTAGATTTCATGCGTGAATACAGTGAAATGGGTCACATGGAAATTGCTCCTCCAGAGACCTCTAACTCTGTAAGCTTTTACTTGCCCCATCATTGTGTGCTCAAGGATTCTAGCACTACAACCAAGTTGAGAGTTGTTTTTGATGGAAGTTGTGAATCATCAAATGGGATAGCATTGAATTCTATGTTAATGGTTGGTCCTACTATTCAGCCTGACTTGCTGTCCATTGTTTTAAGGTTCAGAACCTATTTTGTTGCTCTTACGGCTGACATTGCTAAGATGTATAGATGTGTGCTAATTCATCCTGACCACAGAAATCTTCAGAAAATTGTGTGGCGTGAATCTACTGATGAAGAAATCAAGGACTACCGTCTTACTACTGTCACATACGGTACAAGTTCCGCCCCTTTTCTTGCTACGAGATGTCTAGTTCAACTTGCTGATGAACACAAGGAATCTCACCCCACTGCATCAGAGATCATTCGCTCTTGTTTTTATGTTGACGACCTGCTGACAGGTACTAGTTCAGTTGAAGAAGCTAAGGAGCTTCAATCAGAAATCTCTTCTGTGCTCGATAGTGCACATTTTCATCTTAGAAAATGGACGTCAAATTGTCCAGAAGCTCTTGCCAACGTCCCTGTAGAGGATAGAGAAATGTTGTCACCTTGTAACCTCACTAAGGATGAAGCTATTAAAACATTAGGTATCGTGTGGCATCCTAAATGTGATGAGTTTCAGTTTCAAATAAACTTGAAGAAAGCACCTAAGGAAGTCACTAAGAGAAGCATTCTCACTATCATTGCTTCCATATTTGATCCCCTTGGATTGTTAGGATGTGCCGTAGTTAAGTGTAAACTTATCCTGCAGTCTCTTTGGCAGTTGAAAATTGATTGGGATTTTGTGTTAGAACCTTCATCTGAAATTATTGAAATCTGGAATGCTATCTACAGTGAGCTCCCCTTGCTTAACGAACTCAGAGTGCAAAGAAATGTAATGCCCTTTGCTAAGAATAAGGTTATTGAAATCCATGGCTTTTCTGACGCTTCAGAAGCTGCCTATGGTGCTTGTGTGTATATTAGGACAGTATCTGAAAATGATGAGGTATCAGTGATCCTGTTGACTTCTAAATCGAGAGTTGCTCCATTAAAACAGCAATCTATTGCCCGTTTAGAGCTTTGTGCTGCTCTATTGCTTTCTCGCCTAATGAGTAAGGTAACTGAATCGCTGAAATTGCACGTTCCTTTCTCAACATACTGCTGGACTGACAGCACGATAGTTCTGTGTTGGTTACAGAAACCCGCCAATTGTTGGAAAACCTTTGTCGCTAATAGAGTTGCTGAAATTCAATCCCTCACTTCAGTCTCAGACGAGACACGTACCGACCCACAACAATCCAGCTGACCACTTGTCTCGAGGTGTTTTACCCTCACAAATGTTTTCTCTTGATGTATGGTGGCATGGTCCATCCTGGTTGCGCGAATTATTCCCGGTGTACCCTGATTTTGTTGCCAGTAATACACCATCTGCTGTGAATGCAGAATCGAAACCCTCTTTGAGAGTCTTGCTAGTTAATATGCACCCACCTGAGTTAGAGAAGTTTTCGTCATTTCTCAAACTTAAGCGAGTTTATAGCTATGTTCTGAGATTTATTACCAATGTTCGCTCCACTAAGGATGCTCGTGTCATTGGTCCACTCACCCCTGAAGAACTGATGATTAGTGAAATGAAAATAATAAGTCTGATGCAAGCTATTGAGTATGGTAAGGAACTTCATGACTTGAGGTCTAATCATGTAGTTGCCTCTTCGAGCTCATTGAAAACTTTGAATCCATTCCTCGACGATTACGGGTTGTTGAGAGTCGGTGGTCGACTCATGAATTCTCAGCTGGAATACAATGAAAAACACCCCATCATTCTGCCTCCGAAACACTTTGTTACTAAACTGATTGTTAAACATGAACATGAGATGCTATTGCATTCCGGCCCTCAGGCTGTATTGTTTTCCTTGCGTAACAGATTTTGGATTCCACGTGGGAAGACAGTTGTTCGTGGTGTGATCCATTCATGTTACAAGTGCTTCAAGAGCAAACCTCCACTCACCACTCACATAATGGGTCAGTTACCCTCGTATAGAGTTGAGCCATCATTACCCTTTGTTAAGGTTGGTCTTGATTATGGTGGCCCAGTCATCATAAAAGGTGATAACCCGAGGAGTAAGATAAAGTTTAAAGCGTACATTGCGCTCTTTGTTTGTCTTGTCACTAAGGCAATACATCTTGAAACGGTGAACAGTCTAACGACTCATGACTTCCTCGCCGCATTTAGGAGATTCACGGCGCATAGAGGATTTCCAAATCTCATCTTGAGTGATAATGGCACAAATTTTGTTGGAGCCAACAATGAGTTATTAAGATTTATTAAGGATAGCTCTACTGAAATAGAGGAATATTCATCTAATTTGAATGTGAATTGGAAGTTTATTCCACCCTCCAGTCCTCATTTCGGTGGGCTTTGGGAAGCTGGAATAAAGTCTACAAAATCACTTTTAAAGCGGACCCTAGGAAAATGCATTCTTAATTTTGAAGAGCTGAGTACTCTTTTGTATCAAATTGAGTCTGTGTTGAACTCGAGACCTCTCTGTTCAATGACTGACGACCCCAATGATCAATGCTATTTGACACCTGGACATTTTCTAGTAGGGAGACGATTGACCTCTATCCCCTCTCCAGACATATCCAACAGCTCCCGCTCCTGTCTAACTAAATGGAATTTGGTGCAACAGCTGTATCACGATTTTTGGCAGAGGTCGTTAAAGGAATACATACAATCACTTCAACAAAGACGTAAATGGTCTTCTGTAGGAAAGTGGACTCCAACTGTGGGAGATTTAGTGCTTCTAAGGGAGGATAACCTTCCTCCTCTGGTTTGGAAAACTGGTATAATCCAGGAGCTCCATCCTGGTTGTGACAATATTACTCGTGTGGTCAGTGTAAAGACTAAAACTGGTCTTTTGCGCCGTGCCATAGTGAAATTGTGTCCATTGCCCAAGGATGTTGTATAGTTGTATATTTGTATATGTTGTATCTGAGTTTATTTTTTATTAATTTGTCTGTGATGAACATGAACATTTGATTTTGAGTGTTGAGATCCCTCAAAGGGGGGAGTATGTTGCGGCTTTTGTGTTGGTACTCGTCTGCCGCATTTCATTTTGTAACAGTTGGCAATGTGCTGCTGCGTTTTTGTTTTATACACAGACACTGAACATGGCGACCGGCAGCAGTACACGTGTTTTTGGTGTACCTCCGAATTTGTTGTACATAATGTGTAAATATGCAGTGTTTTATTCATGTGTAATAAATGTTTGAATCACCTTGTGAGTGATGTGTTTGTGTCTGCTCGTTTGGGGCAGTCTGGTCCTCCATTTGATTTGTTTCAAAATTGTATTTGTGCGCCTATGGAACTGAACTTTGTTATGTGCGGCCGATATGTTGTTTCGTCGTTCGCAACAATCGAGTTAACAGATCCCATTCCACTTAGTTTTCCGCCTTATAGGCTATCCTCACCTAAAATGAAGGTTCTTAAATAAATCATATATCAGATGTTAAAGGATGGTATCATTCGATGTTCTAAGTCGGCGTATTCATCGCCCGTTTTTCTTGTGCCAAAACCCCAAGGTGGCTTCAGGCCTGTGATTAATTACAGGGCTTTGAACCGTATTGTAGTGTTGCAATCTGTGCACCTTGCTGATCTTCACTCATGTTTCTCATGGTTTCTGTAACATGAAAGCATCTATGAATATTTATTTATTTGGCATATCTACTTGTGTATTGAAACGTTATCTAACATTATCGCCCACTGTTCGGAACTGTCGTCTATTGGTGAAATCTACCATGCATATTTAATTCAAAAACTGTATCTCCGATTATTACGTCTTTGCTGGATCTTTCTGATTCGCTCGATTGTCGATCGATAGTGGCGCGCTTGCGCGGTGAAAGCTCGGAATGCTGGGAGCTGTCTGACTCCCGCCTTCTCTGTGTGCTGCAACCTATATTTAAATTACTAGTGTAGGAAGTAAACTTCGTGTGAGTGTTACCGGCATAGCAAGTTATATTGTGCCGTAAGTTCTAATATTGGATACCCTACTCAAGTAAGTACCGGTACTGAAAATTATAACTAATTCTGCTGATCTCGTACGGCAATGGATTAAAAGTGATTGATCTTATCGTGGATTTGACCAACATCATAACGCAACCTTTTGGCAACGTCTGTTAAACAACCATATAAACATAAGTAAACAAAATGTCCGTGTAAATTCAGAAATTCATAAATGTAACTAAATTATGTGGGAATTTGGAATTGATAGTTATGCGTCTATGAGGTTGTATTTTGTGAGAGCTTTTTAAACTTATTGTGTTGTCGTTCGTGGTTGATTGTCAACTAATTTTTTGCAATTATTATTATTATTATTATTATTATTATTATTATTATTATTATTATTATTATTATTATTATTATTATTATATTTCGATATGTATTTTCCTCTAATTTTTCTTCGTTGTTTGGATTTGCCTTCTATCTGTGTTGCTATTGCGTTTTCTGGCTGACTATTTGTATGGGATCGTTATTTGCATTGTTCGGGACGATAATTAAATGACACCTCATGTATGCATCTCACAAGGGAACATCGGCAATAGTTAAGTCGCCGATCGCGATGAAACTTGGAAAATACATTGAGGTACACGTAAAAATGATGTCGGCATCAATTTTGGGGGCCAGCATTCATTAGGGCGTTAACTACGGGGTCTAAAAGTTGCGACATTTCAAATTCCGCGCGATCAGCGATGAATACCTGCTGGCCAATGCTAAGCTGGCACACTGCGTAGCTGGAGACACGCCTCTGCACCTCCTTCCCGCCCCGCTCCAATTGGTTCCCCTTCTCCCCGCGCTTGCCGGCCGCTTAGCTGTCGAAGAGAACCGGTGCTACACTTTGCGTACTCTATCAGCCTTCCTCATATCTCTCCTTTGTAATTTCCACGTTGTATTATTCAGTTTACGTTTTCTGAAAAGTTTATTAAAACGTTTGCACCCGGCGAGTTGGCTTTGCGGTTAGAGGCGCGCGGCTGTGAGCTTGCATCCGAAGGATAGTGGGTTCCAATCCCACTGTCGGCAGCCCTGAAGATGGTTTTCCGCAGTTTCCCATTTTCACACCAGGCAAAAATGGCCACAGCCGCTTCCTTCCAACTTCTAGGCCTTTCCTATCCCATGGTCGCTCTAAGACCTATCTGTGTCGGTGCGACGTAAAGCAATTCGCAAAAAAAAAAAGTATGGTGCCTGTTGTTAATTGTGTTTTGTTTCGGTTTTCTTTTCACTATTTTTTAATGTTTCGAATAGACCAAAGATTGTTTATGTTTACTATCAGTTATTGACGAGGAGTTTGCCCCATGTAATTGTTACGGAGTCATTTATTGTGTTGCCTTGTAATTGTTTTTTTCTTGTAGCAGTTCGTACAATACGCATTTAACTGTTTGCATATGTAACTGCCTTTATACCCAGAAGACTAGTGTGATACTTTAATATCGGTATTTGTTGAGTACATAGACCTTCGTCAGCTATAACGCAAAAGTACCGGTACAGTAAGACTACAGGCCTGCCTGTGATTACTCTATATCTACTGTATATATAAATGGACATCTTCTTTATGTTTCAAGGCTTTTCTTATTACGTCGAACTTTACTACATTCATGTCATACTCATATCGACGTTGCCTATCCATTAAATTAATTTATATTCGACAACCATTGCTGCAATTGAAATGTGTTGTGCCTGTCACTGCAAAACATAAATAAATCATTCAGTACAAGCACAAAAAAAAAAAAACATTCTGCCTATATGCCTATTCCTTATACCAGAGTACGCAATACAGAAAATACCAGTAGTTTCAAACTCGGAGTTTATAATTGTTGTTGTTTTCGTCCGCGATGTCGTTTCGTTATGACACAACTGGTAGCGTACACAAAATGTGCGGGGGGGGGGGGGGGGCACGGGTCATAAAAATAAGATCTGGACCTATAACCAGGTTTTGATATCCCGAGGTACCGAATCTCATTACATTCATTGAGATCCTCTACCCGGGCACGTAATTTCTTTACATAAAAAGGTATTTAACGTTGTTTAAAGGTGGGAGATTTATTTAGTGGTGGGTGATTTAATTTAATTAATTCCATGTGTATGTCCACTCTTAAGGACACTATCGACAGCTTTAAGGCGTTTTAGAAGTAAATAATAATTTAAGCGTAGGTAGGACGTGGTACCCCCTCCCACGTTTGACCTCGCCCGGTGGTACTTAACTCGGAGTTGTACCCGCGAATGTGATAACTCACCGGAATGAGCAGGAATGAAAATATAACATTTGAATAAAGTATGGGTATATTAGTGTAGGTTATTTATTATCATTATGTGCGAAACGGAACGTAATTTAAAGAATTTCAATAATTACAGTAGGATAAGAAGCAAAGTATAGAGTCGGTCCCGTTGAACAGCTAAGCAGCCCGCAAGCGCGGGGTGAAGGGGAACGTGCGATGGCGAACCAATTGAAGCGGGGAGGGGAGAAGGTGCAGAGGCGTGTCTCCAGCTACGCAGTGTGCCAGCTTAGCATTGGCCAGCAGGTATTCGTCGCTGATCGCGCGGAATTTGAAATGTCACAACTTTTAGACCCCGTAGTTAACGCCCTAATGAATGTTGGCACCTAAAATTGATGCCGACATCATTTTTACGTGTACCTCAAAGTGTTTTCCAAGTTTCATCGCGATCGGCGACTTGGCCATTGTCGATGTTCTCATGTCAGAATTATCCGAAGACATTCTAAATTATCTAAGCTCTTGGCGTACTGTTTAACAAAAGCAAAAGTAATTTCGTACTATCACCCATGGGAATAATAATAATAATTATTGTTATTATGACTTTTAGTAAGGTCGAGTCTGTGAAAAATTGAAATTTGCTGGTCGATATTTAATTTATTATATGTCATTCTCTTATCGTTTTCTTGTCGCATACTACCCATTGTTTGTGGTCCTTGCTTTCTTGATTATTACGTAATGTGTCATCTCATCTTATCTGATGGACACGTTTTAATTTTGGTGGCTTTGATGACTTTTATGGGATGATGGCTTCTGTTGTGTGCTTCCGTGTTCTGTTATTAAGTGTGGAATGTTTACATTATTTTTCCCTGGAAATTCTTGATTTAGTTGGGATTGCTTTCTGACATAATTTTATTGTAATTTATCTTTTACCGTTTATTTGTGTAATTTTTATTCGGAGTGGGAGCCACAATATTCTTCTGTGTGTGACTTTGAGTGTGACTTATAATTATTTGTATAGGTAGTGTATCAAATTTTAAACAGTATTAATAGTTGCGGGCCCTAATTCTGATGATCATTCATTTAACTTATTTATGAATTTCCCGTAGACTAATTATCTAGTGTTTTTCGTTCAATTGTTATGTAATGGTTGCAACCAATTTTTCCTTTTATAATATTTTAATCTTTCCATACCTTAAGTAAACATCATTTATAATATAATTTAACAATATGAGTTTTAAATCTTCCAGTATTTGATTATTTGAAGAAGCATATGTTGATATCAGCTTCATTTATCCCAATTTAAAATTCATTATGAAATATTGTTTCACGTTTTAATTTTCTTTGCGTTTTGTTTTTTAAATATATATATATATTTGTTTAACACTACATAAATATTATGAATTTCATATTCAATTTATTAAGTAAAATTCTTTAATTTTAATCTTGTTTCTTATTTAGTAAGTAGTAATATTGACCTGGAAACCTTTCAAACGTTAATTTTTAAGATCCCGTCCTTTATCCTTGATGCTTCGGCCCTCTACGTGTTGTATTTTGTGCTACTGCCCTCACGGTAAGTAATTGTGTTTTGTTTTCTTTTTGCCTTTTATGTAATTGCATTGTTATGCCTGTGTCCATCTTTATGGGGCTGCAGTTTCGAAAAGCCATTTTTTTACAATCCTAGATCTTAATTATGCCTATAACGAGATACCTCTAGCAGAAGAATCGAAATATCTAACGATTTTCGCCGCGGATTGGAACCTGTATGAGTACAACCGCCTGTCTCTTTGCCTCCCCATGGGGGCAGCTGTTCTTACTAGACTCCTAAATAGGGTCTTCCCGGACATCAAATTTGAATATCTGTATCACTACCTCGATGATGTGCTTGTGTTTTCTGAGACCTCATTCGCCTTCGTAAGGCTGGGTTCACTGTGAAGGTAGCTCATGTCGTTATCATTGATCATTCCAGAACATAGGTTGTCCGTGATTTCAAACCAGCTAAGGACATTGCCAGGTTTAGAGGCTCTTCACGAAATGTATTTCTAACTTCGCAAACAGAGCGCCGCTCCTAAGCTTACTGCGTAGGGCCGTCTCAGCAAACTGCTTTTGAGGACCTTAAAATTAGCTCTTTGTAACGCCCCTGTATTAGCCAAGCCATTCGTCCAAACAGACGCCCGTCATCGGCTGTTAATGCTGTCCTTCTTAACTCGGAAAGAGGCACATCACCTATGCTTCCAGGACCTTATCGGCTCAAGAAGCCAAATATCTAATCTATGAACTTGAGGGTTTGGCAGTTTTGTTTGCTCTAGAGGAGTTCCGGAATTATATGGAACATGTCAAATTTAACTTAGAAACGGATAACCAAGCTTTAGCTAGGCCTCGTCGTCCTGGACGTATCGCCCGCTGGACCATCAGGGTTTCTGCATTTCAATTTGATGTGAGGCACATTAGAGGATCTGAAAATGTAGTGGCTGGTGGACTAAGCCGTATGTTTCACATGAAGTAGAGATTAATGAACAGGGAGAAAGTTCTTCTCTTTCCGTGCCCATACCTTCGGGTTTTAATGCTATTCTGACTGATGCCGCTATGTTATTTCGGGATATTGAGATATATCAACATGAAAAACCAGTGCTAGTTCCTATAAAGGAAACCCTTTCTTCTGGGGAACATGCCGTCCATTATGTGTTGAGGAACGGAGATCAGGTTATGGTTTAAAATTTCGTACCTGCGGGCAAGCTTGCCCCCAGAACTCATTGGCCATGTATTATTTTGGATTTCTTAACCCCTTTCACGCTATTGGTCAGCAACCCAGCCACTGAGAGGATATTTAGAGTTCACCTCTCTCAGGTGAAACTCAATCTTGGCAGTAAGCGAAGGTAATTTTTCTTTTTGTAGTGATTATTTAAAACTGCAGAACTGGGGAATTTTATATCAGGTAATTATTTATATTTTCTGTGTTGGTTTATATCTTCAGTGTGTGAAGTTTGGAATTAGTTGATTTTAATATGGTTTTAAGATCGTTTGATTGTCGTGGGAAAATTGAAGTTAAATGTTATAATTCTGGTACATACTGTAGGACACGCGCCAGGTCGGCGTGGGATGCTTCCGGCTTCATAACATTGCATCAATTTCGACTTTTCTGGATGTTACTCGATGTTCTTTATCAGATTTTATTTCTGGGCCCCTATTGATCATTATGAAACTAATTGTGATTGGTGGGTGAAGGAAAAAGAACGGACGCTCATTGGTTGTTTTACGATTTCCTAATTTCCGGAGAGAAACGCTTCGCTAGAGCCTACCTCTTCCGAGGCGTCTTTGAATCGTGACCACTGAAGGGAGAAGTTGCCTTTGGCAGCTGACGGGTCTTCTTGGCCCCTTCAACAGGTAAGCACTTAGTTGTTTTTCATCTTTTAGGTTATCTTCAAATGTAGTGTTCCGTTTATTTTCTTTTGCCGGAACTTACCCGTTTTTCCTTCAATCGGCAAAAATTTCAGTAAAATGGCTTAGCCTACCGGCAAGTCATATCAGAGTTATGTTAAGAGACAGTTCCCATTTCTTTTGTTGATTTTGTAAATTAGATATTCAACGCCTTTCGATGTAATCATAATATGTAAAATTCCCCTGGGGACTGTCTCCTTAATCCCGTCCCATTTAGGACGGGCGCCCTTGCCTGCACTAGGAATGTTGTTTCCCTCTCTTACAGGTACAAGCAATATAATGCTACTTTCATTTTTCTTTCGTCAATATTATGTAATTTAAATGTTTCCCCATGAACAGTGGAACGTTGTGAGAGATGTTCGAACGTAAAGTTAAATAAGTAAATAGTCTACACTCTGGGTAAATTGTTTTTCATGTGAAAATTATCTTCGATTTGTAAAGACATTTTGTTCATTATTTTGCGATCTAATCTGAATATAAATTGTTAAGTTAAGTTTAGGATTACATTTGACTTCAGCAGTGCCAATAACTTTCACCGCCTGGATATGGCTCCCTTTCTTAGCCGTCATGTTGGTTAACCTGTTGTTAATGTGCTTAATGTACGTATGGTTTCAGTTTCGTACATATTAGCATGTCTCTTGGCGTTAATTTGTGTTACTGTGTGTTTGCGCAAAGGTAGCAATTATTATTATTATTATTATTATTATTATTAATAATAATAATAATAATAATAATAATAATAATAATAACTTTACTTGTAACCTTACTTACGGTTAGACTTTTAGTAAGAATCTTGAATTTTAAAATTTAATTACATAACTTACTTGTAATATGGAGGCCTTCTGCAACCCTCCCCTCTATACTCCGCACGCCTCTGCTTCTAAATTACCGGGATTAGTGGCTGAGACGGTTAAGGCGCTGGCCTTCTAACCCCAATTTGGCAGGTTCGATCTTGGCTCAGTCCGGTGGTATTTGAAGGTGCTCAAATACGATAGCCTAGTTTCGGTAGGTTTACTGGCACGTAAAAGAACTGCTGCGGGACTAAATTCCGGCACCTCGGCGTCTCCGAAGACCGTAAAAGCAGTTAGTGGGACGTAAAACAAATAACATAATTATTAGTATTACTTCTAAATTGACGTTTTGTCAGATTTTGGCTCTGTCTGGTGGTTATGTGCTGAATCGTAGACATCCACCCAATCCCAATCTGCCATTGACATCGATGTATGTATATGGTATGGATCTTTTGCGTTTTCCTTCACTAATTAGTGTGTTTTTGATATTGTTGGAGGGTTCTAGTGGAGTGTTGCCTCCTTCCTGTGCCAGCCATTAGCGGTGAGTTTCTCTTTTATTCTTAATAATATATCCTCTTATTAAATCAGATGTTGTTAGTAAGTGTAGTTTTAGTGAATGTGTTTTCAACCCATAATCATTAGTTTTTCTGAGTACGGTACATACCGCGGGCGTAGCGCGCTGGCAACAGAGGAATGGCGATGCTCATTTGTTTTGCGAAACTTCAATTTAGAAGTTAAGCCGTGCGGAGTATAATAAGATTCACCACTTGTCCATGGCCTGGTGGCCATTACCTAGCCCCCGTCTCAAAATCCCGGCCATCCAAACACACACTCAACCCATTCGCCACCCGCCGCATTACTACCTGCAATATATGAAAAATACTCTCAATCTACAGCAAACATTCTCTGTCCCTACAGTGCCCTCTGAGCCATTGGCAGCCGGGTCTGAACATCAAGCGAGCGACACAGGCGTGGGGTATGAACCCACTCCACTATTGTCCGGTCTTCTCCTGAAGCGGCACGCCGGAGCTCCATCCTCTCCGGCAAGGGCTGAGGTGCGGTAACCCAACCGCCCCTCCATCTTGGAGTAGTATCTCTACATCTTTTCCGCGGCGACTATCACCTTGGCTACCCCACTCATGCTAGCGGAAGAGGTGTATCTGAGAGTACTTGTGGGTTCCGAAGGACAGTACCCTGGTTTCGGCGGCGATGGCCTATCTTGCCGTCAAACTTGAACTAGGCATCACGGACTTAGACAAGTTCTGGAAGACTTCAAGACTTGTTTTCAAGATAATTTCTCTAAAATGAACTTTCAGCAAGAAATTTTCCGTCTGTGAAATACCAACATACTTTTTTATAGCAAATTTCTACAGGGTCACGCCAGGGAAGTCTTCGGGGGGCGGGGGAGGTCTGTAGCGGGAAGTACACCTCAACCCCGTGCATATAAATAAAGTTTGCAACAGCTATTTCAAGAAGTTAGAACTTTCCTCCATAGATGCCCCCATTAAAAAAACTGATGTCGTGCACTCTGGTGCAAAGTGGAACAACTAGACATTTAAAGAAATTTTGTGTTTATAGGTTTTCTGAAGTGAATTGACTTTCTTTGCTTTTTGATACTTCAATGTTTGCAACACTTCTTACTTATCCCGCCAAATTTGGATTCTGGCCAATCAGAAATTTTGTGTATTTAATTTTCAGTCAATTTTGTTTATCTTGTATCTATTTCATCTACCAATAATGTGAGAGGGTGCGTCTGGTTTTAGTCCAGAGCCTTCTCGAACCTTCCTCTCTGGTAAAAAGCTAACGCCTTTTCGAGCTAACTTGTCGTACTGATCGTCGCGTTATTGAGTGTGCGCGTTAAGAGAGGAGGCTGGGTGCTCATCCATCGGCAGGAAGAACATCAGCTAAGGTAATGGCCACCATTTTTCTATCTCAGTAGTTATCTCCGTAAGCTGACTCGAGGAAAAAGTTTCCAATCTTTAACTATGTAACAGTCAATTTCTTAAAATGTAAACTTTTCTTCCTTCTCATGTAAAAGTTCAAGTAAGTCAAGAGTACTTCACTGAAAACCGGGGATGGAGAGTGCGTTACCCTCTCGAATTCCCCTTCAGTTAATCTGGAGGTGACCACGATTTTGTAACTGTTGTAAATTGTAACGTAACTTGTCCATCTAGTCACCTCAGTAGTGCGCGTCGTCGGGCCTCAAGCCCAAGTAGGGTTTTCATCTTGATTTCAAGGAGCGCAAGTTTACGTCCCCATACATTTTTGAGTTTAGGGCCAGTAATTGAACCTGTTGCTTTCCATAAAGGCCCAGTAGAATGGGCACTCGATACCCCTGTATTATTTCTTTCATGTAAAAGAAAACTAATACGGTATTGTTAAATGTAGGCTGTGCCTAGAGAGGCCTGCGCTCTAATCTCTTGGGTTTGGGAGCGCAGTCTCCTCGAGCATAGGTGGTGCAAAGTGCTCTTGAAAATTGTGTAATTTATAAATCCTGTACAAGAAATTGGGAGATTTGTCTCCGTGACTAACTGTTTAAACGCCACAGTAGTGATGTTGGGAACTTTGTAAATTATGAGCTTGAAGCTCAAATTGTAACTTACCTATTCTTGGTTTTTCTGTTTTTTCTACCTTACGAGCTCTGTACCTGAAATCTTGTGGTTTTGTTAAGATTTAATATCTGAAAACAAATATAACCTTATTTTTAAAGTTTAAATTAATATTTTGACTGTCGTAGATAGACCCATACCTCTCTGTTCCACGCAAACACGGTAATAGTTATAATGACGTATCTTGATGTTCAGAACATGTTCGTAATTTCAGTACTATTGATTTTATTTATCATAAATTGTATAATTTCGCGTTTTGAACCAATTTCACATTTTATCGCTAATTCGAAATCGCAAAAAAAAAAAAAAAAAAAAAAAAACCCACTAATAAAAGGGCCCGTGCACTGACAGCGCAAACTCTAGAACATGACGTTGTCCTTAAGGTCCTTATCTCGGTGTTTATCACACTACATGTTCCTCAGATGATCCACACAACAAGCTCTTCGCTTAAAGTTGGCGATCTCCAATTGCCGTTTTGTGGATCTCCTATTATCAGTTGTCTTGTTCATAGTTCATTGAGAATTAGGCGCAACCGAAGAATGGCGTGTGTGTGTGCGTGAACACACACAATCATACAGTGCTGACCACAGTTAGGCCGGGAATCGAAACCAGGGCCCTCTGAACAGAAGACCTCAGGCAGTCCTCCAAACTACCAGTGGATTGTGTACAACACCATGAGCTCAGTCTGCTAACTGATTTATGTCCCACAAACTACCTAGTTTTACGCTTTTATGGAACGCCGAGGTGCCGGAATTTAGTCGTTATTTATATTTTAGTTACCACTGATCTGCATTTAGGTCCAGGTGAAAATTTCCTAATTTTCCTTAATCATTTCATGCCACTCCTGTTCGTATAAACAAATATTCCCGCAATTTGAATTCCAACTTTGTCTTCTTGTTAAGATCTTACCGCTTAGTCGAGCACCTCTTCTCCTTCCTCTCAAGTCTTCCCAGCCTTTCGTAGCACCACTCGTTCGCCGAAAAACACGCTCTTTTCCTTTGGATTTTTCCAGTTCTCGTATACAATGACCGTGGTGTCCGATTCCTTGGCTGAATAGTCACCGATGAGCCCAGGCTCCCCAGTTCGATTCCCAGTCGGGTTGGGGATTTTTAATCGCGTCTGATTACCCCTTCTGGCTCGGGACTAGTGTTTCTCCCAACACTCTCCTTTTCATATTCAGACAACACAACACATTATCAATCACCACAAAATACGCAATAGTAGTTAAGCCCTCCCATATAGGGTTGGCGTCAGGAAGAGCATCCGACCGTAAAAGAGGGCCAAAACCACATGTGTGCCACATTTCACACCCGCGACCCCACAAGTGTGGGTAGAAGGAGAAGAAGAAGGAGAAGAATCAACGAGTCTTGGTGAGAGACCCACATACACTGGAACGATACTCTATTTGGGGTCTTACCAGAGACTTGCACGCCCTCTCCTTTCCATCCTTACTACAACTCCCAAATACCCTCTTAAGCGGGATCTGTAGTCTTTATTTACAACCTTGTTGTATACGTAGGTACGTAGAGTGCCACCCCATCAACAGAGTAATTAAAACTGAGAGGACATTTTCTATTGACGAAGCTTGCAACGTGGCCTTCGTCGCTCGCAATCCTGTAACATTGCGCAACTGATGGCTGCGGCCACACAGTCAATTAACTACGTCGCAACCAAGCTGGGAGTCGCTTCAGTCACGAACATGGCCGAGAGGAGGCGCCACATGCTAGGACATAATAATAATAATAATAATAATAATAATAATAATAATAATAATAATAATAATAATAATATTTGCTATTTGCCTTACGTCGCACCGACACAGGCAGGTCTTATGGCGAAGATGGGACAGGAAAGGCCTAGGAATGGGAAGGAAGCGGCCGTGGCCTTAATTAAGATACAGCCCCAGCATTCACCTGGTGTGAAAATGGGAAAGCATGGAAAACCATGTTCAGGGCTGCCGACAGTGGGGCTCGAACTCACTATCTCCCGGATGCGACATTATTATTAGAAGTAGTGTACCAGTGGTTAGCGTGATTAGCTGCCATCGATTCCCGGCTATGCCACGAGGGCAGGAACGGGAGCCCACTCGGCGTCGGGAGGGGGGTGGGTTCGTTTCCCACGTCAGCCATCGTCAAAGTGGTTTTCCGTGGTTTCCGACTTCTCTTCCAGGGAAATTTCGGGATTGTACCCAACTTAAGTGCACTGCCGCCCTTCCAATTTCCCCCCACCCCCACAAGACCCCTGTTGAGCATAGCAGATGAGGCTGCCTGGACGAGGTAGTGGTTCTCCTTCCCTGTTGTATCCCAAGGTCTCACGCTCCAGGGAAAGCTGGTGGTATAATCACCAGATTGCTTTGCCAAGAGCCCGGATTCAATTCCTAACCTCTCCGCACTCTTCAAAGGAACTGATACTTTTGATGGTGTTTCAACCGTCGGATGGAGACGTTAAACATTGCTGCTATGTGCAGGCACAGGGTGTTGTATGTTGTAAACGGCTATTAACAGAGGAACGACTGTACTCGTTCGCTCGTCTTCTAATTCCAAAATCATATCCATGATTGAATGCTTTTCTCTATAAATGACCAATACTGTTGGGCCTTGCAAGACCATGTGGCCAGCTGTCTTGATATTACCTGGAAATACACTTTGTATTTTACTTAGTGTTTGAGACAGCTCTTCATATAGAGTTTGAGAGCAGCGCATAGCCGTACAGTCAGCTTCGAAGAGAAGCAAAGTCAAAGAAAAACAAAGCTTTCCTTAAGGTCAAACCTGACAAGACCGTGCCTCAGAACAACACATGTAATTAGCCACAGGAATACAATCCTATTCACAGGTAACAGACCTGAAGCCGCTCTACACAGGCACAGGTTACCCAGGAGAATGGTGAGAGGAAGGGCAAGAGAACTCCACAGAACTAAATAAAAATATAGCATTATGAAGATGCTTCCTTCATTCACACAGGCTTGCAGACTGAACATCACAGCCACTGGACCTCGACTTCCGAACCAGAAGAATGTGAATTTCGAAAATTCCACTGAATTGATCGGGGTTTTGAAACATGGGCATGTCGATGCCCATAATAATAATAATATAGTCCTTTATTTAGAAAGCTGACCCTCAACGGGTTTACCATAAGACTTTTATGTTTTTTTTTAAGATATGAATAGTTCCTTAAAAGAAGCACGCACCTACGCACAGCCGTCTCGGTAGCTCGGTGGCTGTTAGTGTCACGCACCTGTAAGATAACATCCGGGATATACTAAGTTCGAACCCCACTGTCGGCAGCCCTGAAGATGTTTTTCCGTGGTTTCCCATTTTCATACCAGGCAAATGCTGGGGCTGTATCTTAATTAAGGCCACGGCCGCTTCCTTCCCAGTCCAAGCCCTTTCCTTTCCTCCTTATCCATCGTCGCCATAAGACTGGAGGGCTGTAATCACTATTGCGTGTTTCCTTGCTAGTGTAGTGTGTTGAGTGTTGGGACAAACACAAACGACCAGAATTAATCGAGACGCGATAAAATAATCGAACCTGGGAAACCTCTGAACCGAAGGACTGAGCACTGACCATTCAGCCAATGAGTCGGGCAATCATAATAATAGTAATTTTATATCCCACTAATTACTGATAAGGTTTTCGGAGATGCCGAGGTGCTGGAATTTAGTCCCGCATCAGTTCAGTAGATCTACAGAATAAGGCCGACGTACTTCTACTATCGGACTGAGTGGTGTTCGAACCTGCTACCGTCTGAGGCATTCAAGGCGGCGACGACTCTATGAAGTGTGTTCGACGGACAGCAAACAAAGTGACACTGAAAGGAACGGGCAATGAAATCTTATTCCATGTTAACTTCTTCAAATCATTGTTAATTGGCAACATTGAATGAAATAACCACAAAATCTTCTGTTAATGACAGTAGATTTCGTGTTGAGTTCCGACGAGGAGCAATTAGCATTCACGGCCTCCTCCGGGCTCGGTTGCCACAACACTGAAGACGTTTTAAATTGCCCCCTGAAGCCGGCCGGCGAGCGGTGGTTGGCCTTGACGAGACAGGTTCAGCTGCCCTTGAGCGCGATCAAGTCGGGCCCGCAGCTTCCACTGTCCTGACCCGGAGACCTACGATATCCCAGAACAACAAACAATAATATCCAACATACCCGGCCGGACTAAAGGCCGGTCAGTTTCATAAGACGTTAGAACAGGAAACAAACACATACGATTATTGTGAAGTAATCATTTAAGACAATCGCAAAGAATTTAATACGAAATTTACAGGAATTTGTTTTAAAAATTCATGTTAATATACATAGTAGTGATGAGCGATACCGTGATTTGTGAGTCACAGCGTGATTTGATATCGTGATTTTCTGATATCAGTGATTTTTAGTCGTGACGTGATCACAATCACCGCATCGTCCGTGCTGCTTGTTATGTGTAGCTTGTGATCAAGAGAACGCCTTGTTATTGTGACTAGGCTATCTCTGTGTAAACATTTATAAGAAAATCAGTCACCTAAGGTTTTGCATTTAATAAACAGCCTACATTTTGGTTGCATTACAGACACGGTCGTTGCCAATTTACTTCTAGGCGTAAAAACATAATCATTTTATTATTTATATTCGTTTTTTGTAGACATGCCGAAGTTCAACCAATATGTCAAGGAAAAAATAGGATCAATATTGGCAACCGTCGTGTTTTATACTGTAACCGATTATTTGGTATGTGCTAGGAAATGAAATTCTACACATTTGTCTGGCACAAGTGAAAAATATAATGATGAATGACTATTCTCAGCCACCTAATGTAAGGTTAACGATACCAGTACCGGCAGTAATTTAGAAAAATGTATGGTATGGAAAGGCGTTGACCCAGCTGCGTGAGGGCAGTTGGGAAGCTACAATGAGGAGCGGTCTCAGAGGCACGGCAATACACTTGAGGGATGTGACGTGCTGACCACACGGCTATCTAATATCTGCAAGCCTAGAGCTGCGCAGCAGCTGTAAATGAAAGCCTAGACCTTTCGAGGCCTGCAGATAGGGAAAAGTAGACCTACTTAGTGAAATTGAACTGACAAATGTAGGTAAATTTTGCTATGCCCCTCCAACATCTGTGAGTGTAGAGCACATTTGTTCTGCTTTTAAAATTAGTTTAACAGACAAAAGACGCAGCCTGACTGTGGAAAATTTGGAGAAGATTATTGTTACGTACTGTAAAGCAAACTACGACTGAAAAGTGCAGTAGGAATGTTCCTCACGCATACCACTACTCCGCATTTAATTTAATTTTTAGTACAGTACTGATCAAAAGTTTTTGTTTCCTAATCCATAGCTGTTTTTAATAAACGCCTGTTTAATTATGCCTTCATTTTGCAACTATTCCTATTTAGAAAGGGTAGCCTATACCACATTATACCACATTCCAGTGTAGGTCTATATTATCATATTTTAAAGTCTATTTTCTGCCTATTTTTAAAGCATATTTGAAGTGCCTATATTCTCTTTTAAAAACCTGTTTACTTGTTTAAAAGGCCATTTTAGGTGCCTAAAACATTTTTTTAGAGTCTAAAATCCCAGGTCTGTATCATCAGATACATGCCAATTATTGACTACTACTTTCTGGCAAAGCAAGTGAGAGGTACTTGCATTCCAAATGTTTATTCAGATTGGAAGTACTTCTTTTTAAGACAATTTCTGTTTGCACATATTACATAATGTGAAATTTTCATTCACTTCTTTAAAGGACTGCTACAGGTCACTGTTCCTCCTTTTTCTAGAATTCCAAAATACAGGAGAAATACATGTTTGTTACTATTCTAGGAGAGTGCCGTGTACCACGATTTTTTTTGAACGCGCGCTTAAAAATAATACCACACTGCGAGTCAACTGACAATTTCCTAAAACTGATATTGCAAGCGATGCCGAGGATTACAAGTGTTTCAGTTGTTATTATATTCGGGAGGAATGTGCTCAGTTCCTATAAGATACTGAACGATATGTTGACGTCCTTAAAAAATGAAATCAACAAATGTCCATACTGTTGGTAATCATGGCCATGCTGCTTGCTTGAACGCATCGCTTGGCGTGGATACCGTTGCGGCAGCACATGTCGTCATATCACGACTGATCACAGTGATAGCGTAGAAAGTAACAGTCCTTACTCGTGATTTATTGATACATACATACATACATACATTACATACATTATCATTGTAGACTGTAATGCCTTTCAGCGTTCAGTCTGCAAGCCTCTGAGAATTTACTAAACGTCGCCACAATCCTCGATTTGCAACTAGTGTTGTGGCCTCATTTAGTTCGATGCCTCTTATCTTCAAATCGTTAGAAACCGAGTCTAACCATCCTCGTCTTGGTCTCCCTCTATTTCTCTTAACCTCCATAACAGAGTCCATTATTCTCTTAGGTAACCTATCCTCCTCCATTCGCCTCACATGACCCCACGACCGAAGTCGGTTTATGCGTACAGCTTCATCCATCGAGTTCATTCCTAAATTAGCCTTTATCTCCTCATTCCGAGTACCCTCCTGCCATTGTTCCCACCTGTTTGTACCAACAATCATTCTTGCTACTTTCATGTCTGTTACTTCTAACTTATGAATAAGATATCCTGAGTCAACCCAGTTTTCGCTCCCGTAAAGCAAAGTTGGTCTGAAAACAGACCGATGTAAAGATAGTTTCGTCCGGGAGCTGACTTCCTTCTTACAGAATACTGCTGATCGCAAGTGCGAGCTCACTGCATTAGCTTTACGACACTTTGATTCAATCTCACTTACTATATTACCATCGTGGGAGAACACACAGCCTAAATACTTGAAATTATCGACGTGTTCTAGCTTTGTATCTCCAATCTGACATTCAATTCTGTTGATTTTCTTACCTACTGACATCAATTTAGTCTTCGAGAGGCTAATTTTCATACCATACTCATTGCACCTATTTTCAAGTTCCAAGATATTAGACTGTAGGCTTTCGGCACAGTCTGCCATTAAGACCAAGTCGTCAGCATAGGCGAGACTGCTTACTACATTTCCGCCTAACTGAATCCCTCCCTGCCATTTTATACCTTTCAGCAGATGATCCATGTAAACTACAAACTGCAAAGGTGAAACATTACAGCCTTGTCTAACTCCTGTAAGTACCCTGAACAAAGAACTCATTCTACCATCAATTCTCACTGAAGCCCAATTGTCAACATAAATGCCTTTGATTGATTTTAATAATCTACCTTTAATTCCATAGTCCCCCAGTATGGCGAACACCTTTTCCCTCGGTACCCTGTCATATGCTTTCACTAGATCTACGAAACATAAACACAACTGCCTATTCCTCTCGTAGCATTTTTCAATTACCTGGCGCATACTGAAAATCTGATCCTGACAGCCTCTCTGTGGTCTGAAACCACACTGGTTTTCATCCAACTTCCTCTCAAGGACTGATCGCACCCTCCCTTCCAAGATGCCAGTGAATACTTTGCCTGGTATACTAATCAATGAGATACCTCGATAGTTGTTGCAATCCTTCCTGTTCCCTTGCTTATAGATAGGTGCAATTACTGCTTTTGTCCAATCTGAAGGTACCTTACCAACACTCCACGCTAATTTTACTAATCTATGAAGCCATTTCATCCCTGCCTTCCCATTATACTTCACCATTTCAGGTATAATTTCATCTATTCCTGCTGCTTTATGACAATGGAGTTTATTTACCTTCCTTTCCTCTTCTTCAAGCATAATTTCACCAACATCATTTTCCTCCTCCCCATGAGCTTGGCTGTTTGCAACACCACCATGATGATTTCCTTTTACATTGAGAAGCTGTTCAAAATATTCCCTCCACCTCTCCAGTGATTTCCTGGGATCTATTATGAGTTCACCTGAATTACTAAAAACACTGTTCATTTCCTTTTTCCCTCCCTTCCTAAGATTCTTTATTACTGTCCAGAAAGGTTTCCCTGCTGCTTGACCAAGCCTTTCCAGGTTATTACCAAAATCCTCCCATGACTTCTTTTTGGATTCAACAACTATTTGTTTCGCTCTGTTTCTTTCATCTACGTACCAATCCCTGTCAGCCTCGGCCCTTGTTTGGAGCCATTTGTGATAAGCCTTCTTTTTACGTTTACAAGCTGCTCTCACTTCGTCATTCCACCAAGATGTTCGCCTTTTCCCATCTTTACACACAGTTGTTCCTAGGCATTCCCTTGCTGTTTCTACTACAGCATCCCTGTATGCCACCCATTCACTTTCTATATCCTGAACCTGCTTACTGTCTTCTGTTCGAAACTTCTCACTAATCATATCCATGTACTTCTGTCTAATTTCCTCGTCCTGGAGACTTTCTACCCTTATTCGTTCGCAGACAGATTTCACTTTCTCTACCCTAGGCCTAGAGATACCTGGTTCACTACAGATCAGATAGTGGTCTGTATCATCGAAAAATCCGCGAAAAACTCTTGTATTCCTAACAGATTTCCTGAATTCAAATTCTGTCAAGATATAGTCTATTATGGATCTGGTACCCCTAGCCGCCCATGTGTAGCGGTGAATAGCCTTATGCTTGAAGAATGTATTCGTAACAGCTAAACCCATACTAGCACAGAAGTCCAGCAAACGCTTCCCATTCCCATTAGCTTCCATATCTTCCCCACATTTACCAATCACCCTTCCGTATCCTTCAGTTCTATTCCCAACTCTCGCATTGAAATCGCCTATTAGCACTATTCTATCCTTGCTGTTGATCCTGACCACGATGTCACTCAATGCTTCATAAACTTATCAACTTCATCCTCATCTGCATCCTCACATGGCGAATACACGGACACAATTCTTGTCCTAATTCCTCCCACTGACAAATCTACCCACATCATTCGCTCACTTACGTGCCTAACAGAAACTATGTTGCGTGCAATGGTATTCCTGATAAAGAGCCCTACCCCAGACTCTGCCCTTCCCTTTCTAACACCCGTCAAGTAAACTTTATAATCTCCTATCTCTTCCTCATTATCTCCCCTTACCCGAATATCACTTACTCCTAGCACATGCAGATGCATCCTCTTTGCTGACTCAGACAGTTCTACCTTCTATCTTCCATAAGCCCCATTAATATTGATAGCTCCCCATCGAATCCCATTTCGTTCGCCAAGTTGTTTCCAAGGAGTCCCTCGCCTGTCAAATGGGAGTGGGACTCCATTACTCTCATAGGTCCGAGGCTTGCTTAAAGTGTTCTGAGCTCGGTAAATTCATGATGCAGGATGCTACCCAACTTGCACATAGTCCAAGTGAGGATCTCTCCTCTAACGGGTTATGGACCACCGGTTAATTGTATAGTCCTAGCCGCCTGAGCACAAGGAGGGCCACGACTCAGAATATGTCCGAGATACCCACTCCCATTCCATAGCAACTGGTATCCCGACTCTCAGGACCACTTACTAGGCCACATGGTTCACGAACTAGGACGTGACTACAGTAACCCACAAACATGAACCATTGATTTATTGATATCAGTGAAAAAATCCCAGTTCGTGAAATATCGGCCATCACTAATACATAGCCTACAGTACCGAACTAGAGAGTGCGCGCTTTGGGTCAGGCAGCCGAACCTCCACTGTAAGTTAATTATGGCTAGGGCGCTTTCTCTTTCTTCCCACTCCCAGCCCTTTCCTATCTCTTCGTCACCATAAGACCTATCCGTGTCGGTGCGAAATAAAGCCTGTACCTTGCGATTGGATCTGTTTACGCTTGAGGTTTGGTTTCTCCCCCGGACTCAGGGTGAGAACACACCTCGCCCAGGTGGCCTCACTTCAAGATCGCACAGGACAGGCAAGGAAGTTTGCCTGGAGGAGAAGTGGGAAACCACTTCGAGGTTGACTGAGGCCGGAATCGAGCTCCCCTCTACTCAGTTGACCTTCTGGGGCTGAATGGACCCCGTTCCAGCTTTCGGACCATTTCTAATTTCGTGGCAGAGCCGGGCAGCTAATGACACCACAATTAGTGATCGCTGATAGTAGTACACCAACCGTAAACAAATTAAAACAAGAAAAAATATAGCAAATTAATTACTTACAAGTAGTAAAATAAATTAACAATAAATTAAAAGTCCGGTTCTATGCCATCCCCGAAGGCCCAGGTTCGATTCCCGGCTTTGCCACGAAATTTGAAAAGTAGTACGAGGACTGGAAGCGGATCCTCTCAGCCTCGGGAGGTCAAGTGAATAGAGGTGGGTTCGATTCCCACCTCAGCCATCCTCGAAGTGGTTTTCAAAGAAGCGAACAAGATGTGGTCTCTCCGTTTAACATTCCTGGATACCGACTTTTTGTTGTACATATTCATCAATGCGTTTTTCCTTTTTGTGTATTCGTGCCTTCATGCTCTCCTTCTGCAGTGATCTTACTCTTCACGTAAGCATTTTGTTGACTCATTTGATTCCTTCCTTTGTGGTCACAATTATTAATGTTCCGGGGTATTTGTGGATCGCAGAGGTGAAAGAAGGTGCCGGGATGAATGGGTCTAACTACAATGTCAAGAATAGAATTTAAAACTTAAAGTGAAGGTTATATTTTCAGAACTTCACACATGACAATATTTTATGACAATATTGCAGGTACAAGTTGCAATCATTGAACAATATTTTTTAAAAATCCAATATTCAGAACTTTAACACCTTGGGCCTTAAACCCTAACTTTACATTTCCTGAGCTACAAGCTCAAATTACAAAGAGCACAAATTTCACTCAAGGGCCGAAAACCGCCTAATTCATGGAGCACTTGCTCCCATAATACAATATCTAGCCTTCCAGACGCACTCGTTACAATCACAAAATAGAAAAAGAGCTAACAGGCTCTCACTTTTCCAAGCCTACTCAAGGCAACATTGCATGAAAATATAAAAATCTCTGGCCTTACAACGCACTCTTTACAAATAGAAATCACATTACACAGAGGTAGCTAGTACCCAACCTACAGGGCCTTAGTGAAAAAGAACAGGTTAAATAAACGGCCCGAGTACAATTTGAATGGAGTCGAAGACTGTGCTCAAAAAAAAAAAAATTACACTTACAGGGCGCTGGGCCGACGAAACGGGGGCTATTCCCAAAGTACTGAGGTAGCACGAATGGAAATAACTTTAATACACTGCAGAAACAAAACGTGGCACCTCAAACCAAGATGAAGGGGAGCTCGAGAGGGTACATCACTCTCTATCCCCGATTTACAGTAGAACATTTTATGAAGTTATTACATTAGCCGGGAGAAGGTTACATATTTAGAAAAGAAGGTTACATGGTTAACGGTTTCGGACATTTCCCTCGGATTAAACTGCGGAGCTAGCAAGAAATAAAGATGTTAAGTGGCCATTACCCTATAGAAGTTCTAGCAGCTGACGAAGATGCCTCCCGCCTCCTGCTTGACACACACAAACACACTCAGTAAGATGACGATGAATTGGCCAAGAGACGTGAAAATCCGTAGTGTATAAACCCTCGGGGAAAGTTCGAGACCATTCAAGATTAAACTAGCCACACCCTCTCACTTTATTGGCCACTTTACAAGTTACAGTCAAAATCGAAGAAGGAAAAGAAGAAGAAGACTGTGATTGGTAGAAAATTAATTACAGAAATTAAATTAAAAAATCTAAAGTTCTTTCATTTCACACCAGGGTGCATGATCATAGTTTTTAGTAGTGGCATCTATGGAAGAATGTTCAAACTTCTTGATGAGTGGCAAACAAAACAAGTAGAAATACAGTCATATTTTAGTGGTGACATCTTCTGAGTAAATTTATAAGTTGGTCTAGATTCAATTTCACTGTTTCACCAGTAGAGGAGTTCTTATAGGCGCTATATTTAAATGCGCGGCGTTGGGGTGTACCTCCCGGTGCAGACCTACCCCTCCCCTCAAATGTCCTTCCTAGGGGTGACACTGAAGAATTTTGAAAAAATACAATTCCAGTTGAAGAAAATTTCTAAGACCTTTTGTTTTGTTGATGGGTAGAAACTTGTTAAATTCCAACTTTAGAGTGTCCTTGTTATCACAGAAGGTAAAATACATGTGAATATTTTTGACGGCAAGACCTGCCGCCGCTGCCGATATCCAGTTGAGGTCGCCCGGACACTTCAAGTACCCTCGGAAACACCTCTCCCGCTACTATGAGAGGGGTAGTCGTGGTGATGGGCGCCGCAGATTAGAAGTATGTATACAGTCCCCAGATGAGTTGGCGATAGGGACGCCGCACTTCAGCCTTAGCTGGGGAGATGCACTCCGGCACGCCGTTCAGAACGGGGCCTTACTAGAGCGAAGAGGGCCCTTTCTTCTCCCTGGTTTCCCTCACAAGATGTTAAAATAAGGCGGCGGCCAGCTGAGGGGGCACTGAAACAGCAAAATCTCGGGGACAGAAAGGTGCTGTTGTAGACTTGATATTAGGGAGTGCAATCTTTATTGGTGATGCTGAGGGGCGGGCGGCGTGGAAAGTGCTTTACAGCCAATAGTGTGGATATGCAGGAGACGGGGTTTTGGTAATGGTCACAAGGGGATTGACAGCAGGAAAACCAGAGGGGAAGATCGTACGTACAGATCATATACAAAATATAATACGATAATCGGGGCAGAAGGCCTCGAGAGATTATTTAACAAAAATATAACCTTAAACTCCTGCTAAATATTAGCGGCAATGAATATTTAAAAAACTAATTATACAGGATTAATTTGAGAGAGGTGGACTCTAAAGATCCTCGCTGTGGCTGGATTGCTCACTAATAATGTAACGGGAGTCAGGAAATCCAATATGACGGACGGCCCATGAAATCTGGGGGTAAGCTTGCCCGCGGGAACAAAATTCCTAACCATGACTTGATCTCCGACTTTTAAATTGGTGGGCCTCCATCCACGATCATATCTTTCCCAAACCTCTTCATGAGAAACCTTCAGGTTGTACTTAGCTTACTTCCGTAGATCCCTAATATTATCGGGATCTATTGTAGTAGTATAATTGGATGGTTCGGCGACCACCACCACCACCGGTTCCCAGAGGCCTCCTCCACCACCACCACAGCCAGAGGCCTCCCAGAGGTCTCCTCCACCACCACCACCACCACAGCCAGAGGCCTCCCGGAGGCCTCCTCCACCACCACCACAGCCAGAGGCCTCCCAGAGGCCTCTTCCTCCACCACGGGAAATTTGAATTGGTAAACAAAGCCACGTGCTTTTTGACAGCTATCATCGACAACAACGCATCGCTAACCTCACTGCTGCCATCTTGACGGGCCTAAACCTCAGTAGTACCAACTTAACCTAACTAGCGCGAGATTTGAATAGGTAAACAAATCCACGTGTTTTTTGACAGCCACGTGCTTTTTGACAAACAACAACGTATCGCAAACCTCAGTGCAGCCATCTTGACGGACCTAAACCTCAGTGGTACCAACTTAACCTCACTAGCGCGAGATTTGAATTTGTAAACAAATCCACGTGCTTTTTGACAGCTGTCATCCGCCATCTTTAAACTACAGAGCACCGTGCTGCCCTCTTTATCGCAGTAGCTGCAAATCCGTCACCTGTCATCGGCAGTGCTGCCATATTGGCGGGCCTAAACTTTAGTGCTACCAACTTAACCTCACTAGCGCGAGATTTGAATCGGTAAACAAATCCACGTGCCTTTTGACAGATGTCATCCGACATCCTCAATCCATAGAGCACAGTGCTGCCCTCTTTAGCTACTTACCTTTGAAATGTGGTGGCGGATAATTTGAAAAATGGAGATTTGAATCGGTAAACAAATCCACGTGCTTTTTTGACAGCTGTCATCCGCCATCTTTAATCCATAGAGCACAGTGCTGCCCTCTTTAGCTACTTACCTTTGAAATGTGGTGGCGGATAATTTGAAAATGATATTTGACAGCAGCCATCTTTGAGCACCGTGCTGCCCTCTTTAGCTAGATACCATTGAAATGTGGTGGCAGGCAATTCCACGTGACAGCAGCCATCTTTAATCAAGAGAGCACCATGCTGCCCTCTTTGTGGCGG
Organism: Anabrus simplex; assembly: GCF_040414725.1. Taxonomy (NCBI): domain Eukaryota; kingdom Metazoa; phylum Arthropoda; class Insecta; order Orthoptera; family Tettigoniidae; genus Anabrus; species Anabrus simplex. Next base: position 127,173,057 of record NC_090275.1, on the reverse strand, counting down.
TGGCAAATTCCACGTGCTCTTGTTTGGAAACAGACTCACGTGCTTTTTTTTATAGCTGTCATCCGCCATCTTGCATCACAAACCTCAGTTCTGCACTCTTTAGCTAGATACCTTTGAAATGTGGTGGCGGCAATTTGAAAAATTCTATGTGCTCTTGTTTGGAAACAAAGCCACGTGCTTTTCTGACAGCTGTCATCCGCCATCTTTAATCTATAGAGCTCAGTGCTACACTCTTTAGGTACATACCTTTGAAACATGGTGGCGGATAATTTAAAAATAAAAATTCTACATCAGCCATCTCTCGACGCTAATTGCACAAGATGGTGGCTATACATGACTCCTTAAAGGTGCTTATGCAAGATGGCGGCTATACAAGGCTCCTAATGAGATTCCCTAGGGATGCTCGCGCAAGATGGCGGTTGCTCTTATGAGGCGGCTTAAGGGTCTTTTGCACAAGATGGCTAGAGATGCCCTAAGGGTGCTTGCGCAAGATGGCGGACGCAAGATTGCGGCTATACCCGACTCCTTATGAGACGCCTTAAGGGTGCTTGCGCAAGATGGCTGCTGCTCTTGTGAAGAAAGCTACCTTAGAGGCTAACGTGTCATGCTAGTTCGATTCATTAAACTTGGGGCTTAAATGCAAAATGTTAAATATCTCGAAAACGGTGCATCGTAGAGCAAAACGGACAAAATTTTTCTGCCTACTACCTCGGTTCGCAGAATGAGGAACATGATAGCATAAGAAAAACATAGTCTAATGATGAGATCAACGGTTCGGTTCCAACTTAGGCCCTTTGGCATTAGCTCTGTTTCAGCTTGTAATGAAGCAAGTCTTCGTAACCTGATCAAGTCTAGCTATGGTAGAGAGTATAACGTGCCGTGCAGGTTCGATTCATTAAATTTGGGGCTTAAATGCAAAATGTTAAATATCTCGAAAACGGTGCATCGTAGAGCAAAACGGACAAAATGTTTCTACCTAATACCTAGGTTTGCAGTATCAGGAACATGATAACATAAGAAAAACATAGTCTAATGATGAGATCGACGGTTCGATTCCTACTTAGGCTCTTTGGCATTGGCAACTATCTATTTCTACAAGATGGCGGCTATACATAGCTTCTTATGAGACAGCTTGCACAAGATGGCTGCTGCTCTTATGAGGCGCCCTAGGGTTTTTTGCGCGAGGTAGCAGCGACAAGGCGATGACTATACACAGCTCCTTATGATACGGCCTAGAGGTGCTCACACAAGATGGTGGCTGCTCTGATGAAGAAAGCTAGCTTTGCATCGTGCAGGTATCTTTACAGCACTAAACCTCATATCTTTGAAATGTGGTGGCGGGCAATTTGAAAAATTCTACGTGCTTTTTCTTCACAGCAGCTATCTTTAGACAATAGCGGCTATACATAAGCTGTTAAGGCCTCCTCTTATGTCAAGGCATAGCTCTATCGAACAAGTTTAAACCTGCATCGGAATAGCTAGAGGAAGCGCGTGCTGCAGTGATGACGTCATTAAGCATGTTTAGACTTGCAAATCAGAAAAGAAACGTAACAAGACTAGAATCGAACACTGTACTCTATGCCGTGAACTTTATCATGTGATCGGAACATTGATTGAAGTGTTTAGAACACTAAATAAGTGATCAAGACTAAAATAGAACACTGCACTCGATACAACATGTGTTTAGAACATGTCAGGGGATACCTTTGTTCTAAGAAGATTAGATTACCGCACATTCCTTGTAGGGCTAATAGGCTAAAGGGCTAATGGGCAAAAGGGCAAGAGGGCTAAAGTGCTAATGGGCAAATGGGCTAAGGGGCTAGGGTGCCTCTCCTCTCTTTATCCGGGCTTGAGACCGGCTCTACAACTAGAGGCGGAGTTAACACCCTAAGGAACGGAGAATGTTGGGAAATAATCTATACGAATATAGCTACTCGATCGGCTATATACTACAGATGGATGACTTAGGTGAGGGTAAGCGCTTACTTAATAATACCTACACGACGTAATTCATCTTCTTTGTACTGTGTGTAACCGGCATCATGAAAGGCTGTTAGCAATTGTAAACGTTTTACGAGTACGTTGGGGTCTTTACAGTATCTTATATCTACATAGGGTAACAGAGGCTTGTTGTGAACTTTGAGTCTATATGCAGACAGTTGATGTGTAGGGACTTGTTTTGATGTAGTACGTGCTTCAGGAGTAGCGTTTCTAGGTACAAACTTAACTTGTTTCGATAGCAGTGAAGCGTTGAAATTTCTTTCTTCTTTACCTTGCATCTCTTCTTGAGATGTTTGCACTGCGACAGAACGTGTAGTAGGCTTAGGAAATGAAGTAAAATCATCAAGCTGTAATGGCAATGAAACATTAAGATTTTCTTCTTCTTCTACTTTCCCTTTACTACTGTTTTGATCAACATCATTATCCTTATCATAATCATGATCTTGCCTCTCTTTATCTTGAAGATTGTGCTTAGTAACAGAACTTGTAGCAGGCCTGGACAAGGAAGAATTGAAATTCTCTCGCAGAGGTGTACTTTTTAAACATAAATCAGTGTTCGCTTCAATATGGTTGAAGCACGTGGCTTTGTTTCCAAACAAGAGCACATAGAATTTTTCAAATTGCCGCCACCACATTTCAAAGGTATCTAGCTAAAGTGTGCAGCACTGAGGTTTGTGATGCAAGGTGGCGGATGACAGCTATCAGAATAACAGCACGTGAGTCTGTTTCCAAACAAGAGCACGTGGAATTTGCCACCGCCACAAAGAGGGCAGCATGTTGCTCTTTTGATTAAAGATGGCTGCTGTCACGTGGAATTGCCTGCCACCACATTTCAATGGTATCTAGCTAAAGAGGGCAGCATGGTGTTCAAAGACGGCTGCTGTCAAAAATCATTTTTTTAATTATCCGCCACCACATTTCAAAGGTAAGTAGCTAAAGAGGGCAGCACTGTGCTCTATGGATTAAAGATGGCGGATGACAGCTGTCAAAAAAAGCACGTGGATTTGTTTAGCGATTCAAATCTCCATTTTTACAAATTATCCGCCACCACATTTCAAGGGTAAGTAGCTAAAGAGGGCAGCACTGTGCTCTATGGATTGAGGATGTCGGATGGCATCTGTCAAAAAGGCACGTGGATTTGTTTACCGATTCAAATCTCGCGCTAGTGAGGTTAAGTTGGTAGCACTAAAGTTTAGGCCCGCCAAGATGGCAGCACTGCCGATGACAGGTGACGAATTTGCAGCTACTGTGATAAAGAGGGCAGCACGGTGCTCTGTAGTTTAAAGATGGCGGATGACAGCTGTCAAAAAGCACGTGGATTTGTTTACAAATTCAAATCTCGCGCTAGTGAGGTTAAGTTGGTACCACTGAGGTTTAGGTCCGTCAAGATGGCTGCACTGAGGTTTGCGATACGTTGTTGTCTGTCAAAAAGCACGTGGCTGTCAAAAAACACGTGGATTTGTTTACCTATTCAAATCTCGCGCTAGTTAGGTTAAGTTGGTACTACTGAGGTTTAGGCCCGTCAAGATGGCAGCAGTGAGGTTAGCGATGCGTTATTATCGATAATAGCTGTCAAAAAGCACGTGGCTTTGTTTACCAATTCAAATTTCCCGCGGGTGGTGGAGGAGGCCTCTGGCTGTGGTGGTCGTGGAGGAGGCCTCTGGGAGGCCTCTGGCTGTGGTGGTGGTGGAGGAGACCTCTGGGAGGCCTCGGGCTGTGGTGGTGGTGGTGGAGGAGGCCTCTGGGAGCCGGTGGTGGTGGTGGCCGCCGAACCATCCAATTATACTACTTATTGTCTCTGGTAGAATATCATTAAGTGACCATAGGTTAGAGAGCGGCGTGTTAGGCACACATTTCAACATCGGAGAAGCTGGAGTAAACTTATGGGACTCATGAACCGCCCAATTCAAAGCAAAGGCCAACCTGGAATGATTATCATAATGTAATGCAATAAGGGCCGATCTCAGATTACGATTGACCCGCTCAGCCAGAGATGGTTGAGGATAATACGCCGATGTGGTTACATGTGATATAGACAGATCAAAACAGAATTTACGGAAGAGGTTGGATGTAAATATCTTACATTATCAGAAAGTACATATTGACACGGACCAAAGAAGCGAAAATTGTATTTAAACAAGAAATGGTGGACTGAGCGGAAATAACCGGGAAAACCTAGTGAAACCATCTACAGATACGAGAATGAATTTGTTGGCGTTCCCCTTTGATTGGGGTAAGGGTCCGACGTAGTCTATATAGAGGCGCTCCATGGGGCGCGACACTTGATGAGAAGATAGAAGACCTAGCTTAGTGGACAAGGTGGGCTTTCTAAACAAGCAAGGTTTACAAGCTTTTACCAATTCTCTAATTTCACCGTCCATACCTTTCCAAATAAACATATCTCGGATCTTTTCTCGAGTTTTGAAGATGTCTACATGCCCCCACTAACGGGGTCTCATAGGCAAAAGAGCACCTGGAAGCACCACGTTCATATTTTGGTCATGCCTCGCCGGGCAACACATAACCCCGTTCCTCAACACAGGGTTAAAAAAGGAGGGAGCAATCCGCTTCAGGGGCGATCGAAACATCAAAACCGAAAAATAGAAGGATACAGAAATTATGGAACACAAAATGAGGGAAGGCTGTTATAATTCATTCCCGACGAAATTTAATGGAAAACTTTCAGTGAATGATAGCACATACTTCCCAGGAGGAATTCTTGAGAAGGAAATTAAAATTGAGAACCTCATAGAGATGAACCTCCAGTCAACAACCAAGATGGTTTACTACTGCATAAATACCTGCCGAAAGAAAAAGGTCTAATTCCCATAAGGTGAGTGATTAGCGCGTAGGACCTCATCGATAAATCCAAAGGCCAAAACACGCCTCTTACCGATATAAATGTCCTATCAGGGATAATCACTCTGAGATGACTTCATTACACCCATGTTAAAAGACAACGCACTTGACACAAACCACACAGGAACAGAGGTAACCCCAAAACCTCACAATATAGGCGAAATTACCACGAGAAGATGCATCAATACTCAAAACGGAGCAACATACTCCTAATACATCCTCCCATCCTCTTACATCATACATACCCTAATTCATAAAGGAGCCTAGAACTCCCATACAAAATCCCCTATTACACAAAATATAACCCTGCAAGGAAAAGACAAAGGACATCATGGGTGAATCGAGCAGGAGGACCGGATAGCGGGTCGAAAATTATAGTGGAAACACATCTCGCCGGAAGAACCAGAATTCCTCAAACTAAGGTGGCCCTGTAAATAATAGGAAGGCGGGAGTGGAAGTCTTCTATGGATGGTTGTTCAGCTATTGCTCCGACTATTTTACCCGAGAGGGCACCTATGGAAAGTAGATATAGTGGACAGTTCGGCCGCCGCCTCCGCCTGCGGCTCTCCTCAGAGGGCTCCTCCACCACCTCCTGGCGGGCCACCCCAGAGGCCTGTACCTCCTCCTTCTCCGGGGGCCCTCCCCAGGGGCCTCTTCCGCCTCCCGCGGGAAATTTGAATTTTGCTGCGAGATTTGAATTGGTAAACAAAGCCACGTGCTTGTTTGACGTCGGTAATCGACAACAACGCATCGCTAACCTCACTGCTAACATCTTGACGGGCCTAAACCTCCGTCCTACCAACTAAAACTCACTAGCGGGAGATTTGAATTGGTAAACAAAGCGACATGCTTTTTTGACAGCCACGTGCTTTTTGACAGCTATCATCGACAACAACGCATCGCTAATCTCAGACGGGCCTAAACGTTAGTGCTACCAACTAAACCTTACTAGCGCGAGATTTGAATCAGTAAACAAAGCCACGTGCTCTTTTGACAGCAGCCATCCGCTATCTTGCATCGCTAACCTCAATGCTGCTATTTTAACGACGCACAAAACTTCAACAATGCATCGCTAACCTCAGTGCTGCCCTCTTTATAGTATTAAACTTTATCTTGGTGGTGGTGGTGGGAATTTTAAAATCCACATGCTTTTTTGACAGCTGTCAACCGTCATCTTGCATCCCAAACCTCAGTGCTGCACTCTTTAGCTACTTACCTTTGAAATGTGGTGGCGGCAAATTGAAAAATTCCACGTGCTCTTGTTTGGAAATAAACTCACGTGCTTTTTTTGACAGCTGACAGCAGCCATCTTTAATCAACAGAGCATCGTGCTGCCATCTTTAGCTACTTACCTTTGAAATGTGGTGGCAAACAATTTGAAAAATTCTATTTGACAAGCTGCGATCTTTAATCAACAGAGCACCGTGCTGCTATCTTTATCGTAGTAGTGGACAATTTCTACGTAACAGCTGTGACCCGCCACCTTGCATCGCTAACACTAGTGCTGCCCTCTCTAGTTACTTACTTTTGAAATGTGGTGGCGGGCAATTTCTACGTGACAGCTGTTATCCGCCATCTTGCATCGCAAAACTCAGTGCTGCACTCTTCGGCTACTTACCTTTAAAATGTGGTGGCGGCCAATTCTACGTGACAGCTGTCATCTGCCATCTTGCATCGCTAACCCTAGTGCTGCCCTCTTTACAGCATTGCTGGTAATATAAAATCCACGTGCTTTTTTTGACAGCTGTCATCCGCCATCTTGCATCGCAAACCTCAGTGCTGCACTCTTTAGCTACTTACCTCAGAAAAGTGGTGGCGGCAATTTACACGTGCTCTTCTTTGGAAACAAGCCTACGTGCTTTTTTGACAGCGGCCATCTTTAATCAACAGAGCATCGTGCTGCCCTCTTTAACTCTCTTGTTTGGAAACAAACCCACGTGCTTTTTTGACAACTGTCATCCACCATCTTGCGTCGCAAACCTCAGTGCTGCACTCTTTAGCTACTTACCTTTGAAATGTGGTGGCGGATAATTTGAAAAATTCTTTTTGACAGCAGCCATCTTTAATCAACAGACCACCGTGCTGCTATTTTTATCGTAGTAGCCGGCAATATGAAATATTCCGTCAGCTGTCATCCGCCATCTTGCATCGCAAACCTCAGTGCTGCTATCTCTAGCTACTACCTTCGAAATACGGTGGGGGATAATTTAAAAAATTCTACAGCAGCTACCTCTCGACGCTAATTTCACAAGATGACGGCTATACATAACTCCTTATGATACACCTTAAGGGTGCTTACCAAGATGGTGGCTGCAAGATGGCTGCTATACATAGGTCCTTATGAGACTCCCTTGGGATGCTTGCGCAAGATGGCGGCCATACATGGCTCCGTATGAGATGCCTTAAGGGTACTTGCGCAAGATGGCGGCTGCTCTTATGAGAGGGCTTAAGGGCGCATGCACAAGATGGCTGCTTCTCTTATGAGAAGCCCTAAGGATGCTTGCGCAAGATGTCGGACACAAGACGGCGGCTATACACGGCTCCTTATGAGACACCCTACGAGTGCTTGCGGAAGATGAATGCTGCTCTTATCCAGAAAGCCAGCTTAGAGTCTAACGTGCCGTGCCGGTTCGATTCATTAAATTTGGGGCTTAAATGCATAATATAAAAGAAATATCGAAAACGGTGCATCGTAGAGCAAAACGGACGAAGTTTTTCTGCCTAATACGTAGGTTCGCAGTATCAGAAGCATGATAGCAAAAGAAAAAAGTAGTTTAATGATGAGATCAACGGTTTGGCTCCTACTTAGGCCCTTTGGCATTGACGGCTATGTAAGTCAACAAGATGGCGGCTATACATAGCTTCTTAAAGGCAGCTTATGGTTGCTTGCTCAAGATGGCTGCTTCTATGATTAGACTTCCTAGGGATGCTTGCGCAAGATGGCGGACACAAAATGGCGGCTATACATAGCTCCTTATGAGACGCTTAAGAGCTTTTGTACAAGATGGCTTCTATACATAGGCTATTATGAGATGCCCTAGGGGTGCTTGCGCAAGATAGCAGCGACAAGTTTGGTGACTATACACAGCTCCTTATGATATGGTCTAGGGGTGCTCGCACAAGATGGTGGCTGCTGTTATGAAGTAAGCTAGCTTAGAGGCTACTGCGCAAGATGGCGGTTGCTGTTATGCATGTGGTGGAGGGCAATTTGAAATTCCACGTGCTCTTGTTTGTAAAATTCTACGTGTTTTTACAGCTCTCATCTTTAATCAACAAAGCATCGTGCTCGTATCTTTACAGCACTAAACCTCATACCTTTGAAATGTGGTGGCGGGTAATTTGAAAAATTCTACGTGCTTTTTTGACAGCAGCCATCTTTAAACAATAGCGATTATACATAAGCTGTTAAGGCCTCCTCTTATGTCAAGGCATAGCTCTATCGAACAATTTTAAACCTGCGAGAGGTTTTTAATTCTCCCTTGTTGTCTAGGCATGCTACAAATTCTGTACTAGGCACAAACTTAAAGATATAGAGAGGCAAGATCATGATTACGATAATAAGGATAATGATGTTGATGAAAACCGTAGTAAAGAGAAAGTAGAAGAAGAAGATCTTAATGTTTCTTTGCCATTACAGCTTGATGATTTTACTTCATTTCCTAAGCCTATACACGTTCTGTCGCAGCGCAAACATCTCAAGAAGAGATGCAAGATAAAGAAGAAGAAAAATTCAACGCTGCATTGGTATCGAAACAAGTTAAATTTGTACCTAGAAACGCTACTGCTGAAGCACGTATTACATCAAAACAAGTCCGCACACATCAACTGTCTGCATATAGACTCAAAGTTCACAACAAGCCTCTGTTACCCTTGTAACGGTTCAAATCCCGTTACAAGACGATATCTGTATTTTTATTATTGTATGATTTTATCTGTATATTATTATTATTATTATTATTATTATTATTATGTCAGTATTATTATTATGTTATCTGTGATATTGTTACTATTATTGTAATTATCCGTTTTATTCAATTCGATTTTGCAATTGCCTGTTGCTTGCAAGATTGTACTTAGATGTATACATATATACGTATGTGTAGGATAACACTCAATACCTGTACAGTGAGAATTGTTGTATATATCAGAGATTGGAAGTGACGTTGTTATATTGCGACACCACTGGCGATTCTGCCAAGTCATCGCCGCGCCATGGCTACGGCATTGTATTTATTTAGATATGCGCGCACGGACTTAGTCGCCGCGGGGCTATTTCACCACTGTATGTAATATCTGTCGCGTAGGTGGGAGTATGTCATTGTTATTTCTGGAGATTACGTAGTTGTGTCAACCAACGTCTATATAAGGTAGCTCCATATTGTAGCGTCAGTCATTACTTATACGGATGCAGTACAGTGAAGTAGTCTACTAGATCAAGAGGCCTTAGTTGGCCAGTCAACCAGTGTGAACGAGAGATGGAGAAGACTCAGTGAGCCATTATTGGTCATTGAGAGAGTGAGACCAAATGGTTGGTCCGTCACTTAGTGGAAGACACGGACGCAAGGGCTTACCATTGAGTCAGAGAGGGCAACCCTGGACCTGCCAAGAGGTCATACCATATTGACTTACAAAGAAGTCAGATGATATGGAGAAGAAGCAGCCACAAGGATGTATCACCAAGTTAGGCGTGACACATCTACAGTAAACACCAGATCAATGGAATACGTCGTAATTACACTAAAAGTGTTGAAGGTACAGTCAAGTGAATCAGTGAGGGAAATATTTCGTATAAATTGTTAAATGTCCGGTCAAGAAGAATTCAAATTCATGCCTAGTTTCTTTCAGTTGCAATGTCATAATTTCATATTCTCATCTGTTTTATCGCAACAAGACTCACTATTTTTTGATATATTATTTAAAGAATATATATTGTTCTATCAAACGAATTCATAGTTTCATTTCATTGACAGTAAAATATCTTAACCTCAAAATTAATGGGGAAACCGAACGCCAATCTCCTTTTCCCAGAACTTATATGGTATGTTGTCAAAAGTAAGCTTATTACCCCACACCCTAGAGATAGTCAAGAGTCTCATTCTATTATTGCTGTACTGAGTGACAGCTGGCGCCCTTCAAATAACGTATGTGTAAGTGAGCAGGTAACAAGTAAGTGTGAGTACAAGGTTCGACGAGTGTGTATTTTATTTAATGAATGTTAATTTTCATAATTTCCATTTTAAATGCAGATATTCAGATTTTTCAAATTAAATGCAGATTAATATGTTTGTAAAATTAGTAAGACAGTTAGGAAATTCTCAATGTGTCGACGCAACGTGGGACTCGAATAAAATTCAGAATTTGTTCTGAATGACAGCATATCATAAGTTCATTTGGGAAGAGTATGCACATTTAAGCCAACGGAAATTATTACCGGTAAATTTCAGGACTATAATTCTGTGATATATATTTGTATTTTGGGGATATGTCAAGGGATTTGAAGAGGGAAATTAATTTGAGATCGTGTACTATCACTAGTGAACCAAAGATGGACAAGGAAGACAATAACAAGTCATGTGACGACGAGGTCATTGCTTCTGCGGACATCCAAGGTGAAATTCAGAGTAGGGAACAGGTGAATACGATAGAAGCTTCTGAGGTAATTCAGAAAAATGCAGAAATTGAGAAGCACACTGAAACTCAAAAGGAAATCGCGGGGGGAATGAACCAAGATTTTTTTAATTTGCTGATGGCCAGAATGACCGAGCTCAGTGAAAAAGGTAATGAAAATTGTAATAAACAGATTAACTCTCTAAGTAGTAAGATGGAACAAATAATTAGTAGTAACGAAAATAGTAAGGAAGAGATGAAAGAATTAATTAGTACTAATAATGAAAATTGTAATAAACAGATTAACTCTCTAAGTAATAAAATGGAACAAATGATTGGTATTAGTAATGAAAATAATAAGAAGCAAATGGAAGAGTTAATTGGCAGTAATAAAGAAAATTTTAATGTGACCAATGAGAAAATAGATGGGTTAAGTGAATCACTAAATGCTAAAATAGATACTAAGATAATAGAGGTAACTAATCAAATATGCAAGTTAGAAAATAAGTTAAACAAAGAGTGTGTTGACATTAGAGAAGAAATGGAGTCGAGTCGGAGCGATCTTCATACTCAAATTGAGCATGTCAAAGGAACATGTACAAACAAGATCGTACTGTTAAGTAATAAAATTTCGAGTAATCGGGAAGAAATTCATGAGGTAGTCGAGAAAAGATTGGACAAAATTTACAATGCAGTTAGGGAAGATACGAGGGAACAGATTAGTAGAATTGAACAAATTGAAAGCAAACTTGTGGAAGTCAGTGAACTACGGAACGTACAGGAAACGCTATCACAGCAGGTGAGAGAGAGAGAGGAAGAATTGCAGGAAGACGTGAGAATAGTGGAAGAGAATGCTGAAAGAGCAGCGGAAGAAGAAGAAGAAGAAGAAGAAGAAGTGAACTGCCAGGGAGTGGTACAGCAGAAAGGTAGAGGTAAGTCGGCGGGTGAGGTGATAGTAGTGAGTGGTTTGTTCAGTAGGGATCGTGATTTAACTGGGTTTTCTGGAAAACAGTTCAGTACTACAGAATTTGTAAAAGGAGTTGAGAAAAGATTTACAAGTAAGTCGAGGAATAATATTAATGAATGGGGATATGTGTTGGAGACTTTGTCCAATGTTTTTATCGGTGAAAGGAAAATATGGTTTCGAGTGTACTGGGATAATATGTCCAATTTAAGAGAGTTTAAAGTGCTCATTGATAGGCTTTGGGACGAATGTGTGCTAGGGCGCGCGCGTGAGAGAGAACGCATGATGTCTGGGGAAAGTGGTATTGTAGAGAGAAGGGGTAAAATGTTAGCCGTGTATCAGAGGAGAGAGGGTGATCATGATGAGCAGAGGATTAAGAGTTATGTTGATGGTGATAGTGGTCAGAAGAGTAACGAGAGAGAATCGGAAGATGGGAGGCGTATGGATTTGAGTTGTGAGAGAGAGGATCAGAAAAGTAATCAGAGAGAATCGGAAGATGGGAGGCGTACAGGTTTGAGTTATCAGAGAGACTATGATAGTCTTAATATGAATGTTATCCAGGTTTCTTTATGGAGCCAGAGTATTTCAGATTCACAGGGAATCGGGTAAGTTAAGTGGACAGGCCGAAGGGAGAAAATGAACAGGTATTTAGTATAAGTAGTTATGTAGTGAAAGTAAATTTAAGAGTAGTGTGATTGTGACCAAAGTAATGTTAAGTGAGATATTTAAGAAATGACGTAGTCGTAGATAATGAAGTAATTAGTGGCAGTAGTAAGTTAGATGTAAGAAGTGTTCTGTTAAGTGATGTAAGTACTTATAATACTGAGAATATGATGTAAGTAGTGAAGGAATAACTCCGATGATGGAAATTGTGATATGAAGAAGATAAGTGAAGGTACTATCAGATCTTATAACAGCCGTTGGGTGAGTCAAAGTGAGTAAATAAAATAATAGCGGTACCAATCATAAGTAAAGATAATTGTAAGTTTCAACTAGGCCTTGTTGTACCAGAACTTGTGTATTCAGTTGTTTTAGGAGCTGACTTGGTTGCAAATCATGGAAGTAGAGTAGACTTTAATTTAGGTAGTGTGTGTTTGTTCTATGAGGAAACTAGCAAAGAAGTACGTGTTAATTATGATGGTCTGAGGTAAGTGTGTTGGGTAACGTGTGTTCTTTAAAGATATGTGAGAGGTAAGTGAAGTTGTTCCTAGTGAGAGGAAATGTGTTGAAGTGTGTCAGGTGTCTATAACGACCAGGATCTGAGGGATCGTCGGTATGAGGCAGTGACGTGAGGTAATTTAAGTGAATTACAGGAGGAGTAATGGTGTTCGATGTTAGGTAAGCATCGAGATGTATTTAGTGGTTAAGTGAGGAAGAACACGTACATGAACATAAATTTGTAGTAAATGACCATTGATCGTTTGTGGGAGGTAAGTACCCCATTCAACTTAAAAATGCTAGTGACGTCTAAGAACAAATAAACATTATGCTGGATTACGGAATAATTGAACCATCTTGTAGCTATGGTATTGAGCCTTTAATTATTGTTGCCAAGAAGGATGTGATTTTTTGAGATATGTAAGTTAATAAGGGCAAAATTGATTCAGTTTGAGTGACAGAGTGCTACTCAGAGTTCCATTTCATCATCTGCAGAGGCGGGAAATATGTTGAAGTTATTATTTTGTATCAGGGGTATTTCACTATTGTGAACCGTATCGGGAAGTGTGCATATTCCTTAAAAGATCAGGAAGGGGATATTGTCGGTATTTGTAGTATTATATATGTAAAGAAGTATTTCACGTGAGATTTGTTGAAATAAGAGTAAGATGATTAATTTTTTGTAAGAAACTGGCAAAATAAAACTAACATCTGCGATTTGCGTGTGAACCAAGTGTCGTATTGGTGTATTGGAAGAATAAGTGCTACATTGTCATGTTTTGTATGGCAAAACGGAGAACAGGACATTGGACAGTTATCTGCGATAACAATATGCGAGAACAGTTCTCATATAAGTGATATTTCACAAAAAGTTTTGATATGTTAAAAAAAGAAGAATGTAGTGTAATCATTTAAAATTATTTGTATGTGTTAAATTGAGTGCTGTACTCTTGTGATTTGTATGAGAGAAAAAGAGAATAGGACACTGAACAGTTATCTACGATGGCAATGTGCGAGAAAAATTCTCATATATGTGATGTATTATAAAATGTATGGATGATGAAAAAGAAAATTATTGTTGTATACTCATTTAAAGTGTTTATATGTGTCAGTGTTATATATATATATATATATATATATATATATATATATATATATATATATATATAATTTTGTTCATAAATCAATCGATTCTTTATGCATATATACGTATGTGTCACATTGAGAATTTCCTAACTGTCCTACTAATTTTACAAACATATTAATCTGTATTTAATTTGAAAAATCTGAATATCTGCATTTAAAATGGAAATTATGAAAATTAACATTCATTAAATAAAATACACACTCGTCGAACCTTGTACTCACACTTACTTGTTACCTGCTCACTTACACATACGTTATTTGAAGGGCGCCAGCTGTCACTCAGTACAGCAATAATAGAATGAGACTCTTGACCATCTCTAGGGTGTGGGGTAATAAGCTTACTTTTGACAACATACCATATAAGTTCTGGGAAAAGGAGATTGGCGTTCGGTTTCCCCATTAATTTTGAGGTTAAGATATTTTACTGTCAATGAAATGAAACTATGAATTCGTTTGATAGAACAATATATATTCTTTAAATAATATATCAAAAAATAGTGAGTCTTGTTGCGATAAAACAGATGAGAATACGAAATTATGACATTGCAACTGAAAGAAACTAGGCATGAATTTGAATTCTTCTTGACCGGACATTTAACAATTTATACGAAATATTTCCCTCACTGATTCACTTGACTGTACCTTCAACACTTTTAGTGTAATTACGACGTATTCCATTGATCTGGTGTTTACTGTAGATGTGTCACGCCTAACTTGGTGATACATCCTTGTGGCTGCTTCTTCTCCATATCATCTGACTTCTTTGTAAGTCAATATGGTATGACCTCTTGGCAGGTCCAGGGTTGCCCTCTCTGACTCAATGGTAAGCCCTTGCGTCCGTGTCTTCCACTAAGTGACGGACCAACCATTTGGTCTCACTCTCTCAATGACCAATAATGGCTCACTGAGTCTTCTCCATCTCTCGTTCACACTGGTTGACTGGCCAACTAAGGCCTCTTGATCTAGTAGACTACTTCACTGTACTGCATCCGTATAAGTAATGACTGACGCTACAATATGGAGCTACCTTATATAGACGTTGGTTGACACAACTACGTAATCTCCAGAAATAACAATGACATACTCCCACCTACGCGACAGATATTACATACAGTGGTGAAATAGCCCCGCGGCGACTAAGTCCGTGCGCGCATATCTAAATAAATACAATGCCGTAGCCATGGCGCGGCGATGACTTGGCAGAATCGCCAGTGGTGTCGCAATATAACAACGTCACTTCCAATCTCTGATATATACAACAATTCTCACTGTACAGGTATTGAGTGTTATTCTACACATACGTATATATGTATACATCTAAGTACAATCTTGCAAGCAACAGGCAATTGCAAAATCGAATTGAATAAAACGGATAATTACAATAATAGTAACAATATCACAGATAACATAATAATAATACTGACATAATAATAATAATAATATACAGATAAAATCATACAATAATAAAAATACAGATATCGTCTTGTAACGGGATTTGAACCGTTACACCCTATGTGGATATAAGATACTGTAAAGACCCCAACGTACTCGTAAAGCGTTTACAACTGTTAACAGCCTATCATGATGCTGGTTACACACAGTGCGAAACAGACATTTTTGAAATAGAGCATGAATTACGTCGTGTAGGTATTATTAAGTAATAGCTCACTCTCGACAGTACAAGAGCTTAAACACCTTCCTAAAATCCCAGCGCTTGCCCGCACCTAAGTCATCCTTCTGTAGTATACAGTCGATCGAGTAGCTATATTCGTATAGGTTATTTTTCAACATTCTCCGTTCCTTAGGGTGTTAACTCCGTCTCTAGATGTAGAACCGGTCTTAAGCCCGGATAAAGAGAGGTGAGGCACCCTAGCCCATTAGGCCTTTAGCCCTTTAGCCTATTAGCCCTTTTTCCCATTAGCCCTTAAGCCCTTTAGTCTAATAGCCTATTAGCCCTACAAGGAATGTGCGGTAATCTCATCTTTTTTAGAACAAAGGTATTCCCTGATATGTTCTAAACACATGTTGTATCGAGTACAGTGTTCTATTTTAGTCTTGATTACTTATTTAGTGTTCTGAACACATCAATTAATGTTCCGATCACATGATGAGGTTAACGACATCGAATGCAGTGTTCGATTCTAGTCTTGTTAGGTTTCAATCACTTCTTTTGTGATTTGCAAGTCTAAACATGCATAATGATGTTATCGCTGCACACTCTTACCTTCGCGATGCAGGTTTAAACTTGTTCGATAGAGCTATGCCTTGACATAAGAGGAGGCCTTAACAGCTTATGTATAACCGCCATTATTTAAAGATGGCTGCTGTCAAAAAAGCACGTAGAATTTTTCAAATTACGCGCCACCACATTTCAAAGGTATGAGGTTTAGTGCTGTAAAGATACAAGCACGATGCTTTGTTGATTAAAGATGAGAGCTGTAAAAACACGTAGAATTTTACAAACAAGAACACGTGGAATTTCAAATTGCCCTCCACCGCATGCATAACAGCAACCGCCATCTTGCGCAGTAGCCCCTAAGCTAGCTTTCTTCATAACAGCAGCCACCATCTTGTGCGAGCACCCCTAGACCATATCATAAGGAGCTGTGTATAGTCACCAAACTTGTCGCTGCTATCTTGCGCAAGCACCCCTAGGGCAACTCATAATAGCCTATGTATAGAAGCCATCCTGTACAAGCTCTCTTAAGCCGTCTCATAAGGAGCTATGTATAGCCGCCATTTTGTGTCCGCCATCTTGCGCAAGCATCCCTAGGAAGTCTAATCATAGAAGCAGCCATCTTGAGCAAGCAACCATAAGCTGCCTTTAAGAAGCTATGTATAGCCGCCATCTTGTTGACTTACATAGCCGTCAATGCCAAAGGGCCTAAGTAGGAGCCAAACCGTTGATCTCATCATTAAACTACTTTTTTCTTTTGCTATCATGCTTCTGATACTGCGAACCTACGTATTAGGCAGAAAAACTTCGTCCGTTTTGCTCTACGATGCACCGTTTTCGAAACATTTAACATTTTTCATTTAAGCCCCAAATTTAATGAATCGAACCAGCATAGCACGTTATACTATCTACCATAGCTAGACCAGATCATGTTACAAAAACTTGCTTCAATACAACCTAAAACAGAGCAAATGGCAAAGGGCCTAAGTAGGAACCGAACCGTTGATCTCATCACTATACTATGTTTTTCTTATGCTATCATCATCCTCATACTGCGAACCTCGGTATTGGGCAGAAAAATTTCGTCCGTTTTGCTCTACGATGCACCGTTTTCGAGATATTTAACATTATGCATTTAAGCCCCAAATTTAATGAATCGAACCGGCACGGCACGTTAGACTCTAAGTTAGCCTTCTTGATAAGAGCAGCAGCCATCTTGGGTAAGCACCCCTAAGGTGTCTCATAAGGAGTTATGTATTGCCGCCATCTTGTGCAATTAGCGTCGAGAGATAGCTGCTGTAGAATTTTTTAAATTATCCCCCACCGTATTTCAAAGATAAGTAGCTAAAGATGGCAGCACGATGCTCTGTTAATTATAGATGGCTGCTGTCAAAAAGAATTTTTCAAATTATCCGTGACCACATTTCAAAGCTAAGTAGCTAAAGAGTGCAGCACTGAGGTTTGCGATGCAAGATGGTGGATGACAGCTGTCAAAAAAGCACGTGAGTTTGTTTCCAAACAAGAGAGCTAAAGAGGGCAGCACGATGCTCTGTTTTTTTTGCTATTGGCTTTACGTCGCACCGACACAGATAAGTCTTATGGCGACGATGGGACAGGAAAGGGCTAGGATTGGGAAGGAAGCGGCCGTGGTCTTAATTAAGGTACAGCCCCAGTATTTGCCTGGTGTAAAAATGGGAAACTACGGAAAACCATCTTCAGGGCTGCCGATAGTGGGGTTCAAACCAACTATCTCCCGAATACTGGATACTGGCCGCACTTAAGCGACTGCAGCTATCGAGCTCGGTCGATGCTCTGTTGATTAAAGATGGCTTCTGTAAAAATAGCACGTAGGTTTGTTTCCAAACAAGAGCACGTTGAAATTGCCGCCACCACTTTTCAAAGGTAACTACTAAAGAGTGCAGCACTGAGGTTTGCGATGCAAGATGGTGGATGACAGCTGTCCAAAAAGCACGTGGGTTTGTTTCCAAACAAGAGAGCTAAAGAGGGCGGCACGATGCTCTGTTGATTAAAGAGGGCTGCTCTCAAATAGTATTTTTCAATTTGCCGCCACCACTTTTCAAAAGTAAGTAGTTAAAGAGTGCAGCACCGAGGTTTGCGATGCAAGATGGCGGATAACAGCTGTCACGTAGTAATTGCCCACTACTACGATAAAGAGAGCACGGTGCTATGTTGATTAAAGATGGCAGCTTGTCAAATAGAATTTTTCAAATTGTCCGCCACCACATTTCAAAGATAAGTAGCTAGAGATGGCAGCACGATGCTCTGTTGATTATAGATGGCTGCTGTCAGCTGTCAAAAAAATCACGTGGGTTTGTTTCCAAACAAGGGCACGTGGAATTTTTCAATTTGCCGCCACCACATT
Organism: Anabrus simplex; assembly: GCF_040414725.1. Taxonomy (NCBI): domain Eukaryota; kingdom Metazoa; phylum Arthropoda; class Insecta; order Orthoptera; family Tettigoniidae; genus Anabrus; species Anabrus simplex. The sequence goes on along the minus strand of NC_090275.1, from coordinate 127,154,763 downwards.
TCAAAGGTAAGTAGCTAAAGTGTGCAGCACTAAGGTTTGCGATGCAAGGTAGCGGATGACAGCTGTCAAAAAAACACGTGGATCTTAAATTTCCCACCTACACAACCACGATAAGGTTTAGTACTATAAAGAGGGCAGCACTGAGGTTAGCGGTGCGTTGTTGTTGAGGTTTTGTGTGTCGTTACGTTAACAGCACTGAGGTTGGCGATGCAAGATGGCGGATGGCAGCTGCCAAAAAAAACCTGGCTTTGTTTACTGATTGAAATCTCGCGCTAGTAAGGTTTTGTTGGTAGCACTGATGTTTAGGCCCATCATGATGGCAGCACTGAGGTTAGCGATGCGTTGTTGTCGATGATAGCTGTCAAAAAAACACGTGGCTTTGTTTACCAATTCAAATCTCGCGCTAGTGAGGTTTAGTTGGTAGCACTGAGGTTTAGGCCCGTCAAGATGGCAGCACTGAGGTTAGGGATGCGTTGTTGTCGATGATAGCTGTCAAAAAACACGTGGCTGTCAAAAAAGCACGTGGCTTTGTTTACCAATTCAAATCTCGCGCTAGTGAGGTTTAGTTGGTAGCACTGAGGTTTAGGCCCGTTAAGATGATAGCACTGAGGTTAGCGATGCATTGTTATTGACGGCAGATGTCAAAAAAGCACGTGGCTTTGTTTACCAATTCAAATCTCGCACCAAATTTCAAATTTCCCGCGGAAGGGGGAAGAGGCCCCTGGGGAGGCCTCCCCGGAGGTCGTTTAGGAAGAGACACCTGGGGAGGGCCTCCGGAGGAGGGGGAGGTAGAGGTCCTTGGGGAGGCCCCCCAGGAGGTGGTGGAGGAGCCCTCTGAGGAGAGCCGGAGACGGAGGTGGCGGCCGAACTGTCCACTATATCTACTATGGAATAAGGGTAAATAACTTGAAGAATTTGAGAAGAAGAGAAAACATTAGAGCGTGATCTTGAAGTTCAACTAAGAATCTTAAAAATGAAATGACATCATTAGTAGAATTAATAAAAACTTAGAAATTCCCTTAAGCAACATAGCCAAAGGATGAGGCAAACTAGTGAACCCTGGTGACATAGTAGGTAACGACCTAGGGGTGAAGAAGCTTCAGACACAGCATTATTTAAAAAGAGAGGTGGAATGGAAGCACGACGATCAGGCTCATTTCCTAATGGGGCAGAAGTTTGTTGCGCTGCCTCAGATTTTCTGCTTTCCTCTCCCTTGGAGGAATCCTCCTCACGTACGATGTTTACCTCAGTGGCCTGGTCGGGTTTGGGAGCAGCTGCCCCGGTTAGCAATTGAATAACTTTATTGGACATCTTTGATAGATGATCAACTAAATTTCTCGCCTCCTTAGCATGATCTTCTTTTAACTTGAGAGACAATAGGTCCCTAACTCTATTGTAAAATTGAAACAACCGTGCCTATACTCTTCTAAGTTGGTTAGGAGATGGATCACTCACTTCAGAAAAACTTACTACAGAAGCTAGCTCGGTGGTATCATCAGTGAGTTGAGAGAGGCTCATCAATTTCCTTCTCTCCCAAAGTTGGGATACTAATAGATAATTCCAATGACTCCTTTAGATTGCTGGTATCTGCCACAACCGTGTCTCCAGATTGAACATTTCTAATAAGTAATTCGTAAATCAATTCTTCCTTGCGCATATAGCCGGGATGGAGGACTTCGCGAGGGCCGGACATGATGAAAGCAATTCGCAAATTTAGAAAATAATTCCAGCGACTGAGAAAATTCGTAGAGTTCGAAACGGATACTAAGATTAGTCGTCCAAAAGGCTTAATTGAGACCCATTCAACCACGCTCTGCTACCACTTGTTCCGGGGTATTTGTGGTTCGCAGAGGTGAAAGAAGTAGCCGGGATGAATGGGTCTAACTACAATGTCAAGAATAGAATTTAAAAGTTAAAGTGAAGGTTATATTTTCAGAACTTCACACATGACAAGATTTTATGACAATATTGCAGGTACAAGTTGCAATCATTGAACAACATTTAAAAATGTTCCAAGATTCAGAACTTTAACACCTTGGGCCTTAAGCTCCTAACTTTACATTTCCTGATCTAAAGCTCAAATTACAAAGAGCCCAAATTTCACTCAAGGGCAGAAAAACCCCTAATTCATGGAGCACATGCTCCCATAATACAATATCTTGCCTTCCAGAGGCACTCGTTACAATCACAAAATAGAAAAAGAGCTAACAGGCTCTCAGTTTTCCAAGCCTATTCAAGGCAACATTGCATGAAAATATAAAAATCTCTGGCCTTATAAGGCACTCTTTACAAATAGAAATCACATTACACAGAGGTAGCTAGTACCCAACCTACAGGGCCTTAGTGAAAAAGAACAGGCTAAATAAACGGCCCGAGTACAATTTGAATGGAGTCGAAGACTGCACTCAAAAAAAAAAAAATGAAACTTATAGGGCGCTGGGCCTTCGAAACAGGGGCTATTCCCAAAGTACTGAGGTAGCACGAATGGAAATAACTTTAATACATTGCAGAAACAAAACGTGGCACCTCAAACCAAGATGAAGGGAAGCTCGAGAGGGTACATCACTCTCTATCCCCGATTTACAGTTGAAGATTTTATGAAGTTACTAGCTGATGTACCCTTGCTTCGCTACGGAATTCTACGTTGCATCCGCAATTGTAGGTTAGGTAGTGTACACTTTGTGAGCAAGATGGTATTAAATTGCATAGCTCTTAACGTTACTCCAGAAACGCGACGGGGAATTCATCAAACGTCTCTTCTCATATGAAGACTGGGTTAGGGAATTTTTATTGTAACGGTAGGCTCATTTTTCTACCACCAATCACAATCAAGTTGGGGAGTTTTCATTATAATGCCAGTCACTCAATCTCCACCTGCCTTTTTACATCCTCAGAAAGACTGTCTTATTGGTTTTCCCAACCGAAATGAACATAGGTCATTATAATGACGTCAGTAGGAATGACACGATTGAAAAGCACTGCATTCACATGAAATAGTCGATCAAATTAAAAACCACGCATTTTCTAACTTTTAACGAACAGTTCTACGCTTCCGATCTAACAAGCCAAAGTTCCAGAGCTGGAATGACCAAGCCGCAGAGGGCCGTCATCCGTGAACACTCTTCGTCTTTTTTCGGCGAGGGGGGTGTGAGGGGGTCGAATAGTTGAGAGTCCCGGGAAAAAAACTATGCCCTTTTACTAATCGCTTTCCTAGGAGCATCCAATGAATCGGAATATCTCAATTCACTGACTACACTGGCGGTAGAAAGAACTATTGGACTTGAGAAGCAAATTTTTCCTCCAAGCCAGAGGAGAAACCCCCTCTTCACTGCTGATTTGGAATAAAATGAATTAGAATTTAATAAAACTGAAGAGGAAGATGATATTCTTAAGAAAAGGCTCTTTTCAGGGCTGAATTTTGAGTTATTTAGTGAATTGTGGTGCTATAATTTGGAATAGGCCTAAATTGTAATTCTAGACTAGGTCATATACTACTACTACTACTAAGTGAGCCTCTGCCTTAGATGTGCACACTGCTCATTCAAAACAGCGCGTCAGAGTAGGGATCGAATAGATGGAATACTATGACGAACCAGTGTGTTACGCACCAGTAGTATCAACCAGAGGAATGGAATGCTGAAGAAGAAAGTTATCTGACGCCCTGGCTATTTCCCGCCAATAGTCAGTCAGGCTGTTATACTCGGTACGCAGCAGTAATCCCATCTATCGGAGTTGAGTCGCAGCGTAAGACACAAAGAACATCACAACAAACAATGGTCAATGTAATGTTATTGTTGATGAATGTCATGCACTTTCGATATTGTAGGCCTTCACATTTAGTTTTCTTCCGACTCTGAAATACCAGTCTTATCATAGTCGGTATAGTAAAACTGAATAAAAGATAAATGATCGGAAATTGTATTCTCTCTTAACTTTTGTTATGTAGTGCTTTTCAATTGGACCAATAACATAGCTATTTAAAAGTAAACTTTTATGTGCTTTCCCCTAAACTACCATTTCATCCAGGGCGAATAAAATTGTTTATAGCCTAGATTGTAGTTTCTTATTCCCCGACTCTCCTATACCGATTTTCATTAAATTCTATTGACCCATTTTCTCGTGGCTGGGCGTTGATATGGACTTAGCAACAAAAACACAAATTCACGAATATCTCTGTTATCATAGCCGGTACGTTAAAATGTATAAGACATAAATGATCGAACATTTAATTCTATATAATTTTAGTTATGGAATGTTTATCGATAGGACCACTAATGCCGTTTTCTCGTGATGCTTGTACAGACAGACAGACAGACAGACAGACAGACAGACAGACAGACAGACAGACAGACAGACAGACAGACAGACAGACAGACAGAAATTACGGAAAAATAAAAAGTGCATTTCCTTGTTACCGTGGACATGACCGATACAGAAATACCATTCTTTTTAAATTCTGAGCAATGTACGGGCAAAACACTTATTTTATATATATAGATTATATTAGCCGGCAGAAGGCGGACCTTTCCCTCGGGTTAAACTGCGGAGCTAGCAAGAAATAAAGTTAAGTGGCGATTACCCTATAGAAGTTCTAGCAGCTTCCCGCCTCTTGCTTGACACACAAACACACTCAGTAAGATGACGATGAATCGGCCAGGAGATGTGAAAATCCGCAGTTTATAAACCCTCGGGGAAAGTTCGAGACCATTCAGGATTAAACTAGCCACACCCTCTCACTTTTATTGGCCAGTTTAAAAGTTACAGTCAAAATCGAAGAAGAAGAAGAAGAAGAAGAAGAAGAAGAAGACTGTGATTGGTAGAAAATTAATTACAGAAATTAGGGATTGGCTGGATTCAAAACTGGCGGAAAGAAAAGATAAATATTGCCAACCCAAAAATAAATGAACATCAATTAGTAAAAACACTTATGAAGTTTTTTTCTTTAAATCAAAAGTTCTTTCATTTCGCACCAGGATGCATGATCATAGTTTTTAGCAGTGGCATCTGTGGAAGGATGTCCAAACTTCTTGATGAATGCCAAACAAAACAAGTAGAAACACGGTCAGTTCAGGAAATTTCACAATAACAAAATTATATAATATTTTAGTGGTCATGTTCTGAGTAAATTTATAAGTTGGACTAGTTTCAATTTCACTGTTTCACCAGTAGAGGAGTTTAAAGCGCGGCGTTGAGGTGTACTAGTTTCTTGTGGTCGGCAGTATATGTGCTTGTAAGCCCAATTATTTTACATCTATTTTAATTTTTATTATCTAATTTTATATACATATAGATTTCGTCCTTAAATATCTGGAAAATGTCCCTCAACACTTTCTCGGGACTTTATGTTAAAATATAATTTGGACTTTGAGGGACCATGGCAGTAACATGCTCACGTTTGAGCGCCAATTTCGCACCTCCACCTCCTATCACTTCAACTTGTTAGCAGAGTCTTGGACAATTTAACATTTCATAGGGAATTCGGTGATAGCAGCGTTCAGTCTGCAAGCCGCTGTGAATTTACTAAATGTCGCCACAATCCTCTATTTGCAGTCAGTGATGTGGCCTCATTTAGTTCTATACTTTTTATCTTTAAATTGTTAGAAACTGAGTTTAATCATCATCGTCTTGGTCTCCCTCTACTTCTCTTACCCTCCATAACAGAGTCCATTATTGTCCTAGGTAACCTATCCTCCTCCATTCCCCTCACATGATCCCACAAACGAAGCCGCTTTATAAGTACAGCTTCAACCATCGAGTTCACTCTTCACTTAGCTTTCATCTCCTCATTCCGAGTACCCTCCTGCTATTGTTCCCACCTGTCTGTACCAGCAACATTCTCACTACATTCATATCTGTTACTTCTAACTTATGAATACGATATCCTGAATCCACCCAGGTTTCGCTCCCGTAAAGCAAACTTGGTCTGAAAACAAATTTTTAAAAAGTTTCGTCTGGAAGCTGACTTCCTTCTTACAGAATACTGTTGATCGCAACTGCGAGCTCAACGGATTAGCTTTAGTGCACATTGATTTAATCCCACTTACTATATTACCATCCTGGCAGAATACGCATCCTAAATACTTGAAATTATCTACCTATATCACCACTCTGATATTCAATTCTGTTCAATTTCTTACCTATTGACATCACCTTAGTCTTCGAAAGGCTAATTTTCATACCATACTCATTGCACCTATTTTCAAGTTCCAAGATATTAGACTGCAGGCTTTCGGCAGAATCTGCCATTAAGACCAAGTCGTCAGCATAGGCCAGACTGCTTACTACATTTCCACCTAACTGAATTCCTCCCTGCCATGTTATACTTTTCACCACATGATCCAAGTAAACTATGAACAACAAAGGTGGAAGACTACAGCCTTGTAGAAGCCCTGTAAGTATCCTGAACCAAGAACTCATTCTACCATTAATTCTCACTGCAGCCCAATTTTCAACATGAATGCCTTTGCTTGATTTTAATAATCTACCCTTGATCCCATAGTCCCACAGTATAGTGAACATCTCTTCCCTCGGTACCCTGTCATATGCTTTCCCTAGATCTACGAAACATACACTTAAGAAAATGGAAATTGCAACACCATGTAGGCATTGGTCGTTTGTGTTGATTTTCAAGATATGGAACGATGCCATGTAGGTTATGTAAACGATCAAAGTTCAGACCCATTGGATTGTTGCTACAGGTCTCCCCACGTGATTGGTCGCGGAGGAATCAACTCCAGTATACGGACTCTGGTGTAGCGTAGTTGACTTGCAGTCTGTGCAGTGAAGTGTTCCCCGTCAAACATGCCTCGACGACAGAGAAGAGCACGCTATCAACAACTGTCGCCGTTTGAGAGGGCTCGGATAATTGGGCTGTGTGAGGCTGGATTATCGCTAAGGACTGTCGCTGCACGTGTTGGCCGACAGGCATCTACGGTACAACGTGTATGGCAGCAGTGGTCAAATGAAGGTACCCACACTCATAGACCTGGCACAGGCCCAGCGTGACAGACAACTGTGAGAGAGGATCTCCGCATCATTCGGATGGCCAGGATGGAACCCCATGCAACAGCAGCGCAAATTCGAGCAGCTGTGGCACCCCTCGTTACACAACACACAGTTGTTAATCGCCTGCGTGCAGCTGGCTTACGAGCCCGTGTCCTTGCAGAAGGGGTTCTATTGACCCCAGAACAGCGACGTGTAAGGCTGGCCTGGTGTCGAGAAAGATCGACGTGGGTCGACGGCATAGGGTTGAATTTAGTGATGAATCGCGCTTCTGTCTTGCCCGCAGTGATCGCCGGGATCGTGTGAACCGACGTACCGGGGAGAGGGGCCGCCCAGGTCTTATTGTCCAGAGGTACACAGGGCCAACACCAAGCATTATGGTCTGGGGAGCTATTGGCATTAATGTGAAATCACAATTAGTGCTTGTTGAGGGCACTATGACTGCTCGACAGTAAAGTTCAATCAATCAATCAATCAATCAATCAATCAATCAATCAATCAATCAATCAATCAATCAATCAATCAATCAATCAATACTGATATGCATTTAGGGCAGTCGCCCAGGTGGCAGATTCTCTATCTGTTGCTTTCCTAGCCTTTTCCTAAATGATTTCAAAGAAATTGGAAATTTATTGAACATCTCTCTTGGTAAGTTATTCCAATCCCTAACTCCCCTTCCTATAAATGAATATTTGCCTCAGTTTGTCCTCTTGAATTCCAACTTTATGTTCATATTGTGATCTTTCCTACTTTTATAAACGCCATTCAAACTTATTCGTCTACTAATGTCATTCCATGCCATCTCTCCGCTGACAGCTCGGAACATACCACTTAGTCGAGCAGCTCTTCTTCTTTCTCTCAGTTCTTCCCAACCCAAACTTTGCAACATTTTTGTAACGCTACTCTTTTGTCGGAAATCACCCAGAACAAATCGAGCTGCTTTTCTTTGTATTTTTTCCAGTTCTTGAATCAGGTAATCCTGATGAGGGTCCCATACACTGGAACCATACTCTAGTTGGGGTCTTACCAGAGACTTATATGCACTCTCCTTTACATCCTTACTACAACCCCTAAACACCCTCATAACCATGTGCAGAGATCTGTACCCTTTATTTACCATCCCATCTATGTGATTACCCCAATGAGGATCTTTCCTTATATTAACACCTAGATACTTTCAATGATCCCCAAAAGGAACTTTCACCCCATCAACGCAGTAATTAAAACTGAGAGGACTTTTCCTATTTGTGAAACTCACAACCTGACTTTTAACCCCGTTTATCAACATACCATTGCCTGCTGTCCATCTCACAACATTTTCGAGGTCACGTTGCAGTTGCTCGCAATCTTGTAACTTTTTTTTATCACTCTATAGAGAATAACATCATCCCCAAAAAGCCTTACCTCCGATTCCACTCCTTTACTCATATCATTTATATATATAAGATAACATAAAGGTCCGATAATACTGCCTTGAGGAATTCCCCTCTTAATTATTACAGGGTCAGATAAAGCTTCACCTACTCTAATTCTCTGAGATCTATTTTCTAGAAATATAGCAACCCATTCAGTCACTCTTTTGTCTAGTCCAGTTGCACTCATTTTTGCCAGCAGTCTCCCATGATCCACCCTATCAAATGCTTTAGACATGTCAATCGCAATACAGTCCATTTGACCTCCAGAATCCAAGATATATGCTATATCTTGCTGGAATCCTACAAGTTGAACATCAGTGGAATAACCTTTCCTAAAACCGAACTGCCTTCTATGGAACTAGTTATTAATTTCGCAAACCTGTCTAATATAATAAGAAATAATGCCTTCCCAAAGCTTATATACAATGCATGTCAAACTTACTGGCCTGTAATTTTCAGCTTTATGTCTATCACCCTTTCCTTTATACACAGGGGCTACAATAGCAACTCTCCATTCATATGGTATAGCTCCTCCGACCAAACAATAATCAAATAAGTACTTCAGATATGGTACTATATCCCAACCCATTGTCTTTAGTATATCCCCAGAAATCTGATCAATTCCAGCCGCTTTTCTAGTTTTCAACTTTTGTATCTTATTGTAAATGTCATATGTAAATTTTATTACTTCTTTGGCCTTAGTCTCCTCCTCTATCTCGACATTATCCTTGTAACCAACAATCTTTACATACTGCTGACTGAATACATCTGCCTTTTGAAGATCCTCACATACACACTCCCCTTGTTCATTAAGTATTCCTGGAATGTCCTTCTTGGAACCTGTTTCTGCCTTAAAATACCTATACATACCCTTCCATTTTTCACTAAAATTCGTATGACTGCCAATTATACTTGCCGTCATGTTATCCTTAGCTGCCTTCTTTGCTAGATTCAATTTTCTAGTAAGTTCCTTCAATTTCTCCTTACTTCCACAGCCATTTCTAACTCTATTTCTTTCCAGTCTGCACCTCCTTCTTAGTCTCTTTATTTCTCTGTTATAATAAGGTGGATCTTTACCATTCCTTACCACCCTTAATGGTACAAACCTGTTTTCGCATTCCTCAACAATTCCTTTAAACCCATCCCAGAGTCTGTTTACATTTTTATTTACCGTTTTCCACCGATCATAGTTACTTTTTGGAAACTGCCTCATGCCTGCTTTATCAGCCATATGGTACTGCCTAACAGTCCTACTTTTAAGACCTTCCTTTCTATCACATTTATTTTTAACTACCACAAAAACAGCTAGATGATCACTAATACCATCTATTACTTCAGTTTCCCTATAGAGCTCATCTGGTTTTATCAGCACCACATCGAGGATATTTTTCCCTCTGGTTGGTTCCATCACTTTCTGAATTAGCTGTCCTTCCCATATTAAATTATTTGCCATTTGTTGGTCATGCTTCCTGTCGTTCGCATTTCCTTCGCAATTTACATCTGGCAAATTCAGTTCTCCCGTACGTTGATAGGGTACTCAATCCAGTGGGTGTCCCTATGATGGCGAGCATTGCTAATGGGATGTTTCAGCAGGACAATGCCCGGGTTCAAACTGCACGCATGTCCAGAGAAGCTCTCCACGACATCACAAACTTAGAATGGCCCGCCAGATCCCCGGACCTCAGTCCTATTGAGCATGTGTGGGACATGATGGGTCGACAACTGGCCAACCGTCCTCAGCCACCCACAACTCTGGTACAACTGATCCTGCAGTGCAGCAAGCATGGGCCACAATTCCTCAGGAAGCGTTCCAGGGCCTTATTGACTCCATGCCTCGACGAATTCATCAATGTAGCCTATTGCAGCTCGTGGTGGGCACATACTGTACTGATTGTTGCCCAAACTTGCGGTCAGAGGGACCTGAAAGTGTAATAATCGAATCACACTCGTCCTGCATGTTCAATTGCAGCAATGTAGCACCACTCATTCTGGGTGTTGCAATTTCAATTTTTCTTCAGTGTAAACAAAACTGTCTATTCCTCTCGCAGCATTTTTCAGTTACCTGGCGCATACTGAAAATCTGCTCCTGACAGCCTCTCTGTGGTCTGAAACCACACTGGTTTTCATCCAACTTCCCCTCAACAACTGATCGCACCCTCTCTTCCAAGATGCCAGTGAATACTTTGCCTGGTATACTAATCAATGAGATACCTCGATAGTTGTTGCAATCCTTCCTGTTCCCTTGCTTATAGATATGTGCAATTACTGCTTTTGTCCAATCTGAAGGTACCTTACCAAAACCCAATGCTAATTTTACTACTCTATGAAGCCATTTCATCCCTGCCTTTCCACTATACTTCACAATTTCAGGCCTAATTTCATCTATTCCTGCTACCTTATGACAATGGAGTTTATTTACCATCCTTTCCACTTCCTCAAGCGTAATTTCACCATCATTTCCCTCCTCCCCATGAGCTTGGCTGTTCGCGACACCACCATGAAGATTTCCTTTTACGTTGAGAAGATTTTCAAAATATTCCCTCCACCTCTCCAGTGATCTCTGGGATATATTATGAGTTCACCTGCATGACCCAAAACACTGTTCATATCCTTTTCCCCTCCTTCATAAGATATTTTATTACTGTCCAGAAAGGTTTCCCTGCTGCTGGACCTAGCCTTTCGAGGTTATTACTAAACTCTTCCCACAAGTTCTTTTTGGATTCTACAGCTATTTGTTTCGCTTTGTTTCTTTCATCTACGTACCAATCCCTGTCAGCCTCGGCCCTTGTTTGGAGCCATTTCTGATAAGCCTTCTTTTTACGTTTACAAGCTGCTCTCACTTCATCATTCCACCAAGATGTTCGCCTTTTCCCATCTTTACACACAGTTGTTCCTAGGCATTCCCTTGCTGTTTCTACTACAGCAGCGCTGTACGCCACCCATTTCCCTTCTCTATCCTGAACCTGCTTACTGTCTACTGTACGAAACTTCTCACTAATCATATCCATGTACTTCTGTCTAATTTCATCGTCCTGGTGATTTCCTACCCTTATTCGTTTGCAGACGGTTTAGGGGAAGCCTAAATTTTAATTCTTCAAAGTTTTATTTTATTAGTGGTCATGTCATTGTATGAGAGGAAATTGTTTAGTTATAGTTTGGATGCTGAAGAATAACAAGTCTAAGGTTGGCATTTGACGTACAATTCACTTTTCCTCGCCTTCTCTTCTGCTAATCTGCGCCACTTACCGTAATCGTTTTCGACCATCAATGTTGTGTACATAACACGAAAAACTTAATACAACTCTTACAAAATGAATAGAGATGACTTTCACTTTCACGGACTTCTCTGGAATTGTTGGTATTACAGATTCACGATTCACCGCCCACTTGAGCAGCCCGATACGCAGAACGTAGGAGGCTGTACCGACGATGGTTACCAACTTAAAACAGTAATCACCACCACCACAACCTTTCATAAATGTGGGAAGAAAACTCCGTTCTTCATATCAGGAGGCGCCCTGGTCCCATCTGGCTCTCTGTCCCGAGAATATGGTTGAAACCGACGAGCTATGACGCCATGGAATGCTATTGGGAAATGGGATAGACTTCGTGTTGGGAACAATCACATCATGCTGACTTTCTGTGGAATTTTAAAGATCAAAAGATTATTTTGCTGCTGATTCCATGCATCCTAGATGATGGGTCAGATGGAAGGATGTAACAAGGTCCAATTATCCTATCTCTTTTTTTTCTATTTGCTTAACGTCGCACCGACACAGATAGCTCTTATGGCGACGATGGGACAGGAAAGGACTAGGAATAGGAAGGAAGCGGCCGTGGCCTTAATTAAGGTACAGCCCCAATGGGAAACCACGGAAAACCATCTTCAGGGCTGCCGACAGTGCGATTCGAATCCATTATCTCCCGGATGCGAACTCACAGCTGCGCGCCCCTAACCGCGCGGTTATCCTTTCTCTGTGTTAGGGAAACTTCCCGACCCATCTCGTGTTGAGTACTCCTAACAGTTTCAGGCTCAGACGAGTATGACACTAGGTTTAGCTCCTTCATAACGCTTTCATTTAATGAAGTCATTTTGAATAAACTACACTTCTTTTAGAGGATTTAAAGACTTATGTAGCTATTTTAATTTCCCGGGATTTAAAATATTTCGTTGACTTTTCTTCATTAAGAAGGAATAGTTGTTTCACCCAGTATTGAGGCGTCTTGCAGGTGCCACTGACTGAGTTATCCTTAGTTCATTAACCAGTCAGTGTTTTATTCATAGCGTAATAGCAGGATAAATGAATATAAATAATGTTACCATTTTCAACGCCATTTTTCTGGCAACAGTTTACTCAAACCAACCCAACATCTCTTCTTATACGGCAAAGCAGACGACATTCAAATTATTGCTCACCTGTTGTCCACCAGAGAGATGACCTGTCAGATTGGCTTCACGCTAAAGAACCGTCCTTGACAACTTAGGTCATATGGTGTCAGCCTTATGTCAACGAAAGTGGAGAACAGGGCGCGCAGAAACCGTCACCACACACGAGAATTACGCACGACTTCTCCAACAGGTGTTACAGTTCCATGACGAGCATGGCGGGAACTCGATGTGAGTCATAGACCTGTTGGGTGATTGTTTTAAGGTCTGGAGGGATTTCCATACCACATTCAAATTCTTCAGCGTCAAGCAGGCCCCATTACAGTATTGCAGCCGAGTGTTCGAGGATTCAAATTTATCCTGAAATGTATGGTTTCGAAATGAAAGCGATGTTCCCCTGGGTTGTTAGATCAACCAAGGAACTCGTCTGAACGACTACACAGTGTGTCTGCTCTCGGAACACTAAGCCCTTAATTCCTTGAGGATGTTGCACAGAATCCAAAAATATTGGACAAGGTAGTCTTCATTATAACCCCATTTGTGCGGAATTTGTGTCATTTTTGTCGCGCCAGAAACTTACCCTTCCAACGACAAGGGAAATACATCGCCCAGGTTAGGTGATGTGAAATAAAATTCTGACCTTCCATGAGTTTTATGAATCGAAATAGCAAGCGTCCTTTGTTTTATGATGACGTACTAATACACTTTACCTCCGTGAAGATGGTGTCTTGGTGGATACAAACTGTTTGTTGATAATTTCTAAATAATAGCGTTTATTGATTTTCACTCTTGTTTTTGCTTGTGATTAGGCGACTCTTGATAGTGGTATGGGAGCCTTGAGACCAAAACGCCGTAAATCTGACCTGAGCCTACCTGACGCTTGTCCGCAATTAATGGAACAAAGGTCAATACGTCAGTACTTGTCGCGAGAGAAAATCTCTCATAAACCTGTGCCAGGCGTATTGTATTATGTTAACAGATCGATACTTGGGTGTAATATACTGCAGTTATATATTTACAATATCCGCGGATAACCATTTGTGATGCCTTTGCTGGCGAGATGTAGTGTGTACAGTGCGCTATGACTTCTGTTGACCTGTCTCAGTCTCATCTTTGGCTTTGACAATATGAAAGTGACTGAGGTATGAGTGATACGGGAAACTACTTCACTCCCCATTTCCCTGGTTCGCCTCTTCAGTGACGCCCAGCTGTTGGCGGAGCTGCAGAGGATCAAACCAGCCTTCGGGCTGAATACCCAACATACAACCATTTGTGGATGCCGATAACCATTGACGGATGTTATATCTGTAAGCGAGTGACAAGTACAGGAGGAGCTTTTAGCGCTGTGGAACTACTTAACCTTCAAATAGAGACTAGCAAACTAAACGCTGAATAATGAAGATTTTTGAATAGAAACTTCATCTGTAAATGGTGTTTATTCAGACAGCACAGCCGAGAGTCGTGTCCCGCAATGGACCTGTTACTGCAGCGACCGCCGAGCACTCGTCAACAACGACGGGATACACACAATATCAACATCTGAATATCCTGAGGAGATTACATTACGTGCTGTGCAGATTGTGACATGTCGCACCTTGGAGCGCGAACACCTCCAAAATCTTCTCAGCTGCTTTTATGAAAATTAAATTATTCACGTGTTTTTCACAATTACGAAGATACTGAGACTGACAATTTATTAACTGAATCTTGCAGTCGAGAAGGGAACTAAGTCAGAAATTACAAGTTTTGAGGAGAGCGAAGAACTTACACACGCGTCGATGAATAATTCTCATTTGTTTCGATATATCAGTGATAGAACGTGTAAGCCATAACATTGTGCTGGATGGAAAGAAATCTCTCTTTCTAAGTACACGCACACTTTACATAGCAAACTTTTACAGTTTATCCATTAAACAAAAATCCAAAATTACACTGAAGCACCAACTAACTGCAGTATGAGTAACACTTGGTACACAGAATCGTTAACCTAATGTCACAGTAAAATGTTAACGCTAAGTCCAGTCTTCTCCATTCTTGATATGATTTATTTATTTATTTATTTATTTATTTATTTATTTATTTATTTATTTATTTATTTATTCATTTATTTATTTATTTATTTATTTATTTATTTATTTATTTATTTATTTATTTATTTATTTATTTATTGCACACTACAGGACTTGGTGTCCCAATTACAGTGGCAACTAGGACAGATAAGCTACAATTAACATGGTAAAACTTATATCTAAACTATATTCTACTATTTTATCTAATCTCCTATAATATTGATATAAAATATGAAAGTATTTTTCTAAAGACTAAAGAACCTTATGTTAATGCGGTGGAACAACACACGACAAAGTAAAATGATAGAATAAATGAAGCAATACATTATATTGCATAATATTATAGAACTTCACCTTACAATTTCCCCTATTTTTAGGACTTCATACAATTGCGCGATGAAGTTCAGTTACAAAGTCACGCAATGGCAAACTGAAGTCAAGGCCATTATTTTTTCTGAATGGCACTGTTGAAGATACTGCAGAGCCTGTTTACCGGCGAGTTATCATGGGCACACGTCCTGGATTCTTCATTTAAAAATGTTATGTTATTTCTGGAATTGAAGCGAGGTACATGGACATTTAGGAGAGAAACTAATTCAGGATCATCAAAAGCATAGTTTACAACATTAAAAAGAAATTTTACTGCATCCTTCCGTCTGCGAATTTCTAAACTCTCCACTCCGAAATTTAAAAGGATATCACTATAGGGTACCATACGGGGATAGCAGCCAGTTTTTTATATTGTAAGTATTTAAAAAATCTTTTTTGTAATTTTTCAATCTGATAGGCATATGATCGACACCTAGGGATCCAAACGATGCTGGCATATTCTACTTTTGGTCTTACTATGGTATTGAACAGATGAATGCAAGTTTGTGTGTTTCTGAAGGGTTTTATATTTCTGATAATGAACCCTAGGGTCTTGTACGACTCAGCTACAACTTTCACTATATGTGAATTGAATGCAAGCTCGTGGTCGAATAAAACCCCGAGGTCTTTCATCTCGCAAACCGATCGTAAATCACTGTCACCTAGCTTGTAAGTGTAGTGGACGGGAGCTTTCCTTCTGGTGAACGACATCGATACACATTTTTCTACATTTAAGTACAGTTTATTTTCAGTCGCCCATTCCAGTACACTTTTCAAGTCTAGCTGAAGCTGTTCACAGTCGTTTATGTTTTCAATGGCTTTGAACACTTTGAAATCGTCGGCTTATAGCAGACAGCTGGAATATGTTGCTGTTGTTGATTGCAACGAAAATGCGTAAAAATTATCGTTCCCAAGAATAAAGTTATGCTACTCAACAGAGGAACGCGCGTACTTCCAGCTAAGTAGTGTTTGTTCTGAGTCTACCAAACCAGATGAAATGTCGTATGGCTCTTAGTGCCGGGATATCCCAGGACGGGTGCGGCTCGCCAGGTGCACCCGTAGGTGACCTGCGCGTCGTGATGAGGATGAAATGATGATGAAGACAGCACACACACCCAGCCCCCGTGCCATTAGAATTAACCAATTGAGGTTAAAATCCCCGACCCGGCCGGGAATCGAACCCGGGACCCTCTGAACCGAAGGCCAGTACGCTGACCGGTCAGCCAACGAGTCACCAAACCAGATGGCTGATTGTGACTTAGTTCCTTTCTCCGCTGGATCATTCAATTCTTGTTGTAAAAGAATTTAAATCATAATCGCTGGCCCACGTTTTTCAGCTTATGACTGCTGTAATAGTGAAATACGAAATAATTCACTTTATCTTTTCACGTTGCTAAGAGTTGGTAGAATCTACCAAGTGTTTTAGTGTTTTAGCGTTGCATCAACAGCTCAAATATTTTCGACAGCGCAAGGGAGGGATAGGGCTTAGTCTCAGCATTCTCTTGGTGTAGACAAAGGAAACGAGTGCTGTCGATGGTGGGATTCAAACCTAGCTTCTCCCGTGTACAACCACGCCGGTCGTTTAGTTAGCAGATGGCGAGTTGGCCATGTGGTTAGGGGCGCAGCTGTCGGCAGCCCTGGAGATGGTTTCCCGTGGTTTCCTCTTTTCACACCAGGCAAATGTTCGGGGGGTGTGCGTTACGGTCGCCTGTGTGGGTAAACACAGTGTTCTGTGTATTTCATGTGTCTTTTGTCATAAGTTTTAAAATTATTCGGATGAAAATAAATGCCGAGGCAAAGCAAGATACTAAAAGATGTATCTTGAACATTGATCATATTAACTCCATGTGCGCACGTATTCAGTGTTACTGAACACACATGTGCACTTATAAATGTCAATGTGTTTTGTAAGAACAGGATATTATCAATATTTAATTGCCAATATATATTTAAATGAAAGCCGTGTTAGATGGTACAAATACGAACCATGGGTCCGGTGTTCGAGCCGCGGACAGAGCAGATGTCCGAAATCAACTTGATTCGCGTACTGTTTGGACGCGACGTGCAGGACAGCGACTCAGTGGCTCAGTCAGACAACACTTGTCTAACACTCGGAACTAGTCTTGTAGACCAGACTGACTGTTTCTTTATGTCGCACCCACACAGGTGGGTCTTACGGCGACGAGAGCTAGGAGTGAGAAGAAAGCGCCCGTGGCCTTAATTTTCCTGGTGTGAACATCGGAAACCACGGACAAACCGCGACAGTGAGGTTTGAACTCACTATTTCCCGAATACTGACCCCGAGCTCGGCCTCATCACTGATGTTACTTAAACGTCAATAATTTAATTTACGGGGGTTGTTAAATATTTGACTTCATTCCGTAAGAAACGCTCACCAAGTTGTGCCGTACTGCACTTTCGAGGCCAGACATGTTTGAATATGGCTGAGCAATATATTTTCAGTTGAAAACTAAACAGTAATTCTTTTGATCGGCGACAAGTCACAGGTCACCTTCTAAGTACAACTACCCACTTTGAGAGCAAGCTACTGCGGGAAATTTTCAAACTAACTAATCACATGAGAGAAACCTCTCGCCTGGCGTCCATGATCGTCAAGTCTATACGGTCTGATTCCATGGTTAGCCGGTTCGCGCCCCGTTGGCGGAAAACTACCATCATTAGAATCCTCGGCTGCAGACTCAGAGATATCGTGGCATTCAATTTCTAATCACTAGACTGCGTGCAACCCTCTCCGCAGTGTTCATAACGAGTGAGGGCGGGAGTAGTCTACATGCCGACACCATGTGGTGCAGGTCACCATCAAACTATCAAACTGAAGTAGGCCATCACGACATACGAGAACAAGACGACATTTCCTGATTCACACTTCCCCGGAGAGATGAGCAATCGGTCACTACTCCTGCTACTATTTCCTCAGACTGAGGTGATGTCACCACTGCTCATGACTAGACCCTAGCACACGTATTATGTACCCACCGTCTCAATAAATACAGCCTATACGAGCCTGTTTCCACTCTACGACCTATTTTTGCCTTTCTCAACCTATACAAACCTTTTTTCGCTTTAAATTTCATACATTTAATAAACTAAACAGTAATAATAATATTCATTTATTATATAATTAAATTTTCACAGAAGACATATAAGATACAACTGCAACACCGAGTATCAGTTCCAAAAAGTGAATCATTTAATTTCTTCAGTAAACGAAGTATTTTCAAAATCAAATAAGTCCCGTCCCTTTAGCAGCTACGAGCTCCGCTCTTTGAGAACATCACAAGATGTTGTCAACAGTTTCTAAGAACGCAGTCACTGATGGTGCGCAAGAGGTTCGTAATAGTCACATAAATGTATCAGTGCTAATATACCTCACATTATATCCGTGGTCTTTCTGAGAAGTGAAAAACTATACAGATAACCTAAAAGCCTTGTTGATCCACTCAAAATGGCCACCTCTGTTGACTGAGGTCGGCATCTATCGAATTCAATACATGAAGAAATCACTGATATTTTACCTCAACAGGCGCCAAGTAAGCCAACACCGTAAATGACCCTCCAGCAGTTGATCAGACTGTACAACTGGTACCCCTCATGATGGGATCAGTATCAAGGATTATGTGCTAGCTATACAATCCCTAACAACTTTCGGTTTCTTTCACGTATATCGAACGGAAGGATATGCATCTTTCTTTCTAGTAACAAAGGTGTTGAAGATCTGATATTCACAAACACCAAGATATCACTGGAAATACGACCCCTTCTAACCCAAAATAAGCGTCTGTCCTGTGTTCCCAAACTATGTTATCTCATGTCTAGGATTGAGCAGGCTTGTCAGTTCCAGGATTCTCCCAAATGAAGACTTTCATAAACTCCCCGAATCCCTCCATACTCACCCACTTGTTTTCTTTGCCTTACGAAGGACATCTGGGCAAAGATCGTCCTAACAACGTTTCACTTAAAAAATTGAATCTTCCTCCAAACATTTTCGTCAACTCCAAAAGAATTCACAAAAATCAGAGATCGAAAACACCAAAACTGTAATCGGTACTTGTAGCTCCTTCCCAAGAGATAGACCCTTGACTGACCAACCCTGACTTAGCATTTAGCCTGCACCTATAGAAACACCGTCCACCTCTACAACAGTTAGCCGTGGTTTCCGATGTTCACACGAGGAAAATTAAGGCCACAGGCGCTTTCTTCCCACTCCTATCTCTCGTCACCGTCGCTGCGACATAAAGAAACAGTCAGTCCCAGTCATATGAAAGAAATGAAAGTACTAAGTTATACAAGGCTAAGTACGAACCATGGGTGTGCAGGTGTTCCGTGCAACTTGGCGCCACAATATTGTTTGGAACATTCCCGGCGCTTCTCGGACACGAAGTGCAGACTCAGTGGCTCGTAGTGAAACAACTAATCCAAATTATCCTGATAGCAACAAATCCATACTGGACCCTCCTGAACAAATTGAAAACCGTAAGACATATATCACACTTCCAAGAAACCCAAATCAGACACAAAAAATTAACAAGAAGTGATAAGCTCCTACCAGTAAAGCAAGATCTGGAAGCCGACCCATCAGTATTCCCCCCTCAGCTACCTACAACTCCAATCCTTCTTCGAAAACACAGTTGGTGCCAAGGACTTATCAGCAATTGCTTCCAACTACACACAAGACATAGAGGGTCTTGCTAAAGCCCTACAAAAGATCTATCCTTACTACACCGATAAAAGCATCAAAAACAAAAGCACTCGAATAGTAAAAAATATCTACTGAAATCCGCCAGTCAAAGTGAAGACCCAACGCCAGACTATTCCAGTGACGACAATTCCTTCCCAGTATAATAATGGAGATTGATCATTATTATGACAACATTACTCCAATGGAATCTTAACAGTTATCGATCACATTTAGAATATCTACAATTCCTAATAAACAAACACCAACCATCTTTTATCTGTCAAAAATAAACTAAATTTCAGAACGACTTTGCTGCCATTCTAAGACTCTACAGTGTCTACCAAAAATAGAATTAATATGAATCATGCAAGTGGAGGAGTAGCTACTTGTATCAAAAACAATATCTATGTCAAAGAAATTACTGTTAACACTAATTAGAAAGCTGAAGAAATTTCAGTCCATCTGCAATGTTTATATTCCACAGTTATTTGTTTCAGGGTGACGATCTACGAAACCTTATCCACCAACTACCTCCTAGTGGGTAACTTCAACAGCCACAACACAAGTCATAGTTCTGATTCAAGAGGAAAAGAGATAGAAAAGATACTTGATGAATTTGATTTAATTCTAATGAACTCTACTGCTCCAACTCGCTTTGACATAGCGCACGACACCTGTAGTGGTATAGACCTAACAATCTGCAGGCCGGACATGCAACCCTTTTCATCTGGTCTGTTTATTCAACACTCCAAGGAAATAGTGACCACTTCCCAATACTAATTCTTCTGTTAACTCCCCATTTATCAACAACCCTAAATGGAAGTTAACCCAGGACTTCGCAGATGTTCTCGTTAAGTCTGCGGACATGAGTGTTCCAAAGTCAATCTTTGTACCTTGGTGGAACGACACTTGTAAGGAGGTTGTTAAGAATCACGCATTCTACTTCTACAAAAGAAAACCCACATCTGAAAATAAAGCCCAATTTCAGAAATGAAGACCAATAGGTCGAAAATAAATAAAACTCAGCATAAAGAATTCATGGCTATCAATTGTCTCCTCGCTAAGTTCCCAAACCCCACAAAAGGAAATGTGGAATAAGCTTCAACGAATAAATGGCAAGTATAATCACTTTTACATTACTTCCCCCAGGAACTCGGTTGATGGACACTATCTCTGATAAATTAGCTGACACATTTGCCGAGATCTCTAGTGACAACAAACATGATCCAGAATTTCTCCATAAAAAGAAATCCAGTGAATCCATTGATCTGAGGAAAGCCATCTCTGACTCCAACTATAATCTAAACGATGTTTTCCAACTAGAGGAAATTATTATTGAACTTGACAAATGTGGCAAATCTAGTCCTGGCCCAGATACGATCTCTTATGAATTTCTAAAACAGCTTAATTACCTTCTGGTCATTTTCAACCACATATGCAGTTCTAAGACTTTTCCTGATCAATGGTGCAATGCTATTGCAATTACAATACCCAAGCCAGGAAAAAACAACTCAGTTCTAGAAAATTGTCGTCTTATTGCTTTAACTAATGCGATGTGTAAACTTATGGAAAAAAGAGTCAACGAAAGACTACGTTGCTATCTCGGGTTCGGCAAAGCACACTCCACAACATACACTTTGATAAATCTGGAATCTGAAATATAGGAACCAACACCTAATAGCAGTCAGTTTGGATACTAATATGGCGTGTGACATGGTATGCAAAGATTATGTAATCAAATATTAATGACACGTATTATATCTGGAAATATGCTATATTTCATTTATAATTTTCTCCAAATGCGCCGAATTCAAGTTAGAGTAAATGGAATGCTGTCAAGGAAATAGTAATTAATAATGGAGTCCCACAAGGATCAGTTACGAGTGTAACACTGTTTCTTGTAGCAAGTATTGGTATAGTCTCCAACATCCACTCACTAGTTAAGTGTTGCCTTTTTGCTGACGATTTGATAATCTTTTGCCCAATGAGAAGCATTATGACGACTCAACTCCTAATACAAGAGTGCATTGTAAATGTTCAAAACTGGACTAAAACCACAGGGTTCACATTTTCTAAAACTAAAATCTAATGCATTCTCTTCTCCAAAAGTAAACATACCACCACTAAACCTGAATTATATTTGGAAGACCATAAAACTGAATCAGTTAAAAGTGTTAAAATTCTAGGACGTCTGTTCGATAACAACCTCACTTGGACCCGGTACCTTAAAAATCTTAAAGACAAGTGTCAAAGAGGAATGAACATCATGAAAATTCTCTCAGAAAAAACTGGCGACCAGACCACCAAGTCCTAATGAACACATACAGAGCCAAACTGGATTATGGCAGTATAGTGTACTCTCAAGATCTTCGATTTTCCCTGGGAGACCATCGCACCAGCCCCATAGCTAGTATAGAGATTAAAGCCAACGAAGCAGCACTTGAAATCAGACGTAAACAGCTTACACTGTGCTACAAGATTTTTGCGAAATTAGCAACATTCATTGGCGGTTGCGGGTTCTGTACGTGGGAGTGTGAGGACAGCCTTGACAAAGACAGTGTTGCCTGCTCTGCACCTCGAATTGCCACTTCTCAGTTAGTGTTTGTCGTGAAGGCAAGACCGAGAAGAATACAGGCAACACCGAGCACTGGTTCGAGTATTACCAGTACACGTGCACGAAACCACACAACATGTACTCGGAGAGGCAACGCCAGCAGCACCAAGTGGTGAAACATGCAGACCATCGCAGCATCCGCCAACATTCGGAGCGGGACACTGGTTGCCCTTTAATACTATTTGTACGAGAGTTAGCCCAATATTTTCTCTTTCGTATCGACTTCGGTGACAACAAATTCAATACAGTTCCTGAAGTAGCGTTTCTAAATGTTGAAAGCATTTCTTAGTTGACTCCCCATAAGGGCTAAGCGGGCCGAGCTCTACCAAACTAAAAGACACACACGAGTTTTTTGACCTTTTGAAAAATGTCCTCCCGAATGTAGTTATAAGGACTCAAATTAGCGCTCGCAGTGGTAGAAAAAGGCAAACATCTAATATAATAGAACGGATAACGATGATTAAGAAAAATGTAATTTATAGAAATAAACAATATATTCGCATATTTTGTTTACTTAAAATTCGTAGCTCATGTTGAGTTGCTGGATATCGGGTGGTCCTGCAGCGCTAAGTGACGGCTCACCCAGTAATCAGCACACTGTTTCCTTCTGTCGCTATGTTCGAAGTTTCCGTGGACTCGATTCTACTTGCAGGTGTTTCCAACTTGAGTGCTGAGTTATTTCACCAGTGACAAAGGAGAACACAAAAGAGTGCGACTATGGAGACGAAACTGGATATCAGACTCAAAAGAGCAAGATTTGGGGGACATTTAATCAGGATGCACAACGGGTAGGACGAGAGGAAAGACGGGAAGTAAATGGGTTGTCTAGACTGAGATGTGGTTCAAGGTGGAAGGAAGAAATATGCTCGAGCTCAATGACGGAGAAGCACCAGTGGGGCAGGAGACTGAAAATACCACCTGAAGGAGTAAGAGGATATGGGAGGAGAAGAAGGACGCTGCCTGCGGTCCTTGTTGGTTTGATTGTGTTTCTATCTGCTTGTATACTCATGGAAGTTGGCAGACTGTGCCTGCGGTACGGGACATGCAGGAAGGGCGACTATACAGTACATGACAGTACAACAAGGAAGCATCGTGTGACACGAAGGGAGAGACCTCTTTTATCCGGGCATGTCCTTGTCCGGGTGAAAGCCCGTAATGTCCTCCTTAATCTGCTATACTACTGTTATACTACTTCGCAGCCAGTTTCTGGGAGCTTAAAAATACTGGGAGACCCTCTCTTTAGGGTTCACAAATATGGAGGGCCCAAGCCCAGGGTATGGGTTGAAGACCACAACGACATCAGTGGCGGAGAAGGTGAACTTCAGTACGGCGTCGGTGATGAAAGACGGAAACTTGAAGCGTCTGTACTCCAGTGGAGCGGCTTAGAATAACACCTCGCAGTAGGTATAAAGTTCCACTTGGAATACTAGCCTATATACGGTATAGTACTAAAGGTCAACCTCGGAAAAGCGACATGCAGTTCTCAGGGTACTGGGGATGGGCGACATAGCAAAAGCAAATCTTAAAACCCTGACACGAAAGGTGGAGGAGGTAGTAGATTTCGTGGAGGAAAGATACTGGAGTGGCGGCCAAGAGGCAATCAACGGAGTGGGATGTATGTTGAAGTGGTAGAATGTGTTAGCGACAGAATAATGAAGATTAGACTAAGTATGAAGAATGACGTGATGGGCGTCATACAAGTGTATGCACCATAGACGAGAAACAGGAAAGAAGATATTGAAGGATTCTTGGAGAAACTAGAAAGAGAAATTTCACGTGTGGAAGCGGTTATTATGGGAGATCTGAATGCACAGGTCGGAAAATAGAGACAAGGAAAGGAGGGAGTCATTGGACCATATGGATATGTGATGGAGAGGAACTAGTAGACTTCTGTGAAAGGAATCGTTTCGAAAGAAAAACAGCAGGAAAATGATGAGATATTGGTGCGGTGACAGAAGAACAAAATCAGTAAATGACTAGTTTTTGGTGGAAACGGCTTATCGCAGGAAGTTAATCGATGTGACAGCTTTACCAGGTGAAGCATTTGTGGTTGAGAAAATGGGAAAACTAAAACAAATAAGAGGAAGCAAAAAAGTATGGAAATTGAAAGACAAAAATGTACGGGAAGATTTTCAGGAGAGATTGAAGAAACGAATCCCAGTTACTGAAGTGGAAAATGTAGAAGAGGAGTGGGCCAATTATTAAAAAAAATTGTTAGTGTAGCAGAGAGTGCTTGTGGCAGATAATCTACAGTAGTGAAAGAAAAGGAGACAGCGGTGGTGGAATGAGGAAGTGAAGACAGTGGTGAAAGCCTGGCGAGAAAAGAACCGAGATCAAACAGAAGAATGGAAAAGGAAGTACTTCAGTAGCAAACGGGGATATAAGAAGGTGGTAGGAGAAGAAAAGAAGAGTTGGAAAGAATTTACACAAAAAATGGAACCGGATGTAAGTGGCAGTAAAGAGTATGCTGTATGAACTTATAAGAAGTAAGAGGACAGAAAGAGTTACCAGAAAGCTATTGAAAAAGGAAGGTGGGAAATTGTAAACACACCCAGAAGAGATAAAGAGAAGATGGAAGGAATATTTTGATAAGTTATTAAATTTGAACAACTGTACAGGGGGGATAGAAGCAATACAGTGTGAGGACTCAACAACAGAGTTTGATATAAGAATGCTGGAGTGGTACAAAAGATGAAGATGGGAACAGCAACAGGGATGGATGAAATCAGTGTGGAAATGCTTAAGGCTGCTGGACCTGTTGGAATGCAATGGTTGTACCAGCTACTAAAGTGATTGTGGAAACACAAATGTGTACCAGAAGACTGAAAAAAGGGATAATAATACCAGTGTTTAAGAAAGGGGACAAGAAAGTTTGTGGTAACTATAGAGTAATGACACTTATATCGCCGGTAGTTCAAATACTGGAAAGGATGTTAGAAATAAGAATGACAAGAAAGATTGATGGAGAGTTACAAGAGGAACAATATGGCTTCGGGAGTGGAAGATCTACAGTGGACCCACTCTTTAGCATGAGACAGTTGTTGGAAAAGAACTAGGAATATGGAAAGGATCTGGTCATGACTTTCATAGATATAGAAAAGGCATATGATAGTGTACCCAGAGAGAAGGTGTGGGAAACCATGGTTGAAAAGAGACTCGGAGGAGAAATGTTAGAAATGGTGCAAGCAGTGTACAACTCTGTTAGCTGGATCCTGACCCCAGCTGGAAAGAAAGAATGGTTTAAGAATAAGACTGGACTAAGACGGGGGAGTGTGCTGTCACCTCTTTTGTTTATTATGGTCCTGGACGAAATTGTAAAGGAAACAAAGGAAGCCTGTTGAGATAGAGATGAAGATACTGCTATTTGAATATGATGATGTGATCTGCAACAACAACTAGATGTGCTGAACAAAAAAATTGAGAAGTACGGCATGACAATCAGTACAGAGAAAAGCAAGACTATGGTAATATCGACAGGGGAAAGGCAAAGAAAGGGCACTGTGGAAATTGGAAGTCAGAGTCTGTAAATTGTGGACAGCTTTAAATACCTAGGAAATGAATTAATGCAAAATGCTAGGCTAGACATGGAGATTAGCAGCAGAGTAATGCTTTCTACCAAATTGTTTGGAGCAAGCAAGTACCAAGGGAAGAGAGAATGTAAAAAATATTCTATGTACCCATAGAGTAGAATTCAAGCAAGTGAGATGAAATTCCTAAGAAATATGATAGGAAAGACAGAGTGAGAAATGAAGATGTTAGGAAGGAAGTTGGGATAGGAAAGCCAAATGAGAGAGTTGAAAAGAATAAACCAAGGTGATTTGGACATGTAAAGAAGATGGAAGAGAATAGAATTCCAAGACAGATACTGGAGGCATAGTGCGAGGGCAAGAGAGCAAGAGGAAGGCCTAGAACAAGGTGGATTGAATCAGTGAAGAGTGGCATTAGAAGACGAAATTTAGACTGGGACAAGATCGTGGAAGGAAAGGGGAAGATGGAGAAGTGTCATAAATACCCCGACCCGGCAGGAGCTTTATGATGATGATGATGATGATGACTACTTAGTTTTTACAAGTATTCTTCATTACGATCGATGTACATAAATGTTATCATGGATTACATACGCATGTCTCTCAGAACACTGCTGTGTGACAAGCGACTGCAGATCGTCTGGATTGACGTTGAAACATACATTCTGCATTTCTTTCAAATAAATGATGTGAAATCTTTTGATCAGTTGTGCAATTTCAAACCATTCCTGAATGAGAGTAGTGATGGCCCTGTAGCGTGTAGTTGCAGAATGCCTTTCTCTATAGCAGGGCACAATGCAAGTATGGAAAGAGTATTTTCATTCATCTCAGCACAATGGACAGATAATAGGAACCATTTCAAAGCAGAAAATCCTTTTAATGGTTTAATGTAATCTCAAACAATTATTTACATCTACATATGTTTGACACCCCAAAACTCCTGAAGGAAACTGAATCTTCAGGAAAGTACCAGCAAGGCTTGTATTTTAGTTTCATTGTCTAATTTTTTTTACAATTTTCTGTATAATATGGAAATGGA
This sequence comes from Anabrus simplex, assembly GCF_040414725.1. Taxonomy (NCBI): domain Eukaryota; kingdom Metazoa; phylum Arthropoda; class Insecta; order Orthoptera; family Tettigoniidae; genus Anabrus; species Anabrus simplex. The sequence continues at coordinate 127,127,642 of NC_090275.1, read as the reverse complement.
TGAATTTTGTTTATATATATATATGAAAATTAGAATATACCGTATGTTTAAATTCAGACTCTCAAAGGAGGATTTTTTTGTCGTCTTGTTTCCGACATTATCCTCCTTTTTAAATAGTTTTGTCCTTTATTATCTATCTGCATCTGATCACCCTAGGCAGATGCTCCCCCGTCCAGCTTGTGCACACACGCGCGAAACAAGTAAAGAAAATTTAATCGTGTCTACAGAAATTGGAAATAATGTGATTCCCTCTCTCCGCACGAGGTTTACAGTTCGCCTTGAAACACAGATCTGCATTGGCAGCTGCACCTGTAGCTTGTGTTGCATCCCTTGTATTTTCAACGAAAAATAAATATTGATTGTTCATTTTTTAATGGAAGTTATTTATATAAAATTCAAACGCACAGTTATCGATACTCAGAGAGGGATGACACGAGCTTATCTGGGTAGTGACTGGTACTACATACAGTAGAGACAATACGCCACACTCAGCGAGATATCGAGGGACAGCTATTAGAGCTCTCCCTAGCGGGTAGACCTGAGAACTACTGATTCTGTCATAGAGCAAGTGTATTTGTGTGTGAAGTTTTTGGTGTTATTTATGCGTTTTCAGTGAGTTGACATAATTAAATAGTAGCGTGTGTCATTCCTTGATATCTCCTCTCAACATGAGGGGAAAGGTATGTGCTGTGTTTGGCTGCAGTAATTACGAAGTAGAGAAAAATGCGCGCTCGTTCTTCAGGTTCCCTCGTGACAAGAACATGTAAGTAATATTGTGTTTGCATATATATTCTTCCAGTGACAGAGATTTTTATCTCTTCTCGACGCATATTTTAACTGGCTTATACGCATATTTTATTGTATAGTGCAGCAGTTAACCTTCAATACCGATGTGTTGTTGTAGGTGTGATCTGTGGGTTTTGAAATGTCACAGAAGCGATTTGGATAAAGTGTACAAGAAAGAAGGGACGTTACGCTTGTATAAGAATTATAAGATCTGTTCAGATCATTTCCAGGCCAGCGACTTTAGAAATCCTCGACTATACAGCCAAGGGTATGTTACATTCTTACTCTAATTGTACGTAAATATTCCTCAAAGCATCACTATCAACAACATTTTCATACTTTTCCTTCTTTTATCCCTCTTCTCAGATTAAACCCGGGATGTTACAGATTTTCTTTCTGTTAGTAGGCTTCATGCTAAGAGGAAAAGTGTCCAGCTTTTAAATGTTAATTCATTGCGTCATGTGTGTAAGGAATGTGCCGATATTTTTATTGACAAGTGTCTTAATATGATGATACAATGTTTTTAAATGAGAAAAAAGACAAATCTAACCGTAAAAGTTCAGGCAGGAATGCTAAAGCTAAAAAAAAAAAAAAGTAATGCATAAATGAAAGATCAAGCCATTTCACAGCAGTCCATTTCACATCTTGTTTATATGTCTTATTTCAGTCTTTAAATAATAACCTTTTAAATAATTATTCATGAATTTCTCCAGAATTGTTTTAGCAACTTCGAAGTTAATATGTCAATAACACTTTCTTTCTAGACGTAATTTATTTATCCATTTTCGTATATGCATTTCCATTGATATTTGAATTTAGCGAGACTTTTCAGGTCAAGTCACTAGGAGCGCCACCGTCGAATTGTCTTCCATTTTAACAAGGCTAAATCCTTACGTGTCGCGTATTGTCTCTACTGTATTTGCTGGTACTACTCTGATGGCGGGCGGAAGTGTGGTGCGGGCAGAAGATCGCCTAGCGGTGGCACTGAGAACACTTCGCTCCACCAACTGCATGCAGCCTTGGGTAGTACAAAGAGCTTGTTTGGCCAATTTGTTTTAGGATTACTCTTGTTTTATGAGTAAATCTTGCCGCGTCTTTTACTGCATTCTTCGATTAACGTTTTCGTGGCATGTGATGTGACGTTAGTTTGTTTCTATTTGCGTTGCTCTGTGTTGTTTAACTGCACTATATATCTTACAATGGCGAAGAGGAAGGAGATATGGAGCCAGGGTAGAAAAATGATCAGCAATGTTCATAATATTTTCAAAAGGAAGCAGAAAATAATGGCCCTTTAGTAAGTGTGTATAAAGTGCAGAAGAGAGTGTCGGAAGCTTGCCAAGTTAGTACGCGAACCGTTCAGCGTATAGTAAAGGAAGGTAGAGAGAGTACCCAGCCATCTGGTTCCATCTCATTTCAATCACTGCGCAAACGAATCCAAAGGAACTGTATAACAAAGGCAATCGACGGATTCCATAAAGATGTAATTAGAAGAACTCTCCTCAGTTATTACGTAAAGGGTGATTACCCGACACTGAACAAATTACGTAGTGATTTAGAAAGAGATGTATAATTTAAATGGGGAGTTACCTCATTGTGGAGCATACTGAAGTCTATGGGGTTCAAATATAAAAAAAAAGCAACTACGGGAGAAGATTTTTAATGGAGAGAGCTGATATAGTAACAGCCAGAGTAACGTTTATGAGAAAAATGCATCTCCTGAGGAATTAGGTTTTTCTCCGAATACTCCGGTTTTCCCCGTCATCATTCATTCCAGCAACACTCTCCAATATCATCTCATTTAATTTGTGGGCTTATTCATTCCTTTCCTGACCCGGTTGAACGACTGGAAACAGGCTGTGGATTTTCAATGCACTTATTCTGATCATAAACCAATAATTTTTAATTTTTCGAGGGTTCGTTTTCAAGAGCCATCTTTTCCTTTGGAGAACCTTCTTAGATTACAGTAGATTCTTCTTGCATATAAATAAAAATTTAAACACTTTTGAAATAAGATTGACCGTGCAAGTATTCACCTCTATAATAAGGTAAATAATGCACGGAAGTATGTCATTCGTATCGCCAGAAGTCCTGCGCACTTGCCTACGAGCGGCAATGGTGCTGGTCATACTGTCATCAATAACAATGGCAGCAAATGTAATTTACCACCAAGTAGAGGTCTTGCATCATGCTGTGGGGTCCAGAACATCAATAATAATAATAATAATAATAATAATAATAATAATAATAATAATAATAATAATAATAATAATAATAATAATAATAATAATAATAATAATGTTCTGGACCGTCGTTAAAACGTGCGGACCGTGCTGGAAACGAGTTCTGGGCGGGTAATAACTACGACTGCAGTCCGGCCACCGGTTCAGTACCGCCAAGGCACCCAAGATGACACCACGCTGGATCTCCTCAAGGATTTGATCCACATTAAAAATGCTTATAGGAAAAGGTGGCAAAGTTTTAGGAACCCAAGTGACCAGGCAGAATATCTGGACCTAACCCGGGAAGTACGAAATCGATTGCTGGAAAAAAAGATTGAAAGGTGTGAGGAACTTTGCCTTAATCTCTCAGGAAACGAGTCAGATCGCGAATTTTGGCGGAATCTCTCAGAAAACGAGTCAGATTGCGAATTTTGGCGAAATCTCTCAGAAAACGAGTCAGATCGCGAATATCGGCGGGTTATATATAAAACGATAAGCATTCAATTATAAATTTCAGTATAATACCGTAGCGAAGCACGGGTATCTTGCTAGTTATATATATATATATATATATACACTGACTGACAGAGCAAATGCAACACCAAGAAGGAGTGGTCAGAACTTTATGCCAATTGCAGGGTAGACTGACGTCACTGAGGTATGCTCATGATGTGAAATGCGCCGCTGTGCTGCGCACGTAGCGAACGATAAATGGGACACGGCGTTGGCGAATGGCCCACTTCGTACCGTGATTTCTCAGCCGACAGTCATTGTAGAACATGTTGTCGTGTGCCACAGGACACGTGTATAGCTAAGAATGCCAGGCCGCCGTCAACGGAGGCATTTCCAGCAGACAGACGACTTTACGAGGGGTATGGTGATCGGGCTGAGAAGGGCAGGTTGGTCGCTTCGTCAAATCGCAGCCGATACCCATAGGGATGTGTCCACGGTGCAGCGCCTGTGGCGAAGATGGTTGGCGCAGGGACATGTGGCACGTTCGAGGGGTCCAGGCGCAGCCCGAGTGACGTCAGCACGCGAGGATCGGCGCATCCGCCGCCAAGCGGTGGCAGCCCCGCACGCCACGTCAACCGCCATTCTTCAGCATGTGCAAGACACCCTGGCTGTTCCAATATCGACCAGAACAATTTCCCGTCGATTGGTTGAAGGAGGCCTGCACTCCCGGCATCCGCTCAGAAGACTACCATTGACTCCACAGCATAGACGTGCACGCCTGGCATGGTGCCGGGCTAGAGCAACTTGGATGAGGGAATGGCGGAACGTCGTGTTCTCCGATGAGTCACGCTTCTGTTCTGTCAGTGATAGTCACCGCAGACGAGTGTGGCATCGGCGTGGAGAAAGGTCAAATCCGGCAGTAAGTGTGGAGCGGCCTACCGCTAGACAACGCGGCATCATGGTTTGGGGCGCTATTGCGTATGATTCCACGTCACCTCTAGTGCGTATTCAAGGCACGTTAAATGCCCAACGCTACGTGCAGCATGTGCTGCGGCCGGTGGCACTCCCGTACCTTCAGGGGCTGCGCAATGCTCTGTTTCAGCAGGATAATGCCCGCCCACACACTGCTCGCATCTCCCAACAGGCTCTACGAGGTGTACAGATGCTTCCGTGGCCAGCGTACTCTCCGGATCTCTCACCAATCGAACACGTGTGGGATCTCAGTGGACGCCGTTTGCAAACTCTGCCCCAGCCTCGTACGGACGACCAACTGTGGCAAATGGTTGACAGAGAATGGAGAACCATCCCTCAGGACACCATCCGCACTCTTATTGACTCTGTACCTCGACGTGTTTCTGCGTGCATTGCCGCTCGCGGTGGTCCTACATCCTACTGAGTCGATGCCGTGCGCATTGTGTAACCTGCATATCGGTTTGAAATAAACATCAATTATTCGTCCGTGCCGTCTCTGTTTTTTTTCCAACTTTCATCCCTTTCGAACCACTCCTTCTTGGTGTTGCATTTGCTCTGTCAGTCAGTGTATATATATATAGATGTATGTTGTTGTAATATAAATGATTCAGTTTCGTATGCTTGTAGTGTAAATGCGATTGTGAAATGACATCACACCGATCTGCGCCAGGGTCGCGCAGTCCGAATTCAATTCTCACAATTATGTAACTAAACAATTATTAAGAGAACCATTTAGAATACTTTCTTTTACGGAGGAAAGCAAAATAATAAATGGAGACGCGTCCAACTCTGAATGTAACTACACAAGTTAAGTCGTAAGTTATGTGTTCGTCGTTTCAACAGAAATATTTATGAAACAGGGCATTGGATTAGTGGATGTGAGATCATAAACCTTTCTGTTGGCCTTGTTGTGTGTTTGTGTCGATGTTTACATCCCCTAAACTAGAAGTGGCCACTGGAGGAGAGGTGGTTTGAAGTGTCGATCATTGTTGGTCATGACCTTGTGTTTTAAAGTGTTCATTCTTTTACAGGTGTTAATTAGTGACAGTTACAGGCAGAATTTCTTAAGTTACAGAATAAGCAGGATTTCAGTTAATTGAGAGTAGAGGATGTGTGTCAGTGTGGTGTGAAGTTGTAAGTGATGATTAAAAGGTGCAATAATTATGATTTTCTTATAAATAAACCTTTAATTGTATGTTATTAACTGAGTACGGTAAATCATTTCACTGTTATGAATGGTTTTTGTTTTTGTTGTAATGTGTTGTGTGTTGTTTCACCAACGAATATCAATTACACTTTTTCATTGTCAAATGTACGTTTGTAGGGTTATGGAAGTTGGTCGAATAATTGCTTCGGGTTTGGCTTAGTATTTTAAACTGTTTCGTGTTTTCTAACTATGGAAATATGATTTATATTTCATGTACTAATACTTCTTCACGAATATTATGAACGTTATCGGCGTTGGTTATATTACTACGTCCCACAGCAGAGAGTGGCCCAATGTTTCCGTCATATTGCATTCCGCATTAACGTCTAATAGGTTGTAGTTGGTTTAATGTAGGGCGGGAAATGTACACCTCGAGTTCCTTTTTCTTCCAACAGTAATGGAGACAGACAATTACGGAGGATGCTGGCTCCTCGTCGTCTCCGAAAATGTGTAAAAGTAGTCCATGGAACGTAAAATAAATTATTATTAAAGTCCGGAAGTTAGGCATTTATTTTTGGTTAAAATAGGCAGGCAAAAAGGTACTTGAAATACTGAAAATAGGCATTTACTAGGAGTGAAAGCAAAGAGGAATGTCACTCATTAATGAACATGTGTACTTTAAATACTCATTATCACATAAATAGCGTACTTCATCTTACTTTCCTTGGTTACAAGCAACAACACGTATGAACTGTCATAGACAGACGCTTGTCAGAAAGAATGTTTTTCATCATGGAAAAGGAACGTTCTACTTCCACTGAAGTGATCGGCGCAAATGTGAAGCAAGCTATTTTGGAAGGACACATTTTCACCTTTCAGAACATCACGAATGTTCTAGCTCTCAGAACACTAACACTGCTTCCTTTTCTCCTGGTGCTTGCAGCAGATGATCTTCGACGATCGCCATAGACGATACCATCTCTTTTCTCCAACTTCAAGATTGCTTCCGGTATCACACCATAATGTGCGTCAGATCATTGCTGAGCTCTTCATGGTCTAACAACTTTGTTACCTCGCGAACTGAAGCAACTTCGTCTACTGATACGGCATGAAGTGCCTCACATACCTTGTCCAAATTGTTGCTGTAATATATGACTGCTGAGATCCAGGTTCCCCATCTGGTGAGAACTGGCTGTGGAGGTAAAGGAAGGTCCGGTGCCACGTCCTTGCAAACCCGGTCTCGGGAGGGTGATTTTAAGAAGATTTTCTTGGTATTCGAAACTATCTTATTCACGTGAGAATACAAACTTCTTATCTCTTCAGCGTCTGACTCGTTGGCTGAATGGTCAGCGTACTGGCCTTCGGTTCAGAGGTCCCAGGTTCGATTCCCGGTCGGGTCATGGATTTTAACCTTAATTGCTTAATTCCAGTGGCCCGGGGGCTGGGTGTTTGTGCTGTCCCCAACATCCCTGCAACTCACACACCACACATGGCAGTATCTCTACCACAATAACACGCAATTACCTACAAAAGGCAGATGCCGCCCACCCTCATCGGAGGGTCTGCCTTACAAGGGCTGTACTCGGCTAGAAATAGCCACACGAAATTAAAAACAAATATCTTCAGCAATTCTGTGCAGTCCATGGGCTAGACATGTGAGATGGAGCATTTTAGGAAAGAGAATTTTCAAGGCTGTAGCTGCATTTTTCATGTAAGGTGCCGCATCTGTGACAAAAAGTAGGACATCATCATGCCGTATTCCATCCGGCCAGAGTAACATTAATGAATTTGTGAACAACTGTGCCACTGTGGAACCATTAGCTCTCTCCATCTCTTCTGTCGTCAAAAGAAATACTGATGATAGGTCAGTTTGCTCTGCTTCCATAGCTCCAATCCCGCTTCATCCGTAAGATCTTCTTTTCTGCAACTCTGCTTCGAATTCTCTGCAGGGTCTCTTCAAAGGAGATATTCAAATGCGATTTTCTTAATGTGAATTCTGACGGAACTTCTGCTTTAGTGTACTTCTGCACAAACGTCCTGAGGGATTGATTTTCCAGTTTCCAGTACGGAATTCCGGAGTCCAAGGAAACTTCACATAGATCCAGGGAAAACTGAGATTGCCTCCTGGATGTTGTACCTGCTGTTGATGTTAAATTGATCATAGGGCCAACAATATTTAACATAGACTTATGTTTTGTTGTTGCAAAATGTTGAGTTATAAAGCACATTTTTTCGTGATTAATAGATTTTTCACTGATTCTGCAAAAGAGTTTAGCTCCATCAGTAGAAAGTGTATCCGAACCGAATTCGCGAACATAGGCATGTAATTTACCACACAACGATGAAACTTTCGGCATGATAAATAAGTCAGCGCAAACACCCCAGTTGCCTTTAACAAGTTCAACAGTAAACTAACAGCTTCTTTTATGTTTGACCTGTTAGACAGAAGTGATTTCCTCCCTTCCTCTGCATCATCTTACCATTTCGAAATCGGGAATACCAGACAATTACGCATTGTCACAGCAAAAGGGGTGTGGGGAAGGAGAAGAGACGTACTTCCCTCATCCTCTCCATTTCCTGGTATAAATTATGCTTGTGCATTCCTTTCACTAATGAAGGTTCTGCTACTTACAGAGGTTAAATGAATGGGTTGAGAAAATAAGCTTTCGAATGCCTGAAGACAAATAAAGACGATTTACAGGGAACAATATTCTGAATTGTGACGGCAATATGTAATTTAATTTGTGCTTTTTAAAATGTGTAAATCACAGAAAAAACATTGCATAACGATCAAGACAGGCAAAATAAAAATTGTCTCTACACTTCCTAAATGAAATAAAATATATTTATCTCTATCTGATTCTTCAATATATCTAGTCAGATAAAAAAGGCATTTTGCCTAACTTCCGGGCTCTAATTATTATTATTATTATTATTATTATTATTATTATTATTATTATTATTATTATTATTTCGCACTAATTTCTTTTCAAGCTTATATGTTTATATGTACGAGGATTTCTTTTGCTTTGACAAAGAAAATAAGAGAGTTTTTAGAGGAACTTGAGGAAACCAACACAGAACAGTCTGACTTCCTGTTCAGAGATCACTCTAACTACACGGTCACTCACACAAACTAAGACCGTCCAACTGGCGTCTTTACTCTCCGACACGTAAGTTGCCCGCGCATGGAGAGACATTGCAACGCCGTATGTAAAAGCTATTTTAGGTACGAGTCGGCTCGAGAGGTACACGATGCATATTGTGACCTTTCACGCATCTCTAAATTCAGGGTTCTTGATGTTAAAGTTCCGCCTCGGCCAGTGTCACGCGGAGATACTCAAGGGCCGTGCAAGTTCATTGAGTTGGGTCACAGAATGGTATGTTGGATTTAAGTTGGTTCGACAGACGTGAGAAGACGATTGCTAATTACTAACCTAATCTAGGCTATCATCATGACGTTCCTTATACTATAAAAATGAGAACACTGAAAATATAACTTTCATGGAAGGATTTTCCGTTTAAGGACTAGAAAAATCGTTTAAAATAACAACTACAGAGTGAAAACAACACAAATGGATGTTAAAAGTGATTGAATGTTACGTTAATTAAAAAGGAAACACTTAACTTCCGACTCTTGTCAATATTTCTTTTATAACATCAGTGATAGCATCAATTTAATCGAAAAATCAAAGGAAAAGTCAATATCACAATGCTGAAGGCTTAAAATTTGAAATAAATTTGAACGTAAGTCCCAATCTCCGAAGGTTTCCGGAATCTCATGTGCCTTAGCTTCTTGAGTCGTATTTCGGCCTGCTTTCTCATGCACGCTTGGGCTTGTTCAGGTCTCTCCTCAATTGGTCTACCGATGATGTCATTCCATGGACGCTTCGCATGTTCACACTCGGAATGTTGCTAATGGATTCATGCCATGTGAAATTCATACAATTAGCTATCGTTGGTAAACATGAGATCCACGTCCAGTGACGTTCATGACAGAAAATTCGGCAATATTTTGCTACTTCTCAGCCGCATCAGACTCTAGATGTCTTATAGAGCTAAATCTGTGTTGGATTTTCATTTTTCTTAAGGCTTCCGAAAACTCAGCTGATATAAATTGTGTCCCATGGTCTGTTATTATGCACTTCGGCTTACCTATTTTTGGTATTATTACTCTCTCCAAACTCCTAACAATTGACTTGGAATTGGCCTTCCTAATGGGCTGAAACGACACGAATTTTGACATCACGTCCAGGACAACCAACAAGAAACGGTTTCCGCGTTTACCTACAGGTGAACCTCCATACAAGTCCATTGCGTACACTTCTTTAGTGCGATCTGGTATCACAGGTATTGGTGGTTGATACAGTAAAGTAGAGTTGTACTTCACTCTTTGACATTCCTCCGGAATCCAGTCCAGGTAAACGTTTCTCCTATTGTGGCCACTAATCCACCATGACCAATCATTCTGTGAATATACCAGATAAGTTCGCATCTTAATTTCCTTCTTCCTATCTTTGTCTATATATCTGTATAGGATGTCATTCGGGAGTACATAATCGTCTACTTGATCTTGAGGATCACCATTAACTGTTCCCCTCCAACAGTGCTCAATAATCTCTCTCATGCATGAATCTTCGAACTGTAATTCCGGCAATCGTTTTAAATTTTCCAGGCATTCCTCATCTTCTTGAGTCATTTCGATTACATTGACTTCCTGAATTTCTTCCGTTGGATTTCGACTCAAGCCGTCCGCTGGCACGTTACTTTTACCTGGGCGAAACTCGATTTTCAAATTGAACTGTTGTGCATAGAGTGCCCATCGTGATGCCCTCTCGCTAGATAACATGATCTTTAGTATGAATGTTAACGCATTATGATCAGTCCTAATGACCACTGGATACCCGTACACTACCTTTCTCCACTGTTATAAGGCGTAGATAATCGCTAACATTTCGAGCTCAGTAGTGGTGTATTTACGCTCATGATTCCTCAATTTCCTGCTCACGAAAGCCAAATAAGTTATATTGTTCTCTCCATGTCCATTCCCTTGGTACAAGACAGCTCCGACTCGAACGGATGATGCGTCAGATTGGATAATGAATTCACGATCAAAGTCTGGATATCCAAGTTTGATGTTATTCGCTAGCAACTTCTTAGCGTCGATAAAAGCTCGGTCATGACTTTCATTCCATCGCCACCGATAATAAGTCTTGCAGGGGAGCTAGTACTTCTGTGTATCTCGGACAATGGCTAGCAAAGAATTGCGTCATTCCCAGGAACTGTCGTACATGTTTAATCCTTCTGGGTTTTGGAAAATTACATATAGCCTGGATCTTAACAGGGTTAGGTCTTATGCCAGTTCCGTCAATCACATGTCCAACGATTAAGATCTCCGATTGGCATAATTTTGACTTGAATCGGTTGACTTTGAATCCAGCCTCATCTAAATTACTTAACAGCTTCTCCAACTTAAACACATGTTCTTCTAAAGTAGCCGTTTCTAGTATGATATCATCAACATAGACAGTTATGAATGCCTTGAATTCGGGTCTCAGATTTCTGTCTAGAGCTCGTATAAGTGCATCACCTGAATTGGAAATTCCGAACGGGTGTCTTTCAAAATATATGTTTGGTTATCAAGCATGAAACCGGTAAATAGTTTACATTTGCTTTCCAAAACTATATGAGAATATGAGGAAGTCAGATCTAGTATGGTGAAAAACTTCATGTTCCTAAATCTCCTAATTATCTCTTTTATTATTGGAGCATTATCAAATTCCCGAATTAACTTAGTGTTTATCTGCCTCGCATCCAGACACACACGAATAGAACCGTTACTTTCCTTTACCACCACCAACGGGATAATTTAGGGAGAGGTGCCTTAGAGATCATGCCATTATCGATCATTTCCTGTATTACTTTTCTGGCATCAGGCATAAATTTGTCCGGTATAGGGTATGGTTTAACTTTAAATGGCCTCCAATCCTTCAACAATAATCGGTATTCGAATTTCTTCACCGCTCCGGGCTGCTTCTTGAAAGCATTACTGTGTTTCTTCAGCAGATCCTCAATTATCTCTTGTTGTTCAGAACTTCCTCCTATTCCGTTGTCGATTGTACAACCACACACGGCATTTTCCGTATCATATCTTTCCATTATTCTCTCGGTGATGTATGCAGCCTCATCTATCGAAATATTCATCGTTTTCTGCAGCTCACTCGTTTCTTTATTTTCTATTTTAGCTTTGACATCTTGTTTTCCTTCACCATCACGTCTGACTCTACTTTCTTCCTTGTTTAAATCATTTATTATATTATTCTCTCTGATGAAGTCAGATCCAATGATCAAATTATACTGGATTGTATCAATCACTGCAAATGGATGTTCCATTACAATTCCTCCGATTTCAACTGGTAAGTACGTCTGCATCTTACATTTTGTAACTTTATCTGGAATTATGCCTTTGATTTTCATGTTAGCCACTGGAATTCTGGGTAAGTGTGTCTTATCTTGCAATTCCGAAAATAATAGCGTGGAAATAATACTAATGCTCGCACCGGTATCTAATGATGATAATACTCGAGTACCAAGTATCGTAACAGAAATGACAGGTAGTCCTCTCTTTAATCTCGTTCCATCAGGTTGACCATCTTCATATAGCAATTCATCAGGTTCAAATTCCCAAGATTCAATCCGTGCTATAATTCATTCGTGTTTCTTGTAATCTAAACTTAATATATTAAATTCATCATCTAATGTTGATTCCTAAACGAAGTTTCTTTTCACCCCGTCGTTACCTTGATTATTATTAAACGGTGTAGCTCCAGGATTCGGTACTTTATCTGTACCTTCCTTCCTGTTGATACAGTAGGCTTGTCGCTCCTACACAATCGGCATTCATGTCTTGATTCTGTATTGGTCGTCCCCACTCTTTTCCTTCTTGTTTCCTCATTTCGTCAAGGTATCTTTCTCTTTTTTGCTCGTCTCTTCATCTTGACGAGTCCCGTATTCTCTCTGTACCTGTTCTTACGATACGGCCATTTATCTCAGTATCGATTCAACCTTGTGCCTCTATAATACCTGGGAAGTCTTCTCGATCCTCATTACGAAATGGTACCCACTTTTGGCGTGTTCTATAATCCTTTCCATTCCGATGTTCTTCTCTTCGATAATCTTCATTCGTCGTCGGCCTCTCTCCTTGAATGTGTTCATTATATCGGTCATTCCTTTCTCCTCCTTCATTTCCTGCCGGCGTTACAACGTTTACCGTCAGATCGACGTGTCTTACTATTCGACTACTGACATGTGTTGTCGTGCCATCAATCTGCCTAAGTACTGACTCTGCCTGCACTGCAGATTGAACGTTCGCTGCAGTAAGCAATCTTTGTATATCCGGGGAAATTGTTTAATTATCTCACGGACCTTTTCCATCTCTGCGGGTGGTGAATCAAGCTCTTTTAGCCTATGGAATTGCATTGTGAAATAATCAGCGAATCTGCTCGGTCCTGCCAGAGAATATTTCTTCCAGTACAACTCAAGCCTAATTCCTTGATGAACGTCAACGCCACAAAATGTATCTAAGAAAGCCTGTTTGAAGCCAGCGTAGTCCTCAAAAATATATCGGAAGGCCTTGTGCCAAATAAGCGATGCTCCTTCTAAATGTCTCTCAACTGTCTTCAACTGACGTTCTGGAGATATCTTCGTTTCTCGAAAATATTCCTCTATCTCCCTAAGAAATCCGCGAGGAGTCATGCTAGATCCTATATTCCCATTGAATTTCTTAGGCCTATATTCGTGTGTTCGTATTACATTGATGATTTGGGTTCCATTTCCCGTATGGATTGTTCCATTATCATTAACATTGACACTAAACTGCGGCATCTCAAATTGACTATTTATTTCAGTCTTCCTTCCATCCTCAGTCAATGTTTGGCGATCAATTAAGGATGATACCAAATTTTTGTTAGTGTCATTCTCAATTCTCAGATTTTGCATTTAAATAGCATTTAAGTCATACTTCAGCCCTTTTATCTGCTGACTCATTAAAACTTTATTTTCGTCCGACTCTTCCGCTACCAGATTAAATCTATCATTAATCTGTTCTCTGGCCTGTGTTATCTCTTTCTGTATGTTTTCATTGGTACTATTCACCTCATATGTTACTTTCTTAAATTTGTCTTCCCAACTGGCGTCGGATTCTCTCATTTTTCCTTGCATTACGCCCACATCTTCTTTGAACTCCTTAAGGTCTTGATCGACTTGTAATTCTTGAACTTTCAATTTAAAATCGGCCCTTAATTCCTCAAATTTTTCCTGAAAACTTCTCTTGTTTTCGTTCATCGCTGCATTTACTACCTCCTTTAGGTTTTGTACATCTCCATGTAATTCAGATATCCTTGATCCAAGCGACACAACTTCCTTTTGCATTACTTTCATGTTCTGTTGTACAATCTCTGTGATCTTGCTAAAGATTCCCTGCATTCTTTCTTGTGACTCACGAATTTCCTTTCTCGTAGCCTCTTGTATCTTTTCTTGTGACTCTCGGATCTCATTCCTCGTGACTTCTTGTGTCCTTTCTTGTTATTCACGGATTTCATTTCTCGTAGCTTCCTGTGATTCAAGAATTTCTGCCCTTGTGTTTTTTTGTGATTCTTGAATTCTTTCTTCTGTATTCTCTTGTGATTCACGTACTTCCTGAATTCTTTTTTCCGTATTTTCCTGCGATTCGCGGACTTCCTGCATTTTCTTTTCCGTGTTTTCCTGCGAATCCTGCATCTTATTCATCTTTCCTGCTAGTTCCTCCAGCAACAAGTTGACTTGCGCGAGTGATGCCATTCTAATTTTCCTATACCGTTACTTGTTAACGTTATAATAAACTCTCAATCTCTAAACAGTCCTCTATCAGTGTTTGCACACGACGCTCCCTACTCTTACCTAACGTACCCTACAATACGAATCGATACTTTAAATATATAGATCTAGCCAGACCTGACTTGGACTGAGACGGGTTACCAACGATAAGTGCCAAGAAACAATATTTTTATGTTATATCCAAGTTAATAAATTAAATTATTCCAATTGAGAAGCCTCCAAGTTTACGGAATATCCTTCCACACTTTCATAAAAATTAAATTAAATTAAATCGTAATATTATTTAACGGACGTATCCTTCAAACATATTATTAAATCTAAAATTAAATAAAGACTCCAAACTTCCTTCATAAGCAATCATGTCAGCGTCTCGACGTCAGATGTCATAAATTCAGTGCATTCTCTCACTATAAATATCATCTCAAGTTTTCATTTACGTAGTCGTCCCATGAGTAATATCTGCTCTATCTTCTCTTCAACTCGGGCTCCACCGATAGGCGTTAAATAACAATAATTTGTTCAACTCAAGCTCCACCGTTGGGTGACAAAATAATTTATTAACTCACTGTGACCGTTCACGCATCTCTAAATTCAGGGTTCTTGATGTTAAAGTTCCGCCTCGGCCAGTGTCACGCGGAGATACATGAGGCTCCACTCAAGGGACGTGAAAAGTTCATTGAGTTGGGTCACAGAATGGTATGTTGGATTTAAGTTGGTTCGACTGACGTGAGAAGACGATTGCTAATTACTATCCTAATCTAGGCTATCATCATGACGTTCCTTATACTATAAAAATGAGAACACCGAAAATATAACTTTCATGGAAGGATTTTCCGTTTAATGACTAGAAAAATCGTTTAAAATAACAACTACAGAGTGAAAACAACACAAATGGATGTTAAAAGTGATTGAATGTTACGTTAATTAAAAAGGAAACACTTAACTTCCGACACTTGTCAATATTTCTTTTATAACATCAGTGATAGCATCAATTTATTGAAAAAATCAAAGGAAAAGTCAATATCACAATGCTGAAGGCTTAAAATTTGAAATAAGTCCATCATTCAACACATTCATCTTCAAATGATGGTAAAAAAAATCATTAATTCTTGTTGGCTTGGCACGCCTATCCACTGACTCAAATAAATGTCTCAACATTCCGTTATTATGCTTAAATCATCGCTAAATTTGTCGATAATCTAACAACTTGAACGCACCGGTGACCTATGTTCATCATTATCATACAGGTCTTAAAAAATGATCAAATAACATAAGACAGCATCGTAATCCATCAAGCATTAACATTGAACAAATAAGAAATGAAATTGATATCTTCTGAGCTCCACCGGCATCTGCACCAAAATGATGGACATTTGAAAACATAATCATCACCAACTACAATGGTTTAAAAACTACGATGACTCTGCAGCTCTGGTGTCATCCGCGAAATCATCCTGTAAAACTACATCAGCTCTAAGCGTCAACTCAATGGCCTATAAAAAGAAATTCAGCTAGCAAGAGGAAGTAATTTACTCACCATAGATAAATGAAGATCACACATACCCTTTTGTGACATGGTTCTCAACTATGTAGTATCATTAATTCGTGAATATCTTATGTCAATCCAATATTGTGCGCAACTATCTATACTGTATTTAATTAATATAATTTAGACGATCATACTACCAATGTTCTCGAAATATCTTCAAATATCATTGTAAATATGGCCTTATGCCCAAGTAATTACCATTCATTATAGAAATATCGAATCCACACACATGACGAAATCAATCCCTACTGCAGTAAATAAGTTACTTTAAGAAAGCGGAGATTGTTATTAGTGGAATACTGTGTAGAAGGGATACTGACTGGAGGGTGATTGGGGATTTAAATGAGACTATTGAGTGGGTATGTGGGAAACTGGGAGTGAGATTTCTAGATCCTAATGGGTGGGTAGGAGATAGGGATCTGCGCTCGGATGGCCTTCATTTAAACCGCAGTGGTACGTATAAGTTAGGAAATTTGTTTGGAAGGGTAATAGGGAGGTACATTCAGGGAAACGGGATGGCCTAGGGAGCGGTGATAAGGGAACAGAGAACTGGAAATCAAGTAGGGATGACATAAAATTGTTAGTGTTGAACTGTAGAAGTATTGTAAAGAAAGGAATAGAATTAAGTAATTTAATAGATATATATTTACCAGATATTGTAATAGGAGTTGAATCATGGCTGAGAAATGCAGAAATTTTCTCACGGCACTGGAGTGTGTATCGTAGAGATAGGATAGGAAAGGTGGGAGGGGGAGTTTTCATTCTGGTGAAAGAAGAATTTGTAAGCTACGAAAAAGTTAAAGATGAGACACATGAAATTCTAGGTGTAAGGCTGATTTCTAAAGATAATAGGCAACTTGATATATTTGGAGTGTACAGATCGGGAAAGGGTAGCACTGATGCGGATTCGGAATTATTTGATAGGATAGTCAGCTATGTGGGAAACGACATGGAAAGAAATGTGATTGTAGCGGGAGATCTGAATTTTCCAGATGTAAATTGGGAAGGAAATGCGAACGACAGGAAGCATGACCAACAAATGGCAAATACGTTAATATGGGAAGGACAGCTGATTCATAAAGTGATGGAACCAACCAGAGGGAAAAATATCCTGGATGTGGTGCTGATAAAACCAGATGAGCTCTATAGGGAAACTGAAGTAATAGATGGTATTAGTGATCATGAAGCTGTTTTTGTGGTAATTAAAAATAAATGCGATAGAAAGGAAGGTCTTAAAAGTAGGACTGTTAGGCAGTACCATATGGCTGATAAAGCAGGTATGAGGCAGTTTCTAAAAAGTAACTATGATCGGTGGAAAACGGTAAATAAGAATGTAAACAGACTCTGGGATGGGTTTAAAGAAATTGTTGAGGAATGCGAAAACAGGTTTGTACCTTTAAGGGTGGTAAGGAATGGTAAAGACCCTCCTTATTATAATAGAGAAATAAAGAGACTAAGAAGGAGGTGCAGACTGGAAAGAAATAGAGTTAGAAATGGCTGTGGAAGTAAGGAGAAATTGAAGGAACTTACTAGAAAATTGAATCTAGCAAAGAAGGCAGCTAAGGATAACATGATGGCAAGCATAATTGGCAGTCATACAAATTTTAGTGAAAAATGGAAGGGTATGTATAGGTATTTTAAGGCAGAAACAGGTTCCAAGAAGGACATTCCAGGAATACTTAATGAACAAGGGGAGTGTGTATGTGAGGATCTTCAAAAGGCGGAAGTATTCAGTCAGCAGTATCTAAAGATTGTTGGTTACAAGGATAATGTCGAGATAGAGGAAGAGACTAAGGCCAAAGAAGTAATAAAATTTACATATGATGACAATGACATTTACAATAAGATACAAAAGTTGAAAACTAGAAAAGCGGCTGGAATTGATCAGATTTCTGGGGATATACTAAAGACAATGAGTTGGAATATAGTACCATATCTTAAGTACTTATTTGATTATTGTTTGGTCGAAGGAGCTATACCAGATGAATGGAGAGTTGCTATAGTAGCCCCTGTGTATAAAGGAAAGGGTGATAGACATAAAGCTGAAAATTACAGGCCAGTAAGTTTGACATGCATTGTATGTAAGCTTTGGGAAGGCATTCTTTCTGATTATATTAGACATGTTTGTGAAATTAATAACTGGTTCGATAGAAGGCAATTCGGTTTCAGGAAAGGTTATTCCACTGAAGCTCAACTTGTAGGATTCCAGCAAGATATAGCATATATCTTGGATTCTGGAGGTCAAATGGACTGTATCGCGATTGACATGTCTAAAGCATTTGATAGGGTGGATCATGGGAGACTACTGGCAAAAATGAGTGCAATGGGACTAGACAAAAGAGTGACTGAATGGGTTGCTATATTTCTAGAAAATAGATCTCAGAGAGTTAGAGTAGGTGAAGCTTTGTCTGACCCTGTAATAGTTGAGAGGGGAGTTCCTCAGGGCAGTGTTATCGGACCTTTATGTTTTCTTATATGTATAAATGATATGAGTAAAGGAGTGGAATCAGAGGTAAGGCTTTTTGCGGATGATGTTATTCTCTATAGAGTGATAAATAAGTTACAAGATTGTGAGCAACTGCAACGTGACCTCGAAAATGTTGTGAGATGGACAGCAGACAATGGTATGTTGATAAACGGGGCTAAAAGTCAGGTTGTGAGTTTCACAAATAGGGAAAGTCCTCTCAGTTTTAATTACTGCATTGATGGGGTGAAAGTTCCTTTTGGGGATCATTGTAAGTATCTAGGTGTTAATATAAGGAAAGATCTTCACTGGGGTAATCACATAAATGGGATTGTAAATAAAGGGTACCGATCTCTGCACATGGTTATGAGGGTGTTCAGGGGTTGTAGTAAGGATGTAAAGGAGAGTGCATATAAGTCTCTCGTAAGACCCCAACTAGAGTATGGTTCCAGTGTATGGGACCCTCACCAGGATTACCTGATTCAAGAACTGGAAAAAATCCAAAGAAAAGCAGCTCGATTTGTTCTGGGTGATTTCCGACAAAAGAGTAGCGTTACAAAAATGTTGCAATGTTTGGGTTGGGAAGAATTGAGAGAAAGAAGAAGAGCTGCTCGACTAAGTGGTATGTTCCGAGCTGTCAGCGGAGAGATGGCGTGGAATGACATTAGTAGACGAATAGGTTTGAATGGCGTTTATAAAAGTGGGAAAGATCACAATATGAAGATAAAGTTGGAATTCAAGAGGACAAACTGGGGCAAATATTCATTTATAGGAAGGGGAGTTAGGGATTGGAATAACTTACCAAGGGAGATGTTCAATAAATTTCCAATTTCTTTGAAATCATTTCGGAAAGGGCTAGGAAAGCAACAGATAGGGAATCTGCCACCTGGGCGACTGCCCTAAATGCAGATCAGTATTGACTGAGTGTCAGTTCCATTTCAATCTTATCAGGACCTCTACATTGCATCATTCTATAAGATGCATAATCCCAATAACACATTCACGACAATTCATATAATATCAACCATTTACATATTTCGACGATCCTATCACAATAAATCTTCATCATGTCACACATATGTCATGCTCAACGAATTCTCATTTCATTAGGAAAATATACTCAGGCATTTCACATTACGAAGACTACTCATCGCCATATTAACGCAATATTATCATAACAACATCACAATTACATTCCCGAACACTGCGCTCAACATAAGAATATGACCGCTAATGACTCCTTCAGTCGATTCCTTCTAACATATATTCAAATCATAAATTAGACTGAAATATCTTCATAATGACACTATCTTAACACGGGTATTATCCATGCCTAAGTCTATCTGTATAACCTTGCTAGCGAACACTTAGATTCACACGACATAGCGTACGATATATCATAATTCAGGAACATTTACGACACAAATTACAACACTCTTATTCATCGTAAGGCAATGATTGACAGGTAGAACGGTCGCCTTCAAGTTGTATAATTTGGCATGTCACAAATTTGACGTAAATAAAACATATTACTCTACTAAAATACGGCTACATAGCGGGATAATAAGACATTGACTTTGAGTACTCATCCTTCGTTGGCTTTGTGAAGGAGACACCTCTCATCCTCTAGTATTTATACTTTAGCCATTGATGTCCATCCCAGTTCTCGTCAGGTCTGTCGAGACCCTATTGTAATTTAACTGGACATGCTGGGATTCATAACCATCTCATAATCGTATCCAATGGTCTCTGGCTTCATGTTACCTGAAACTTGTAATGATCTATTAGAATAGAGTTACATGCATTAATATTCTTCACAATATTCGTATACAACACTTGCCTTAATTTTCTGGATACGTATCTCGTTTGTACAAACGTTATTCTTAATGTGGTCTAGCTTCTCGTCTGATTTCTTTCCGATATGTGTGCAATAACTCTAATTCTCTCTAAGTTTCCAATAGAACTGTTGACTACTCTTATTCTGAAAACAAAATCTAATTCCAGATTACAACAATAACAGACGGTTTCCTTTTAGAAGACTTCTCCATATTTCCAAGCTTCTTAATACGGAGCACTCTTGAATGATCATTTACGTCGGCAAAGGAATTCGTTTAACAATCTGCCACATAATATTTTGGTTATCAGTCGACAATTTCATCACCAGTCTCGATCATCGAATCGTATCGGACTAGATAAGCAGGGTCCAATTAATTCAAGTCATTCCATGGCCTCCGATACATTTCTATCATTGATATTCTCGCCATTTATTTACATTTAACAAACTTTACTTGAGGAAACTGCAATATTTACTTAACTCTGCATTAAGTGCCACGACATTTATTATCCACCGTAATTTAACGAGATACCACGCGGTTCAGAGCTTATCATTTTTGCCGATACCTTCAATCCGTTGCCTGTTGTTCATATAGTTGAGCGAGTTATTTGTGTTTCTGACACACCTGGACGTGTAGTAATCGGAGATACGATTTCATTGATGTTGATTTCACCATAAACTTCCAATGTCTTCACTAACTCCAATCTAACATTCATTGGAAGGTTATTTCGTGTTAAAATGCCACCTTCACGAGCACAGATTCGCGTAACATAATTGTAAATACATTTGAAAGTACTGACTCAGTGCTCACACGCACACGAACAGTTTTAACAGAGGAAAAGCTGGATGACATTGGTGCGAATCATGAACGGTCACCGAATAAATTACTACAGGACCCGTGCATTCATCGCACGCGTTGCCCTCGTGCTGAGCAACATTGATTGATATTTTACAAATTCTTGTTGTGTGTTTAATTTGCAGTTCTTAAAGATTTAGGTTGTCTGTCCCTGTTGCAGCCCATGATCCTTTCACACAAATAATAATGGTTGTATGTCGCACAATCACCAATAAGCCGAGAACAAATGCTCACACATTGGAGGAACTGAAACAAAACATTACAGTGGACTCGGACCAACTACAATCCTCAGACCTCAAGGCAGGTTTCGATTAATGGCAATATGGCCCTGGGTGCGGGCCAGGCGTAGGTTAAATATGATTGTGGATACGAGTTTAAAGAAAAATAGTGAAATAGGTATTTCGAGTGGGCATATGATCGTACTTCGTGATTTTCAATACTGATACGGAAGTATTTGTGTCTCCAGTTGCTTTTACGTGGAAGCTTAAAATCCCTGTAGGTTAATTATTTCGTGTTTTAACGTGGTACCGTACAGGTTATGTGTTTGTTTATCATTGTGTTTGAGAGGTGGTGTTATAATTATTGGCGTTTACTTAGAATGTAGTGTGCTGTATTGTGTACCTCTCTGCAGGTCTAATTACGGAAATTCTTCGCGTATGTCTGCCCTCTCCATTTCGAGAGAAATGGATTCGGTGCATTGATAGGGAAAATTTTGCTGTAAAAATGAACTTGTCGTGTGCATCAAATATTTTACTCTAAGTTCATTGTCCGCAAAGATATTATATTTCCCGTTGAGAATAGTGAACCTATTCGCTTTCCTAGGAAATATCTTAAATTGTCCACTGAGACCTGTCTCTCGCATAACATTTATTTACCTCGAGGAAGAAGGTGTCCTAAAAAGCATGAACAGCAACTGCCACTGAGAGATGCAGTAGCATTTAAACATTGGTGTGAAGTTGATACAGATATTTTCAGCCTTTTAAGACAAAAATATGAGTCCATTCAACGTGATTGCGAAATATTATAATGTTCTCAAGACCTACAGTAGATATTCCATCAATATGAAAGTGACGAGTGACCTAGAAGTGCAAGTGTATTTTAAAATTATTGCTTTACTAGCACAAAAATTAAAGTTGATATTAGGATGTGACGGGCAAGGCAACCTCAATTGTGAGAGATAGAGAAAATGTGAAATTCTGGTAAGTCACCCTGGTAATTACAGAGAGAGAGTAGTATTGAAATGAGTGACATAATCTTTATTTTGGGGAACTTTCTGAAAATAGAGCCCTTGTTTTAGCATTGTATTAACCTTTGAAAGTAACATTAATTATTCAAGTGATGTGTGCAAGTGTGATGTTTCTTCGTCAAAAATTATAAAGGACTGTGTAAAAATTCTGGTCAGTAATTTTATCAACAATTATACGATCTCAAATGAAAAATTGCCAAGAAACTTCAAAAGAGGAGTTGTAGGATGTGTGTAGTCAACTTCAATATTTCGGTGAATGATGCATAATAGGATAATGGGTCACAGTGTTAATGTTCGGAAAACTACTTATTTGTTTGGTGCTGTGCCGATTTTTTCTTAAGCCCGTATTCGTGTTTTCAACGAAGTGACATTTGTTAGGCTTTTTTCTGTTGCCAGTTATTCAACGTCACACTAACACATCAAAAGTTCTCGGTGACGGAAAGATAGGAAAGAGGTAGGAGTGGGAAGGAAGCGGTCGTGGTCTTAATTAAAGTACAGCCTCAGCATTCGCCTGGTATGAAAATGCGAAGCCACGGGACACCATCTTCAGCGATACAACGATGGGATTAGAACCCCTCCCATCTTCCGAATGCAAGATCACGGCTACTCAACCCTGACCGCGCGGCCCTGAAGATGGTTTTCAGTGGTTTCACATTTTCAAACCAGGCAAATGCCGGGGCTGTACCTTAATTAAGGCCGCGGCCGCTACCTTCCCACTCGTAGCCCTTTCCTTCCATCCATCGCCAAAACCTTTCGATGTGATAGTGGACGTTAAACAAGATAAAAAATCCTCTAGATAAAGAGCACGTAAAATTACTATTTCTCTTTTACGTATCAAATGCTGTTTTTTAAAATCCTTCAATAAATATTTTCGTACTGAAATATTCTCACGACCATTATTAGGTTACTCCTCGCCACGTCAGCTTTGGCCTGGTACGGCAGCCATGTTTTTTCTGTATTGTGGTCTGAGTATTGTAGTTGGTCTTGGTCTTGGTCAGAATGTGGTATAATCCCGGAAGGACGATACTTCCGGTATCTTTCATAAGGTAAGATTTCATAAGAGATGTATAAAGCAGGGCGTGTTCGGTCTTATCGCTTTACTCTGCTGTCATTACATCCAATCTTTTCCTGTACAAAAATAAATGCTGTTTCGTGTTCATTTTCAAACCTGCTACTGGCTCTCAGGCAATAGGAGAATATGAGCTGTTAGGGCCCAGCGGAAAGAAAATATCTTCTTAAAGGTTCCGTGACCTACAAGTTAGGACACTCTATGACTCAACGAATCAGGGAAATATAAAATACTAAACGATCTGGTGACTTAGTTATGTGTAAGAACGACCTGTGTGTCTGAAAATTGTCAAGGGTGAATAAGAAATATCATTCATTTCACGTGAACTAAGTGTGAAACAGTGTTTGAGCTCGGAATGTTTATTTAAGGTTATGTCCAAGAACAAACAAATGAGTCACGGTAGCAAGGAGATGACAAGCTTAGAGCAGCAACAGCCACAGCAGCGCAGTGCAGCGGGCCGGAATGTGAGGACTCGCTCAGAGGATCTGTCGGCGGCGGTGAATAAAATACTTCGTGAGTCAAACTTTTTACATTCAAGTATGGATCGATTAGTTGGCAGAGTTCTTGGCAGGCTAAAGGAAAGTATTGATTTCAATACTAAATTAACTGAAGAGTTAAGACTGGAAATCAATAAATGGACAAAACGATCTAGGAACTTTAGCAGTAAATTCTCAAGATGAAGGTTAATTCCCATGACGAAATGGAGTACGTAAGAAGAAACAATATTGAAATTCGTGCTCCACTAGAACTTCCGAGTGAAGACGTTTATAGTGTCGTGACAAATATTGGTAAAGTTATTGAGTTTGAATTACATAAGTGTGATGTACACATTGCTCATAGCAATCCGTCGGCAAACAAGACACAGCCCAGACCCATTATTGTCGAATTTGTCAACAGATGGAAAAACACGAATGTATGGCAGCAAGGAAGACTACCCGGCAGATATCATCTGTATCAGAATCATCGTACACCCAGAGCCAAAGGCCTTCTTATGAGGATTATAAGGATTTAAGAATGAAAGGTTATAAGTATGTGTGGACACGGGAAGGTAAGATTTTTGTTAGGGAGGATGACAACTGTAATGTCATAAGCATAAGAAATATTGAAGATATTCTTAATCTTGAATCTTAAAACCAAAGACTGCCATCGCAGAATTTTTAATGCTAACTTGTAAAGTGTCCGTAGTAAATGGCTAAACTTATCCAGTTTAATTGTAGATGCACAGTTGTCAGACAACATTATTATAGCAGAAACTTGGTTATTTCCACAAGATGAGAACAAAAGATAGAGGGGGAGGGGTCCCGTTAAAGAGTGAGTGGTCTGGAGAGGGATGTTCTTATTATGGGATGTTATTTGAAATTTTCCAAAGAGTTTCTTAATATACTTGAGCCATATGAAGTAAATACAGTAATTATATGTTTTTACTGTAGGAGACTTGAATATTGACACACTTCAGCAGATTGTACTAGCATCTGAATTTTAGAGGTTATGTGAATGCTATAACCAAAATCCATGTAACAGCAGATTTCCCACAACGATTAGTAACAGTACAGCTAGTCTATTAGATCATGTTTAGGTCATCAATAAGCTGTTTAGGTGCAAATTGTATAATATATTTAATGATTATAGTGATCATAATCCTCCCGATGGTATCACCACCTTGACG
The DNA here is from genome assembly GCF_040414725.1 of Anabrus simplex. NCBI lineage: Eukaryota > Metazoa > Arthropoda > Insecta > Orthoptera > Tettigoniidae > Anabrus > Anabrus simplex. The sequence continues at coordinate 127,102,507 of NC_090275.1, read as the reverse complement.
AAGGCAAAATACATTTTACCGGGTGTTTTGGAGGCTTGCATGTTCAAATGATCCTTAGAGTTATGCCGGCGGGAGCATATGCTCCTGGTAGGGCCACCCAAGCCGGACAGGTCAAAGGTGATGATCCAGACTAAGAGTGATACTCTGGTCCTCCAGGTTGGGGGCTGGTACGTGGGGCTAATAACTCCACTACCACAAAACTACATATTTTTACTCTAAGTTGTTGTCTTTTTATTTTACTGTACAGTTTATTCATTTGGTCAATGAGGCTGGAAAGTGTCCCACAAGTGTTCACAAACCAAATCAAGATAACCGGACGGTCCCAAACTTACGACGACTAAATCGCGCTAAATGGCAACGATGAGGACTATTGGAGTCAGGAGGTGGTCAAGGAGGCCAAGGTTCTTAAAGGACCCTAGAGCCATGGAGTAAGTAAGTGATCATAATTTATTAGTCTGCGATATAAGTGAGAATGGAAAAGTCATACATAAAGCCAAAAACATGTAATGTGAGGAACATGAATGCTTATATATCTACCAATCCTCTGATCATCAGTGAAGATGATAGTTGTGATGTGAGAGTAAACAAACTTAACAATTATTTGCAGGAAGCCATTAGTCGCAGTAGGCCTATAAGTCAGAATTATAAAGCAAATAATAAGACATTCAAAGGTAGGCAATATCGCCCAGGGATGAATGGGACACTTTCCAGCCTCATTGACCAAATGAATAAACTTAACAGTAAAATAAAAAGACAACAACTTAGAGTAAAAATGGCCTGTGATTTTCCATCACGGCAATTGATAAATGACTATAAGCTATTATGTAATCAGGTAGCTAAACTTAAAAGAGAGTTGGAAAATGCATATTTCATGAATAGATTAAGTAATATCAAAAACAATCGTCAATGAAATCTTAACAAAAACACGAATTTACAACTAAAAGTTCAAGATAAAGTTGTGACTTGTCCAGTAGAAATATAAAAATTGTTCAATAACCATTTTATTATTAATGTATGAAAAAAGCTAGCCACCAATACTCCTACCCACAAATCACCTAATATTGGAACTGGGCTGAGTAATTCAGTGTTCTTGAGACCTACTAATGACCTTGAAGTTGCGTAAATAATAAGAAAATTAAAAAATTCCAGCAGTAGTGATGTGCACGGTATTAGCAATAACCTAACTGTGCATTACACAGTTAATCAACAAATCGTTAAGTGAAGGCATTGTTCCACGTGAGTTAAAAAATAATGATGTGGGTACATTTGTCAGTGGGAGGAATTAGGACAAGAATTGTGTCCGTGTATTCACCATGTGAGTGTGCAGATGAGGATAAAGTTGACAAGTTTTATGAAGCAATGAGTGACATCGTGGTCAGGGTCAACAGCAAGGATAGAATAGTGCTAATGGGCGATTTCAATGCGAGAGTTGGGAATAGAACTGAAGGATACGAAATGGTGATTGGTAAATGTGGGGAAGATATGGAAGCTAACGGGAATGGGAAGCGTTTTCTGGACTTCTGTGCTAGTATGGGTTTAGCTGTTACGAATACATTCTTCAAGCATAAGGCTATTCACCGCTACACATGGGAGGCTATGGGTACCAGATCCATAATAGACTATATCTTAACAGACTTTGAATTCAGAAAATCTGTTAGGAATGTACGAGTTTTCCGGGGATTTTTCGATGATACAGACCACTATATGATCTGTAGTGAACTAAGTATCTCTAGGCCCAGCGTAGATAAAGTGAAATCTGTCTGCAAACGAATAAGGGAAGAAAATCTCCAGGACGAGGAAATTAGACAGAAGTACATGGATATGATTAGTGAGAAGTTTCGAAAAGTAGACAGTAAGCAGATTCAGGATATATAAAGTGAATGGATGCATACAGGGATGCTGTAGTAGAAACAGCAAGGGAATGCCTAGGAACAACTGTGTGTAAAGATGGAAAAAGGCGAACATCTTGGTGGAATGATGAAGTGAGAGCAGCCTGTAAACGTAAAAAGAAGGCTTATCAGAAATGGCTCCAAACAAGGGCCGAGACTGACAGGGATTTGTACGTAGATGAAAGAAACAGAGCGAAACAAACAGTTGTTGAATCCAAAAAGAAGTCATGGAAAGATTTTGGTAATAACCTGGAAAGGCTAGGTCAAGCAGAAGGGAAACCTTTCTGGACAGTAATAAAGAATCTTAGGAAGGGAGGGAAAAAGGAAATGAACAGTGTTTTTAGTAATTCAGGTGAACTCGTAATAGATCCCAGGGAATCACTGGAGAGATGAAGGGAATATTTTGAACATCTTCTCAATGTAAAATGAAATCATCCTGGTGGTGTTGCAAACAGCTAAGATCATGGGGAGGAGGAAAATGATGTTGGTGAAATTATGCTTGAGAAAGTGGAAAGGATGGTAAATAAACTCCATTGTCATATATCAGCAGGAATAGATGAAATTAGACCTGAAATGGTGAAGTATAATGGGAAGGCAGGGATGAAATGGCTTCATATAGTAAAATTAGCATGGAGTGTTGGTAAGGTACCTTCAAATTGGACAAAAGCAGTAATTGCACCTATCTATAAGCAAGGGAACAGGAAGGATTGCAACAATTATCGAGGTATCTCATTGATTAATATACCAGGCAAAGTATTCACTGGCATCTTGGAAGGGAGGGTACGATCAATCGTTGAGAGGAAGTTGGATGAATACCAGTGTGGTTTCAGACCACAGAGAGGCTGTCAGGATCAGATTTTCAGTATGCGCCAGGTAATTGAAAAATGGTACGAGAGGAATAGGCAGTTGTGTTTATGTATCGTAGATCTAGAGAAAGCATATGACAGGGTACCGAGGGAAAAGATTTTCGCCATACTGGGGGACTATGGAATTAAAGGTAGATTATTAAAATCAATCAAAGGCATTTATGTTGACAACTGGGCTTCTGTGAGAATTGATAGCAGAATGAGTTCTTGGTTCAGAGTACTTACAGGGGTTAGACAAGGCTGTAATCTTTCACCTTTTCTGTTCATAGTTTACGTGGATCATCTGCTGAAAGGTATAACATGGCAGGGAGGGATTCAGTTAGGTGGAAATGTAGTAAGCAGTTTGGCCTATGCTGACGACTTGGTCTTAATGGCAGACTGTGCCGAAAGCCTGCAGTCTAATATCTTGGAACTTGGAACTAGGTGCAATGAGTATGGTATGAAAATTAGCCTCTCGAAGACTAAATTGGCGTCAGTAGGTAAGAAATTCAACAGAATTGAATGTCAGATTGGTGATACAAAGCTAGAGCAGGTCGATAATTTCAAGTATTTAGCGTGTGTGTTCTCCCAGGATAGTAATATAGTTAGTGAGATTGAATCAAGGCGTAGTAAAGCTAATGCAGTGAGCTCGCAGTTGCGATCAGCAGTATTCTGTAAGAAGGAAGTCAGCTCCCAGGCGAAACTATCTTTACATCGGTCTGTTTTCAGACCAAGTTTGCTTTACGGGAGTGAAAGCTGGGTGGACTCAGGATATCTTATTCATAAGTTAGAAGTAACAGACATGAAAGGAGCAAGAATGATTGCTGGTACAAATAGGTAGGAACAATGGCAGGAGGGTACTCGGAATGAGGAGATAAAGGCTAATTTAGGAATGAACTCGATGGATGAAGCTGTACGCATAAACCGGCTTTGGTGGTGGGGTCATGTGAGGCGAATTGAGGAGGATAGGTTACCTAGGAGAATAATGGACTCTGCTATGGAGGGTAAGAGAAGTAGAGGTAGACCAAGACGACGATGGTTAGACTCGGTTTCTAACGATTTAAAGATAAGAGGTAGAAAACTAAATGAGGCCACAACACTAGTTGCAAATCGAGGATTGTGGCGACGTTTAGTAAATTCTCAGAGGCTTGCAGACTGAACGCTGAAAGGAATAACAGTCTGTAATGATAATGTATGTATGTATAATAATAATAATGATAATTGTACCTGGAGGTACACCTCAACTTCGCGCATTCAAAATAAGCGCCTTAATGAGCTCCTCTATCGAACAAAAGGTGAAACTAATAACACAAGAAGTTGGAACTTTAATCAGAAGATGTCTCCATCGAAATATTAAGTAATTTTGTTATTGTGAAATTTCCTAAACAGAATGAATTTCTCCTTGTTTCATTTTGCTATACATCAAGAAGTTTGAACATTTTTCTACAGATGACACTACTAAAAGCTATGATCATGCACCCTGGTGCAAGGTGTAAGAACTTAAAATTTAAAGAAGTTTTGTATTTCTAGGTTGTCCATAACTGATCTATGTTCATTTATTTTTGGGTTGGCAATACTGTACTTCCTTTTCTTTCCGGCAGTTTTGAATCTAGCCAATCACTAATTTTTGTAATTCTTCTTCTTCTTTGTCGTTTAGGCCTACTGAGGACCACGGGGCTCGTATCTACTCTTGGGTAAAGTTGTTGCTTTCTTCTTCTTCCAATACTCCTTCATTTGCTGACTATGAGCCAGCTTTCTCTCCTCGGTCCACTTAGTTCCTGTAGTCTTCTTACTTGTAAGGGACGTTGGGAAAACTCCGTGTCGGATGCTTGACGGAACAGTAGTCGGTCATGAGTTTGTCCCGGTGGGATATCTAGTTGTTCCATATCTGACTTAACTGACGTGATCCATTTGTTCTTAGAAGCCTTGCCTCTTCCTGTTACTGTGAATATCCTGTTGGTGAGTCTTTCGGAATCCAGACGGGCCAAGTGTCCATAAAAGGTCAGGCGCCTTTTCCTTATAGAAGTGACGATGTCCTCCTGGTGTTCATACAGTTCAGCATTATGGCGGATTCTGTAAGTGCCTCCTTCCTCTCTGATTGGTCCTAATATCCTCCTCAGGATCTTCCTCTCTTTTAACTCCAGCTTTCTGAGTGGGCCCTTCCTAGCCATTACAAGGCACTCAGAAGCATACAGAACAGATGGTTTGACTACCGAGTTGTAGTGTCTGAGCTTGAGGTTCTTGGAGAGGCACTTAGATGAATAGATACTACGACACGAGTGATAAGCCCTTTCAAACTTAGTACATCTGGCATCTATGGCTGGGTTCTCGCTCTGATTCGCAGAGATCCATTCTCCCAAGTACTTAACCGTAGGTACTTTTCGTATGGTAGCGTCTGTGAGAGGAATTGTAGAAGGGGCCTCCTTGATATTGGTCATAAATTCAGTCTTCTGGATGCTGATTTTCAGACCAGTCTTAACCGCTACACAATAAAGACTCTGTAAGTTGTAGGTAGCCTCCTCTATATTGTTTGCCAGTAGAATGAGGTCATCGGCAAAGGCTAGGCACGGGACAATGAGGTTGTCTCTCTTGTACCCAAGCTTCAGTCCAGCTCCCGGTGGTAGCATAGTTCTCCATTCTCTAATGATCTTTTCCAGGACACAGTTGAAGAGAATGCAGGAGAGACCATCACCCTGTCTAACTCCTGTTCTGATTGGAAAGCTTTCAGATAGTTCACCTCTGAACCTGACCTTGGACGTCGTGTTCCTCAGAGTGGCTTGAATCAATCGTAGGGTCTTCCCATCCAGACCAAGTTCCCATAGTATGGAGAAAAGGGTGTCTCTGTCCACAGAGTCATAAGCTTTCTGAAAATCTACTAGGACCACCACCCAGGGATGTCCACCTCGGCTTTTGTAATTGAGAACTGTCTTAAGATTGTGTATCTGTTCTGGACAAGATCTAGTCTTACGGAAACCAGCTTGGTATTCACCTAACTGTGAGTCTAGCTGTGTAGTGACTCTATTAAGCAGGGCTACAGAGAGGATCTTGTAGGTAATTTGTAACAAGGAAATACCTCTATAATTGTTGAGATCTGTCTTACTTCCCTTCTTGTGGAGGGGGTGAATCACGGCAGACGTCCATCCTTCGGGTAGGGACTCTGTTGTCCATATGTCCTTTATGATTTGATGGATGCTCTGCAAAGACTGGTCATCTGCATGTTTCCACATCTCGGCAAGTATGCCATCTTCACCTGAAGCCTTGTTGTTCTTGAGACCAGCGATGATGTCCTTTATTTCTTCCCTCGTAGGTGGTTGAGAATCAGGGTTCCTGTGTGAAGGCTCATGGAAAATAAGCTTTTCTTTAGGTTCCTCTGCGTTTAGTAGCTTCTGGAAATAATCTGCAAGAGTTTTGGTGCAGTCTTTATTGTTCAGTTGAAGTTTTCCATCTGGCCCGTGGAGGATGAGGGTAGGAGCTGTGTACTGGGTCGTTTGCTTCTTAAGTCCTTTGTACAGGTCTCTTGAGTTGTTTCTCTGAAAATTATTTTCAGCCTCTTGCATTAGGCTCCTGAGGTAATTTCTCTTGGCACTGCGGATGGTGTTAGCTGTAGCTTTTCTTTGCATGAGGAAGGCTTCATAATTGGCTTCAATTTTATGTTGGTTCCACCTAGTCCAGGCTTTACGCCTTTCTTCTATAACCTCATCACACTTTGAACTCCACCATGGGTGTTTGCCTTTGGTTGATGAGGCAGGGATAGTTTCTTGAGCGGCATCCAGCAAGGCCTTTTGTAAGGCAGGCCATCCTTCTTTCTCTGTATTCTTCCTGAGGGTATCCTGAAAATCACAATTCTCATCCTGCAGTCGCAGAGTGTTGAAGCTGGGTATCTTACGACTACTTTGGAGAGTTGGTGTTTTTCTAAAGGGTTGCATATTAATCTTAACAAGTGAAAGGTAGTGATCAGAATCTATGTTGGCTCCTCGTAATACCTTGACGTTCTGTATGTCCGTATGATGTTGCCGTGCTATAGCAACATGGTCTAACTGGAATTCACCAAGTATAGGATTTGGACTCCTCCAGGTTTTGGCCTTTCTAGGTAGACGTTTGAAGGCTGTTGATTTCAGGACTAAGTTGTACTTGTCACAGAGTTCAATGAGACGTTCTCCATTTCTGTTTGTTCTCTTATGGGCTGGATAATGGCCTACTATCTTCCGGTACTTCCACTCCTTACCGACTTGTGCATTGAAGTCTCCCATGAGTATGATGGAATGGTGGGAAGGGATCATATCTAGAGTTTCTTCTAAGGTGGCGCAGCATTGTTCTACATTTTCCAGGTTTGAACGGTTTGTGTCATTCGTGGGTGAGTGGAAATTTACGATTGTGTATGCTCTATTACGAGACCTGAAGGATAACGCGGAGGTCCTTCCGTTAGGTGAAGTGAAATCTAAAATATGGTCAACCATCTTGTGGTGTACCGCAAACCCAGTACCAAATTGTGGAAGTGTCTTGATAACTCTTTCACCAGGTTTCCCCTTGTAGATTCTGTACACTCCGGACTCTATTGTATCCTCGTCGGTAATTAATTTTCAAACAATCCCACGTTTTTGTTCACTTTGATCGGCCAATAAAAATTAAGAGGGCGTGTCCTGATTAGTCTTGAATAATCTCGAACCTTCCCTGAGGGTTTATAAACTGCTGCTTTTCACGTTTCCTTGTCAATTGATCACCGTCTTGATAAGAGTATGTGTTAAGGCAGGAGGCGAGGCCGCCTCTTTTTTCGGTCAGCAGAACATCTATAAGGTAATGGCGACATAAATTATATCTCTTTGGTTGTAGCTACCTCCGCAGCTTAATCCGAGGGGAAAGGTCCGAATCTTTAACTATGTAACCTACTTTTCTAAAATGTAAATTTTCTTTTGGCTAATGTAAAATTTCATAAAGCTTTAACTATAAATCGGGGATAGAGACTGAGTTACCCTCTCGAGCTCCCCTTCATGTTGGTTTGAGGTGACTGTTTTTCTTCCTTTCCGTAATACATTAATTCAATCTCTGTTCGTGTCACCTCAGTAGCTTGGGATTAGCCCCGTTAGGATTTTATTCTTCATTATCTAGGTGTGCAAGTGTACGCCTCCATTCAGTTTGTGTTCGGGCCAGTAGGTTGGGTAATGTCATTTTGCGCCTAGAGGGGCCAGAGAGTGTAATGTTGCCTTAAGCTCGATGAATGTTGGAGAGCCTGTTAGCTCTTTTTCAAAATTTTGATTATTGTAAAGAGTGCCTCTGGGAGGCCAGATATTGTATTTAGGGAGCAGGTGCTCTTGAGTTAAGGGATTTCTGCCCTTGAGTAAATGGTTCCTGGTTTGAATTAAAGTTGTAAACTGGATCCGGTATCTCTGGAATTGTAAAATTAGGGGCTTGAAGCTCAGAATCTGTAAAACTCACTAATCTTGGATTTTCCTAGTCTTGTTTGAAGATTGATATTTGTACCTGTCATGTTGTTATGTTCACTCAGTGAAAAGGATTGTTAAGTTTGTTTTCGGAAAAGAAATGTAACCTTTTAAAGTTTTACTTGAATTTTTGATATTGTAGTTAGACCCATTGAAGCCCGCACCTTCTTTCACCAACTCTGCGTTCCACACAAACCCCGGAATAATAATAATAATAATAATAATAATAATAATAATAATAATAATAATAATAATAATAATACAGATGAATGCTAGTAACGGGATTTGAACCGTTACACAACGTTGTGCAAGAAATAACTAGCGCAATTGATCTTATTAGCACATGAATTATACTTCTTCTCTTCCCCGAATCTATTTATCCTCTCGCTGTCGTCCATCCATCCATCCATTATAGACTGTTATGCCTTTCAGCGTTTAGTCTGCAAGCCTCTGTGAATTTACTAAACGTCGCCACAATCCTCGATTTGCAACGAGTGTTGTGGCCTTATTTAGTTTTTAGCTCTTATCTTTAAATCGTTAGAAACAGAGTCTAACCATCGTCCTGGTCTACGTCTACTTCTCTTACCCTCCATAACAGAGTCCATTATTCTCCTAGGTAACCTATCCTCCTCCATTCGCCTCACATGACCCCACCACCGAAACCGGTTTATGAGTACAGTTTCATCCATCGAGTTCATTCATAAATTACCCCTTATCTCCTCATTCCGAATAACCTCCTGCCATTGTTCCCACCCGTTTTTACCAGCAATCATTCTTGCTACTTTCATGTCTGTTACTTCTAACTTATGAATAAGATATCCTGAGTCCACCCAGCTTTCGCTCCCGTAAAGCAAAGTTGGTCTGAAAACAGACCGATGTAAAGATAGTTTCGTCTGGGAGCTGACTTCCTTCTTACAGAATACTGCTGATCGCAACTGTGAGCTCACTGCATTAGCTTTACTACACCTTGATTCAATCTCACTTACTATATTACCATCCTGGGAGAACACACAACCTAAATACTTGAAATGATCGACCTGTTCGAGCTTTGTATTAGCAGTCTGACAGTCAATTCTGTTGAATTTCTTATGAGTCAAAAAGTTATCATTATTAATTTCTATTGTTTTTTTCAGTGACAGATCTTTGACATTTCTGTGTTGCTTGTAAATTTCTCTATCCTTAAAACTATTCATAAATGACGTATTCACGTGCGCAAACTTGATGGAAGAAATACGGGTGAGAGCCTCCTAAGAGCGAAACACGACATGTCTGGTCAAGAACAATGCCTTGCTAACCCAGTTAGCCGAGGAACGCTGCAGGCTACACAGGCAGATGGCCTTGGCTGCCGCAAGCAGATCAAATTCATCTTGTCTTGCCTACTGCCGGCAGACAAGGCAGTCCACCGCCTTCTAGCTTCCGCGTTCTCCATTTCCTTGTTCTGCGCCCACTACCACACTTCTCCTGCATGGAAAGCTTTTCCCCGTCGTTTGTATGTACAAAGGATTTCAACATTAGGCAGCCTAATATGAGGGGATAGTAATGATGTTATTGGTTTTAACTCCCTGAGGGTATCGTCCGATCTGCTCGGTTAAGCAACAGTGGGCGTGGCCAGAACTTGGACGGGTCACCGCTTGGGAACACCACGTGTCGTTGCATGTGAGGGCTCGTTCGAGGTCCGGTCAGGACACATGACTGCAACTGAGGGGCTATCTGACGGTGAGATGGTGGTCCCATTCTGAAATACGTAGTCTACAGACCTTGGGATGGTGAGCCGTAGGGTTTGGCGGTGCTACGCCCTGCCGCCAGCAACTTTCAACTTGGGAGTGTGTCACTTACTTTTGACCAGGTGACTTGTATCCTCCCTTGTTCAGTTGTTCTGTTAGCGCCCGATTTCCAGCAGAGGCCTTGTGACCCAACTTGGCAGGTTCGACCCTGGCTCAGTCCGGTGGTATTTGAAGATGCTCAAATATGTCAGCCTCGTATGGATAGATTTACTGGTACTCCTGCGGGATTAAATTCTGGCACCTCGGCGTCTCCGAATACTGTAAAAGTAGTTACTGGGACGTAAAGCCGTTATTAATTATTATTATTATTATTATTATTATTATTATTATTATTATTATTATTATTATTATTATTATTATTATTATTATTATTATTTCCTTTAGAGTCGAGCATGACAGAGTATGAAGACCGTCGCTTAAAAGACATCGTCTGATGCGCGGCTTTATAGGCAAACAACCAAACGTTTCTGTGATGTAGGGACGTCTATCTCCCGGTTCGAGTCCAGTTGGTAAGGAAAACGTTCTCGATGAGAATGTGGGCCGGAAGGGTAGGGGAGGTGGTGGTTTGCCTACCAGAAGCCGAGATTTAATTCTAAACATCTCCCCAGTGCTCAAACGGAGCGAGCACGTATGACGCTGTTCATGGTAATTCGTCCGGAGGAGTAGGCCTGGCTGTTTCTCACCCGTAGTCCGTGAGTTCAATTCCTAGCCAGGTCAGGGATTTTCACCTGTATCTGAGGTCCAATCAGCGTACGTGAGGAAGTATCTGGCTGGCCGCGATCTAGAAAACCAGAGAGGATTCGTTCCGCTGACCAGGCCGCACTTCATAATGTGTGACCCCGACGGTATTAGTATCGAGGCCTAGGGAGTACTTCATTTTCACGCATATCTTTCTTTGACTGCTACCTTCATTTCTGGAAGTGTCCCTCTGCTGAACGTTAGTAGAGTTGTACTCCCTCCTAAGACGTGGTGTGGTGGTTCATCCTGTTCCACTTTTGAGGAATGAAACAGAAGATGAGCGTTTACAGAAAATACCTTAACTCAACAATCTGATTGCTGTACTACCTCAACTGTGCTAACTGGAGAGCGGGGAAAACCGCTTGTTTTCTTCTTATTCAAATCCTAACCAACTTACATCATTCTTTCTGTAATGTGTTCAACACCCTCAGTTTTGATTATTTGTAAAATGTCCACGCCGAATGCGATTATAAGGGCTCAAGTGAAACTCTGCATTGTGTCACATTAGCGCTCGTAGTGCTAGAAAAAGGAAAACTACTAATCCAATCGACCGGATAACGATGATTAAGAGAAGGATGGCAATTTTTAAGAATAAATAAGACACATATTCTCACACTTGATTATAGCTCATAGATTATAGCTCATATCGCTTGCCTCTGTCGCACATCTTTCCATTTTCGTTGTGTTCATTTGACTGCTTTTCATGTCCTGTTGCCTTTTCTCATCCGCTGATAGGGTCACGGGTGTTCTGTGTGTGTACCACATTGTTTATAACGTAAGTGAGCGTGTTGATGAAGAAAGTTTGCTGAAGAATGAAGTTATCTACTCACGGAATTCGGGACCTTGAAACTTGATTGAATTTGCATCTGGGGCCCTGAGATCGGAAGAGAGAAAATTAGGCCATCTCGAAAGTGTCGCTGGATTTACCCGCGATGTAGGCTGTGGGAGGGGTGAGCTCACATGCACGGGAGAAGTCCAAGATGGAAAGGAATGCATCCAAACCGAAACTAACGTTGTGCAGGAAATACTAGATTAGGAAATGAACTCTTACTTGGGTAGTAGAATAAGTAACATGGATAAGCAAGGACGTTTGCTCACTTCAGACACTGATAATAGTAATTAGAAAGATCTGGAGTGTGGCATCCTGTTCAGATCAAAGATGGGCAATATCTAGCCTAGAAAGAAAATAGAAGCTTTTGAAATGCAGGGTTACGCAAAAATGTTGAAGGTGACATGCATACATCAAATCAAGAATGAAGAGACACTGAATCGAATCAGTGAGAGGAGATCGATTTGGTAAAATATAACGAGATCCTAATGCTAGGACACACGACTTGTTCAGTTGGTTTTTGAGCGAAGTGTAGGCGGTAAGAACGGTACGGATAGACCAAGGCAAAGAATATAACAAACAGATGCGGGATGTATCAATTATGTATTAGCATAGGATAGGGTGGCATGGAAAGCTGCATGCAACCAGTCAATCGACTGATGATCCAGAGGTTCTCGGTCTCCTAGCAACAGTGTCCGTGATGTGGCAACAGCCTCCGGGGGGAAGAGCATGTCGCCACCTGCAGGCCACATGGGGCAACAAGTGGTCCGCGCTGCGCCTTGCTCTCCTTGTTCTCTCTGCGCTCATAACACTTAAGTTTCTTATAATTTGCAAATTTCATTATTAAATGGAGTGATGTGGATTAGACCTAGTTTCGTTTCCTGATGCGCATTCACTACTGCGTGCAGTTCCCGAACCAAGCGAGGTTCAAACCTCAAACCATCAGCAAAGTTGTGTTCCTATATGGTGGCTGGGGGTTAAGAAGCGATACTGTCCCGACAATCAGGGATGTCCCTTTATTTGTACTCATCCGCTGGTATTTTCCGCCGTCGTAATAGGTGACTAAAAGAGACCACCAGGTCCTTAACTGGGTCTATCTCATCTGAACTCCCTCGAAGAACTTTCGTGTCCTTCCTATCCCGATGGTTTTTAAATGTACCAATTCCGCACCTTTCTCCTCCTCTGGTACCTGCACTTGTCACCTGATGAAACAGAAAATTATTCCTTGTTTGACGAAAAATTTCTTTTGAAGAATTCATTGAAAAAATGTTGGCAAGCAAATGTTCCTCACTTCATTTCTGTTGCAGTTCAGATCTACGAACACAAAACGACGGCGATGTGAGTAGTAGCGGTACAACCCCTGCATCTTCCTGGGGGGAAAATGGGAAACCACGTAATCTTCAGGGCTGCCGAAGGTCGGATTCGAACCCACCATCTTCCAAATGCAATGTAGTAGCTTCCTAACTTGTCAAAGAAGTGTGTGGTTTTTTCCGCAGTATGTTCGCATCACATCGTAAGTTTTACGAGCTTTTCTATTAACGTACAAGCTTTAAAAAGTATAGAATAGTATGCAAGTAATGTCTGTTACGTGGTCGTGTAGTTACATACTCTAGTCAGTGTTGTTCGTATTGAACCAAGGTGGAGCTAACTGCACTAAATATGGTGAAAATATTTAGTCAGATTGTTCCTGACTGAAAATAAAACAGCTTTTCTGTGTCCTATTATGTGTCTGTAGGAAAATATTGAGTGGAGAGGCGAGATTTTCAGTCTGTGTCCTAGGGTTAAACAGCTGTTGTCATGAGCATCGTTCGTGTGTTGCGAGAGAAACAGCATAATTACTGTATCAGGATAAATACTGTACATATTCTCTGATACTTTCTACTGGCACACAACTCGGCGTCTTCGAAAACTATAAAAGTAGGTACTGGGAAGCAAAACTATTTTTTCTATTTGTTTTACGTCGCACCGACCCAGATAGGTCTTATGGCGACGATAGGATAGGAAAGGCCTAGGAATAGGAAGGAAGCGGCCGTGGCCTTAATTAAGGTACAGCTCCAGCATTTGCCATGTGTGAAAATGGGAAACCACGGAAAACCATCTTCAGGGCTGCCGACAGTGGGGTTCGAACCCACTATCTCCCGAACACTGGATACTGGCCTCACTTAAGCGACTGCAGCTACCGAGCTCGGTAGCAAAACCATTATTATTATTATTATTATTATTATTATTATTATTATTATTATTATTATTGTTGTTGTTATTGTTGTTGTTGTCGCCGGTGGTGAGTTGATAGAATCGGTGGAATAATTTAATTCTGGATTTGTCATGAAGCAGTCAATGAAAGAAACTAAGGAACTGACATTTTGAAGAAGTTAATTGAATTTTTTTTTTTGTTGGTTTAAATTCATGTAAATTTCTGTGTGTTTTAAGTTTTGTGAAGTTTTGAAGACTTACAGGAAATACTGTGAACTGTTGATATTTAATAATCATTATGAGTGTTGGAAGACATTGATATTGAAGATCTCCAGTAATATGTTTGTTGTAACCCATTTTTTGTATCACCCTGTAGTTGCCACGTCCAGGCTTCGATGACGAAATCGCCGAGTTTCGCAATCGAAACCTCTAGAATATATTTCCCACATTACCATATATGGTGCTGTAATGCCATTGGCGAAAATAACATTAATTTGTATTGATGAAACTTCGGGTCGAATCATAGGTAGCTTCCCTGATTGTCTGGTTGAGTATTTACCAATTTCCGGCCTTTTGGCACCTCAGCAGGAGCAAGGCTCTGTTCAACGTCTTTGGTTTTCGTACGTCTTAAAGATCGGACGCACCTTAATAATAATAATCGTATGGCCTCAGCTACCGTTTGCAGACATTTCGATTTGACGCCATCTGGCTGTCTGCTCGTCAATTTCGACGTTCCGGTTTACTCTGTCTGCCATCTAGCGGACCTAGAGTAAACCGGATCTCTCTTGGGCGTCTATGGCTGAGATTTAATTAATTTTGTCGGGTAAATACCAAATCTTTTACATGCCGACATCGTACGACATGGAGTGTCGAATGGACTTTTTTCCCGCCCTTCAAAAATCCGACTACCTCTGCCGGGTTTGAACCCGCAATCTTGGGATCCGGAGGCCGACACTCTACCACGGATCCACAGAGGCTAGACGCACCTTGTAAGGTGCTTAGCGACTCCACGCATTCCGGGGTAAGCATGTTTTCTTTTCTTTTCTCAAGTGTTAAATTAAATTGTAAGTTCATTTGTTCGGAGTTTACCTTAGACCCTGGTTTTCACCGTTTTGGTTTTGTAATGCTTTAGTTCGTCAGCCAGGCATATCCTTTGTTTTAGAGGCAATTCCTTTTATTAACCTTTGGTGTAAATGTAAACTTTAATTTCTTTTCTTCCGAGTTGCCTCCAGTTATTCCACGTCAATTTAGTGTCCACCTGTTGAGCTATGCGTCCCTCACTGATGTGTATTAGGAGAGGACTGCTCCTCCATAGGCCTCTGCGCTAAATTTAATTTCCGTTGTTTTCTTTCCTTCTGACATTTTTAGATTGCCTTGTAAGATGTTTGTAATTATGTCATATTCCCCGTTAAATTTTCCTTGTAAATTTCAACGTCGAAATTATGCTCATCTTTTAAATGTAATTGTAATTTTGTGTAGATATTTACTTTTCCGAAGAACCACCGATAGGAACCTCGTGGTTCGATTTAAACTGTTTCTTAATTGATGGTGTTAACATTTTAATTAGTGTTCTTTATACCTTGTTTGAATTCTATATGTTGAGTAAAGTCAGACAAAAGGGTTTATGTTCTCACGTTTCTTACTCGTCCTCGGTAGGGTTTTCCGGCCTGCTTCCCATACATCGTTCCTCTAGTTGTCATGTTGGTTGTCCTGCGTAGCCATGTGTTGTTGAAATTTAAAATGTTTTTCCTGGTATATCATCGGCTGGCGTTATTCTTTCAGGTTTGTTATTTTGGATTATTAAATCATTACTTGTTTTGTATGTACCTTGTATTATGTGCTCTCTTCTGTAAAAGGAGGGGGAGGGGTTACAATTATTATTATTATTATTATTATTATTATTATTATTATTATTATTATTATTATTATTATTTTCGTTTACCCTCCAGAGTTGCTTTTTCCCCACCTTTATCACCTCAAGGGCAGTGTACTGGATGGCGAGATTTTGGGTCGGGGAATACAACTGGGAAGGAGGACCAGGCCGCATCACTGCTATGCTGAACAGCGATCTTGTTGCCTGATGGGAAGATTGGAAGGGATAGGCAAGGAAAATGGAAGGAAGCGGCCGTAGCCTTAAAAGGCACAATGCCGACATTTCCTGGAGAAGTGGAAAACCACTTCGAGGATGGCTGAGGTGAGAATCGAACCCCTCTCTACTCAGTTGACTTCTCGAGGGTGAGTGGATCCCGTTCCAGTCTTCGCACCACTTTTCAAATATCGTTGCAGAGCGGGGGCTCGAAGCAGTGACTACTACATGGCAGAGGCGGACATCATCCTCCGTCACAAATGTGCGCCCGGTAGATTCCCCACAGCACACTTGGCCCAAACTACAAAGACGGGAAATCTAAAGGACCACGGACACATCGGCGTCGATGGACGAGACGCATTTTCTAAAATTTTCATTCAAGAAAAAATAACACGTACCTTAACATGAATAAAGAGCTGCGATCAGACAGCGGGCTACTCAAAGTTATTTTGTATATTGAACTGCGAAACGTCTAATACAAACTGTTAGTATTAAATCTCTTCGTGTCACTATTTCTAGCCGTTGTAGCCTTTGTAAGGCAGACTCTCCGATGAGGGTGGGCAGCATCTGCCATGTGTAGCGATGTTGGGGACAGCATAAACACCCAGCCCCCGATACACTGGAATTAACCAATTAAGTTTAAAATCCCCGACCCGATCGCGAACCCAGTACGCTGACCATTCAGCCAACGCAGTGCATATCACAATCCGTGCGTCCAACTTGCTTTACGTCGCGCGACACAGATAGCTCTTACGGCTAGGAGTGGCAAGGAGGCCGCCGGGTGTGAAAATGGGTAACCTCGGAAAACCATCTTCAGGGCTGCCAACCGTAGGGTTCGAACCCACTATCTCCCGGATGCAAGCTTACAGCTGCGCGCCCCTAACCGAACGGCCATCTCGCAGTTGCAATGCACTAATGCACTAAACATACCGTACCTACCTCATTGTGTGCGTCGGGACATCCACGGTATTCCCTACCACTCGTAAGGGCCTAAAGGAGTCTTGGCAACCACGGGGTCCTTAGCTGAATCTTGGCTTTGCTTTTACTTACTTGTGACAGTCATTCTATCCGACCTCCTTTGGCCAAGTCTTGTTCTTTTCCGACCCCGACGCACAGTGGGCTGGACAAGAGTTGTTTTGAAAAGTTAGGTGAAACAATATTTTACCCTAAGCAATTCGTCTACCACTGTCAGAAGTACACTAGGCTGAGTCACTGCCCTGAATCAAGAGAAAATAAACACTGAAGTTGCCTTTTGATGCCTTGGTAGACAAGGGGCTCTCTTTGTCACAACACAGTGAAGAAGAAACGCATTAGTTTAATCTTGGTATTAGGTTGTCACAATCGGTAAGCAATTAAATTTTTGATGTCTATAATAACTAACCGAATTACATTCTTTGCGTTATACAGAATCAATTGTGATCAATGACAAAATAAATGATCACTTTCAAATTCATTAAATTCACGTAGACTTATAAAAAAATTGTAAGAATTCATCCCTATTCATGAACACACAGTATAGCCTATAGTGGCTTCTTCAATTTCCACCATTAAAAAGTTTTCCATATTTGCGCCTTTTGATAATAATAGAATATTGTTCTAACTCGGAAAGCGCGGCGGTGTGTTGTGAACTCTTCGTGGAGGTTTGTGGCTTCTACTCAAACATTACATGCACAAATATGACCTTGATAACTCTTCTAAGGACATTTGAGGGACTGTTTAAAATATCTAAGAGCTTTGGACTGTAATTTTGGTATACAATTGTCATAGTACATATACCACACCCTCGCACTGTATGTAGAAGTTAGAGATATTATTGTCAGTATTCGATTTATTATTATTATTATTATTATTATTATTATTATTATTATTATTATTGCATTTGTATATTTTGTCATTTATATTTGTAAGCTGGGAGATATCCACATATGTTGTATAAGTAATTTGTTCTGTACTGGGAAAACATTGCTATATTGGACTCTGGTAATTTGTATGACTCATGCGGCATACCCTGTGTTTGATTAGATGTACTAGTTGTTGTGGTCGTCGGGAAGTTCTATGAGTCATGTGATATACCCCATCGTTTGTTTATGTCTTGGGAGCATGAAGAAGTTGAGGGCAACCCTGAACGGTGGATCACTCATGATTGGCTGGCAAGGACCAATCCAGACGTATTATGTGTGAGGAAGGGGAATGCTGATCCCTATAAAGGTTGATCAAACGGCGGGAACCACAACTGACACACTATACGGGAAGAAAGTGGTGCTGATACACGGTACTTGAGTGACACGGCTGCAATGGACTGGACTTCAAACGTTCGTGGAGCGTAGTCTTGTTATGTTCGTGGAAAGTGGCTCATAAGGAGCTATATATAGCCGCCATTTTGTGTCCGCCATCTTGTGCAAGCACCCTTAAGCCATCTCATAAGAAGTTATGTATAGCCGCCATCTTGTAGAATTAGATAGCTGCCAATGCCAAAGAGCCGAAGTAGGAACCGAACCGTTGATCTCCTCATTAGACTACTTTTTTCTTATGCTATCATGCTCCTGATACTGCGAACCTAGGTACTAGGCAGAAACATTTTGTCCGTTTTGCTCTACGACACACCGTTTTCGAGATATTTAACATTTTGCATTTAAGCAACGAATTTAATAAATCGAAGCAGCACGGCTCTTTAGCCTCTAAGCCAGCTCTCTTGATAAGAGCAGCAGCCATTTTGCGCAAGCACCCTTAAGGCGTCTCATAAGGAGCCATGTATAGACGCCATCTTGTAGCCGCGAACTTGCGCAAGTATCCCAAGGGCGTGTCATAAGAGCCAATGTATTGCAGCCATCTTACGACCGCCATCTTGTGCAAGCACCCTTAAGGTGTCTCATAAGGAGCCATGTATAGCCGCCATCTTGTGCAATTGGCATCGAGGAGGGTATCCGGCCATAAAACTGAGGTTAGGCCCTTCCATGAGGTTAGGCTTGCTGTCTTGTGCGTAGAAGTTCTTGCACAAGCACCATTAAGGCGTCTCATAAGGAGCCATGTATAGCCGCCACCTTGTGCAATTGACGTCTGGAACGGCATCCGGCCGTAAAACTGAGGTTAAGCCCTTCCGTGAGGTTAGGCTTGCTGTCTTGTATGTCAAACGTTAGGTTAAGACCCTCTAAGATAGCGGATGTTATGTTAGGCTCGCGCTCTTAGGCGTCAGGAAGGGCATCCGGCTGTAAAACTGAGGTTAGGCTTGCTGTTTTGTGCGTCAAAAGTTAGGTTAAGTCCCTCTAAGATAGCGGATGTGAGGTTAGTCTCGCGCTCTTAGGCGTCAGGAAGGGCGACCAGCTGTAAAAATGAGGTTAGGCCCTTCCATTAGGTTAGGCTAGCTCTTTTATGCATAAAAAGTTAGGTTAAGCCCCTCCAAGATGGTAGATGTGAGGTTAGGGCCGCGCTCTTAGCAAGCGTGAGGAGGAGGCCTCTGCGGAGAGCCGGAGGCGGAGGTGGCGGCCGAACTGTCCACTTTACACTACTCTTCATGAATCATACTTTGTTCACAAATGAGGTCTCGTTTACGAGGAATGGCAGCTTAAGTTTTGACAACACGCATATGTAGTGGGAGAATAAGCCCCATGCTATGAGACGTTCCACCACCAGGTTCGGTTTCCCCATTAATGTTTGGACAGGGATTTTTTTATTTATTTACTTATTTCAAAAGAGGCATCTGAGCCAATGCTCATAATGGTGCAGTACAATGAATTACATTTGGCAACAAAGATGAGATTTGAGAACATCAGCTTCTAGCACAAAAATATAATTTTGGGGAGCATTATCAGAGGATCTGTGATATTACCTCATAGAATGGCTAGCGTATCTTATCTACAGCTTCTAGAAGGCACTCTACCACTACTACTACTAGAGGATGGCGACGGCATCTGTGGTTGCAACATGATGGAGAACCCCCGCGGCCGACAAGAAGTCCCCTTAGATTACTTCTTTTCGGGGCACATGGAATCTAAGGTTTACCGCAGAGAAGCAGAAACTCTGCAAGAGTTCCGGGAATGTGTCTTGGAAGCTGCTCAGGACATCAGTCAAAACAACGAGGTACTGAGGTGTGTTCAAGAGGGAGCATGTATTGCCGCCAATGGTGTTTTCGAACACTGCTGTAACAACGAAAATCATTTCCCACGGCCAATCTGGTCAACTGTGGTATTCTCTAAAAGGTACATAAAAGCTTTGTTGTTGTTTTAATGTTTTTCTATTAAAAAAGAAAAGAGCCTCCGTGGCTCAGACGGCAGCACGCCGGCCTCTCACCGCTGGACACCGTGGTTCAAATCCCGATCACTCCATGTGAGATTTGTGCTGGACAAAACTGAGGCGCGACAGGTTTTTCTCCGGGTACTCCGGTTTTCCCTGTCATCTTTCATTCCAGCAACACTCTCCATTCTCATTTCATAGCATCTATCATTCATTAATAAGTCACTTTGGGAGTGGCGACCCCGTCGTACTAACAGCCTATATCTGCTTCATTCATTACATCCCTGACCCGGTCAATGACTGGAAAACAGGTTGTAGGTTTTCATTTTTTCATTAAAAAAGAAAATACGCTTAGAGTTTTACGTAACTTTTACTTTTGTGATCATAAGCCACAGGACCTCCATTTTTATGTAGAATCCGACCCATAGGACGTGGCATTTTATGTAGAATCCGACCCATAGGACGTGGCATTTTATGTAGAATCCGACCCATAGGACGTGACATTTAATTTCGTAAATCCCATACGTATTGGCCGGGAATCAAACCCGGACTGCCTTGGTGAGAAGCGAGCAGTGATACCACTGGGCTCGTTTCTATTACTCCCCACTTTATTCGGTTTTTACTGCGGGTCAAGGTTCCTTGCAGATTAGGCAGACTTTTACGGCTGGATGCTTTCTTTGACGCCAATCATTAGATGATAAATGCTACTTGTTAATGTGGTGGTGGTGGTCATCAGAGAGAAGAAATGGAAGGCATCCGACACTGCGAAAGTTGAAAATATCAGCGAAAGAAAGACTAGGGCCACGAAGGGCGTGAAAGTGAAAGACTCCCTAAATACCGTCAGGGTCGGAAAGGAACGAGAGTTGACCAAGGGAGATGGGATAGGATAGATGAAAGTGAGGAGCCTGGTTCAAGTAGGCGGGAGCAGTGCCAGGACTCAACTCAGTACCCCGTGGTCGCCAACCCACGCTCCCAAGTTGAGAGCCTCTTACGACTCTACTGCCCCCACCCACAGAGGGATGTGGAGTTAGATAACTTGGTTCTTTAGCATGACATTCCTCTGGCTCATTGATTGTCTGCTACTACTGGTACTTAACGCACAGGTTTATCATAGTATTCCACGCATTTCATCCCTACTCGAGGCGCTGATTGGAATACGTAGGGTGCACTCTTAAAGGAATAATGGCAGAGGAGTGTTGAAGGCCGTCTGCGGCCTGGTCATTCCAGGTCGGGAGCTTTGGATTGTTAGGACGGCAGCATAGCACTGTTCGTTAAAAATGAGAAAATGTGCGATTTTCTATTTCATTATTTCATATCATAATAATTGTTTGTTATCGTGACATTCCCACTGACTTCATTGTAATTACCTATTGTGATTTCAGTTGGGAAAACCACAAAGACAGCCTTTCTAAGGATGTAAAAAGGCAGGTGGAGAGTAGATTGTCTGCCATTTTCATCAAACTGCCCAACTCGACTGACTGGCAGTAGGAAGTGGGCCTGCCATCATAATGAAAACTCTCCAAGTTCATTGTGACCGATAGTAGGCAAGAGGAGCTGCCATTATAATTCCCTAACCCATTCTTCACATGAGAAAAAACGTATGGTGACTTTCCCGTCGTTTCTGGGTAACTTTAAGAAATATGCAATTTAATACAATCTTACTCACTACGTGTAGAGTACTTAATCTAGAATTCTGAATACAATGTAGGATTCCGTAGCGAAGCACGGACACATCAGCCATATCTAAATTGTTTTAGAATCTAATTACGTTGTACCGGGGACTCCGAAATTAAGGCTGAAACCCTTTCAGAAAACAATCGATAATGTTTGGTAAAAAATCACACGAGTAGCGTTGCAAATCTTGGACTGGGAAGACTTAGAAGTAAGAAGACGAGCTGCTCGACTAAGCGGGATGTTCCGAGCTGTCAGTGCAGAGATGGCGTAGAATGGCGTTAGTAGACGAATAAGTTTGAGTGGTGTTTTAAAAATAGGATAGATTACAAATGAACATTTAATTTCGTAAATCCCATATGTATTGGCCGGGAATCAAACCCGGACTGCCTTGGTGAGAAGCGAGCAGTGATACCACTGGGCTCGTTTCTATTACTCCCCACTTTATTCGGTTTTTACTGCGGGTCGGGTTCGTAGCAGATTTGGTAGACTTTTACGGCTGGATATTTTTCTTGACGCCAATCATTAGATGAGAAATGCCACGTGTTAATGCGGTGGTGGTGGAGGTTATCAGAGAGAAAAAATGGAAGGCATCCGACACTGCGAAAACAGTAATCACCACATTAGTGTTAATACAGAATGGTTACCAGTTCTACTTCTTCTTAAAGCAATAATCACCACCACATTAGCGTTAACAGAGGATGGCTGTCTGTTGTACTTCTTCTTAGAACAATAATCACCACTACCACCACGTTGACTCCTGTTATAACAATCCAACGTCATCTGACAAAGATATGCATGGCCTCCAAGGAACTGGCAAATCTCAAAATTCGCCTGTTTGCTTTTCTGATTTTTGGCTCTCGTATTTTCATGCTTAGGGGATGGCCATTTGTGCTCTTTGCTTACGCAACTGCAGGAAGGGGGAGAGCCCGGGTGGCCTTGAGGGGCGCTCGCTCAGAACTTGTTCGGTCCAGATTCACCTGTTAGCTTCGTCAGCCCTTTCACACAGGGCACCTTGATCTCTAGTATTCAATCGGTAGGCGTACGATCAAGTAAAAATGTAATCGTTCAATAATTGATGCCGGGTGCGTAATCGCAGCATCCTACAAGTCGTGTGAGTAATTGTTTACGCCACGGTCCTGCAGTTTCCTGCGTGCTGGGAAGTAGGAATGAACCTGTTGTGGGGCGACCACATTCTACCGGGAAAACGACTGCACTTAAAAGCCAATTCAACATTAAATACTAGAGCGGTCCACCTCTGTGGTGTAGTGGTTAGTGTGATTAGCTGCCATCCCCGGAGGCCCGGGTTCGATCCCCTGCTCTGCCACGAAATGTGAAAAGTGGTACGAGGGCTGGAACGGGGTCCACTCAGCCTCGAGACGTCAACTGAGTAGAAGAAGTTTCATTTGCACCTCAGCCATCCTCGAAGTGGTTTTCCGTGGTTGCCCACTTTTCCTGCAGGCAAATACCGGGATTGTACCAAACTTAGGGCCGCGACCGCTTGAGGTACTGGTCCTCCTTCCCAGGACACTGCCCTTGAGGTGGTAGAGGCGGGCAAAAACCAGCCCTGGAGGATAAACAGATTAAGAAGGACTAGCGGGACGCATTATTATTATCTTTTTTTTTGTTTCTCCTTTCAACTTTTTTTCTAAGACTGGGCTGCTTTTGCTTCTTCTCCCTACAGCTTTTCAGAATGGAAATTATATCCGAGTACCTTTCTTTAAATAGTGAAAAGGGAAGCTGTGGGAATGATGATGTGGACTCAGGACTCGTCTGAAGAATGAGATTATGATGGTGATAACAATAATAACACCGTCCTACTCAATGCATATTTTCTATGTCTGAAACCAAGTTATAGTAAGCCAATATAAATATATTTTAATTTGAAATAATTAGTAAAAATGAAAATAGCTCGGCCGTTATTCTTGATTAGACCGGGGCTGATATCTCATCGTCAGATAACTCCTCAATTGGATGATCAGCGTCGCGACCTTCAGTTCAGAGGCTCCGGATTCGATTTCCGGCTGGGTCAGAGATTTTAGTCACGTCTCGTTAATCGCTGTAACTCGGGGACTGGGTGTTGAGATTTTAGTCATGTCTGGTTAATCGCTGTAACTCGGGGACTGGGTGTTTGTCCCAAAACACAACACTATCACCCACCACACAGGGTTGGTGTCGGGAGGGGCAACCGGACGTAAAACCGAATCAAGCCGGGTTGAGTGGCTGGTCTTCTGACGCCAACTTGGCAGGTTCGATCCTGGCTCAGTCCGGTGGTATCTGAAGGTGCTCAAATACGTCAGCCTCGTGTCGGTAGATTTACTGGCACTCCTTCGGAACAAAATTGGGAGTCTCCGAAAACCGTAGTTACTGGGACGTAAAAAACACTTGTGGGGTCGCACACGTGTGTTTTACGGCCGGGTGCTCTTGATGCAAACCTTATGTGGAATAATGTAATCACTATTGCGTGTTTCTGTAGTGGTTGGTAGTGGAGTGTGGTGTCTTAATATGAAGAAGAGAGTGTTCGGACAAACACCCAGTCCCCGAGCCAGAAGAATTAATCAAGCACGATTAAAATCCCCGACCCAGCCGAGAATCGAACCGGACCCTCTGAATCGAAGGCCTCAACGCTGACCTTTCAGCCAATGAGTCGGACAATAACATTATTATTATTATTATTATTATTATTATTATTATTATTATTATTATTATTATTATTATTATTATTATTATAGCGAATAGAGGCGTGCATTTGCCTTCCTTTATGCCCGTATTACTTTCATTCTTCGTATTATTATTGCCTATGGTGTCGAACATTCATCCCAAAGGTTCGTCTGAATTTCAACTTCATAGCCATACTAGGCAAAAGAGGAGTGAGATAGTTTGCAGTTGCATTCCTCGCCGAGCCAGAAATTGCTATTACATATCAGTCTGTCAAGCCCATGACCGACATTCGTAAGAGGGACAATGGCCCATACCTCAGTCACTTTTAAAAGCAAACATGAGACCGACACAGGCTCGCCAGGACGGGACAATAAAGGAATTATGTGACTCATTTTCAAAATGTAAACATAACATTTCTCCTCGTTACGATGAATGTAATTGTAATTCCATCCTGTAACATTCAGCGCCGATATTCTATCTTAATGGAGCTTACTATAGTTTCAGGATCAAGTATAATTATATTCCAGAGGGATGAAAACACTATCTTAAGAATAAGTTGATGCATACTGCCACTTGACCCACGACGAGTTGATTATGAACATAGTTTTCGATTTGGTCACTTGTTATTGTGCACCTGATCTTGTTATGTTTGTTATTTTATTATGAAAGTAGTCTATTGACAGTGTGCTCAATGTAGCTGTATCAGGTACTTGGTAAATAAATAAATAAATAAAATAAATAAATAAATAATTGCCAAACACATCACTGCGGACAGAAAATGAAAAATGGGCATTGAATGTTATCAAGGGCACTGAGGGAGAATGCAGGAAATAAATATCCGTCTTACTAGGATCGGTACAAAACAAAACAAAAATATGAGAACGCACTAAATTCTAGAGATTTTGAAGATCGGACTCGAAACGGCAGATTTTCAGTTAGAAAATTAACAAGAAAGATTCTGAACATGTTTGCCTCTACTTACTTCTTATTACTAGTCTACAAAAGCTTATTGTATTCTGATTCCTTACAATACCTCCGGGAAATGCACGGTTAATATGGATCTATCATAAGCGGCCAATCAGGAGTTCATTTGATCACAACAATGGAGTGTCGCCGGAGAGGCAGGGCCGGCCGTGGAGACCCGAACTCCCGAGCCCCTACACTCCAACTCCAATGTCATGTAAAGGACATGTTATCAATGGTTACTCGTTCATAAATATGGGTGGGGGGAGACCTGTTGCTCCCTTGGCATTCGGCCAGCGCGACTACTCCGTGCGCATGGCGGGACTCGACATTCCCAATGAAAAGAAAAAGACTCGAGACTCGCGTATTTAGCAGTGGTCGCGCACGTGACCCGCTAGGTATTCATTGAGTCTGTTCCTTTTGTTTTCAAACTGACTGATCGCGCCATGTCGAAGTTATTTCTCACTTATTTCTTTATTTACTTTTCATTAAAACTAGGATTGGAATAAATTAAGACACGCAATGAACGGTGACCCTTTCAAATACCACCCACTATGGATACTAGGGAAACCACTGATTAATCTATGAAGACAGTATTAGTTCAAATAAATTTCATTAATTTTAATTGGAATTTAAATAATATTAATATAAATTATTTTCCAGGAGCTACCGCCTGATGATTCTATTTATTATTACAACATGTTAGATTAATGATGGTTCTCTACAATTTTATCTTTGAAAATCACACTTGACATATCTTCCAGCACATTTGAAAACATTGGTCTGCGCGCCAAACACTTGTATCCCCGTGACTCTTCTTCCCTGTAGGACTGCCTTTCATCTCGCTCGGCCTTACATCATTGTTGTCCTTGTCTGTGATATTTGAAATTTTCCCTGATACTGCGTTGAGGTGCAACAAGTATGATGTCAAACCTAGAGGAATGATGAATGGGGTAAAAATAGGCTGTAGAAAAATGCGATGATGTTGGACTGCTTTGCCTTCGCAGTCGACGTCGTTCTTATGACAGACAACCATCAAACAGCCAAGAAACAACTACAAAATGTTGCAGTCAAAACAGGGTTAAGAATCTCTTTCGAAAAAACAGTATTCATAGATTCTAAAGAAAAGGCGACACGGACAGACTTGTTGAACTGTATGGGGATATCCAGCGTGTGCAAAACTTTAAATACCTGGGAGAAATACTCACCCCCAATGGAGATGAAAAGGAGGGATTAAAAGAGAGGGTGAGAGGATGGAGTTGGCATTCAGACTATGTCATGACACCTATAAGTCCAAGTCCCTCTCAATTCAGGCCAAGTTAAAACATTACTGCACAGTGGTTAGAACAGAGTGCCTTTATGGAGCAGAAACCTTGACAAGGATGGCTGACCCAGTCCTTGAAAAAAGAGAAAGAAGATTCTTGCGAAAAATCTTAGGCCCAAGAAAGTCGACGAGTGACCCAAACACATTCCGGTTAAGATCGAATTTGGAGCTCTACAAGTCAGTAGAAAGAATCACGACTGTGATGATGAAAAGGAGACTGATGTTTTATGGACGTATCAAAAGAATGAAGAATCTATGAAAGTAACAAATTGCTCTAGCCCATACCAGAAGACATAGCGCACTGTAAACACTACATCTCGCCAGCAAGGGCTTAATAATAATAATAATAATAATAATAATAATAATAATAATAATAATGATGATGATGATAATAATAATAATAATAATAATAATAATAATAATAATAATAATAATAATAATAATAATAATAATGCCCTTGAGGCGGTAAAGTGGGACAATCTTCTTCTTCTACCGTTTTTTCCACACGTATCGGGTGTGAACTGCGTCGCACATGTGGATTTGGCACTGTTTAACTGCCGGATGCCCTTCCTGACGCCAACCCTATATGGAGGGGTGTAATTACTATCGCGTGTTTCTGTGGTGGTTGCTATTGTATTGTTTTGTCTGAATATGAAGAGGAGAGCCAACGGCCGTAGCCGTGTTGAAACACCGGATCCCGTGAGATCTCCGAAGTTAAGCAACATTGGGCGTGGTCAGGAGTTGGATGGGTTGCCACGCTCTGTTGGTGGGGGGGGGGGTAAGGAAATGGAGGAGCGGAAAGGAACTGGCCACCCTACCGCACATAAACTCCGGCTCAGGAACACCTCTGCGGAGGTACGGACCTGCCTTCGGGCAGAATAACCCTTACCTTATGAAGAGGAGAATATTGGGACAAACACAAATACGCAGTGCCCGAGCCAGGAGCATTAATTAGGCACGATTAAAATGTCCGACCCGGCTGTAAATTGAACCCGGGACCCTCTGAACAGAAGATCTCAAAGCTGAATATTCAGCGTCTATGCTGTACTGTGATTAGCTGTCACTTCGGAGGCCCGCGTTCGATTCATGGCTCTGCCATGAAAATTTGAAGTGGTACGAGGCCTGGAACGGGGTTCACTCAGCCTCAAGGGGTCAATTGAGTCTCCTGGAACTAGTTTTCCGTGGTTTTGAACGTCTCCTCCAGGCAAATGCCGGGAAGGTACCTAACTTACGGCCACGGTCGATTCGTTCTCTATCTCCACACACACACACAAGGCTGTTATTCAGCACAGTAGTTGAGGCCGCCTGGGCCAGGTACTGCTCCTCCTTCCCAGTTGTATGCCCCTACTCCAGGACACTGACCTTGAGGTGCGATCCATAAACCAACCCTGGAGCGTAAACAGATTAAGAAAGAAAGAATCGGTTGTCCCGTGTGCTTTACGTCACAGATAGGCGTAATGGTGGCAAGGAATGATCCGTCGCTTGATTAAGGAACAGCTCCAGCATTTGGCTGGTATGAAAATGGGAGACCACGGAAAACTATCTCAGGGCTGCCGACTATTTCGGGAATACAAGGTGACAGCTACGTGACTGAGACCACTCAACCACTCGCTAGGTTATTTCGTCTGGCTCGGAGGCTGGGTGTTTGTGCCGTCTTCAGCGTACAGGCAGCCTACTAGTAAACCACCTGCACCAGGCTATACGCTCTTATTACTACTAAAGACGGACACAGTATAAGAAAAATTTTGCAAAATTACGAAATTTATTTAGGATAAATATGAAACAATGAAAATCTACTTAATAATATTCTGAAATACAATAAATCACAGTAATGTTGTCATTTTAATCTTTTTATAGGATTTAAATCACGACATAACTACTCCATATACAGTAAGAGAACAAAATAAAACACTCGTTATTTAATAATTACCGGTACTACAATTGAAAGCACGTTAAGTTGATTTTGATGCTATGTCAGTTTTTCAACAACAAGGGCAAGCAATACCCATATATGACAGATCCTACAGACGAAGGAATGTTATCCAACATATTTATGTACAAAAAGTAAGAAAACATCTACTTATTTGCCCTTCTTTGATCCAAAGGGGCAAGGGGCACCATTACTCACACATTTCACAACTTTTGTAAGACATTTAATTCGGATAACCAATTCATTAAGGACATTGCAGCCCCATCAGGAGTTCCTCACGGATTTCAAAATTATTCACTGATACGATTTTTATTAAGTAATAAGTAGGCTATACCAGAGGAGTGCGTCGGGCTTCCGCAACCGGCACAATCCCCATCCTCGCTGCTGGAAGGGGTATTCATTCATTGCATTCCTGAGCCGGTCAAATGACCGGAAACAGGCTGTGGATAGTATAACAATCATTTATAGACATACTTTATACGACTCTTGCAGTTGTCAATCAACTTTCTATGTAAGCTTTCTCATTTCGGCAGCCTCTAAATGAGGGGAAACAGAAATTTCTCTCTTGCAGCTCTTTGGCTCTATGGCTAAATGGTTAGCGTACTGGCCTTTGGTCACAGGGGTCCCGGGTTCAATTCCCGGCAGGATCGGGAATTTTAACCATCATTGGTTAAGTTCTCTGGCACGGGGGCTGGGTATATGTGTTGTTTTCATCATAATTTTATTCTCATCACGACGCGCAGGTCGCCTACGGGTGTCAAATCGATAGACGTGCAGCTGGCGAGCCGAACATGTCCTCGCACGCTCCCGGCACTAAAAGCCATTTTATTTCAACGAGAATTACAATATGATACAATATATTCTGGCGGAAGGTTGCATCTTCTATTGTTTTGTACAATGAAAAAGATCGCTCCACACATTTGTCGGTATTTCACTGCTCCTGAGGTTAGCACTGTATGTTGGATTATTTTACAGAAAAGTTCGTAGAAACTACTTTTGCAGATGCCTCTGGAACTTGTACGTCTTGAACTGAATGGCAACATCTGGTTTTCTGTACTCCTCTCGTATTCTTCTTCTGCAAGTTGCTAAAAGCACAACAAATAGTCATTAAAATATTCCACCATGCATTTCTCTATCAACGTAGGAAAATGTTAAGGGGAGCGAAAATGTGTAAACCTTGCAAAATATGGTGATGTCGCGAAATATAAACATGTTTGTAAATAACCTAGTTTGCAGACCTCAGCTCTCATCCGTTAGAGCACAGGAACTTATCAAAGAAATTTGCTTCTTCTTCTTCTCGAAGCCCAGTCTTAGTTTCTCCACAGTTTTGTCACTCAAACTAATACTTAGAAAAAAGTATGAAAGTTAAGAAAGAAGGAATTTTAATGCAATTTCTGCAAAGATTTTGACAAAGAAGATTTTGACAAATTTTTCTACTATATTTGCTTCAGCCTGGAATGCAAATAATTATCGCACGCCCCGAAATTTAGGCTCTTTCTTTCTCAAAATAAAAATTAATATCTTGGAGTCTATTGGACTAAGTAAATGTTCTTTGCATATTAGCCCTTACAAGTTAACAGTCCTCGGTAATTTAATATTTACTCTCGCAACAGCTACGGAAGGTGATCTTAGAGTCAGATGTTCACGTCCGAGCCTGTACAATTACACTTACACCCACAGGCGGTGGTGGTGATCATTGTTTTAAGACAAGGGTTTAAAGGTACAGCCCGCCAAGGAATTTTATGTGGCCTCCTGGCCGAGTTTTTTTAATATGCTTCAGTTTCAGGTCTGTTTTTCTTAGATAGCGAAAAACCTAATTAATACGAACTTTTTTGTAATTTACGGACAAAGGACATAAAACCATAAGAAAAATCTCTGAATTATTCGTAGTTTTCTTCTTGACGTGATGTACCTTTCCCTGAGGTGTAGGAAACCTTTAAGATGCATAACATTATTCCCAACTTAAGGATTAAACCTGCAGACTTCCCCGGAGAGTTAGAAACCAGCTCCGGCTTCCTTAAAATTTGCGAGAAAATGCTTGTGCAATCTTGGAGTACTTATATTTATGAATAAATATGTTCAAAAATGAAGTTTATAAAATTAAAATTACGTTCCCCGATCGATGATGAACACCCACTGTACAATCTCCACACTTTTCGCTATTTCTTTTGTGTTGTCGAACAGGTTCAAGGGGGCACCTGGGTGTCCCGCGGTTCATCACTCCGGTATGGAGATTTAGGCTGACCAAGTCTATTTCGTTATTTTTAATCTACAATTAACTTTGGAATCCCGACTTTTAACTTATACATAAATCATTCTTGTATAAAGAGTGGAAGTATTATTTTAAATATTGAAACAGCTCTAGTCGTCAGTGTGAGAATTACAAATGTAGCAGTCGGTGGTTCGAAAAGAACAAGCATCCACACAGTCTAAGCACACACTGATCTGCACGGAGCGTGTCGGAGTCGGATTCCCTAGACAGTGTTTGTGGCTATGTATATCCTAGACTTCGGATATTTGAAGCAGTGCCAACATTCAATGCGACAAGATGTAAGGTTTTGGAAAAGCTGGGATTGGGTGCTGGATGTCGTAATGTTGAGACCATGCTACGAACCGACAAGGAAAAACTCCGCAATGCTGACAAAAAATTCCAAAATTGAATCAAGAAAGCCAGAAAATGAAATAGAGCTGTGGAAAGAAAATTGCTAGGTGAGTTGAAGAGGAGGAGGATCACGTTCTGCTACATGTTTGTTTGTTGCACCACCGCGTATCTGAGCCACATCATCGTACTGATTGTTCTGATGGACTCTGTGGCTCGGAGGCGTGACCAGAGCACTGTTGTGTTTCTTAACGAACAATATACTAATTGCTTGATTTCACATTTCTGGTCAGCTTAATGAAAATTATGTTCTGTAAAGTGTATGTTTCTTTTGACACATTTGTTTTGCCCTTCAGAATATAATACAATCGCTTTCTTGAACATCGTTGTCCGGTTAGCAGTTTGTACCACTAGGAGCGCTGATGTGAGTCACATTCGCTGTGGACATTTTTCAAGAAATCAAAAAACGCCTGAGGGTATAGAACCAAGGAACACAGTACAGAAATAATGATGCAAATGAGTGAATTTGGCTAGGATTTGAATACAAAAGTAAACGAATATAGAAAGAAGCGATTTTAGGCTGTTTTTTCGGAACTGCATTCAGGCCGGAAATGATTTTCGTAATTTTTAAAATATTTTTTCAAGTTTGATTGAGCTCGCAATTTGAAAGCTTTAGCCCTGTAACTTTTGGCACAATTGAGGAGATGTCAGCCAGGAAATGTTTTCACATCAGCAATCTGGGGCACACTCGACACAAATAAGGGGGCGATAAGTGAAGACTGAGGAGGAGTAGCAGCGCAATCTGCCCCTCGTTTCCTGATAAGGAAAGTTACAAGTTTATTTCGTAGTACAACAACGACGATAATAATAATAATAATAAGAAGAAGAAGAAGAAGGGAAGAATTTACACAATTACCGAGCTCGATAGCTGCAGTCGCCAGTATCCAGTAATCGGGAGATAGTGAGTTCGAACCCCACTGTCGGCAGCTCTGAAGATGGTTTTCCGTGGTTTCCCATTTTCACACCAGGCAAATGCTGGGGCTGTACCACGACCGCTTCCTTCTTCCTATCCCATGGTCGCCACTGTGTCGGTGCGACGTAAAGCACATGGTAGGAGCACACACGCTGATCGCCACAATGTTAAGAAATAATCTCGTTCATAGGACCAACTGTCCATCCTAGGCCTACTTCACTGGCTGCCGAGAGATATAAACAGGCTCGAAACCTCAGTATTTAGAGTTTAGATCAGGAGGATGTCTTTGTTATCGCAACTTCGCTGACTATTGGCTAATTACTTGTTCATTGTTGTGAGTGGCAGTAAGGGATGATTATTGTTGGAACAGGTTGGGAAACCCACATTCTTTCAGAAATAACTACCGAAAGAAGCTCTGCACAGCTACTGAAGTAAGGAACAAGCCCGCGGGGTCCCGCTACTGTTCACATCTGGCCAGTAGCCTGGTCACAATGTAAAGACACGACGATAATAATGAGCTCCCTCCAAATGGCACTATACTTTCACCCGGACCATGTATCACAACGATGAGGACAGGAATTCCTGCGCGAGCCACTGCACTGAGTGACGCAACACTAATATGATGTAGAAAGTTGTCGTGATGGGCCTTCACCAGCTCACCCAAATAATAGGTGGGCACGGCCTCTTCACATTATTATTATTATTATTATTATTATTATTATTATTATTATTATTATTATTATTATCATCTGCAGTGCCCGTCATCGACGGAACAGTCATATAGCACGTGCAGCTACTTACCGCCAATATTCAGTCAGGCTGTTTTACTCGGGACGCACTAGAAATCCCATTTGTCATAGATGAGTAGTAGCAGAAGATAAAACAAACAATGGTGAACGTAATGCTATTGTTGATCAGTTTTATGAGTAGGTCTTCCAGCTCCAGGATATTGGAGCAGCCCTGACACCCTCTCATTTTTCCTCGTCAATACGGACCGATCGCGAATATTTCCATGTTATGGACTGAATTCACTATTCTATTGTTATAGTCGGTACCATAAAACATTCTCTGTAACTTTTGTTATGTAATACTTTTCGATAGAAACGATAACAAAATTTAGGTGATCTTCTCCTAAACTACCATTTCATCCAGTGTGAATAAAAAATATTTATAATCTAAAATATAGCACCTATTTCTCAGACTTTACATACCGATTTTCATTAAATTCTCTTCATCCATTTTCTCGTGATGCCCTTACATAATTAGAGACAGACAGACAGACAGACAGACAGACAGACAGACAGACAGGCAGACAGACAGACAGACAGACAGACAGACAGACAGACAGACAGACAGACAGACAGACAGACAGACAGACAGACAGACAATTAAAAAGCGCATTGCCTTGTTACTGTGGACACGACCGATACAGATATAACATTCTTTTTAAATTCTGAGCAATGTACAGACAAAACTCATATTTTGTATATATAGATTATTATTATTACCATGTTTTCGTGGAACAGAGACGTCAAAAAAGGTGCTGGTTTGAATGCGTCTATCTACGACAGTCAAAAGATTCATTTAAAACTTTAAATATTAAGGTTATATTTCTTTTCAGATAATAAATGTTAACAAACAACAAGAACTCGTTTAGTACAAACTAGAGAAACAGAAAAGCCTAGAAAAGGTTAGTTACAATTTGAAGTCCCTACATCACTAATGCTGTGTTTAGACAGATAGCCAATTTCTTGTACAGGATAATTAAATCACAATTTTGAAGAGCACTTTGCACCACCTATGCTCGAGGAGACTGCGCTCCCAAACCCTTGCAGCCTACTCAAGGCAACCTTTAAGTTAAGAGATTAGAACGTCGTTGCTCAATAAAATTTACACTTTCAGCCCTCTCTACGCACAACCTACATTTAACAATACCGCATCAGTTTTCTTTTACATGGAAGAAATAATACTGGGGTATCGAGTGCCCATTCTACTGGGCCTTTATGAAAATCAACAGGTTCATGGGGACGGACACTTGCGCTCCTTGAAATCAAGCGGTTCCTTGGGCTTGAGGCCCGACGATGAGGTGACTAGATGGACAAGTTAAGTTACAATTTACAACCGTTACAAAATCGCAGTCACCTCAAGATTAATTGAAGAGGAATTCGAGAGGGTAACGCACTCTCTCTTTTCAGTGTAAGTACGTTTGATTTACTTGAACTTTTACATGAGAAGAAAGAAACATTTACATTTTCGGAAGTTTTACATTATTAAAGAGAGGAAACCTTCCCCTCGAATTAGCTGAAAGAGTTACTTATATCCTCTCTTAACACACACACACGCAATAACACGACGATCAATAGGACAAGTTAACTCGAAGAGGCGTCAGCGTTTATACCCGAGAGGAAGGTTCGAGAAGGCTCTCGACTAAAACCCGACACATCCTCTCATTTTATTGGACAATTGAAAAGTTACAAGAAGCAATTGGCAGAAAAATGAATACATGAATTTTTCTATTCGTTGAGATCACAAGTTGGCGGGAAGAGCTAGAAATGTTGTCAACTGTGATACAGCACAAAACAAAAGATATCCAGTCAGTTTAGGAAACCTTAAAATAACAGATTACTCTATCACTTTAGTAGAGGCATCTGTTGACCGACGTCCCAACTTCTTGCACTAGTTCTTTCATATTTTTTTTTTGTAATAGATAGCGTTCTTCAAGGCGGTTCATTTAAATGCACGGCGTTGAGGTGTACCTCCGGGTACAATAATAATTCATGAACTATGCAAGGAAGTAACATTTCTGCACGGAAATATACTCAGTTTTTATGTCACCTATGGGCTTCACGGTCTTGTTGATTGTATAACATTTTGAGAACATATTTGTATCTTGCTAAATATTGCAAGTACGAGTGCAACCGTACTACTTTATTGCAAGCTTCTCACGTTCCGTGCCATGACAAGTTACCGCGGGGAGCCGCCGAACATTCGAACGAGGTCGGAATATTTCGGCAGACCTCGGATATAAATAATGGAATTCTAGATAATAACTTTCATTTACAAACAAATAAATAATGAAGAAGTTTAGGAAATATTTGATGAAGCTAAAGTCCACGGGGTGGAATTGTATTGAATTAGGCCTGGAGGGAAGTTGGCATCCAAGTTGTCCGTGTCAAGGACATACAGCAAACCTAATGCACGAAATTACTTAATTACGCCCGTTAAAGTAAAGGGAAAATTAGGTGGAATTTTTGAGTTGAGTCTCGATTTCCCGGTCCGAGAGTGTGGAACTGCGTCGGGCAACATCAATAAGAAGGCTTCAAGTGGACTAGAATGAACTTGTGAAATTTTACATAGTCAGATGGCTCGAGGGAGGATCTTATTACCAAGTCGTAAATGGTGAATGAGAGTGTAGTTACGACATCAGTCATGATCACTACAGAATATCATTAGTTGAATTATTATAGGGTTCATGAACTTCTCAAAGGAAACAGCGAATTCATAGATAGCTTTCGTGAGTTACCGCGGGACGGTGTATTTTTGTAATCGGTAAAGGGGAACGGTAGACTGGCGGAGATAAGCTTCGGGTTTCACGGTCAGTCATATCTTTAAAAATACCTGGTGAAGGGGGAGTTGGAGATTCCCACACACTGTGAGAGTGAGTTCTCGGGAAGAGGCAATGTTATATGTGTCTAGAATAATTTATTATTTACGTGTGTTGAATCAAGTAAAGTTTAGAATCGGTGTAATCATAAGTAACGTTGAGAAGAATGCGCTCTGCAATTATGAGAGGCTAAATACGAGGTCAAGATAACGCCATGCCCACGACGCAGTTACAGGTCCGTCTAACTTAAATTTCGTGTTTTGTACTTGCTTGTCCCGTTGTGGCGTGTTGAGGCGAGTTACCTCTGTCAGTGCGCGAAACTTTAAAATATGTTTAATTTTTTGAAGAAAAATGTAAAAGGTGAAGTTTTAAATATTGTTATACCGAGCTCGATAGCTGCAGTCGCTTAAGTGCGGCCAGTATCCAGTATTCGGGAGATAGTAGGTTCGAACCCCACTGTCGGCAGCCCTGAACATGGTTTACCGTGGTTTCCCATTTTCACACCAGGCAAATGCTGGGGCTGTACCTTAATTAAGGCCACGGCCGCTTCCTTCCCACTCCTAGCCCTTCCCTGTCCCATCGTCGCGATAAGACCTATCTGTGTCGGTGCGACGTAAAGCAAATAGCCAATATATATATATATATATATATTTATATATTGTTATGAAAACCGGTGAAATAATGTTCGGGCCGATAAAACCTACAATAATGATAACAATAAAATAGCGATTCTAAGCCTGATGAAGTCAAATATCCAATT
The DNA here is from genome assembly GCF_040414725.1 of Anabrus simplex. Taxonomy (NCBI): domain Eukaryota; kingdom Metazoa; phylum Arthropoda; class Insecta; order Orthoptera; family Tettigoniidae; genus Anabrus; species Anabrus simplex. Next base: position 127,065,990 of record NC_090275.1, on the reverse strand, counting down.
ATCCAATAATAATAATAATAATAATAATAATAATAATAATAATAATAATAATATTCATAATTATACCGGGAGGTACACCTCAATGCCACGCATTTAAAACTAGCTCCTAAATGAACTTCTCTATTGGTGAAACTGTGAAACTGAAACTACACCAACTTGGATCTTTAATCAGAAGATGTCACCACCTAAATATTGAGTAATTTTGTTCTTGTGAAGTTTCCTGAACTGACTGAATTTCTACTAGTTTTGTTTGCTATCCATCAAGAAGTTTGGACATTCTTCCACAGATGACACTACTAAAACTATGATCATGCACGCTGGTGCGAGGTGTAAGAACTTATAATTCAAAGAAGTTTTGTATTCGTAAGTTTTTTTACTGATTGATGTTCGTTTATTTTTGGGTTGGCAATATTTCCTTTTATTTCCGCCTTATTGAATCTAGCCAATCCCTAATTTCTGTAATGAATTTTCCACCTATCACCGGCTTCTTCTTCGATTCTGAGTGTAATTTTGAAATTAACCAATAAAATTGAGAGGGTGTGGCTAGTATAATCTTGAATGATCTCGAACATTCCCTGAGGGTTTATAAACTGCGGCTTTTCTCGTTCCTTGGTCAATTGATCGTCATCTTACTAAGTGTGTGTGTCGCAGAAGGAGGCGGGCGGCCTCTTTCATCGGTCAGCAGTACATCTACAAGGTAATGGCCATATAACATCTTTCTTTCTTGCTAAGTCCGCAGTCTAACCCGAGGGAAAATTCCGAATCGTTAACTATGTAACTTTCTACCGGCTAATGTAAAAACTTCACAAAATCTTTAACTGTATATCGGGGATAGAGGGTGATGTACCCTCTCGAGCTCCCCTTCATCTTGGTTTGAGGTGACTACGTTTTTATAAATGTTTTTCATTCTGTAATGTGGTAAAGTAATTTCTATACGAGTCACCTCAGTAGTTTGGGAATAGCCTCTGTTTCATCGGCCTAGAGCGCATTAGATTTTTTTAGTGTTCATATCTAGGAGTGCAAGTAGACGCCTCCATTCATTTTTGTGTTCGTGCCACAAATTTAACTTGTTATTCTTATTCCACGAAGGCCCAGAAGACTGGGTATTTAATACCCCTGTAAAAATAAGTTCCATTTGTACATGGTGGTTTGAGAGATCCGAGATTAACGTAATGTTGCCTTGTGTAGGCAGTATGGAACCGAGAGCCTGTTAGCTCTTTTCCAAATTTTGTGATTGTAAAGAGTGCCTTTGGAAGGCTAGATATTTAGATTTTGGAGAGCAAGTGCTATTGAATTAGGGGATTTCTGCGCATGAATAGTTTGTGCTCTGTTGTAAATTTGAGCTTGTAGCTCAGGAAATGTAAAATTAGGGGCTTTAAAGCCTAAAGAGTGAAGGTTCTGAATCTTGGATTTTTCCCAATCTTGTTTAATGATTGCTACTTGTACCTGTAATATTATCATGAAAAAATTGTTAAGTTTGAAGTTCTGAAAATATAACATTCAGTTTAAGTTTTAAATTAAATTTGATCTTGTAGTTAGACCCATTCCAGTCCGCACCTTCTTTAACCTCTTTCTGTTCCACGGGTAACCCCGTAATAATAATAATAATAATAATAATAATAATAATAATAATAATAATAATAATAATAATAATAATAATTGTTCCGAGGTATCTGTGGAACAGCAGAGGTGAAAGAAGGTGCGGGGGTGAACGGGTCTCAAACTACGAAATTAAAGTTAAGGTAAAATTTAACAAGGTTATATTTTCTTTTCAAAATCAGGAATAAGAAATAACAAATTGAACAGGTACACAGTAGCCGAAACACAATTCGAAAAAGGTACAATTACAGTGATTACAGGATTTGGGCTCCGAGAGCCAGACACCCAATTCTTGAGCTATAAGCCCAACCTTACGATATACAGAAGTCAACAAAGGGGCAGAAGACCCCAATCATGCCTAGGAGCACTTGCTCCTCTTTACACGGTAAAGCCTCCTCGAGGCATACAACAACGCACCTTTTCAAGAAAGAGCAACTCGCTCTTAAAATTTAAGCCTATCAAAGGCCACACCAAACTCCACCTTCAAGTTGTCCCCTAAGGACATAAACACAGGGGTAAAATACCCAACCTACTGAGGCCTATTAAGTAAAGAAACATGAAAATTACATGGCCTCAAAAATACCAACTTGAGAGGAGGCGTTCTTGCACTCCTAATACATTTTGTTTAAAACCTAATCTGGCTCTAGGCCGCTAATGCAAGGGCTAATCCCATACTAAAGAGGTGACTTATAGAAGGAAAGAATTTACATTACTTTAAGGAAAAAAAGGTTGTGAAAATAAGTTCACCTCAATGCAATATGAGTGGGAGCTCGAGAGGGTTAAGCTGTCTATATCCCGATTTGTAGTTTAAAAAGATAGAATAGATACCAAGTGTTTTTACATTTTAAGGGAAGTTACATGGTAAAAGGCTTCGGACCTGCCCCGAGAGTTAAACTGCTGAGCTAGCAAGAAAAGAAGTTATTAAACGGCCATTACCTTGTGGATGAACTGCTGCCCGAAGAAAGAGGCGCCCCCTGCTACGTACTTTACACACTGAAAGATGTTACTCAAGTGGCGCAGAGACCCTAAAATCAGCAGTTTATATACTCTCGCGGAAAGTTCGAGGCGTTTCAGGAATGAGAACACCCTCCCACAAGAATTTTATTGGTTAACCAAGAAAACCCCTACACAAGATGAAGAAGAAACACATTATTGGTGGAAAATTAATTCGAGAAATTCGGGATTGGCTAAATTCAAAACAAGGGGAAATAAAGGGTTAACATTGCCAACTTAAACCATGACTGCAAGAAATTTAACAAAGAACAAACTTATGAATTCAAATTTTCTCCAAAAACATAGTTCTTTCACTTCGCACCAGGGTGCACAATTGTAGTTCTTCGGTAGTGTCCTCTAGAAGAGAATGTTCACACTTCTTACTACAGGCAAAACAAAACTATGTAGAAAACGACCCAGTTCAGAAACTTCAAAATTTCCAAGTAGTGACATCTTCTGAGAAACTTGAAAATTAACACAGTAGATAAAGTTCAGACTTCCTCCAGCAGAGGAGTTTCAACTGGAGCAAAGTTTGAATTAGCGGAGTGGAGGTGTACCTCCCGGTACAATAATAATAATAATAATAATAATAATAATAATAATAATAATAATAATAATAATAATAATAATAATAATAATAATAATAATAATAATAATAATTGTACCGCGTGGTACACCTCTACGCTGCACATTCGAATTTTCCTCCTTAAAGTACTCCTCTACACGAGAAACTGTGAACGTAAAACTGGATCTACTTAAACCTTTCCTCTGAAGATGTCACTGTGTGAATTTCGACGTGTTTTGTCTACTATTTATCAAGAAGTTTGGACATTCTCTCATACATGTCACTGCCTAAAAACTGTGATCATGCACCCTGGTACGAAGTGAAGGGACTTTCTTGAAAAAATGTTGTACTCATAAGTTTTTATCCTTACTAAATTTTGTTCTTTCCTTTGTGGGTTGGCAATATTAATCTTTCTTTCCGCCAGTTTTGAACTTAGCGCATACAGAATTTATGTAATTAATTTTTGACCAATCGTGTCTTTCTTCTTCGATTTTGATGTGTAACTTTAAGCTACCCAATAAACGCCTGTGGGTGTGTCTTAAAAATTCATGAAAGGTGTCGAACCTTCCCCGTGGGTATAAACACTGCTGATTTTCGTGTCTCTCGGCCACTTCATCAACATCTAACCTAGTGTATGGACGTGTAGCAGGAGGCGGGAAGCGCCTCTTTCATCAGGCAGCAGCTCTTCTGTAAGGTAATGGCCGTTTAAAATCTTTATTTTCTTACTAGCTCAGCAGTTTAACCCGCGGGAAAGGTCCGAAACTTTTACAATGTAACCTACCTAAAAATGTAAATTTGTGCTGGCTTATATAAAAACTTCATATATCTTTAACTGTAAATCGGGGATAGAGAGTGCTTTACCCTCTCGAGTTCCCCTTCATTTTGATTTGAGGTGACTACGTTTTGGTAACTGATTTTCTACTCTTCCTTATTGTGTTAACTTTATTCATTATACGAGTCACCTCCATAGTCTGGGAATAGCCCCTGTTTCATCGGCCTAGTGTCTCTTAGGTTTTAAGAATGTATGTGTAGGAGTGCAAGTACACGCCTCCATTCATTTTTGCATTCTGGGCCATTTACTTAAGCTGTTCTTTTTCTACTAAGGCCCCGTAAGTTGGGTATAAGATACCCCCCGTTTCATTTTGTGTGTTGTGCCTTGAGGGCAGTTAATGGTAAAGTCTGTAATGGCCTTTAATAGGCTCGAAAAATTGAGAGCGGGTCAGCTCTTTTATGTATTGTAAACGTACCTCTGGGAGGGCGGAGCAAGGGCTCCGCGTATTAGGGTATTTCTGCTCTGGAAACAAATTTTGGTTTCTGAGCTACCACTCAAAAATTGTAAAATTAAAGGCCTTGTAACCGAAATGTGTTAGAGATTTACAATCTTGAATTCTTTTTTCTTTTCTGAATCTGGTTTAAATTTGCTATGTAATCGTTATCTCACGAAGTGAGAGTTTGTTAACTTATTGCTTTTCAAAAATATAACCTTCCATTTCTGTTTAAATTTTTTCTTGACATTGTAGTTAGACCCATTCACCCCAGCACCTTCTTTCACCTCTGCTGATCCACCAGCCACGGTAATAATAATAATAATAATAATAATAATAATAATAATAGTAATAATAATAATAATAATAATAATTGTTATGGGGATAACCGTAGAGCAGAAAGAGGTTAAAGAAGGTGCCGGGGTGAACAGGTCTACCTATAATATCAAAGTTGAGTTAAAACTTTAAAAGGTTATATTTCTTTTTCAAAAACAAACTTAACAATATTTTTCACTGAGTGAACAACAATACATCAGGTACAAGGCAATCTAGAAACAAGACTAGGAATATCCAAGATTCAGAACTTTAACAATTTTGGGCTTTAAGCCCCTATTTTACAATGTCAGAGATACCGGATTCAGTTTACAGAACTTCAATTAAAATAAGAAATCCTTTAGTTAAGGGCAGAAATCCCCTAATTCAAGAGCACCTGCTCCCTCAAATACAAATGTCAAGCCTTCCAGAGGCACTCATCACTATTACAAACTTTGAAAAGAGCAAACAGGCTCTCCATTTCTTACAGCCCGCTCAAGGCAATATTACCTCAAAAGTTACACTTTCAGAATTACAAATAACAAGGTTTAGTCCAGGGGTATCTAGTACCCAACCTACAGGGCCTTTGGGAAAAAGAACAGGTTAAAAAATGGCCCGAGCACAAAATGAATGGAGGCGTACACTTGCGCTCCTAGATAACGAATAATAAAATCCTAACGGGGCTAATCCTAAGCTACTAAGGTGACGCGAATAAAGGTTTAATTAATGCATTACAAAAGGAAAGAAAAATAGTTACAAAACGTAGTCACCTCAAACCAAGATGAAAGTGAGCTCAAGAGGGTACTTCACTCTCTATCCCCGGTTTGCAGTTAAAGATTTTATTAAATTTTTACATTAGCCGGAGGAAAGTTACGTTTTATAAAAGTAGGTTACATAACTAAAGATTCGGACCTTTCGCCTCGGATTAAGCTGCGGAGGTAGCTACAACAAGAAAGATGTAATTTATGTGGCCATTACCTTATAGATGTTCTGCTGCCGACGAAAGAGGCCGCCCGCCTCCTGCTTAAACACACACACTATGTAAGACGACGATCAATTGGCCAAGAAACGTGAAAAGCCGCAGTTTATAAACCGTCAGGGAAGGTTCGAGATAATTCAAGACTAATGAGGACACCCACTCTTAATTTTTATTGGTTAACACAAAGTGAACAAGAAATGCGGGATTGGTGGGAAATTAATTACAAAAAATAGTGGTTGGCTAGATTCAAAACTGGCGGAAAGAACAGGAAGTGTTGCCAATCCAAAAATAAATGAACAGAGATCAGTTAGGGACAACCTAGAAATACAAAACTTCCTTAAATTATAAGTTCTTTCACTTTGCACCAGGGTGCATGATCATAATTGTTAGTGGTGTCATCTGTAGAAAAAATATTCAAACTTCTTGATGTATATCAAAACAAAACAAGGAGAAATTCAGTCAGTTTATGAAACTTCACAACAAAACAATTACTTAATTTTTCAGAGGTGACATCTTCTGATTAAATTTCCAACTTGTTGTGTTATCAGTTTCACTGTATGACCAATAGAGAAGTTCATTTAGGCGCAAATTTTGAATGCGCGGCGTTGAGGTGTACCTCTCGGTACAGACCTCTCACCGTCAAATGTCCTTCCTAGGCGTGACGCAGAAGAATTTTGAGAAAACATTCCCAGTTGAAGAAAAATGTCTAAGTCTTGTTCGAACGTTGATTTGTAGAAAATATTATTAAATGCAGATTTAGATCGTCCTTGTTGTTGTGGCAGTTAAATACGTGTTGATAGATTTGACTGCAAGACGTGCCGCCGCTGCCGATACCCAGTTGAGGTCGCCTGGACCCCTCAAGTACCCTCAGATACACCTCTCCCACTATTACGAGAGGGGTAGTCGTGGTGATGTTCGCCGCAGGTTAGACGTATATGTACAGTCCACAGATAAGTTGGCGGTAGCGTCACCGCACTTCAGCCTTTGCCGGGAGATGGACTCCGACGACCGTTCACTAGGAGTCCTCATGAGAGTGGAGTGGGCCCTTACCCCACTTGTGTTGCAGTACGGCGGCGAACGGCTGAGGGGGCACTGAAACAGTAAGATCTAGGCGACAGAGAAGTGTTGTTGGAGACTTGGGAGTACGATCTTTATTGGTGATGCGGCGTGGAAATTGCTTGTGTGCCAATAGTGCAGAGATGCAGGAGGCGGGGACTTGGTAATGGCCACCAAGGAATTGATAGCGGGAAAACCAGAAGGAAAGATCGTACATACAGATCATATCCATAATTAAATAATTAGGGGCAGAAGGCCTCCAATAAAAAATAACCTTCAAACTCCTGTTAAATTTAGCGGCTAACGAAAATAGCAAATCAATTATACAGGTTTCACCTGGGAGAGGTGAATTCTAAAGATCCTCTCTGTGGCTGGATTGCTTACCAATAATGTAACTGGTGTCAAAAAATCTAAAATGACGCACGGCCTATGGAATGTGGGGCAAGCTTGCCCGCAGGAACAAATTCCTAACCATGACTTGGTCTCCAACTTTTAAATTGGTGGGCCTCCGTCGACGACCATATCTTTCCCTAAACTTTTCAAGGGGCACTTTTAGATTGGCCTTAGCGTTCTTCCATAGATCTCTAATATTATCGGGATCTGTTGTCTCTGGTAAAATATCAGTAAGTTACCAAAGGTTAGAGAGCGGCGTGTTAAGAACAAATTTAAACATAAGAGAATCTGGAGTAAATTTATGGGACTCGTGAACCGCCGAATTTGAAGCAAAGCCAACCAATGCAGAGACGTATCCTACCTGGAATGATAATCATGATTAAATATGATGAGGGCCGATCTAAGATTACGATTGACCCGCTCAGCCAGAGATGGTTGAGGATAATACGCCGAAGTAGTTACATGTGATATGGACAGATCAAAACAGAATTTACGGAAGAGGTTGGAGGTAAAGGCTTAAGCATTATCAGACACTATATATTGACAGGGACCAAAATAAGCAAAAATGGTATTTAAACAAGAAATGGTGGACTGAGCGGTTGCCAGCTTAGTCGGAAATAACCAGGAAAATTTAATGAAACCATCCACACACACTAGAATGAATTTATTGGCGTTCCCCTTTGATTGGGGGAAGGGTCCGACGTAATCTATATAGATACGTTCCATGGGGCGCGACGCTTGATGAGAAGATAATAGACCAAGCTTAGTGGACAAGGTGGGCTTACTAAGCAAGCAAGATTTACAAGCTTTCATCAATTCAATAATTTCGCTGTCCATACCTTTCCAAATGAAAAACTCTCGGATCTTATCTCGAGTTTTGAAGATGCCTAAATGCCCCCCCCCTAATGGGGTATCATGATAGTACCTGAAGATCATAGGTCCAAGAACAGCTGGAACCACTACTTTCATCTTTTGATCGTGCCTCGCCGGGCAACACAAAACCCCGTTTGTCAATACATAAGGGTCGACATGTTCCCCAGAAGAAAGAGTTTCAATAATATGGGCCAGCACAGGATCTTCACGTTGATATTTTTCAATATCCCTAAACAACATGGGGATATCAGTTAGAATGGCATTAATACTTGAAGGTACGGGCGTGGAGAGAGAAGAACCATCTTCCTGTTCGGTGGTCTCTACATCATGAGAACACATGCGGCTTAGTCCATCCGCAACCACAATTGAGATCCTCTGATATGTCTTACTTCAAACTGGAATGCAGAAATCCTGATGGCCCAGCGGGTTATACGCCCAGTACGACGCGGCGTAGCTAATACTCAACTTAAGGCTTGGTTATCAGTCTAGGTCGAAATTGAAATGTTTCAGATAGAGTCAGAACTTCTCTAGCGCAAATAAGACTGCCAAACCCTCAAGTTCCTAGATGGAATATTTGGCCTCTTGAGCCGATAATGTCCTAGACGCGTCTTCCGAGTTCATTTTCCTGAAGAGGGACAGCGGCGAACGCCGATGATCAGCCATTGCCAGGACCGGGGCGATACAAAGAGCTAATTTCAGATCGTGAAAGGCGGTTTGTTGAGACGGTCTCCACTCAAATTTGACGCCTTTCCTACGAAGTAAGTTTAAGGGCACCGCTCTGTTAGCGAAGTTAGGAATAAATTTCCTGAAGAAATTCACCATGCCTATGAACCTGGCAATACCTTTGATATCCTTAGGAGGTTTGAAATCACGGATGGCCTGTGTTCTGGAACGATCAATATAAACCCCATCCGGCGCCACAATATGCCCTAGGAATGACATGGAAGGTTTAGCAAAAGCTATCTTAGATAACTTGACAGTCAATCCGCCCTTACGAAGGCGATCGAGTACTTCCTTCAGATGATCAAGGTGTTCTTCAAAGGTCTCCGAAACTACGACGACATCATCAAAATAGTGATAAAGGTATTCAAATTTGATGTCGGAGAAGACCCTATTTGGCAGTCTAGCGAGCACAGCGCGAAAGGCACGCGGATGTACTCGTACAAGTTCTTATCCGTGGCAAAAGCTGTTAGATGTTTTGATTCTTCAGGTAGATGGATCTGGTTGTACGCCTGATTGAGATCAAGGATGAAGAACTTAGCTTTCCGAAACCGTGGAAAACAAGAGTGAAGGTCGGGAAGAGGCAGAGATTGTAACACCATCATCCGATTTAAAGCCCTATAATCAATGACAGGCCTGAAGCCAACTGGGAAGGCAGTAGAAAAATAGTCGATGAATACGCCGACTTAGAGGATCGAATAATACCATCTTTTAACATTTGGTCGCTTATCACTTTAAGAGCCTTCATTTTAGTTGGAGACAGCCTATAGGGTGCCGGGGTGAATGGGTCTATCTACAATATCAAAGTTGAGTTAAAACTTTAAAAGGTTATATTTCTTTTCCAAAAACAAACTTAACAATATTTTTCACTGAGTGAACATAACAATATATATGGTACAAGGCAATCTTGAAACGAGACTAGGAAGAACCAAGATTCAGATCTTTAACAATTTTGGGTTTCAAGCCCCTATTTTACAATGTCAGAGATACCGGATTCAGTTTAAAGAACTTCAATTAAAATCAGAAATCCTTTAGTTAAGGGCAGAAATCCCCTAATTCAAGAGCACCTGCTCCCTCAAATACAAATGTCAAGCCTTCCGGAGGCACCCATCACTATTACAAACTTTGAAAAGAGCAAACAGGCTCTCCATTTCTTACAGCCCGCTCAAGGCAATATTACCTCAAAAGTTACACTTTCAGAATTACAAATAACAAGGTTTAGTCCAGGGGTATCCAGTACCTAACCTACAGGGCCTTTGCGAAAAAGAACAGGTTAAAAAAATGGCCCGAACACAAAATGAATGGAGGCGTACACTCGCGCTCCTAGATAACGAATAATAAAATCCTAACCGGGCTAATCCTAAGCTACTAAGGTGACGCGAATAAAGGTTTAATTAATGCATTACAGAAGGAAAGAAAAATAGTTACAAAACGTAGTCACCTCAAAGCAAGATGAAAGTGAGCTCGAGAGGGTACTTCACTCTCTATCCCCGGTTTGCAGTTAAAGATTTTATTAAATTTTTACATTAGCCGGAGGTAAGTTACATTTTATAAAAGTAGGTTACATAACTAAAGATTCGGACCTTTCGCCTCGGATTAAGCTGCGGAGGTAGCTACAACAAGAAAGATGTAATTTATGTGGCCATTACCTTATAGATGTTCTGCTGCCGACGAAAGAGGCCGCCCGCCTCCTGCTTAAACACACACACTATGTAAGACGACGATCAATTGGCCAAGAAACGTGAAAAGCCGCAGTTTATAAACCGTCAGGGAAGGTTCGAGATAATTCAAGACTAATGAGGACACCCACTCTTAATTTTTATTGGTTAACACAAACTGAACAAGAAATGCGGGATTGGTGGGAAATTAATTACAAAAAATAGTGGTTGGCTAGATTCAAAACTGGCGGAAAGAACAGGAAGTGTTGCCAATCCAAAAATAAATGAACAGAGATCAGTTAGGGACAACATAGAAATACAAAACTTCTTTAAATTATAAGTTCTTTCACATTGCACTAGGGTACATGATTATAATTGTTAGTGGTGTCATCTGTAGAAAAATGTTCAAACTTCTTGATGTATATCAAAACAAAACAAGGAGAAATTTAGTCAGTTTATGAAACTTCACAACAAAACAATTACTTAATTTTTCAGAGGTGACATCTTCTGATTAAATTTCCAACTTGTTGTGTTATCAGTTTCACTGTATGACCAATAGAGGAGTTCATTTAGGCGCAAATTTTGAATGCGCGGCGTTGATGTGCACCTCCCGGTACAACAATAATAATGATAATAATAATAATATTAATAATAATAAAATTATTATGCACATCAGGGTGAGTTTGAGATTATAAATTATGTGTTCAGCAGTAATATCAAGCGAGATATGCTATATATATCGAAATCCAGTGAAATCTGATAAAGTTGGCATTTATTTTGGGAAACTTAAATTTTGTGACACCGTGTGTTTGTGATACAGAAAATCACGGTATGCTATTTTGCTTTTGATTTCAGAAAAAATTAGGGAAGTTAATTGTGAGGTCGTTATAAGGGGATTGCTTGTTTTTGAAACAGTATCAAACAAGAAGAAGTGGTCTAGTTAGGAAGATGCCTGTAGGTTATGATGAGCACGAGGCTGAGAATAAGAGGCCCTGTTTTTCGAAGTAGAGGAATTTTTGTGACAGGGTGTATGTTAAGATGAAATATTTCTGAGACAGGCTGTGTAAGATGACGATGTCCTGTAAGAAATCCAGAACACTTGAAAAATTTAAAGGTGGCCAAATCCAGGTGAGCGCGTTTGAACGTCTATTTTAAGAACAATTTGATGTTCTCCTATGATTACTCTTTTATATGAGACCGTATGTCTCGACATTTAAGTCTAAATGACGGTTCTATTTGATACCTGCGAATTGCAGTTTGTGATAGCCGACCTCACGAACAAAATATATTCTGACACACAGTCAAGTTAACACTTGATCTTTGTAAATTGAATTCTATTCTGTACCTTTATGAGACGAAATTATCGCTGACTAGAAACAGCGTGTGTGAAAAAAATAATTTTACTAGAATGATAATTTAGCTTGAGTATATTCATGGGGGCCCGCAAGGGGGGCAAGGGAACGCTTGCCCCCCTGCAATTCTAAAAAGTTTGATGTTCAGTTGTTTAACATCATACCAGATTATTTCATAAACTAAACTTACTGACAGACATCTAGCATCTCTTATAACCGGAAATTTATGTACACAATTTAATGTTGCTTTTTTACATTCATTTCATTCATTCATTTTATATTTTATATTCAAGAAAATTGTTAATGTGCCCCCCCCCCCACTGGACAAGATCCTGCGGGCGCCCATGAGTAGGTTGATGAAAAGTTACTTCACCGGACAGTTTACGATGATGCCTGTTGAAATGTTAACATGAAAGGCCAGTTTGAGCCTCACACTCGAGTTACGCCGTGATATCGTGATGGTAGTGATTATTACTTTCAGTGATATTACGCAATATTAAACGAGTGTTGAGTTTGTTTTTATTTAGCGAACTTCACTGCATGTGTTGAGATTGTACTGAGGCATAGATTAAACTATTCGGACATGTTGGGTAATTTCGATTTTTCGCTTTATTATAAGAAATGGACACAGTTATATTTCCAGGTTCGAGTTCATTTTGTAGCGAATTTCACTTCATGTGTTAGAGTTTCAACGAGCATTAGATTTAAATATCCGGGATTGTGTTTAAAGTTTCGATTTCGCCTGACAGTATAAATGATGTGTAGATACCATAACGTTGGCTCAACGACAGGATTAGGGCGTCGTCTGTACATAGCCAAGTCATAGGTTATGCATTTTTGCGAATCGACTTGAACGATATCAGTGTTTGCAGTAGTTGATACGAACTATTCAGGCCATGTTTCGGAATAGTTCTTACCAGTCAGAAGGTGTTGATATAATAGCGTTACATCAGTATTGGCATGAATTTAAGGGTTGCCCACGTGGAAACCTAGGTGATGAGGCTGATCGTTACTGCTTAGCCGCGCGTGTTCAAGTTCGGTAAACTTTCGTTTTCTAGTTACCTTTTCTTTATTTTTAGATTTATTGTTCAATTGTCCGGTATATTATGATAGTGCCGAATGCGGTTTCGATTCGTCAGCTGTTAATTTTCATTTCTCGTTATTCACATTATTTATGTGAGGCGTTGATCTGCCGATCACTTGTAGTTTGGTTTAATGGGACTAGTGTAGGTAAACAGATTTGTAATGGTAGTCGGAGTTATAGAAATTGGAAAGATTTCCTTTTATATGTTTTATACTGCGGACTTGTATTTTAACAAACTTAACGACGTAAGTGTTTTATAACCTGAAAGTCGGTTTAGTAAGAACATTTTCAAGTGACTTATCACTTTTCTTTAACTTCAGTGTTTAGCATTTCTTATAAATGCATAATGAATTAACTTTTTCCTGCATTTCGCAGTTTTGTTCCTTCAGGACGACGTAACGTAAGATCCAATCGGATCAAGTGTTATAGATTCCTTCTGAACATCTGTTTGGGGTGATGCATGTTTCAGCATCGAGATTCTTCTGTAACTTAAGGGTGTCACGAGATGACAATACATGGTTGAATCTTATTTTTGATTATGACAATTGCTGTTAACACCATGCTTTCTAGTAATATTTCGCAACCTATCCAAAACAACTGATAGTCGATTTGGTTAGACTAAGGATCCATTCGGGGGATATTCCAATATCCGATAGGGTACTAGACTGGTGGACAACGTTAATTAAATGTAAATCAGGAATTCTACTTGTTGAAGGTCAGATTTATCTCTCAGTTATCGTTTGGATCAATGGCGCCCGATTTTCAGGTTTTATTCTCGTTTTTTGGTTTTTGCTGTTCACAAATTTTATGGTACGTTTTAATGTTTTGAAAGACAATAATGTTAAACATTAATGCATTATACGGGAAACTGTGGAAATACGTAGAAATCATAACAATTTCAACAGGGACACTGGCTATCGATTAAGTAATACCTGGTTGCCAGCCATAAATAATTTACGTAGGTAGTTCCCTTCCCTGCCCCTTCACTATTGTTATTTCGTCTCGGTGTTTTCCAAATTCGTACGTTCCTCGTCGCCAGATGTTCCATTCCAGGCTTGTGTCTGTGTCTTACACCTGTCAATGTCATATGTTACGTACACATGTCATGTGACCCTCTTAGACTGATTCTGATGGTTCGGTCAGCTTCCGTTCGAACGCTAGCGCTGTGCCACGTCCAGGGAGGCATCTGGTGGCGAATAACATCTACATTTCAAAATTCATTGTTTAAGAAGCCTTTCTCGTGGACAGAGCACAACGTAAAGACCGCCACAAGCACAAGTACCATGTCTATAAGTACGGGCCGTGAAAGCGTTAATGACAACCTTATGTATTGACTGCGTTGAAACATGTTGTAAATAGTTTTAAGTGATTTTTCTGGCTAATTTAATAAATATATTTATCGTAATTCAATTTAATAAATATTTTAGTTAGTACATTTTTGCTCCTCATTTGAAGTAGTTATGCTCTCCTCTGAACCCTGTTGTTTGGTCGACGAAGTGACTGGAAAAAACTCGCAACGATCCCAAGGTCCAAGAGTAGGATATTGCAGACGTAGTACATCAGTTGAGTTCATGAGGACGAGAACAATGGTGGCAGTGTGCAGCAGGGACAGATGGAGTAGTGGGAAGGGTGGAATGAAATGGAGTGTCGGTAAGGTACCTTCAAATTGGACAAATGCAGAAATTGCGCCTATAAGCAACGGAGAAGTAAAGATTGCAACAACTCTCGAGTATTTCATTCATCAGTAAACCAGGCAAGGTGTTCACTGGGATGGGTGCGATCAAACGTTGAGAGCAAGTTGGATGAAAACCAGTGTCGTTTCAGACCACAGAGGAGCTGTCAAAACCATATTTTTAGTATAATCCAGGTGATTGAAGAATGTTACGGGTGGAATAGACAGTCATGTTTACAGTTCGTAGATCTTGAGAAGGCATATTACCGAGGGAAAAAATGATAACCGTATTGTGGGATTAATTCCGGATAATTACATGCAGTGAGAGGCTGGGAACAGCTTCATTTTACTAATAACGTTACTGTAACCCCTCCTCAAGTTGCGAAATTGGAGACACGCATTTTAGAAGGCTGTTATTTATGCAAGGTTACGATAGTTTTATTGACCACATGCAAGGTGTGCTGATTGACTTGTTATCGTTCACCTATAATATCGTGGAATTTACTTGTTACCTACACAGTAAAGTGTACTCCTAGAAGGCCACACCAAATATCATTGCATCTTGCTCAAGTTGGGTTACAAAACATTGTCCTTGTTGTCGTGGGAATTAATTTATTTTTATTTTATTGTTTCAAAAATCCCATGAATTATTTAGAATATAGAGCTGATAAAAGTTTATAACAAGTTTAATCTCAAATACAACATTTTTCAAGGATACATATGTGTTTAAAAGTTTATATAAACCAAAGTTTACATAAACAGAACCATATAGTTCGAAATGAAACCTGATAATAAGTTCATTTAAATAGACTAAATCCAAGAACGTTAAATTTTGTCCATAAATGTTTCTTAATATTTCTTTTGCATTTATTGAAATATTGACAAGATTCTATCGAGTATAGGATGAAATTAAATGCTATTATTGCCTTGCACAATACACCATTAGTTCCTGTATTCATTCTACGGACATGTAAGTCTCCACATTACCGTGTTGCATGATCATGAATACATACATTAGTGATGAATTTGAGATTTATTTTTGCTCGAGCCAAACTTGTGACTTACCCCTCTTAGAGAACAATAATTGAACGAGAAATGCACCTATGCAAGCTAAGGGCGCCAGTCTTTAAGTTGATGACTTAAAAACAAAAATTTATAATAAAGCTTGGACGGACTCTCATCACAGGGATGGGGTGATAGTGCACTAATCATTAAGCAGGAGAATTAGAAATCAAAAGGCTAATTAAGGCAGACTGATTAAAGTGAACTAGGAAAATACTATTTATTATATTGAATATAAATGACGACGGTTTGACGAGAACTGAATTTAAAATAGGAAATGAATTTAACAAAAAATTGAATGACTCTACTTCGCGAAAACTTGCAATATTTTTAACTCGCTTGCTCACCATGTAGTCTTGTTCTGCTGGTCCTTGGAAAGCTTCCATCCTTGTAGCTGGAACATCACCGGTCGTCTTTGAGATATCTTCATCTGCAGCTAAGTACCATTCCTGCCTTGCAAATTGCATCAACCACTAATTGGATGATGGTTTTGGAACTATCACTCCCTATTATGCTCTATCCCATATATTGGAGATGAGCCCTAAATCATAGTTAGAAAAACCTCCTTGGGTTATCTGGAGAGGATACTGAATTAACAATCCTTCCAACTTTACTGAAAATGTGCACTGAAGTTTCATTTCTATCTAGTTTAATGCTACCTATTGTCTTAGACTGGTATAAACTGGTCTAATACAGAGCTGTTCGTACTTCCTGATGAGAGTGGCTATACACCAATCATTCAGAAATTCCTAAGTACCACGTCGTGGTAACGAAGTAATGAATGTAGAAGTGATAAACTATCACACTAGTCCACTATGGTACAACAACCATAAGACAAGTTGTCAGACCTAAAGCGAAATACGAGATAGAAGAGGATGCCAAGAGCTCCAACACGCCCTTTTATAACCTTTTCTGGCTCTAATTACAGGTCGCTACACGTGGTCCAATCAGTTGACACGTCTCTCCCCACTCCAGATATTAAAGTTGATGGGTCCCAACCATGATATCAACTGTTCTTCTATTAGCCCTTTCACTCAGTATCCATGGCAACATGACGCTCGTTTGAAAATATAGGCGGTGATCAGTTTGAATTACTCAGCTCGAAATACAGTAGCTGTACACGTGCTCGCTTTTCCAAGAATTTGATGTCTAAATTTGTCCTTCCTTCTTCCTCGGTGATGTGGCAAGATAGAGGAAAATCTACTGCAAGTTAAATTTAAACGAATGTCGCAAGAATCTAAGTTAATATTAGGATATTCAGCCCTCGTTTACAAGTCGTAGTTACAAAGTAATGAAATGATAGTGAGCAAATGATCAAACATAAATTATAATAAAATTACATACGAAGATAAATATCATGACGTAAAAATATATCATACTTGAATTAATTAAACATAATAAAATTACCACAATTACACTGTGACGTCTGGAACGTTACGTACGCCCCCATGAGTTCTTAACAAATATCACATGAGTTGAGAACTCACACACTTACTCCCACATTGACTTGAAATACCTCTATTACCTGCCCATTACGAGCTACATTATTTTCATACAACTACTTATATCTCACTGTCTCCATATCAGTCTTAGACTGCTTACCATTGCGAATGTCTGTTATTTCAGTTCATCTTGAGGTTTAGATATTTAATTATGCCCAACATGAGCAACTTTCCATTTTTTAAAAACAAGATTATCTTTGAGAATATAACATAATATATATACAATCCAGATTACAAACTCTCGAGTGTCTATTAGTCCTTTTACTCTCCATCTTTCCGACATTTTTTGCTAGATAGCAGTAGCACGTTCTCTTCCAATCTTTTACATTAAAACCATGGAAAACAAATGATACAACCAATTTACACCTTAATCACTCTCTCGAATGTTTCAACCTTATCTTGAAGCAGGATGTAATACACTTCACTCGAATACACACGCGATTTAAGCTCAAGGTAAAATTATTGCAAGTTAGAAATGCACATACGGGAAAATTAATTATTTGCCGTCGTCAGCTTTAATTAGCCTTCGGTAACATCTCAGAAAACAGATAAGATATAAAATTTCATGGCCTCACATACAGAAAACAGATGATCTATCGTCAATGAACGAGCGTAAATCTACCGCTACACACAAACACCTCCCTTGTTTACAAACACAACTAGGAAATACCACCATAATTGAGAGGTAAACTCCCTCCGCTCGTAGTCTGACATAACAGGTAGCAACTTCCCCGTGTTACTGACCTATATCTCACAATCCGGTTCAGCCACCTCACACGACAGGTATCTCCGTAAACTACTGTTATATGAACCATTCATTACGCTCTCGCATTCAATACACAGACGTATTGATCCATCAGACTTAGGCACGACAATTAAGGGATTAACGTATTGACTGTTTGATAATTCAATCACATCGTCTGCTAACATAGCTTGAACTTGATCCTCTACGGCTATGGCATATTTGTGTGGTATCGGATACCGCGATCCGCTGAATGGACTCTTATCCAGCACAGAAAAAGAATGCTCGTACAGATGGGTAACACCAGGTTTCTCAAAGAAAATCTCCATGTGTTCACATAACACTTCAAATAACTTGTCCTTCTGGACTTCATTTAACTGATTTCTACCTACGGCTTCTTTCAAGCCACATATTTTATCCTCATTAATGCACAACTGGCACAACTTCAGGCCCTCACTAGCCTCTTCATTAACTTTAGAAACCTCTCTCATTCTCCACACTGTACTAACTTCCGTTTTCCTCTGAATTTCCTCCTCAAACTTGACCTTGATATCCTCATTATTCCACCTCAAATTTAGCACTGCATCATTGTAATTTAACTGAGCCAATTTTAACGTTAACCAATCAGATCCCAAGATAAGATCAAATATCAAATGCGGAATTACCAAACATATCTGAACGCTAATAAAATTATTAATACAGATCGGAACAGCTACTTGTTTACAAATTTGCTTAGACCTCTTACCAACAGCCGTAATGATGAAAGTAGACTTAACAGGCATTTCCTCCAACTGAATACCCTGTTTCACTAATGACTCATACCACTGAGAACTAATACATGATATTTGGCTACCAGAATCAATAAAAACTTTAACCCACGCCCCCCAAACTTTCAATTTAACAACGGAATTGACTACTTCATTACTTGAATCTCCATTATTCTGCTCGGGTTCATACAACAAATCGTCTCTAACATCTAGGTCAAATGGTAACACTTTCATGACAAGACACTTCGCTACCTTCGTACTAGGCTGGAATTCTGACCTAAGATTACAGCCTCTAGTTAGTTTAAAGGTTCCCTTTGTGTATTGACGTTTCACTCATTAGTACATTGCTCTGGCCCCCGTTGGGAATTTCCTGTTCTATATTCAGGTGCTCCGCTCCTACTGTTATGCTGAGGTCTGAACTGATTGCCAGCTTCGTGATTCTGTGTTCTTCTGTTATCTCTCATTCCGTTGTGATGACTAAAGCTCTGAATATTCTCCGTTCTACTCCTAAGGTTACCTAAAGCATCAAACCTGCCTAGTAGGTTCTCCATCTCCTGAATAGTACCAACTCTTTGCATGCAGGCCGCTTCTCTCACCCTGTCCGGAAAATGTCTCAAAAGTAGTCTAACTACATCAGACCCCTCGGTTATACCATCTAAGTTCTGACAAATCATGACATGGGCCAGGAAATATTCGGTCATAGTGACTCCCTCATGCTGTTTGTACCTCCCAAATACCACCCTTTCTCTCTCCCGAGCTTGTATCGCTTCATTCCAGAATTTCTCTCTAAACTTATTTCTGAATTCTTTCAGGTTCGTCATCGTTTGCCTATATATCATGAACCAAGACCGAGTTTCTCCTACAAAAGCATGGTCAATATTTTCCATAACGTCTTCCCAGGCCATAGACCCTTCCTCTAGACGCTTTTCAAACCGTTTTTCTATAATCTTAAGGAAATCTAGCGGGTTCGTTTGTTTCCCATTAAATTTAGGTAGTTCAGTTTCCCTAATGTAGGTATTTCCTAGACATTGCCTTCCCGTGAAAACCTGTTTATCCTTTGCCACTTGTTTTAACTGAGTTTCTGCTTTCTCCATCCGGCATTCTACATCTTTGTCTCTCCTATCAATTTCGCTCTCAAAATTAACCTGCTTCTCTTTCAGTGTCCTAATTTCAATCATATTCTCTTCAGCTATCGCAAACCTTTCTTCACTTGCCCGGGTCTCATCTTCTATTCTAAGCTTTACTGTGTCAATCTCTTGTTGGACGTGGTCTTTGAATACCCGTATTTCCCCTTTTTGAGTCTCAACTCTCTTATCAATACTAGTGACCTGCCTCATTACTTCCTCCCTAGTAGAGTTGCTTTCCTTCCCCATTAATTCCAGGAATTTACTTCTCCGCTCCTCAAACTTTTCTTCTACCTCTTTCCCTTGCCGTTCACATTCACTTTTCTGTTCCTCTACTCGCTTATTAAAATGTTCATTTTTTACCGCCAGATCGTGTAACTGCCTACTGTGTTCGTCCATTCTCCGATTCGCTTCCTCCTTATTTTCCCTCATCTCCCTGATTACTTCAGCTTTAGTTTGCTCTAACTGTTCTTTAAGTTCATATTTAATATTCTCAATTTTCGTGTTAGTTTGTTCTAATTCACTTTTAAGCTCAGATTTAGTTTGCTTTAATTCCTCTAACATTATTCGCATCATTCCCATTAACTGATCATTATTATTACTTTCATTGTTAGTGTTTACTTCCGCTTCGCCCCCCCCATCCTACTATCATCTGACTCCATACTGACTTCTTTCTGCTTGCCTTCACTCTCCATACTACTTACACTTCTATCTTCAATTTCCTCTACTAGACTACACAACTCTTCCTCTGAACTCAATACGTTATTGCCTTTTATCGCCCGTCCACAGCGCAACATCCTCTCCTCTTTCGTCTGATCAGCCATGACCCTCCCCACAATCAAACACTCCTAATGCAACGTGGATATCCTAATTTTATCCAAAATACGAATTCTGATATCGTTACTGTCATTAACTGCTCCGTACTTAATGATTTTCTCGCCTCACGTTGGAGCGGCATTTATGTGACTTTCCCCTCTTGGAGAACAATAATAATAATAATAATAATCGTATGGCCTCAGCTACCGTGTGCAGACATTTCAATTTGACGCCATCTGGCTGTCTGCTCGTCAATTTCGACGTTCCGTTTTACTCTAGGCCCCCACTAGATGGCAGACCGAGTAAACCGAAACTCTCTTGGGCGTCTATGGCTGAGATTTAATTAATTTTGTCGGGTAAACACCAAATGTGTCACCAGAGATCTTTTACATGCCGACATCGTACGACATGGAGTGTCGAATGGACTTTTTTCCGCCCTTCAAAAATCCGACTACCTCTGCCGGGTTTGAACCCGCTATCTTGGGATTCGGAGGCCGACACTCTACCGCTGATCCACAGAGGCAGCTGGAGAACAATAATTGAACGAGAAATGCACCTATGCAAGCTAAGGGCGCCAGTCTTTAAGTTGATGACTTAAAAACAAAAATTTATAATAAAGCTTGGAGAATTAGAAATCAAAAGGCTAATTAAGGCAGACTGATTAAAGTGAACTAGGAAAATACTATTTATTATATTGAATATAAATGACGACGGTTTGACGAGAACTGAATTTAAAATAGGAAATGAATTTAACAAAAAATTGAATGACTCTACTTCGCGAAAACTTGCAATATTTTTAACTCGCTTGCTCACCATGTAGTCTTGTTCTGCTGGTCCTTGGAAAGCTTCCATCCTTGTAGCTGGAACATCACCGGTCGTCTTTGAGATATCTTCATCTGCAGCTAAGTACCATTCCTGCCTTGCAAATTGCATCAACCACTAATTGGATGATGGCTTTGAAACTATCACTCCCTATTATGCTCTATCCCATATATTGGAGATGAGCCCTAAATCATAGTTAGAAAAACCTCCTTGGGTTATGTGGAGAGGATACTGAATTAATAATCCTTCCAACTTTACTGAAAATGTGCACTGAAGTTTCATTTCTATCTAGTTTAATGCTACCTATTGTCTTAGACTGGTATAAACTGGTCTAGTAGCCGAGCTGTACGTACTTCCTGATGAGAGTGGCTATACACCCATCATTCAGAAATTCCTAAGTACCACGTCGTGGTAACGAAGTAATGAATGTAGAAGTGATAAACTATCACACTAGTCCACTATGGTACAACAACCATAAGACAAGTTATCAGACCTAAAGAGAAATACAAGATAGAAGAGGATGCCAAGAGCTCCAATACGCCCTTTTATAACCTTTTCTGGCTCTAATTACAGGTCTCTACACGTGGTCCAATCAGTTGACACGTCTCTCCCCACTCCAGATATTAAAGTTGATGGGTCCCAACCATGATATCAACTGTTCTTCTATTAGCCCTTTCACTCAGTATCCATGACAACATGACGCTCGTTTGAAAATATAGGCGGTGATCAGTTTGAATTACTCAGCTCGAAATACAGTAGCTGTGGTTACAACGCTTGAACACGTGCTCGCTTTTTCCAGAATTTGATGTCTAAATTTGTCCTTCCTTCTTCCTCGGTGATGTGGCAAGATAGAGGAAAATCTACTGCAAGTTAAATTTAAACGAATGTCGCAAGAATCTAAGTTAATATTAGGATATTCAGCCCTCGTTTACAAGTCGTAGTTACAAAGTAATGAAATGATAGTGAGCAAATGATCAAACTTAAATTATAATAAAATTACATACGAAGATAAATATCATGACGTAAAAATATATCATACTTGAATTAATTAAACATAATAAAATTACCACAATTACACTGTGACGTCTGGAACGTTACAAAGTATGTTTAATTTTGAAGGCAAATGTTACTAAAGACTATGCAATAGAAAGCCGAACCCAACCGGAGGAATACTTGTTGATACGGCTGTACGGCTCTGAGTGCAGCCAACTCAGTGTATGGTACAGTCGTACTCTTAATAAATTGCGAATGGTGGTCCCAGTCTAGTGTGGAGCTAAATATCTCAACTGGTTTTACGAAATCGTCATTAAGAGTCAGCGTGTTACTCCGTCCTATAAATTTATCACCAGCTCTTCGAAAAAGTAAAAAAAACACCTTTTTGAATTAATTGTAAGATAATTACAATTGAACCATTCAGTAAATACAGAAAGGTCATTCCTAATTTTATGTATGACAGTATCTTGATTATCTCCTGAGTTGTCATCTGCGAATAGAAGCAGATTTCCTTCAAGATCAAAATAAGAACTGCCATTAACAAAAATAATAAATACTATGGAACCAGTACATAAACCTGTGGTACACCATACTAATAATGGTCTATAGAAGCATTGTTGGTAATCTTTGAGTACAGTACTTCTTGCAAGTTTCAAATCTACAATTTTCACTTCTGTTTGTGGTTAGTAGTGACATACGGTACCGGTATTGTAATTAGGATACGTCTGAATGTAGAATAAATTATTGTAGTGTACTGTACAGTATTATACGAGTAATATCTTATTAGAAATCAGCGTGCTTATTTTATTATTGTAAAATAGTTGTGTAGTATAGTAGGGGTATGCGTAGAAACCCTCTTACTAGAATTCTGTTGTTGTAATTAGGATAGGCTTGGCTGCAGTTTAGAATTGTGTATTCCTTTCGGTATTCAGTAATTAACAGCAGTTTCCATCCTGTTAGGGTGTTGTAGGATAAAAATAGAGTATGACTAAGTAGTATTGTAGTGTAGTAGTAAATTAATTACCTTATTGTCGTGTGGTGTTTGAGTACTATCCTAGACAATATTTCCTTCCGTTAATTTTTTTTACACATAAGTTGTTTTATTTTTACATTCTTTTCATTTTTTTTCGGTAAAGAATGGCTCAGGAGTTCAAGTGTTGGAACTGTGGGTTTGGCGAGGCATTTAGGGGTACGAGGGAGTATTTTGAAAGTTTGAGGGAGATAATTAGGATTATCACAAAACACAGGAAGGAAGGTAGGTCTCCATCCAACAATGTACAGGTTACAGTAGGTGTAAAAGAGGGATGGGAAGGAAAGGGGGGATTGGTAGGAGACAGGTGGTCTAATGTTCTAAGGGGAAGGAGATTGCAGGCTAAGGGCTCTATTCAGGATCAGAATTCAGGGCAGGTGTCTGTGAGAAATCGGTACGAGTCACTCCAGGTAGAACAACAGAGGGAAGATGAGGGACAGGGAACTGTTGCTGAGATATGCGGAAGTAGCAGGAAAAGAAAAGGTAGGAAATGCAAATGTAGAGTAGAGGATAGGAAAAGAGAGGTGAAACAGGGTCATGGGAGGGACAACAAGGAGGAGCAAGTAGCTTCAGTAGGAAAAATTGGGTTGACCAGCATGGGAAGGGATCAAATGCGGTGGGTCATGGGGAATCCAACGTTAGACACGTTGGGAAAGTATGTGGAGGAAAGGGAACCAGGGTAGAGTGTTATCCAGGAATTAGGTTGAGGCAGATCTTGAGTAAAGAAGAAGAGAAGAAGGAGGGGAAGGAGAAGGTGGTAGTGTTTCACGTTGGTACCAACAGCGTAAGGCAAGCTTGTATAAGTACCAACATATTTGGGGATGTGTGGGATCTGGTAAATGCAGCACGGGTAAAGTTTAATGAAGCGGAGATTGTTACAGTGGAATACTGTGTAGGAGGGATACTGACTGGAGGGTGATTGGGGATTTAAATGAGACTATGGAGTGGGTATGTGGGAAACTGGGAGTGAAATTTCTAGATCCTAATGGGTGGGTAGGAGATAGGGATCTGCGCTCAGATGGCCTTCATTTAAACCGGAGTGGTACCTATAAGTTACAACATTTGTTTTTAAGGGTAATAGGGAGGTATATTCAGGGAAACGGGGTTGTCTAGGGAGCGGTGATAAGGGTACAGAGATCTGGAAGTCAAGAAGGGATAACATAAAATGTTAGTGTGGAACTGTAGAAGTATTGTAAAGAAAGAAATATAATTAAGCAATTTAATAGATATGTACTTACCAGATAATATAATAGGAGTTGAATCATGGCTGATAAATGATATAATATAAACTTTATTGCGCACAAGTTGTGCAGTATTAGGATACATTAATCAATACAGAAGTCTATGATTGATTTCACACGATTCTTACACGACAGTACGTGATATCGAACACAATGTTTACCACATAGTTCACATATGCACATCGAGTCCGGGTCGTGACATGTCTTCGTCCTGCAGATTATGTGATGGTAGCCGTGGACTGCCATGGAATTTACAAAGTGTCTCAGCTCCTAATTTGTGCCGGTGCATGCTCTGTTCATCATGGCGTCTGAAGAGTAGAACTCTGGCCATATCTCCTTCTTTTTCTTCTCCCTCTCTAACCGCAGTTTCTTCCAGTTATCTGTACAGGGCAGATTGAATTTCCATTTCAGGTCCTCTATTAGAAATGTTTTTCTCGCGAGTTCGTAGGCTAGTCTTGACTTGGTGTACTTTGAAATTCCGAGGGCTGCTTTCAAGAATCTGGATTTCACTTTTTCCATTCGTATTAGGTCTTTATAGCTTAACTTTTCCCAAGTTATCTCTATTCCGTATGTTAGAATAGAAACGATTCCACCATTCTTCTAGCCTCGAGTTCTGTGAAATCGTCTCGTTTCTTCTTTAGAAGGTTTTTATATTCTTTTCTGAGTCTGCTATATGTGATCAGGTCGTCCTGATTTTGAGTGCGTTTGGCCACATGACTCTCTTTCTCTCTGTGTAGCATTGTTGATCGAACCATTTCTTTGCCTTTCTCTCGTTTATTGTGGAAGTTGCGGCTTTGATTATGTCTTCTAGCGCTGTTGCAGCAGCATCTAGGTCCTTTCCCTGAATCTTGTTTTCAAAGATGGTAAGCTTGTCTCCATTTTCGCGTATTTTATTCTCATCTATGTTTCTGGAGGTTCTTTTCGAATGGTTTGTTTCCTGTCGTGTGCCTGTAGACTCTTTCAATTTGAAAGTAGTTGTCACTGGACAGTGTTTCTTTATTGGTGTCACCGCGTCGGAATATAACACCTTATGGTCCGTTACTTCTAGATCGTTGCCTTTGTACAGGATTATTCTATGGTACTGCTACCATTATGTGCGAAGTATGTGTTGTCTTCTGTCTTACTAACCAGTGTATATCCCTCTTCAGCCATCATCTGTAGTAGTTCCCTACAGTTTAGGTCGCCCGCTATAAGAATACTTTTTCCCGTGGCCGTCTTTCCTAGAGCAGTCATCACGATTGCTATGATGTCTTCAATCGGGGTCAGTGGTTCGATGTATAGGCCTACGAAAGTCACTCTCTCGGACTCCATTATTATGGTGTCTTCTTGTTCACAGATGCAAGATGTTCTTCCTGTCGTTGGTTTGTAGAAGCAGGATATTCCTTTTGTAGGTCTTCCCTTCGGTCTTCTTTTGCAGGAATATGTTTTGAGTAGAAAGCGGGGATTTCTATATTGTCCATCACGAAAGTCTCTGTCAGGATGAGTATGTCATGGCTTCTTAGGAGCTCGCCTTTCAGTTAATTCTAAGGCGCTTTTAAGTCCTTCAACGTTCCATAGTAGTAGGTTAAGCTTCGAATTCTGCACCTCTGCTTTGGGGACGAAAAAATCCTGTACCTTCTAATTATGGCCCCTTCAGGCCATTCTGCTGGAACTGTGATTTTGTGAAGCTCGTTTAATGGTATGCCTTTGTAGGCTTTTAGAGTTCCTTTCGATTTTATTTCTTCACATTCTATTATTTCCGTCACCTTTAGTTTCCGGAGGTGTCGGATAAGTTTCTCCGGAGTGGAGTTACAGTGGAGGCGTCCTATATAGAACCACGCTTTGCGTACGGCTGCCTGAAGTGGGCCGTCTGTTGCGTCCGTTTCTTGTTGGGGTTGTTACTGCGTGCCCACTACTATTGGGGTCATCTTCTGTTGATTCCCTCGGCGCTTCCTTCTTGCGGTCCATGTTTGGTTGTTTTCGTCGCCGGTTGATTCGTCAACGTCTACTTCCTTTTTGTCGTTGTTTACTGAGATCTCTTCGTCTCTCTTGTCGTTAATTAAGGCTCTTTGTGTTGTTAGCGGGTTGGGAGATTTTCGCGTTATTTCTTTCGGTTTAGTTCCGCTTGGTACATTCTCAGTTGTTTTTGCTGTGGTCACGGACCCAGCTAAGTGTGTAATTTGGGTTCTGATTTTCTCATCTATTAAATTTCTTAGATTGTTGGTGAGATGTTCTATCATGGCTTCCATTTTTTGTATTAGAATTTGGGAACTTTTTCTTCCAGTTTATTTTCAACTTCTATTTCCAACTCACTTGTTATCGCGGGTTGTTGAATATATAATGGATGCAGAAATTTTCTCACGGAACTGGAGTGTGTATAGTAGAGATAGGATAGGAATGGTAGGAGGGGGAATATTCTTTCTGATGA
This sequence comes from Anabrus simplex, assembly GCF_040414725.1. Classification (NCBI taxonomy): domain Eukaryota; kingdom Metazoa; phylum Arthropoda; class Insecta; order Orthoptera; family Tettigoniidae; genus Anabrus; species Anabrus simplex. The sequence continues at coordinate 127,038,963 of NC_090275.1, read as the reverse complement.
GAGAAGAATTTGTAAGCTACAAAAAGTTAAAGATGAAAAAACATGAAATTCTAGATGTAAGGGTCATTTCTAAAGATCATAGACAATTTGATATCTATGGAGTCTATAGAGCGGGAAAGGATAGCGCAGAATTATTTGAAAAGATAATCGGCTATGTGGGAAGGGAATTGGAAGATTTACATATACCAAACGTTAATTCGGACGCCAGGAAGCATGACCAACAGGACAGCTGATTTAGAAAGTGATGGAACCAACTAGAGGGAAAAATATCCTCGATGTGGTGTTGGTAAAACCAGATGAGCTCTATAGAGAAACCGAAGTAATAGATGGTATTAATGATCATGAAGCTGTCTTTGTCGTAGTTAAAAATAAATGTGATAGAAAGGAAGGTCTTAAAGGTAGGACTATTAGGCAGTACCATATGACTGATAAAGGAGGTATGAGGCAGTTTTAAAAAGGTAATTATGATCGGTAGAAAACGGTAAATAAAATTGTAAACAGAGTCTGGGATGGGTTTAAAGCAATTGTTGAGGAATGTGGAAACAGGTTCGTGCCTTGAAAGGAGGTACGGAATGGTATAGACCAAGCTTATAATAATAGAAAAATAAAGAGACTAATAAGGAGGTGTAGATTGGAAAGAAATAGAGTTAGAAATGGCTATGGAAGTAAGGAGTTGAAGGAAATTACTAGAAATTGAATCTAGCAAAGAAGGCAGCTAACGATAGCATGACGGCAAGCATAATTGGCAGTCATAGAAATTTTAGTGAATAATGAAAGGGTATGTGTAGGTACTTTAAGGCAGAAACAGGTTCCAAGAAGGTTATTCCAGGAATCATTAATGAGCGAGGGGAGTGTGTATGTTAGGATCTTCAAAAGACAGAAGTATTCAGTCAGCAGTATGCAAAGATTGTTAGTTACAAGGATAATGTCCAGACAGAGGAGGTGACTAATACTAAAGAAATATTAAAATTGACATATGATAATAATGAAGACGCTGCAAGAAAGAAAGCAAAGTTCTTTGAGGGCATCCATGGAACTTGTGAGCTGGAGTGAGGTTGTCGGTACCCAGGCATAGTCGTATATCTGCCTAGGAGTTGTAACAATGCTTGATCCTTAGTTAAACCTGAAGATACGGCTTTCTTCATGCTTTTCTTGGAAGTCTGGACAAAACTTTCAGCGTCACCATTGGATTGTGGATGAAAAGGAGGTGCCAACATATGTCTAATGCCAATATGGCTGCAAAAGTCCTGGAATTTAGTGGCAGTAAATTTAGATCCATTGAGGTAAAACTTCGGTAATGAAGTGTGCGAATTGTAGCCACATAGAGCAGGTGCGTCCACAGTGGCGGAGGAGTCAATACCAGGCCAAAAACAGTTCCCCAATGAACTTCATGTAACAAGTTGAGAACTTGCTTGCGCAGACTAAGTGGGGTGCCTGTTTCCAATAGGATTACGCCGGCACGAACTGAGAGACGACGCTGAAGACGATGATAAGGTGCAAGGCTGGTAGGAATCTTGTGTTGAAGAGGCCAACCATTGCGGACATAAGTACGAATTGTAGCTAGTGTACTATCCTTATCAGTCGCTTTGGCGATGCAAGTGGCATTGGACGTGTCTTGACAAAAACGAGGCTTGGCTCCTGATATGAGCTGTGTAGCCTTTGGCGTTGCCTAGGGTGGAGTTGAAAACTTCGGGAAATTGCTCTAGTAGATTAGTGATATCAGAGGTAAGTTGCAAGGCGGAGACGACATTGATGTTGTCATGTACTTGAAATCCGAATAAATTGAAGAGATCCATGCCTAGAATGTTGGATGCAGTGTAGTTATTAACAACCAGTAAGGTAACTACTTTATGAATATCTTTATAACTTGCGGGACAGTAATTTTGCCTTTAATTTCAATTTTCTTCTTATTAAAAGTAACAAGCTGGACATCAGCATGAGAGAAAGACGGCGATCCTAAGCTGATTGATGATGGAGTTAGGCGATCCAGCATCTAATTGAAAATCAGTTGAATGATCTGGGAAAGCGATCGGAATCTTACTAGAATTTCTTGTAGGTAGAATGAGGATGATTTTCGCAGGAGGAATACGGGCAGGGCGGGCCGTACTGTGTCAGACAGCTTGATATGCCCTCTTTTATGACAGCGATCACAGGTGGACTTGAAGAAGCGGCAGTCACGGCGTTCGTGATGCTTAAAACATCCTCTACAGGAAGGCAGGAGCTGAGGAGCTTGCCTGTGAATGCGTGTCTTAGTAGAAGAGCGTGAATGAACCTGTCGGGAACGCTTCGAAGTGAGCGAGCTGACCTGGCGGTTCGAAGGAGCAGAATGCTTGCTGGCCGTATGAGGTACCTGAGCGACTTCATGGTTGGTAGCTATTTCGGCTGCAGTCTTGGTAGTCATTTCATAGACTGTGACAATACGCTGTACTTCTTCCAAAGAAGGGTTACTGTTCTTGACAGCGTCGAAACGAACTTTGTCTTGTGAAGTGTCGAGAATGACCATGTCCCGAATGAGCGAATCAGTGTGGGGCGTGCTACAACCATCCTTAGAACAGACAAACTTGCAACTCTTGGCGAGACGACGCAATTCCGCAATCCATTCTGTGTGAGTCTGGTGTGGTTTCATTATGCATTGAAATTTTTTTTTAGCAAGCTGCTGCAATGTGGGGATCCTTATCATAATGCCCATTGAGGCGAGCTAGGAGATGTGCGAAAGGAACTTCGGATATCTGTTCTTCTAGGCTTAATTTCTGAAGTAATTCGCAGGTTGCATTTCCTAGGGAACTGAGAAAAAGTGCTCGTTGGCGCTTCTCGTCCGTAATGGCGTGACAGATGAAGTGGTCTTCAAGGCGAGCCGACCCTTCTTCTTTCTCTGGATCAACGGCAGAGAAGGCAGGAACGGCAGTGTTCTGTGCTGATGAAGAGAGAGCCTGCTGATGGCTGCTAATTGTTCCGTATTAGCCATGCTTGCGTATGACACAGTGAGCACAACGTTTGAAGCACAGCGAGCGCAGGGGAGAGCCTGTGCGGAGAAGGAATGCACGAGAAAAACAGGTGCAGGTGTTCGCAGTTCGACTTGGAATAATGCCACTACACAAATGGGGAAGTGTTGTATCGTCCTAGTGAGCTGAGGGACAGCACGTTACTTGTTCTCGTCATAATGTTAATGATGGCGTTTCTAACTTTCCCTCGTCGCCATATTGTTGATGGCGTTTCTAACTTTCCCTCGTCGCCATATTGTTGGTGGCGTTGCTAACTATTCCTCGTCGCCATATTGTTGATGGCGTTGCTAACTCTTCCTCGTCGCCATATTGTTGATGGCGTTTCTAACTATTCCTCGTCGCCATATTGTTGATGGCGTTTCTAACTTTCCCTCGTCGCCATATTGTTGATGGCGTTGCTAACTATTCCTCGTCGCCATATTGTTGATGGCGTTGCTAACTCTTCCTCGTCGCCATATTGTTGATGGCGTTTCTAACTATTCCTCGTCGCCATATTGTTGATGGCGTTTCTAACTTTCCCTCGTCGCCATATTGTTGATGGCGTTTCTAACTTTCCCTCGTCGCCATATTGTTGATGGCGTTGCTAACTCTTCCTCGTCGCCATATTGTTGATGGCGTTGCTAACTCTTCCTCGTCGCCATATTGTTGATGGCGTTGCTAACTCTTCCTCGTCGCCATATTGTTGATGGCGTTGCTAACTCTTCCTCGTCGCCATATTGTTGACGGCGTTTCTAACTTTCCCTCGTCGCCATATTGTTGATGGCGTTGCTAACTCTTCCTCGTCGCCATATTGTTGATGGCGTTTCTAACTTTCCCTCGTCGCCATATTGTTGTGTTGTATACAATAATCACGATATACAAAGCACAACATAAAAGTTTATTAGTATGTAAATATTCACACAGTATGTACAAAAATGAACGAAATTTGACTTGCTGCTTGAAGTGCTGTACACGTTAAATAACAACATAAACTAGTTGACTGATGGTCTGAGAAATATATATACACTATACACTTGGATTTTTATATGTACAATGATATCTATCTTGATAAGAGAGGATGTCCGCAGGAATGAACGTTCGTGATAGCTGATGACTATCTGCAGTTTGGAGAATTATAAAGGGAACTTGGAGTAAAGTTCGTGGTAGCAGAATGCTAGGCAGGACGTATATCGGTGATACGGGAGGCAGGATAAATTGAGGCGAAAATGTCCTGAGGTGAGAGCTCCCGATCAGAATTAGTCCACCTGTTCAGTACACTTTTTTCAGAGGGTAGCTCCGTGTAGTCTGATCGCTGGACACTGTTACACGCTGGCTGACGTCCCACGATTACACCAGCTAGCTGCAGTCCACACGTCGGCGAGGGTTGCAGAGCTTGCAGGCGGCGGAGGACACACATTACAGAGAGTATGTTGAAAAACGGGGTTAAAATTGAGCAAATAGGAAAAGTGCTCTCAGCTTTAATTACTGAGTTGATGGGGTGAAAGTTCCTTTAGGGTATCATTGTAACTATCTAGGGTTTAATATAAGGAAAGGTCTTCATTGGGGTAGTCACATAAATAAAGGGTACAGTTCTCAGCATATCGTTACGAGGGTGTTTAGGGGTTGTAGTAAGGGTGTAAAGGAGAGGGCATATAAGTCTCTGGTAAGACCCCAACTAGAGTGTGGTTCCAGTGTATGGGACCCTCACCAGTATTACTTGATTCAAGAACTGGAAAAAATGCTAAGAATAGCAGCTCGATTTGTTCTGGGTGATTTCCGACAAAAGACTAGCGGTACAAAAATGTTGCAAAGTTTGGGCTGGGAAGAACTGGGAGAAAGAAGACGAGCTGCTCGACTAAGTGGTATGTTCCGAGCTGTCACCGGAGAAATGAGGTGGAATGACATTAGTAGACGATAAATTTGTGTGGGGTCTTTAAAAGTAGGTAAGATCACAATATGAAGGTAAACTTGGAATTCAAGAGGACAAATTGGGGCAAATATTCATTTATAGGAAGGGCAGTTAAGGAATGGAATAACTTACGAAGAGAGATGGCCAATGAATTTCCAATTTCTTTGAAATCATGTAAGAAGAGCCTTGAAAAACAACAGATAGGGAAAATGCCACTTGGGCGACTGTCTTAAATGCAGATAAGGATTGATTGATTGATTGATTGATTGATTGAATGATGGATTGATTGATTGATTGATTGATTGATTGATTGATTGATTGATTGATTGATTGATTGATTGATTGATTGACTACAAAAGAGACAGTGGGGTTCGAACCCACTATCTACCGGATGCAAACTGACAGCTGCGGTCAACTAACCGCGCAGCCAGCTCGCCCGGTTTCACGGTTTTTGAACTAATGTCTTTTTAAAGTAATGCTTCTGATAAACAATGTCAGCGTGTGGTTCTATTGAAGTCGGACGTAAAGAGAGCGGCGTATGACGGTGCTCGTAGAAATCTGCTCTGTGTGGAATTAAGGTTTTACTGCCATTTTGCCTGCCACTACCTAACAGCTGGTGAAGAAACTCTGCAGTTTGTTTGTCTTTCTTTTTAATAATAAGACCACAGTGAATTGTTAGGCCGTCATAAGCTCTACGAATTCTCGGACTTCCTGTGTCAACTCCCCAGGGAAGTTCCCAGACTATTACCAGTGATTCGGTGAACTCATTGTTCACATCGTTTAGTGAAACTCGACATAACCTTGATTCTCATTTGTCGTCAGACCCTTTCTCTGCGTCCAAGAGGAGAAATTTGTGTTATCAGCATAAAGGTTGGTCGGACCCAAAGCACCCCCACCTCCATCACCCGTCACACACGAGAAGTGCATTAATTAGGCGGATTAGTGTTTTGAAACCCATATTGTGCATTTCGTAGCGTTCAGATATTAGTAATTTAGCTTATGTGATATTAATAATTGCACAGTACTTTAGTTTTAAAATCCATGTAGGCTGAACCGCAAGAGAGAGTAAATTTAAACGGTGCCAAATTTCTCCGTGTGTTAATAAAATGGTTATAAATATGTCTCTCGCCCGTGGCTGGTAATATCAGATGACCTCCAGCCATGAGACACAGCCTGCACGGTAGCTAGGTAACATTGTCTGGTCATCCATCCATACCTAACATCACAGCCTGCACGGCAGCTAGGTAACACTGTCTGACCATCCATCCATACCTTACATCACAGTCTGCTCGGTAGCTAGATAACACTGTCTGACCATCCATCCAGACCTTACATCACAGCCTGCACGCTAGCTAGGTAACATTGTCTGACCATCTATCCATGCCATACATCACAGCCTGCTCGGTAGCTAGATAACACTGTCTGACCATCCATCCAGACCATACATCACAGTCTGCACGGTAGCTAGGTAACACTGTCTGACCATCTATCCATGCCATACATCACAGCCTGCTCGGTAGCTAGATAACACTGTCTGACGATCCATCCAGACCTTACATCACAACCTGCACGGTAGCTAGATAACAATGTCTGACCATCCATCCATACCTTACATCACAGCCTGCACGGTAGCTAGGTAACACTGTCTGACCATCCATCCATGCCATACATCACAGCCTGCTCGGTAGCTAGATAACACTGTCTGACCATCCATCCAGACCTTACATGACAGCCTGCACGCTAGCTAGGTAACATTGTCTGACCATCCATCCATACCTTACATCACAGCCTGCACGGTAGCCAGGTAACATTGTCTGACCATCCATCCATGCCATACATCACAGCCTGCATGGTAGCTAGGTAACACTGTCTGACCATCCATCCATACCTTACATCACAGCCTGCACGCTAGCTAGGTAACATTGTCTGACCATCCATCCAGACCTTACATCACAGCCTGCACGCTAGCTAGGTAACATTGTCTGACCATCCATCCAGACCTTACATCACAGCCTGCACGCTAGCTAGGTAACATTGTCTGACCATCCATCCATACCTTACATCACAGCCTGCACGGTAGCTAGGTAACATTGTCTGACCATCCATCCATACCTTACATCACAGCCTGCACGCTAGCTAGGTAACATTGTCTGACCATCCATCCATACCTTACATCACAGCCTGCACGGTAGCTAGGTAACATTGTCTGACCATCCATCCATACCTTACATCACAGCCTGCACGCTAGCTAGGTAACATTGTCTGACCATCCATCCATACCTTACATCACAGACTGCACGGTAGCTAGGTAACATTGTCTGACCATCCATCCATCCATACCTTACATCACAGCCTGCTCGGTAGCTAGATAACACTGTCTGACCATCCATCCAGACCATACATCACAGTCTGCACGGTAGCTAGGTAACACTGTCTGACCATCTATCCATGCCATACATCACAGCCTGCTCGGTAGCTAGATAACACTGTCTGACCATCCATGCAGACCTTACATCACAACCTGCACGGTAGCTAGATAACAATGTCTGACCATCCATCCATACCTTACATCACAGCCTGCACGGTAGCTAGGTAACACTGTCTGACCATCCATCCAGACCTTACATCACAGCCTGCACGCTAGCTAGGTAACATTGTCTGACCATCTATCCATGCCATACATCACAGCCTGCTCGGTAGCTAGATAACACTGTCTGACCATCCATCCAGACCATACATCACAGTCTGCACGGTAGCTAGGTAACACTGTCTGACCATCTATCCATGCCATACATCAAAGCCTGCTCGGTAGCTAGATAACACTGTCTGACCATCCATCCAGACCTTACATCACAACCTGCACGGTAGCTAGATAACAATATCTGACCATCCATCCAGACCTTACATCACAGCCTGCACGCTAGCTAGGTAACATTGTCTGACCATCCATCCAGACCTTACATCACAGCCTGCACGCTAGCTAGGTAACATTGTCTGACCATCCATCCATACCTTACATCTCAGCCTGCACGGTAGCTAGGTAACATTGTCTGACCATCCATCCATACCTTACATCACAGCCTGCACGCTACCTAGGTAACATTGTCTGACCATCCATCCATACCTTACATCACAGCCTGCACGGTAGCTAGGTAACACTGTCTGACCATCCATCCATACCTTACATCACAGCCTGCATGGTAGCTAGGTAACACTGGCTGACCATCCATCCATGCCATACATCACAGCCTGCTCGGTAGCTAGATAACACTGTCTGACCATCCATCCATACCTTACATCACAGCCTGCACGGTAGCTAGGTAACATTGTCTGACCATCCATCCACACCTTACATCACAGCCTGCACGCTAGCTAGGTAACATTGTCTGACCATCCATCCATACCTTACATCACAGCCTGCATGGTAGCTAGGTAACACTGTCTGACCATCTATCCATGCCATACATCAAAGCCTGCTCGGTAGCTAGATAACACTGTCTGACCATCCATCCATACCTTACATCACAGCCTGCACGGTAGCTAGGTAACATTGTCTGACCATCCATCCACACCTTACATCACAGCCTGCACGCTAGCTAGGTAACATTGTCTGACCATCCATCCATACCTTACATCACAGCCTGCTCGGTAGCTAGATAACACTGTCTGACCATCCATCCATGTCATACTGAACCCATAATTTTACGATGAGAATTTTTTTATTTTTATCAATATTTATTTCAAATAAGAAGCTACTTTTATTTTTGAGAGCAGCCATGTTGCACTTCCAGAGCCTCGCTGTCGCGTGGGAACGAACTCGCCCGCGGTAAGCTCGTGAAATACCGTGACACCTCGGTGGACTTCGAGTATCCTACAATATTTTATATTCACGGATTTCTGCGTAACGAGAGATTTTGGCAACACAGTAAATACAGAAATAAATAATCTAAATTATTCTTAAACCCTACGTGAAGACAGAACCCTCAGGTTAAATATAAATGCAGTTAAGCATAAGTACAAATCAGCGTCAGATCAGTGGACTAGCTCCACGTGCCAAGGTCAATGGATGAAGAAAACCCGCAAAACGCCCAGGCAGAAATGATTTATTTCATCTGTTGCGAGTGTGGTAAAATTATGAGATTAACATCTAAATAAATCGCAAGTCTGTCCGGAATTCTGGAACAAGTTTCATGAAAATCGGTCTATTAGACGCGAAATTAGCAGATTGCATAATCAAGCTTAGTGGTGTGAGTAGCGTCACTCCTAAGACTATAAAGGAAAACCCCTCTGCATATTTGTCAGTGTCGGTCTGGTTTCTAAAGCAGCGGAAGCTTACGCCCGTCGTCAGCAGAAAATTGTATAAGATTGATCTACAAATAACTTAGTACATGTTCGTGGCTGAGGTCCACATCTTCTGTTAAAAAGGGAAGGTGATAGAAATGTTTCTGAACTTTGGCGACAAACTGTGAAAGCATAGACGTCTGTTAAAGTACATAGCAGATTTTATTGTATCACCTCGTGTGTCTTGGAAAGTGTTAAGGGAGTTGGGAAGCTAGTCAGAGTAGTTCTGATTTCGTTATCTGTTGAACACCTGTTGTATTAGGGTGACTGAAAGCCGACTCTGGGGAGAAGGGAGACAGTCGCAGTTGACTGCAGAACGAAGGAGGTTTGCTGTACAAATTATAACGAAAGAAAGTGCGTCATTTGTGTTGTCATTTAATAACGTGTGAAATGACAGTATTTGTAAGATAGATATGTTTAAGGAGATGATGTTTCTTGTACCAATGTGCGGCTAAGCACGAGGTCAGCTGGCAATAATGTAGCCAGAATACTGGAGATGACGTCAATGCAGGTCTGTCTATATTTTGTATTATGTTGTAGTTAGACTTTTTTGTTTGTCCCAACCAATTTTTTTCAAGACGTGTGTCGGGTTGATATTTGTAATTATCAGGCGAGAAGTGTTATAATTTTGGTCAGCGTGTGAAAATTTTAGTTTTCTAAAATTTCATGTCAAGAAACTGTAAAATTCGACATTTAAATCTGATGTTAATACACTGACTGAGAGAGCAAGAAGGAGTGGTCAGAACTTTATGCCAATTGCAGGGTAGACTGACGTCACTGAGGTATGTTCATGATGTGAAATGCGCCGCTGTGCTGCGCACGTAGCGAACGATAAATGGGACACGGCGTTGGCGAATGGCCCACTTCGTACCGTGATTTCTCAGCCGACAGTCATTGTAGAACGTGTTGTCGTGTGCCACAGGACACGTGTATAGCTAAGAATGCCAGGCCGCCGTCAACGGAGGCATTTCCAGCAGACAGACGACTTTACGAGGGGTATGGTGATCGGGCTGAGAAGGGCAGGTTGGTCGCTTCGTCAAATCGCAGCCGATACCCATAGGGATGTGTCCACGGTGCAGCGCCTGTGGCGAAGATGGTTGGCGCAGGGACATGTGGCACGTGCGAGGGGTCCAGGCGCAGCCCGAGTGACGTCAGCACGCGAGGATCGGCGCATCCGCCGCCAAGCGCTGGCAGCCCCGCACGCCACGTCAACCGCCATTCTTCAGCATGTGCAAGACACCCTGGCTGTTCCAATATCGACCAGAACAATTTCCCGTCGATTGGTTGAAGGAGGCCTGCACTCCCGGCGTCCGCTCAGAAGACTACCATTGACTCCACAGCATAGACGTGCACGACTGGCATGGTGCCGGGCTAGAGCGACTTGGATGAGGGAATGGCGGAACGTCGTGTTCTCCGATGAGTCACGCTTCTGTTCTGTCAGTGATAGTGACCGCAGACGAGTGTGGCGTCGGCGTGGAGAAAGGTCAAATCCGGCAGTAACTGTGGAGCGCCCTACCGCTAGACAACGCGGCATCATGGTTTGGGGCGCTATTGCGTATGATTCCACGTCACCTCTAGTGCGTATTCAAGGCACGTTAAATGCCCACCGCTACGTGCAGCATGTGCTGCGGCCGGTGGCACTCCCGTACCTTCAGGGGTTGCCCAATGCTCTGTTTCAGCAGGATAATGCCCGCCCACACACTGCTCGCATCTCCCAACAGGCTCTACGAGGTGTACAGATGCTTCCGTGGCCAGCGCACTCTCCGGATCTCTCACCTATCGAACACGTGTGGGATCTCATTGGACGCCGTTTGCAAACGCTGCCCCAGCCTCGTACGGACGACCAAATGTGGCAAATGGTTGACAGAGAATGGAGAACCATCCCTCAGGACACCATCCGCACTCTTATTGACTCTGTACCTCGACGTGTTTCTGCGTGCATCGCCGCTCGCGGTGGTCCTACATCCTACTGAGTCGATGCCGTGCGCATTGTGTAACCTGCATATCGGTTTGAAATAAACATCAATTATTCGCCCGTGCCGTCTCTGTTTTTTCCCCAACTTTCATCCCTTTCGAACCACTCCTCCTTGGTGTTGCATTGTCACTGTCAGTCAGTGTATTCTATGAGATATTGTCCAAAGTGAGGAAAATTAGGAAAGCGATAATGGTAAAGTAGTCGTGGCGAATGTCTTAATTTCAAATATCGTTTGAATTCTGAAACATTTGTCGAAATTAATAATAATAATAATAATAATAATAATAATAATAATAATAATAATGATAATAATAATAATAATAATAGTAGTAGTAATAATGTCTACCGCGGGAAAAATTTCCCATGTTAAAAGTGCATTTTACAAGTATGTTTTACAAGGATCGCAGGCATTTAGAAAATTCCAGTGAAATTCGGTAGAGTTGTGTTTTATTCATGGGAAGTAAAATTTTGTGACATGGTGTATGTCGATGATACGGAAAAATCGCGGTGTGTTATTGTATTCTCGAGGTCCGAAAGTTGTAGTAACAGGAAAATAAAGAGGTGTATTTTGTAATGGTTATTGATTTTCACCAGAGGATTGAAATGTGAAAGGGGTCTTGGAAATATAAAGAAAATGGATTGAGAGCGAAGAATTTACACTATATATGTGGAGATGAGAGTCATAGGAATACTGAAGGTGGAAGGGAGGCTGGATTTTAAGTAATACCGCTGGGATAAGGCGAGGAGAATGAGTTTTGGGACAAGCTATGTTTGCCGAGGAAGGATTTGTGAGACAGGCTGTATTGTGGTAGGCTGTAGTGTATTCCGCTAACAATCCGAAAATCGAGACGACTACTGTGTGAGGCACCGTAGATTTCTAGTAAAATCCCAAGTGAAAAACGATTCTAGTAAAGATTAAGAATCTTGGTAGTAAAAGTCGAGCGACTAGTTACGTAAAGTCAGTATGAATATTAAGATAATGTGACCTCAAGGAAAAAGCAGCATTTAGAATACACGGTTGGTGTTGTGTGCCCGTGTAAATTTATTGAATTTCGTTTCACTGGATAGTCATAGATATAAATATTTGAAATTGACAGTAGGCGATTTGAGGGTTTCCAATGCGGTAGTGATGATTATTATTTTTGGACAACATCCACGAAATGGTAGACGTGTGGTGGGAATTATTATTTTCTTCCCTAAAACTTCATTGCGCATGTTGAGATCGTGTTTGAGTTGGGGGATTGTTCGTCATGTAATATTTATTTTTCGAGTTCACGTTTTGTAACGAGATAGAGACTTACTGCATTTTCCGACTTGCATTCGTTTAATAGTAAGAGACGTTGTTCCGTTGTGTGTTATTAGTCTGACGAGGTTTACAATTGAAATGTCAGAGTTTGTTTGAAATTGCTGGTTCGCCTGATGTGCCAGGGGAAGCATAATACGACCTAGTTCCGCCCGACAATAGATTTAGGACGTCACATGTTATCCTAGGAGTATACTGATGATGAGACGTCCTAGTTCACGCTCGACGATAGAATTAGGAAGGTATCGTGTACATAGAAATTAGTGTTAGGGTGTACAGATATTAAGTGAGCCCGACGATAGGTCTGGGATGTCAGCTGTACATACTCAAGTCTCAGATTAGATTTTTTTTGTTTTTGCGAAGTGAACTCGGCGAAGGTAGCATCTACAGTAAAATACGAAATTTGAAGAGGGTTAGATCGGTAATAATGAGGCCAACTTGTGCGCAGCTCTAGACAGCTGGAAGGTGCTCCCTAAGATATGGGACCGTTATCGGCGAATGAGGGTTGCCCAACATTGGAAATAGACCTGATGGTGATTAAATATTTTGCTGTAATTCTCCATGCGCGTTGAGTTAAAATAACTTCGATATTTTCTTTATTTTACAGACTTAATTGTTTTGTCGTTCTGACGTCCGTTTCGTTTTGATAGTGTGCATATTGACACTCCATGTATTAGTGTGAGACTTGAGTTGCGAATGTGGTTTCGATTCGTCAGCCAGTAAAAATTTTTTTCAATCTTTGTTGTTCTTTCATTTATATACGTAGTTGAGTTCGATTAAGTGCTAACTTTGCAGGTAGTGTGTTGGGACAAACAATAAGTAGATGGATCTGTACTCGTAGTCATTGTTTGAGAAAGGAAAGAATTCCTTAAGTTTGTTGTATTTTTCAATGTGGACTGGTAATTTTATTAAGCGTAACATAATCATTTCTAACCTGAAAATCGGTTCAATAATAATACTTTCAAGTGATTTATCACATTTTAACAGTGTTTGGCATTTCTTCTAAATGCGTGATGAATAAGTGTTTCCTGCATTTTGCAGTTTTGTTCCTTCAGAACGACGTAACGTAAGATCCTCGCGGATCATGTTGTTGTTGGTTCCTTCCAAACAGTTGTTTGGGTGATGCACATTTAGCATCTGGATTATTTTATCACTTAATGGTGTCATGAATGACAAATACATGGTGGAATTTTATTTCAAATGTGAATGATGCTGTTAACTCGTAGTGAACACCATGCTTTTCCATAATATTCCCCAACCTATCCAAAGCAACTGATAGTCAATTTGGTTCGATTAAGGGTCCATTCGACGGGTGTTCCCTATCCGCAAGGGTATTCGACTGGTGGATAACCTTAATTGAGAGGAAATCAGGCGTTCTACTTGTTGAAAGTCAGATTTTCCACGGATCGTGTGGATTAATTCTCAGTTCTCGTTTGGAGTAATAGGTTTTCAGGTCTTTCCTTTTTCGGTTTTTTAGTTTCGCTGTCCACTAATTTATTACTTTCCACGAAGCAACTCTTCGACATTGTGAGAAATAAATCAACGCTATGCAATGTGACTGCGTTTGAAACATTCAATAAAAATGACTTATATATTTTTTTCAAGGATTTATATTAAAATAATAATGTTGTCGTGTCATTTCGATTTTAATAAAATTAGTAAGCACATATTTGCTCTTCATTTCAAGTAGTTAGGCTCTCTTCTGAACCCCATCGTTTGGTTAAGATCGTGACCGAATTTATTCCCGCAACGACCCATGATTTAAGAGTTCAGTATTGCTCTACTGTAGCAGCTGTGGCCGACCAACGATGGAATGGCAAGTTCAAGGGTTCAATACATCACAGCCTGCACGGTAGCTAGATAACACTGTCTGACCATCCATCCATACCTAAAATCACAGCCTGCACGGTAGCTAGATAACACTGTCTGACCATCCATCCATACCTAACATCACAGCCTGCACAGTAGCTAGGTAACACTGTCTGACCATCCATCCATACCTAAAATCACAGCCTGCACGGTAGCTAGGTAACACTGTCTGACCATCCATCCATACCTAACATCACAGCCTGCACAGTAGCTAGGTAACACTGTCTGACCATCCATCCATACCTAAAATCACAGCCTGCACGGTAGCTAGATAACACTGTCTGACCATCCATCCATACCTAACATCACAGCCTGCACGGTAGCTAGGTAACACTGTCTGACCATCCATCCATACCTAACATCACAGCCTGCACGGTAGCTAGGTAACATTGTCTGGTCATCCATCCATACCTTACATCACAGTCTGCACGGTAGCTAGGAAACATTGTCTGGTCATCCATCCATACCTAACATCACAGCCTGCACGGTAGCTAGATAACACTGTCTGACCATCCATCCATACCTAACATCACAGCCTGCACAGTAGCTAGGTAACACTGTCTGACCATCCATCCATACCTAACATCACAGCCTGCACGGTAGCTAGATAACACTGTCTGACCATCCATCCATACCTAACATCACAGCCTGCACAGTAGCTAGGTAACACTGTCTGACCATCCATCCATACCTAACATCACAGCCTGCACGGTAGCTAGATAACACTGTCTGACCATCCATCCATACCTAACATCACAGCCTGCACGGTAGCTAGATAACACTGTCTGACCATCCATCCACACCTAACATCACAGCCTGCACAGTAGCTAGGTAACATTGTCTGGTCATCCATCCATACCTGACATCACAGTCTGCACGGTAGCTAGGTAACACTGTCTGACCATCCATCCATACCTTACATCACAGTCTGCACGGTAGCTAGGTAACATTGTCTGACCATCCATCCATACCTAACATCACAGTCTGCACGGTAGCTAGGTAACACTGTCTGACCAATCATCCATACCTAACATCACAGCCTGCACGGTTGTTAGGTAACATTGTCTGGTCATCCATCCATACCTTACATCACAGCCTGCACGGTAGCTAGGTAATATTGTCTGGTCAACCATCCATACCTTACATCACAGCCTGCACGGTAGCTAGGTAATATTGTCTGGTCATCCATCCATACCTAACATCACAGTCTGCACGGTAGCTAGGTAACATTGTCTGGTCATCCATCCATATCTTACATCACAGCCTGCACGGTAGCTAGGTAACATTGTCTGACCATCCATCCATACCTAACATCACAGTCTGCACGGTAGCTAGGTAACATTGTCTGGTCATCCATCCATACCTTACATCACAGCCTGCACGGTTGTTAGGTAACATTGTCTGACCATCCATCCATACCTAACATCACAGTCTGCACGGTAGCTAGGTAACATTGTCTGGTCATCCATCCATACCTTACATCACAGCCTGCACCGTTGTTAGTAATACGTTACAATTCCTACACATATTTCATGACGGTAATTTCGTAGCACAATGTTTCGGAGGCCCCCTGCACTGACATATTTATATCAAAGGAAAGAGGTTGGTAGGATGGTGAAATCTGCGTTTGAGTAAAATCGGACAGGTCATATGGTAGTCGTTAGACCGTCATTAGAGAAATATTCGTATCAAGTTACAATCTGCCATCTGTACCCTGAGAGGAATTATCGGCTTGATTGTGCGCGTTGGGCATAACTGCATCTCCAAGAAATCCCACATAGAATAACATGAGCGACATGTGAGGATCTACTGTAACGTCCGCAAAGTTTAAAATGAAACACGACAGCTTTCCTGATTTTTTAAATCGCTTATAATCTAATATTTTTGGAAAGAACAAACAGTGACCCACGTGTTTAGTATATGGTAGGTACCTTACCTCTTTGGCGGGTGTGTCCTAGTGAGACGGTCCCCGCACCTCATACCCTGCAGGAAAGGCATACAGTAGGGGCGTGTCCTGTGCCTTTCGTAGAACACCACATAAAATTAATGTGTTTTTTTAGTAATTTGGTTTACATCGCACTGACAAGAAAGGTTTTATGGGGACGATGGGATAGAAGAGGCCCAGCATTTGCCTGGTCTGTAAATGGGAAACCACGGAAAACCGTCTTCAAGGGCTGCCCGCAGTAAGATTCCAAGTAACTGTCTTCCGGATAACAAGTTTTATTTACCGGTACGTCCGGTGTTGACCAGAAACGGAGAAAGAAGCCTAATCATTGGTCAGAAAGTATTAACGTGATAGAGAAGCACGGAGAGGGGGTTCCGGCCTCTTCTCCGGCCAGTTAAACTACGGGCCTTCTATAAGGCCATCCACGTAATCCAACTTGAACATACTTGGGTTTTCAAGCGTTAGATGTCTATCATAAGTGTAATTGCTCCCCCTACCGGGTCGAAGTCTAATTAAATTATTAAGAAATGTTTATTTTCACAGTTGGCTAACCTTACTTTTTGAACATTCTTTGGTTCATGTACCAAAGTTGTCAACACTTCTGCTGGTTCCTTCTCCAATATCAATCAACCTATCAGAATTTTGTAAATATTTTCTCCAACCAATTAAAATCGGGGGTGTGTATAATAATGAAGCCTATCACAGAGAGTTCTCTAATCTTCCCCTTAAGATACCATAAAGGCTGGTCACTTTACGACTGTATTGTCTTCTTCTTTCTCCAGTTTTTTGAGTGCGACGTGTTCTAACGGATGTGGGGGCTGCGGTCGGCGTTCGGAAGGTCCAGAAAGAAAGGTAATGGCAGAATTTTTATAGGCATGTTATAGCTCCTGCAGATACCCTGAGGGGAAGGTTTCGACTTATTCTAAATCTGGGGGTTTAAATGTAGAATTTTCGGTCAATCTGTGGGGAATATGAATCCTGTAGTTTTAAAATCCCCTATAAAGGAGGAAGTCTTGTACATGCCATTAATTAAACTATTGTACAATGTAAAGTTTTTTTTTTTTTTATTTTTATTTTTTATTTTTTTTTTTGCTATTTGCTTTACATCGCACCGACACAGATAGGTCTTATGGCGACGATGGGACAGGAATGGTCTAGGAGTGGGAAGGAAGCGGCCGTGGCCTTAATTAAGGTACAGCCCCAGTATTTGCCTGGTGTGAAAATGGGAAACCACGGAAAACCATCTTCAGGGCTGCCGACAGTGGGATTCGAACCTACTATCTCCCGAATACTGGATACTGGCTGCAGCTATCGAGCTCGGTACAATGTAAAGCAAAGTCACCTCCGTACAGGCCATGAAGGCCTCGGCACGTGATGGGGTAGAATGGTTAGCTCTACGGCCGGCCACCTTTGCCCCCAGGAATTAACGTGATAGTCGTTTTTGTTGTAGGCTGAGTGAACCTCAGGGCCATATGCACCTCGGGAAGTGGAAATCGCGTTTCTTAAATTATACGACTTCCTGACGGGGATTCGAACCCACGTCCTTCCGGACTAACCGAGCACGCCTTTACCGCCTCGGCCAGGCAGCCCCTATTCTACAATGTGCATTATCAAAATATGCATAGGGAAGTTCAGAAGCAATTATAATTAATACAATATACAGAATAAAATATGTGTAATATAGTAAAGTTCATGTTAAATACGCAGAATGGCCTTTAGAGGGTTTTGAATCTAAAGGATTCAAATGTAGTGTAGGGGAACTAAGAGTGAACACCCTCTGTTGATTGCCATTCCACTTGTTATGGGGTGACTACAGTTTCTAAACCTTTAAAATTCTTAACCCTCTTCCGGTATTTAATATTCCTCATTTAGACTCTGTATCATTGGGCCGTACGCCCACTTAGGGTTTTACGTTTTTCTATAAGGTGTGCAAGAGTTTCGCCTCCTCTGCATTTAGTTGATGGCCGATTACAACCAACCTTTTTTTTTTTTACGTAAAGGCCATTTACTATGGGCTCACTTGCCCTGTAAATTGATTGTGGTGTGTAGAAATGAGTCTGGTATGAAGTTCCCTTGAGGGACAGAGGGACAAGCCCACCTCGGGCCGATAGGTTGGGAGTGCGGCCTCTGTGAGGCTGGACGATGAAGACTCCTCTGTTGTGTGAAGGACAGGAGCAAATGGCGCAATTCAGCTCTTTCCTGTGTAAATCAGGATTTGTAATTCTCTCCAGTTTTGTCACTGATTTGTACTTTATGTCTTTGTTGTTGGAGCTGATGAGCTCAAATTGTTATTGTTCTTTCAAATTTCCTATTTATCCATTTTAAATTAGAAAAAAATGAAGATTTGTTGTGTTGCCTTAGTTTATTCCTTGTACACCAATTCACCCCAGCCGCTTCTTACACATCTGTAAATCATGAAAACCCCGTAACACTAATTTTATCTTACCGGGCGAGTTGGCCGTGCGGTTAGGGGCGCGCAGCTGTGAACTTGCATCCGAGATAGTGGGTTCGAACCTCACTGTCGGAATCCCTGAAGATGGTTTTCTGATTTTCCCATTTTCACACCAGGCACAACCGCTTCCTTCCATCGTCGCCGTAGGACATATCCTTGTCGGTGCGACCTCGAGCAAGTGTTTTACGTCGGCGGTTGTATAGTAGATGTCGGCCTGCAAGTGTCCGTGGTCCGACAGCTCTGCACTCGGATCGGCCAACCGAGCCGCGGATATCTGTATTCGGGAGAAGGAAAGGAGTTGGACCCACCATCGACTGTCCTGACCATTCTCCTGCACATTGGTGAATGCCGGCAGAGTTCCTAGTAAAGGCCACGGCCTGGGAGACAGCTTCACCATTTGGCAGGGCCGCCGTCCCCTTCAGAGGAGGAATGAGTAGTTCTCGTAACAAGCCATAGTATTGAGCTGTGGGCTCAAGATAACGCCCATTCCTATCTCAAGAAGCTAAGTTCAGAGTTCTCTGCCATATCAATAATGTGGTATAATTGCTTGGTCTTAATGTAGAACCTGGAAAGAACGGGAACCCATCTTCAAGTAACGGAGTTGAATTAAATTTCCGATCCTCCTAATACAAAAGGTATCAGAAAAACACGGGGAAAGACCACGAAGGCACGAAGACCCTAAGAGTTGACAAAAGCAGATCAGATAGAAAACTGAAAGTTAGCAGCCTCACGCTGATATATGGAAACAATGCCAGACTCAGCTAGCGTAACTGAGATGGATACACCACGGTGTTCTCTTATAAGTGGGAGGAGCAGCCACACATGCAAAAACGTCAGTGAGAATTGAAGGCAGTGTGTTTGGTCCACGAGGTCGTGGAGCACACAGCCGTAGTTAGAATACTGTGAGCTGTGTTTGGTCCAGGAGGCCGTGGAGCACACAGCCGTAGTTAGAATAGTGTGTGCTGTGTTTGGTCCAGGAAGCCGTGGATCACACAGTCGTAGTTAGTATGCTGTGTGCTGTGTTTGGTCCAGGAGGCCGTGGATCACACAGTCGTAGTTAGAATACTGTGGGCTGTGTTTGGTCCAGGAGGCCGTGGATCACACAGTCGTAGTTAGTATGCTGTGTGCTGTGTTTGGTCCAGGAGGCCGTGGATCACACAGTCGTAGTTAGTATGCTGTGTGCTGTGTTTGGTCCAGGAGGCCGTGTATCACACAGCCGTAGTTAGAATACTGTGGGCTGTGTTTGGTCCAGGAGGCCGTGGAGCACACAGTCGTAGTTAGAATACTGTGGGCTGTGTTTGGTCCAGGAGGCCGTGGATCACACAGTCGTAGTTAGAATACTGTGGGCTGTGTTTGGTCCAGGAGGCCGTGGATCACACAGTCGTAGTTAGTATGCTGTGTGCTGTGTTTGGTCCAGGAGGCCGTGGAGCACACAGCCGTAGTTAGAATACTGTGGGCTGTGTTTGGTCCACGAGGCCGTGGAGCACACAGCCGTAGTTAGAATACTGTGGGCTGTGTTTGGTCCAGGAGGCCGTGGAGCACACAGTCGTAGTTAGAATACTGTGGGCTGGGTTTGGTCCACGAGGTCGTAGAGCACACAGTCGTAGTTAGAATACTGTGGGCTGTGTTTGGTCCACGAGGTCGTGGATCACACAGTCGTAGTTAGTATACTATGGGCTGTGTTTGGTCCAGGTGGCCGTGGAGCACACAGCCGCAGTTAGAATACTGTGGGCTGTGTTTGGTCCAGGAGGTATTGGATCACACAGTCGTAGTTAGTATGCTGTGTGCTGTGTTTGGTCCAGGAGGCTGTGGATCACACAGTCGTAGTTAGTATGCTGTGTGCTGTGTTTGGTCCAGGAGGCCGTGGATCACACAGTCCTAGTTAGAATACTGTGTGCTGTGTTTGGTCCAGGAGGCCGTGGATCACACAGTCGTAGTTAGTATGCTGTGTGCTGTGTTTGGTCCAGGAGGCCGTGGATCACACAGTCGTAGTTAGTATGCTGTGTGCTGTGTTTGGTCCAGGAGGCCGTGGATCACACAGTCGTAGTTAGTATGCTGTGTGCTGTGTTTGGTCCAGGAGGCCGTGGATCACACAGCCGTAGTTAGAATACTGTGGGCTGTGTTTGGTCCAGGAGGCCGTGGAGCACACAGTCGTAGTTAGAATACTGTGGGCTGTGTTTGGTCCAGGAGGCCGTGGATCACACAGTCGTAGTTAGAATACTGTGGGCTGTGTTTGGTCCAGGAGGCCGTGGATCACACAGTCGTAGTTAGTATGCTGTGTGCTGTGTTTGGTCCAGGAGGCCGTGGAGCACACAGCCGTAGTTAGAATACTGTGGGCTGTGTTTGGTCCACGAGGCCGTGGAGCACACAGCCGTAGTTAGAATACTGTGGGCTGTGTTTGGTCCAGGAGGCCGTGGAGCACACAGTCGTAGTTAGAATACTGTGGGCTGTGTTTGGTCCACGAGGTCGTAGAGCACACAGTCGTAGTTAGAATACTGTGGGCTGTGTTTGGTCCACGAGGTCGTGGATCACACAGTCGTAGTTAGTATACTATGGGCTGTGTTTGGTCCAGGTGGCCGTGGAGCACACAGCCGTAGTTAGAATACTGTGGGCTGTGTTTGGTCCAGGAGGTATTGGATCACACAGTCGTAGTTAGTATGCTGTGTACTGTGTTTGGTCCAGGAGGCTGTGGATCACACAGTCGTAGTTAGTATGCTGTGTGCTGTGTTTGGTCCAGGAGGCCGTGGATCACACAGTCCTAGTTAGAATACTGTGTGCTGTGTTTGGTCCAGGAGGCCGTGGATCACACAGTCGTAGTTAGTATGCTGTGTGCTGTGTTAGGTCCAGGAGGCCGTGGATCACACAGTCGTAGTTAGAATACTGTGGGCTGTGTTTGGTCCAGGAGGTGTTGGATCACACAGTCGTAGTTAGTATGCTGTGTGCTGTGTTTGGTCCACGAGGTCGTGGATCACACAGTCGTAGTTAGTATGCTGTGTGCTGTGTTTGTTCCAGGAGGCCGTGGATCACACAGTCCTAGTTAGAATACTGTGTGCTGTGTTTGGTCCAGGAGGCCGTGGATCACACAGTCGTAGTTAGTATACTGTGGGCTGGGTTTGGTCCAGGAGGCCGTGGATCACACAGTCGTAGTTAGTATACTGTGGGCTGGGTTTGGTCCAGGAGGCCGTGGATCACACAGTCGTAGTTAGAATACTGTGGGCTGTGTTTGGTCCAGGAGGCCGTGGATCACACAGTCGTAGTTAGAATACTGTGGGCTGTGTTTGGTCCAGGAAGCCGTGGATCACACAGTCGTAGTTAGTATGCTGTGTGCTGTGTTTGGTCCAGGAGGCCGTGGATCACACAGTCGTAGTTAGAGTACTGTGGGCTGTGTTTGGTCCAGGAGGCCGTGGATCACACAGTCGTAGTTAGTATGCTGTGTGCTGTGTTTGGTCCAGGAGGCCGTGGATCACACAGTCGTAGTTAGAATACTGTGGGCTGTGTTTGGTCCACTAGGGCGTGGAGCACACAGCCGTAGTTAGAATACTGTGGGCTGTGTTTGGTCCAGGAGGCCGTGGATCACACAGTCGTAGTTAGAATACTGTGGGCTGTGTTTTGTCCGCGAGGCCATGGAGCACACAGCCGTAGTTAGAATACTGTGGGCTGTGTTTGGTCCAGGAGGCCGTGGATCACACAGTCGTAGTTAGAATACTGTGGGCTGTGTTTGGTCCAGGAGGCCGTGGATCACACAGTCGTAGTTAGAATACTGTGGGCTGTGTTTGGTCCAGGACGCCGTGGATCACACAGTCGTAGTTAGAATACTTTGGGCTGTGTTTGGTCCAGGAGGCCGTGGATCACACAGTCGTAGTTAGTATGCTGTGTGCTGTGTTTGGTCCAGGAGGCCGTGGATCACACAGTCGTAGTTAGTATGCTGTGTGCTGTGTTTGGTCCAGGAGGCCGTGGAGCAATCCTGTGGGCTGTGTTTGGTCCAGGAGGCCGTGGATCACACAGTCGTAGTTAGTATGCTGTGGGCTGTGTTTGGTCCACGTACTTCTTAATATTAATAATAATAATAATAATAATAATAATAATAATAATAATAATAATAATAATAATAATAATAATTCAATTTTTAAACACTAACTTATGGTTTTCTACAGTTCTTTTAAAGTCATAGGTCTATTATATATCAGTGACACTTACTGTCCGTATATGATTGAAGTCTTGTGTAACGATGTGACATATGAACTAAGAGAATACTGAGCCGTTCTTCCCAATTTAAAACAAGTACTTTTGATTGGTCATGAGCATGACTCATAGTCATAGGGCAGGCTAGATTCGAGTTTAATTAATTGTCAAATGTCAACTAAGTTACAATACTAAGATTCATTAAACTAATAAATAATAGTGTAACTTAATAACCTAGCTACTTTAGAATTATATTTTGACTACCTTTTTAACACTGCAAATAAATCCATCTATTATTTGAACCTCCCTGTAAGAAGAGGACAGTGAATGCAAATGGGTATTATTTTCAAATGAGCTGAGCTCGAGAGTCCATTATAGCATACGATTCTTTCAGTGTACTATGGCTCTGTATGTATTGCTTCAGAGGAAGTTCGGCTCCCCGCCAGTGTCCAATGTGCCGATAAGGAGCCGTGTGTATCTTGTATCTCACTGACCCGTGCTTGCGCACGACTCTTTCGGTGTGCCATGATTCACTGCCTGGCTGCAGCGGAAGCTCGGCTCCCCGCCAACGTCCAGCGCCCCGCTAAGGAGCCGTGAGTGCGCCACTCAGCACTCTCCGCTGAGAGTAAGCTGAATCGTGTGCCGTGAGCTCGCCGCTCCTCTGAATCGATTCACTCGGAGACTTGAATGAATGGATACACTGCTTCGAATCATGCATTCAGTAGCCAACACTATACACCACTGTTGTGAAGATGATGCCTGTGTATCAGACTCAATATTGGCTAAACTCAAAATGCCAATGCAAGATTGCACAGCATCATTTGGTCAAAATGCCCTAAGGAAATTTTTGTATCACAAAGGACAGTTCAGTAGCATGTCCATCCCCCCGCATAGTTGTCGTTTATTTTTAAATAATTTTTAACTTTCAATTTTGGAAAGGGAAAAGAATTTTGTTTGGTTATTTCGGGAAGTATTTAGCATCTTTCCAAACGCATGTGTAATGAGTACATCGTTAAAAGCGGTAAAGTTTCAGTAATTTTTACTGGTGTATAGTAGCTATAATTTTTTTAAGAAAAAGACTATCTTTTAGTAATTCTTGCCCATACTGATCGAATGATAGGAATCATTTTGCACTTTTTACTTTATGAAAGATGTTGGTCTTTTGTTGCAGTTTGGAGCACATGGTGTCCCCTTAGCCACCTTTAAAATCGGTGAAACTCATCTCCACGAAACCTCTTTGTTCGAGTTAAGTCATGCCCCGGAAGGCCGTATTCAGTTATTAACCGGAGTATTTTACTTTGAGCATCAAGGGAAAAGAGGTCTGCGTACCTCCTGGCTGATCAGGTGCTGGTGGTGATTATTGTTTTAAGAGGAAGTACAACTAGGCAATACTAATAAACACTAATCAGAGGGGAAAAATGGAAGGGATTCGACACTTCAAAAAATGAAGATATCGGCCAAAGGAAGACAAGGGCCACGAAGGGCGTGAACATGAAAGACTCCCTAGCCCCCGCAAACCTAATAGCGTCGGGGTTGGAAAAGAACAAGAGTTGACCAAAAGAAGTCGGATAGGATAGATGAAAGTGAGCAGCCTGGCACAAGTAAGTGGGAGCAATGCCAAGACCCAGCTGAGGGCCCCGTGGTCGCAGAGCCCCTGGGGCCTCCTGGCTGATCACGCAGATGTGGTATTAATGATTCTGGCAGAGCCGATGGAACAGCAGCCACGGACTCGCAGTGTGGGGAAGCACTTACTACTCCTTCCGCTCTTTTTAACCAAGAAAGTGATAGTGCTTGCTGCACTTCAGTTAAAACAAAAAGTAAAAATGAAATGTATTTTGGTTATTGCGTTAGCTAACTAGTCAAAGTCACAGTGCGATTCACTAGCGGCGATTGGGAGGGGGTGGAGTGGTAATGAGACACCACAAAATACCCGGGTTCAAGGGCTATAGGAGGGGAGGGGGGGGGGGGGTAAGACATAGGCGCTATAAATGTTCTGTGAGCGAGACATAAAGGTTGAGTCTACCAACTTTAGTGCCTTAATAATAGAACTTTCACCAAAGGGACAATAATGAGAAGTTCGGCGTCACTGCACGAGCCGTGAGCCGCAACATTTTCTGAGTATTTCCCCTAAGTTTGTCTTGATATATAATTAAAGAAACTGAACGAAGGAATTATTTGAAAAACATATCGATTGTACAAATTGCTTTTCTAGTTTCAGGTGATTTCTCAAATAACTCTTAGGTTGTTCAATCTATCCAAATTTAAAAATTGTCGGCTGGCTAAAACAGAATAAAAATGTATTTTTCTCCACAAAATGGGATGCGACGTGCATGTACAAGGTCTGTGAAGTAATGAGCTCACAGTCTGCAAGGCCACTTGGTCTCCCTCTACTTCTCTTACCCTCCATCCCCTTCACATGACCCCAACTCCAAAGGCCACGTACTCATGCACTCCTCCCATGGCATTACAGCCCTTAAAGGGCCTTGACTTACCAAGCGACCGCTGTTCAGCCCGAAGGCCTGCAGATTACGAGATGTTGTGTGGTCAGCATGACGAATCCCCTCGGCCGTTATTCTTGGCTTTCTAGACCGAGGCCGCTATCTCACCGTCAGCTAGCTCCTCAATTCTAATCACGTAGGCTGAGTGGACCTCGAACCAGCCGTCAGGTCCAGGTAAAAATCCCTGACCGGACCCTACACCACAGGGCGGCACACTTGCACATAGAGTTTGTTTCTAATTTGAGAAATAACGTAAGAGAGATTCAGGGCGTGCCCAGTTTTTTGCACGAAAACGCTAAGGCGGGGATCGAACCCATCTCTACTCATTTGACCCCCGAGGTTGAGTGGACCCCGTTCCGCCCCTCCTATCACTTTTAAAATTTAGTGACAGGGTCGGGAATGGAACCCGGACCTGCAGGGAATCACGCTAACCACTACACGACAGAGAGGGTCGGGAATGGAACCCAGACCTGCAGGGAATCACGCTAACCACTACACGACAGAGGCGGACATTCTTTCCGTTCATGGGAGTAAATAAATGGTAAAGGAGCCCGGCTCCGTCGCTTAATGGTCACAGGGTCCCGGGTTCCATTCCTGGCAGGGTCGGGAATTTTAATCGCCATTGATTAATCTCGCTGGCAGGAGGACTGGGTGTATATGTCTTCATTATCGTTTCATCGTCATCATGACGCGGAGGTGGCCGACGGGCGTCAAATCAAAAGACCTGCACCTGGAGAGCCGCACACGCCATTTTCATTAATGGTAAAGGATAGTCAGTGACATGCGCTCTCAGCGTGTAGTGCCCAACAACAGAAGTAGCGCAAGGTTCCTGCTCAGTACGTCATTCTAGTGCCGGTAGATTTTTCGCTACGTATGAGAATTCTTGTGGGACAAAATTCCGGCATCTCGGCGTCTGCGGAAACCGTAAAAGTTGTCAGTGGTTATTATGTACCGAGTGGCAAAACTAAAGAAAGGTAGATTTAACATTTTACTTGAAAGTAAATTAAGTGTTCTGAATCCAGGTCTTCGATTAATAATGTGAAACAAAAACCTGCTTTTATAGGAGAGCAACAAAACTTTCGTTTGGTTCAAAATGAGAAAGAAAGTGCTGAATTGAGTTTGGTAATAATATTGATGAGTACAAAATAATTTTATTTCTTGTGATTGCCTTTCCCCTCTCTGATGGCAGCACCGCGGTCTGATCTATGACTCTGGTAGCTTACTGGACTACATTCCTTTACCCCATGTACAACACACGAAGAACAAAACAAGGACGAGTTGCGTCCCTTGATATTCAACTCAATTTGAAATTAGTAAATTCACCACAATAAGAAATAAAATATTGTACGCAACAGCCACGACACCCTCCTTGGCTCAGGCGGCACCGTGCAGGCCTCTCACCGCTGACTTCCATGGTTCAAGTCCATGTGAGATTTGTGCTGCAAAAAACGGAGACAGGACAGGTTTTTCTGTCATCTTTCACTCCAGCGACACTCTTCAATACCATTTCATCCCAGACGAGTGGAAACAGGCTGCCAGTACGTCTTATGGGTAAACATCTCACGCATGAATAACTATTGTTCTTTTAACATTTTACACCTCTTTCTGCAAACGAAGAAGTTTCTCACCGCCGAGCGTTTTCCCTTGGACGGCAAAGTTAAGTGGTTTTCGACAAACGTTTGGATGCGGATCTAGCTGAAAAGGAATCAATAAAATATAGTGGTTCTTGTTTTATTGCCAAGCGGTTTTTAATAATTAAAAATCTGTCTCGTACATCGACGAACTAACATTTTTCAGTCATTTTGATTTAACATGAAGCGTGCAGAAGTCAAGAACGTAGACTGAAACAGACGAGCAGGGCTAGTCAGGCGATACCGTGGCTCCTCTCTTATGAAGGGTGGAACCAGGTGTACTAGCAATAAGCAGCACGCAGGAAATGCTTCGCGTCACGTGCGAGGCTGTCACAGAACTCATCTGCATCTGTTTGAATGAGAAGCTGTCGCACGGGTCATTGCTCCGGGAAAAGTGAGCAGCTCTATGAAGACAAGTTGTTCTTAGAATAACTTTTAAACCATGCCAGATTCTTTTCGGAATTGGTCAGACGGTCTTCCAAACATACAGGAAATACAAATCGCTCAGTCACATGATAGCAGTACAAATGCTTCCAGCTTTCACCTTTCACTTCACACAGCAGCTGCATACTATCAGGCTCGAACGAACCTCCATTGGCGGGACTGAATCCAGACTAGACGGACAACTCGCACCAACAACTTACGTGACCAGTGGACGCACTGAACTCTCAGCTCACGTCTCCACTCAGCACTCCCTATGGAGCGAAACTGCTTTTGTATACCTGGTGATGAAGTTGCAGAATCTTCGTGGTGCGGGCAGAATACGAGGCAGGGGGTTGTCGGCCCAGCAACTTCTTACCACATAACAACACTAATTTTGTCCGACTCCATGGTTAAATGCTTAGCATTGGACGAGGGGATCCCGGCCTCGATTCCTGGCCGTGTCGGGAATTTTGATCTTCATTAGCTGGGTGTGTGTGCCGCTACCTCACAGCAGGCAGCAGCTTGCCTGTACGGCGTCAGTTCGAAAGACCTACCATACACCACATTGCTAAGGGAATTGTTTGAATTGCTATGAAACGTGGGAGAATGATCGTCACCACATGAACCCTTGTGCTAAAAAAAAGTTATTCCATTTATGCAGAGATGACCGAGATTTTATAACACGGTATATTTACGTACCCCCTCTCGATGGGAGTGGTTTCCCTGCCTGGCTGCGCACTTCCCTATTTCTCATCTTTCAGCCGCCAATGCCGAATTTATCTTCTCTATTTTGGTTTGGGAATCATTAAATATGTATTATTACTTACACATATACGAGAGCAAGTTCTGAACATGAGCCAAATAATTGAAAAATGTCGTGAGTTTTGTGTTCCTGTTTTTATCTGCTTTGTAGATTACAGAAAAGGCTTTTGACTGTGTTGAGTGGGACAAACTGTGCAGAGTATTAGCACATCACTGCTGAAAGGCCTTGGCGACCGTAAGGTGATATCTCAGACATTTTCAGTGTATCCAAAGGCGTAAGACAAGGCTGTGTATCTATGCCGAGCACATCACGAGGAGAGCGCTTGATGGTTCGTCTGCTGGTATCTCAATTGCTGGACGGAAAGTCAAAAACTCGCTGAAAACACCACACTCCTTGCCAGTAGTGAAGATGAGCTTGCAAGAGTAAAGGATGCAAGTCTGATCACTGATCGCGGAAATCAAGTGCGCCTCACAGGTCGATTAATGACCTTGTAAACCTTGGGTCAGGTACAAGTGACACAGGAAATTGAGATAAATAGATAAGTAGGCGTATTGCATTTGGACGTGCAGCCACAAGTAAACGAACTAAGATCGGACAGAACAGGGCAATATCCAAAATCACGAAGATTCGATTGGTTGAAGCACTAGTATTTTCCGTGTTCTTTTACGGTTGTGACACAAGTAGAGTAAGTAGAAGGTTCGGCGGCCTCCTCCTCCCGCGGGAAATATGAATTTTGGCGCGAGATTTGTATTTGTAAACAAAGCCACATGCTTTTTGACAGCTGTCATCCAACAACAACGCATCGCTAACCTCAGTGCTGCCATCTTGACGGGCCTAAACCTTAGTGCTGCCAACTAAACCTCACTAGCGCGAGATTTGAATTGGTAAACAAATCCACGTGCTGTTTTGACAGCTGTCCTCCGCCATCTTGCATCGCAAACCTCAGTGCTGCACTCTTTAGATACTACCTTTGAAATGTGGTGGCGGCAATTTGAAAAATTCCACGTGCTCTTGTTTGGAAACAAACCCACGTGCTTTTTTGAGAGCTGACAGCAGCCATCTTTAATAAACAGAGCATCGTGCTGCCCTCTTTAGCTACTTACCTTTGAAATGTAGTGGCAGCAATATGAAACATTCGACGTGCTTTTTTGACAGCAACCACCTGTAATCAACATAGCAGAGTGCTGCCATCTTTAGCTACTACCTATGAAATGTGGTGGCTGTAATTTCCACGTGACAGCTCCCATCCGTCATCTTGCATCGCTTACCTTTGTGCTGCTATCTTTACGGTACTGCGGATAATTTAAAATCTACGTGCTTTTTGACAGCTGTCATCCTGCATCTTGCATAGCAAACCTCATTGCCGCCTTCTTTAGCTACTATCTTTGAAATGTGGTAGTGGATAATTTGAAAAATTCTACGTGTTTTTTTAACAGATGTCATCCGCCATATTGCGTAGCTTACCTCAGTGCTGCTATATTTACGGTACTAAACCTTATCATGGTGGTGGTGGTGGTGGGAAATTTAAAATCCATATGCTTTTTGACAGCTGCCAGCCACCATCTTGCATCGCTTACCTCAGTGCTGCTATCTTTAAGGTACTAAAACTTATCGTGGTGGTGGTGGGAAATTTAAAATCTACATGCTTTTTTGACAGCAGTCATCCGCCAGCTTTAACCAAGAGAGCGCCGAGCTGCTATCTTTACGGCACTGCGGTTAATTTGAAAAATTCCGTCAGCTGTCATCCGCCATCTTTAATCAACAATGCATCGTGCTGCTATCTTTAAATACATACATTTAACATGTGGTGGTGGCAATTTGAAATTTTATCCAGCTGACATCTTTAATCAACTGAGTGCCGTGCTGCTATCTTTAGCTACTACTTTTGAAATATGGTGGCGGGTAATTTGAAAAATTCCGTTAGCTATCATCAACTTTAGTGCATTCGCGAACCTAACCTCTCATCTACCATCTTGAAGGAGACTATCCTTAGTTTACGACAAGATGGCCTTTCCGACGCTAATTAGCGCTTAGAGGCTACTACACAAGATGGCGGCGGCTGTTATGGCTACCTCCTCCACCTCCACCTCCTCCTCCTCTACCTCCTCTACCTCCTCCACCTCCACGTCCTCCTCCTCTACCTCCTCCTCATTCTCTGTCAAGGCATAGCTTTATCGAACATGCATCGCTAAGGCAAGAGTGTGCAGCGATAACATCATAACAAGACTAGAATCGAACACTGCACTCGATGTTGTTAACTTCAACATGTGATTAGAACATTGATTGATGTGTTCAAAACACAAAATAAGTGACCAAGAACAGAATCGAACACTGTACTCGATACAACATGTGTTTAGAACATGTTAGGGGATACTTTTGTTGTAAGAAGATTAGATTGAAACATAACAAGACTAGAATCGAACACTGTACTCGATACAACTTGTGTTTAGAACATGTAAGGGAATACCTCTGTTTTAAGAAGATCAGATTAAAATATAACAAGTCTAGAATCGAACACTGCACTCGATGTCGTTAACCTCGACATTTGATCAGAGCATTGATTGATGTGTTCAGAGCAAAAGTACAAATTCAATGATTTGCCTAGTACGAAAATCAAAAACACACTATGCACATATCGCGTAGCTAACTCGCTCAGTAAACGATATACCGAAAAACACAACTTCAATGCTTTGTCTAGTGCGAAAATAAAAAACACACTGTGCACATACTGCGTAGCTAACTCGCTCAGTAAACGATATAGCAACACTTCAAATGATTTGCCTTGTCTTGTGCGAAAATCGAAAAACCATACTGCGTAGCTAACTCACTTGGTTACACATACCACACTGCTAAGACGCTCAGGGATTGCAAATACACGGGTAATCGACCAGAACACTGATATACGTTATGTAAAAATAATAAACCATACTGCGTAGCCAACTCGCTCGGTCACTCGCTTAGTAATTGCAAATACATCTCAACGCGTCTAGAACACTGATATTCGCATACGCGTTACTCTTTTTTTTTCGAAACACACGGACATGAATGTTGCGAGATACTACACCTGACATACTTACATGTTAAAAAAGGGAGGATGAAAAATAATAAATCATAAATTTTTCGTATGCATGTTGTCTCCTCCAAGTTGTAAGACCAAATGGGGGCAGTACTGTGAGTTTCTGCTACAGCTTGCTTAAACGTGAACGGAAGTGGCATGTTATCTCAGCAAAAAGTACACATGACCTTGTTCCCGCATACACGCAATTGAGACACACAGAAATAAGATGATGGATACCGCGATTCAAAAAACTGGCAACTTATTACCTTTCGCCGTCAAGAAGGGCATCCGGCCAGATCCTTATGTTTCATGTAATTACACGTTGTCACGAAGAGTGACGATCGCGCAGGAAAGGGCTGCCCCCTAGCATTTGCTATTTTAGGGCTTCCGACAGTAGGGGTTCGACCCCGCTACCTCTATATCTTATTCACAGACATGATAGAAGTAGTAAGATTGACTGCGTGTACAAGATGTTGATGGTGATTGATCTGTCGGAAGGGGGCGTTAAGCCTTGTCCATTCTCCTTCGAGAGGAGTAGTCTATGTGCCGGCACCGGGTTTTACCCTCTCCCTACTGCCGTATATTATATCCTCAGTGAGGTGGTAGTATACAATTTCGCATAACTAAAGGGTGAGCGAAAAGCCTGCGTTAAATTCTATAAGCGTGAGGGCATATAACATTGTTGATTCACATGTCGGATGGGGGCGTTAAGCTTTGGGAGTAGGCTAAGTGCGGGCACTGGGTTTTACCTTCTCGTACTGTTATATATTACGTCTTCGGGGAAGTAGTGGTATACAATATTCAATAACTAGAGGGTGTGCTAAAAGCCTGCATTAAATTTAAAAGATTGAGTGCATGTAATGCTGTGAATGGTGATTCACTTGTCGGATGGGGACGTAAACGTTGAGCAGACCCCTTGGTGCTGTTCAACAGGAGTAGGCTATGTGCCGGCTCCGGGTTTTACCCTCTCCGTACAATCATAATACTTTATCTCAGGAACTTACACTAGCTAAATGCTAGAACGCAATACACGGTCAGGAAAATGCTATATAACGCTCTTTGAGTTACAGGTGTCTTATCGTACACACAGTGTCCTCGCTGCTTGCTCAAGGATACTACAGGCTGAAAGCAGTGTACAATTTCTGTTAACGCATGCATTCCTTACTCGCTCTGTGTAACACATAGCTGCATGAATGACAGTATTCTAAAATTAAACTAGTACCTCACCTAAGCGACTTTACCTGTTATGCAGAGCAAGGCTCGAACCTGCTATGTTAACAACACGAGACGTAACCAGGTACCGGAACTTATTTAAAACTTAGTGCTAGCACATAGCCTACTCCTATAGCTTAACGGTAGAACTACGATAAGAAGCGGCTAGCTGCTTCCTAGTCCTAGCCCTGTTTTACAGCCGGATACCCTTCTTGACGCAACAACTAAGATTTTAAATCGCGATATTTAATGTCTTCAGTTACGAAAAACAGTAGCAAGGAACAGACAGTTAGAGCATGTTTTATAGTTTTACAGCTGGATGCCCTTCCTAACGCAAACTCCAGAATTTTAAATCGCAGTACAGGCGATAAATCTGTCGTAGCGGGTTTCACATAACCGGATATCCTAGTAAAACCCGGTGCCGGCACATAGGCTACTCCTGTCGAAGGAGCCTGCTCAAGGCTTAACGCCCCCTTCCGACAGATGAATCACCATCAACAGCATTATATACCCTTACTGTTTTGGAATTTAATGCAGGCTTCTTGCACGCCCTTTCGTTATTCGAAACTGTATACTACCACCTCCCTGAGGATATAATATCGACGGTAGGGAGAGAGTAAAACCCGGTGCCGGCACATAGGCCGCTCCTGTCGAAGGAGCCTGCTCAAGGCTTAACGCCCCCTTCCGACAGATGAATCACCATCAACATCTTGTACACGCAATCAATCTTACTACTTCTATCATGTCTGTGAATAAGATATAGAGGTAGCGGGGTCGAACCCCTACTGTCGGCAGCTCTAAAATAGCAAATGCCAGGGGGCAGCCCTTTCCTGCGCGATCGTCACTCTTCGTGACAACGTGTAATTACATGAAACATAAGGATCTGGCCGGATGCCCTTCTTGACGGCGAAAGGTAATAAGTTGCCAGTTTTTTGAATCGCGGTATCCATCATCTTATTTCTGTGTGTCTCAATTGCGTGTATGCGGGAACAAGGTCATGTGTACTTTTTGCTGAGATAACATGCCACTTCTGTTCACGTTTAAGCAAGCCGTGGCAGAAACTCACAGTACTGCCCCCATTTGGTCTTACAACTTGGAGGAGACAACATGCATACAAAAAATTTATGATTTATTATTTTTCATCCTCCCTTTTTTAACATGTAAGTATGTCAGGTGTAGTATCTCGCAACATTCAAGTCCGTGTGTTTCGAAAAAAAGAGTAACGCGTATGCGAATATCAGTGTTCTAGTGGTGTTGAGATGTATTTGCAATTACTAAGCGAGTGACCGAGCGAGTTGGCTACGCAGTATGGTTTATTATTTTTACATAACGTATATCAGTGTTCTGGTCGATTACCCGTGTATTTGCAATCCCTGAGCGTCTTAGCAGTGCGGTATGTGTAACCAAGTGAGTTAGCTACGCAGTATGGTTTTTTCGATTTTCGCACAAGACAAGGCAAATCATTTGAAGTGTTGCTATATCGTTTACTGAGCGAGTTAGCTACGCAGTATGTGCACAGTGTGTTTTTTTATTTTCGCACTAGACAAAGCATTGAAGTTGTGTTTTTCGGTATATCGTTTACTGAGCGAGTTAGCTACGCGATATGTGCATAGTGTGTTTTTTATTTTCGTACTAGGCAAATCATTGAATTTGTACTTTTGCTCTGAACTCATCAATCAATGCTCTAATCAAATGTTGAGGTTAACGACATGGAGTGCAGTGTTCGATTCTAGTCTTGTTACGTTTTAATCTGATTTTCTTAAAACAAAGGTACCCCCTAACATGTTCTAAACACAAGATTTTAGTCTTGTTATGTTTCAATCTAATCTTCTTAGAACAAAGGTATCCCCTGACATGTTCTAAACATATGTTGTATCGAGTACAGTGTTCGAATTCTTTTCTTGGTCACTTATTTTGTGTTTTGAACACATCAATCAATGTTCTAATCACATGTTGAAGTTAACAACATCGAGTGCAGTGTTCGATTCTAGTCTTGTTATGTTGCTTTTGTAATCCACAGGTTTAAACATGAACAATGGTGTTATCGCTGCACACTCTTGCCTTAGCGATGCATGTTCGATAAAGCTATGCCTTGACAGAGAATGAGGAGGAGGTAGAGGAGGTAGAGGAGGAGGAGGTGGAGGTGGAGGAGGTAGCCATAACAGCCGCCGCCATCTTGTGTAGTAGGCTCTATGCGGTAATTAGCGTCGGAAAGGCCATCTTGTCGTAAACTAAGGATAGTCTCCTTCAAGATGGTAGATGAGAGGTTAGGTTCGCGAATGCACTAAAGTTGATGATAGCTAACGGAATTTTTCAAATTACCCGCCACCACATTTCAAAAGTAGTAGCTAAAGATAGCAGCACGGTACTCAGTTGATTAAAGATGTCAGCTGGATAAAATTTCAAATTGTCACCACCACATGTTAAATGTATGTATTTAAAGATAGCAGCACGATGCATTGTTGATTAAAGATGGCGGATGACAGCTGACGGAATTTTTCAAATTAACCGCAGTGCCGTAAAGATAGCAGCTCAGCGCTCTCTTGGTTAAAGATGGCGGATGACTGCTGTCAAAAAAGCATGTAGATTTTAAATTTCCCACCACCACCACGATAAGTTTTAGTACCTTAAAGATAGCAGCACTGAGGTAAGCGATGCAAGATGGTGGCTGGCAGCTGTCAAAAAGCATATGGATTTTAAATTTCCCACCACCACCACCATGATAAGGTTTAGTACAGTAAATATAGCAGCACTGAGGTAAGCTACGCAATATGGCGGATGACATCTGTTAAAAAAACACGTAGAATTTTTCAAATTATCCACTACCACATTTCAAAGGTAGTAGCTAAAGAAGGCGGCACTGAGGTTTGCTATGCAAGATGCAGGATGACAGCTGTCAAAAAAGCACGTTGCTTTGTTTACCAATTCAAATCTCGCGCTGGTGAGGTTTAGTTGGCAGCACTGAGGTTTAGGCCCGTCAAGATGGCAGCACTGAGGTATGCGATGCGTTGTTGTGGGATGACAGCCGTCAAAAAGCATGTGGCTTTGTTTACAAATTCAAATCCCGCGGGAGGAGGAGGGGGCCGCCGAACAATCCACACATGGACCGCCTTTGCGATGTGGTGTTGTCGTAGCTTGGACCGAAAAGAGAACAATTGAGTCCATCATCAAAGAGCTGAAGATAGTGAAACGTCTCTCTGCACGTGTCACTGGAAGAATACTTCACTTCTTTGGACATATCTTAAGGATGGAAGGAGACAACCTGGAAAATACAAGACAGAAGTCCACGTGGGAGGACAGCAAGCAGGTGGCTAGATAACTGGCCTTCCTCTTCGGAACTCCCTAAGAAAAGCTGAAGATCGAGTTGGATGGCGACACTTTGTAACTGTCTAGGGACAAAACAATGGGGTCCCGACACTCAGTAATGAGTAATACGACTGATGATGATGGGTATTATTGTTACGGGGATATCCGTAGAGCAGAAAGAGGTTAAAGAAGGTGCTGAGGTGAATGGGTCTATTTACAATATAAAAATGTATTTTTAAAAATTGACAAAGGTTATATTTCTTTTTAAATCTCAAACATAACAATCTTTTCACTGAGTGAACATAACAACATGACAGGTACAAATAGCAATCTTGAAACAAGACTAGGAAAATCCAAGATAAGTGAATTTTGCAGATTCTGGGCTTCAAGTCCTAGTTTACAAATTTACAAAGTGGTATGCTTTAGGCAAGGGCAGAAATCCCCCAATTGGAGAGCACTTTGCTCCAACAAATTTACAGCCTTTCAGAGGTACTGCTCAAAATTACAGTAAACTTAGAAAAGAGCTTACAGGCTCTCCAACATTCATCCAATTTTAAGCGCCCGCTTACAACATTACACTCTCTGTCCTCTCTAAGCACAATTTACCATTGAAATTACTTTTACAGGGGTATTTATTACCCTACCTACTGGCCCGAACACAAAATGAATGGAGGCGTACACTTGCACTCATAGATAATGAAGAATAAAATCCTAACGGGGCTAATCCCAAGCTACTGAGGTGACACGAATAAAGGTTAATTTAATACATTACGGAAAGGAAGAAAAGCAGTTACAAAAACGTACTCACCTCAAACCAAGATGAAGGGGAGCTCGAGAGGGTTAATTCACTCTCTATCCCCGATTTACAGTTAGAACTTTATGAAATTTTGACATTAACCAAAAGAAGATTTACATTTGAAAAATGTTTTGTTACATAATGAAAGATTCGGACCTTCCCCTCGGATTGCTTGGCGGATACAGCAAGAAAGATAGAATTTATGTAGCCAATACCTTGTAGATGTTCTGCTCGCCGAAGAAAGAAGGGGCCCGCCTCCTGCCTTAACACACACGCTTAGAAAGACGGTGATCAATTGACAAGGTACCCTGAAAAGCGGCAGTTTATAAAATGAAATGTCGTATGGCTTTTAGTGCCGGGACATCCCAGGACGGGTTCGGATCGCCAGGTGCAGGTCTTTCTATTTGACTCCCATAGGCGACCTGCGCGTCCTGATGAGGATGAAGTGATGATGAAGCCAACAAATACACCCAGTCCCCGTGCCATTGGAATTAACCAATTAAGGTTAAAATCCCAGACCCGGCCGGGAATTGAACCCGGGACCGTCTGAACCGAAGGCCAGTACACTGACCGTTCGGCCAACGAGTTGGACTGGCAGTTTATATACCCTCAGGGAAGGTTTGAGAGAATTCGGCACTAATCAGGACACACCCTCTTAATTTTTTATTGGCAAATTCAAAGTGAACAAGAAATGCACCATTGGTTGAAAATTAATTACACAAATTCGTGATTGGCTAGATTCAAAACTGGCGGAAAGAAAAAGAAGTATTGCCAACCCAAAAATAAATTAACATAGATTCAGTTATGGAAAACCTAGGAATACAAAACTTATAAGTCCTTCCACCTTGCACCAGAGTGCATGATCAGAGTTTTTTGGTAGTGACATTTGTGGAACCATGTCCAAACTTTTTGAAGTATAGCAAAACAAAACAGGGAGAAGTTCAATCAGTTTAGGAAACTTCACCATAACACAATTACTTAATATTTCAGTGCTGACATCTTCTGATTAAAGTTCCATGTTCATGTAGTATCAATTTCACCTTTTGATCGATAGAGGAGTTTATTAAGGGGCTTATTTTGAATGCGCGGCGTTACGGTGTACCTCCCAGTACAATTATTACTATTATTATAATTATTATTATTAAACTCTGCTGAATGAAACGTTCAGTTGTTTAAATTTTAGTTGGTTAACTTTGTGCTAATATTTTTTCTAATTACTTAGTAAGGCTGTTGACCCTGGAATAGTAACGGGGCACTCAGAGAAATTTATTTTCTCTCTAGTTGTGGATTGGCAGCCCTGATCCAGCGCTCTTCAGTCTCCGACTGCGCAGTGACCTCGAGTGTTCTGGGGCGTGCAGCAGTATTACACTACTGCTTCGTTTGTTGGTGTGTTATTGTTTGGAACACTATATTTAATATACTGGAACCGTTTTAGTGTAAAAATGACTGATCCAGCCGTAGGTGCGAGTGAATTAAATGAGGACGATATTTTAGCTGCGATCAGAAGACGATGACAATGGGCTGTTTGAAGATCAGTCCGATTGCTTATTCGAAGATGACTGAGCTTAGCGACGAGTCCGGGTCTTCGGCAGAGGAATGTGAGCAGCAAGCGGCAAAGAAGGTAAAGCTTACGACTAGTTCGCGTAAAGACCTATCCTCAAGCCCACCAACCAATACTCAGGGAATAATTCTGATGAATAGTAAGTCAATGAAAGTGATAAAAGGGTACCGTTAATTCAGCAAACCACTAACTAAAGCTGGCAGGACGCCAAGAAGAAATAATGTATTTCGAAAACCCCGTCCAGAGGGAGCTGCTAGGCTAGTCCAAAATGAAAGAGAGGCAGTTGAACTATTTATAGGCGAAGTGAAGTTTACTAACGAGGAAATAGCATTACGAACAGCATGCTACAAATCCGAGCAAAGATTAGTCAGTGACACTACGTATTCCCTACTTTGGTGCTCACAATCATACCAACATCGATCTCCTGTGGCACAATTCTAGGGGATTACGTATTCCTAAAAGTGTTATGTCAAAGATGAGATTTTCATTTCTTATAAACACATTGCGTTTCGATGACAAAAGTACTCGTTTAGAGAGAAGAAAAGCCGATACTCTCGCCCCTATTCGTAATTTGTGGGAAATGTTTGCGCAAAAATGCAAAGTACTGTACACTCCAGGTGTATAGTGCACATTTCGAGGACGATGCCCATTTAGAGTGCATATACCGAACAAGCCTGGAAAGTACGGGCTAAAATAGTCATGATGTGTGACAAGAGGACAGGCTACATACTAAATACTGGTAAAAGTCTGGACACGAACGGCAAGCCATTGGCTGAGTTTTCTGTTGAAAAACTCTCAGAACCCATTCACGGAACCAACCGTAATATTACTGTAGACAATTGGTTCTCCTCCATTCCACTGTTCAAAACAATGCTTCAAGAACATAAACTGACAACGGTTGGTACTCTCTGAAAAAATAAGGCTGAAATACCGGAAATCATGTTGAAAACAAAAGGGAGAAAACCAGAGACATCACTATTTGGATTTGACGGTGAGCTTACAATTTTGTCCTACGTTGCAAAGAAACATAAAGCTGTATTTATTCTGTCATCCACGCACCAGAATGCATCACCAATGAAGGACTCTACACTGCCAGAAATGACTTTTACACTGTACAAAAGGTGGAGTAGATAAATGCAACTTACTCGTGTAGCAGAAAGACTCGTAGACGGCCACTTTGCCTTTTAGGGCATTCTGCTGCTCTAAATGGCTATATTATACGTCAGGAAAATCGAGCGATATCTAACCGTTCCAAGGAAGTACGCCGTGAGTTTCTACTGAATTTAGTTGAACAGCTTATGAAGCCATGGATGATGAAGTGATTGAGCGTAAAGACAGCTATCATGGAACAACTCGGTGTGGAAACCCTCCAACCGCAGCAGCAGCACAGGCGAAATCTAAGGGTCGTTGCCATATGTGTGAACGTTCCAAGTACATGAAAACTGCTCTGAGTGTAACAATTTTGTGTGTTCAGGACACAAACTAGTGATTTGCAGGCAGTGCGCGGCATGAGAGGGACACGAACGAAACAGATCTAATCTGAAACTGTTGATGATTTTCAGTGTATGTATATAACATGATTATTATAATAGTGTAAAATATCAGTGCTTTGTATTTTATATATATGCATTTCTGATGTATTAAAATTAGTCGAAAACCAAAATATTGCGATTTAATTTTCGGGACATACTGTACCCCACGTTAGCATTAATGTACCCAAACTTTAACGTTAGGTTAACGAGGCAATTCCTCCATTGGTAAATGTTACCTTGGTAAAAATTTTATTCTTTAGAGTGATTTGTTACGTACAATCTGTTTTATTAATAGTTTGTAACTGCTCCTCCAAGGGTTTGCACTTCACTATGGATGGAAAGTTTACCCATTTATTAAATTATTAAATTCTTATCGTCCTGACTCGGCGATTTTAGTAGCTCGAGACGGCAGCACTGGATGTCACCCGTGGTAGCAGGAACCGAACTTTGCCAGTAGGTACAACGAGTTTTCACAGCGAAGCGCGGTATCTTTCATCCTAATAGGTACGAAGATAACTGGCCTTCCTCTTCAGATCGTCCTAAGAAAAGTGACACTTTGTGAAGAATGTAACTTTCTAGGGACAAAAGAATGAGGTCACGATACTCAGTAATGAGTGACGTAGCTGAGTTGAACCCCCAGCATGTCGTAAGAGGGGAATGTGTACCCGTTCTCTCGTCTTTTCCATGCAGGGGAGACATTACCGGTTGAGCCTCTTCTCCCGTGGCTTATTGCACACTAAAAATGTAATTACGATTTATTCGGTTTGTTACCGAGCGTTCACAACAGTGAAGAATGAAAACAACTCCGGGCAGTGTTCAGTGCAATACAGATACACATCAAACCAAACTACTCCAGGTGGGTGGAGCACACTCTGACCAACCCGAGCACAGTATCAAGTTTCAGGTACAAGACGTCTGTGTCACGAAATTCGTGCCCATCTTGGAGAGAAACAAATGAATCACACAGTGGTGTATGAGTCATGGAGATAGAAAGAGCCCCCTATCACTCCTGAATGTCACGGCCACCTGTCATGAGGCAATAACAACACGCATTGTCTGATAACAAGTGAGCACAGCAGCGGAAGTCTGCCACTTGCTGCGCCGTACCTGTCAGCTTGCAGCCCTCAACATATTTTTCATTCCTTTCCCCCTTTCACACCAGGCTGTACCTCCTACCCGATCGTCGCCATAACACCAGTCTGTGCACTCTAGTATCAAATATATTTTGCGGAATGGGAAACTTACCCTTGTATTGAGCACGAGATCAAGGTGAGCCAGGCATCGACTGCGCCCTGCTTATTTCCCTTTAATTATTAATGTCCAACGTCGCTTGGTGGCGGTCTCATACCGTGGTTAGCCGGTTCGAGTCCCGTTCACCATCAGAATGCTGATAAGAGAGAGGGCACGAGTTCGCTACAGCGGGATTCTCTCGCCTGATGAGGTCCTTCTCCCTTCAAACCCACACCGGCACAGGTAGTGTTATCGCGACGATGCCATAGTAAAATCCTAAAGGGCTACAAGTGGAAACGAAGCGTCCTCAATTATGCTACAGCCCCCATCATTTAATTGGGGTGAAAATGGGAAAGCATGGAAAACCATCCTCAGGACTGCGGTTCAAACCCACCATCTCCCGAATGCAGCTATCATGATCGTAGTGACTGACAATTTCCATGTTTTGTCTTTTAAAACAATAATGATTGCCACAGACACAGAAGTGAAGGCTGCCAGTCCTCTGCAAACACTTCACGATACGCACTACTGCTACTTTTCACCGACTTGAAGATCTTCCCTTTGAGCCTATCTCTCTGATTACTAAAAAATGAATGACGTGGCATTGTTCGCACCTTCCCACCCAAGTAGTCGGGCTTCGAGGAACTCTGTATCGGGATTGACACTTTCAGGTGAAAAATCATGTGACATCACAAACAGCGCTACAAGATTTCTGTTTAATAATAATAATAATAATAATAATAATAATAATAATAATAATAATAATAATAATAATAATAATAATAATAATAATAATAATAATTGTACCGGGAGGTACACCTCAACTCCGCACATTCAAAAGAAGTGCCTTATGAACTCCTCTATCGACCAAAAGGTCAAATTCCTACAACAGGAAGTTGGAACTTTAATCAGAAGATGTCACTACTGAAGTTTTCAAGTAATTGTGTTATTGTGAAGTTTCCTAAACTGATTTGATTTCTTTTGGTTTCGTTTTTGCTGTACACCAAGAAGTTTGGACGCTTTTCCACACATGTCACTACCAAAAAACTATGGTCATGCACTCTGGTGCAAGGTGAAGTAAGTTGTTATTGAAGGAAATTTTTCGTTCGTGGGTTTTCTTTAGTAAATTAACTTTCATTTCAAGACATGCTACTGTATAGGCTTTTGGGCTTGTGCCGCGTCAAGAAAGTAAGGTGAAATTCTTAACGTTTCGTAGGAAACTGTGCTCTGCGTCCGCAGAAGAAATCTCGACTGTCCACGAGAAAGGCTTCTTAAACAATGACTCTTTAAATTTGGACGTTATAATAGAAGTGGAAATGGTACGTTCATGCGCCACCAGATGGCTCCCAGGACATGGCACACCGCTAGCGTTCGAAGCGGAAGCTGACCGAACCATCAGAATCAGGCTAAGAGGTTCACATAGCGTGTTTGCGTAACATATGACAGGTGTAAGACACAGACACAAGCCTGGAATGAAACATCTGGCGACGAGGAACGTACGAATTTGGAAAACACCAAGACGAAATAACAATAGTGAAGGGGCAGGGAAGGGAACTACATACGTAAATTCTTTATGGCTGGCAATCAGGTATTAGTTAATTGATAGCCGGTGTCCCTGTTGAAATTGTTAGGATTTCTACGTATTTCCACAGCTTTCCGTATAATGCTGGACCTGTAGTGTCTAGTGTGGGTAAGAGCTCGAGCATCTTTGAACATGACATCATGACCCGTCGATAGAGCGTGCTCAGCTATTGCCGATTTGTCTGGCTGGTTGAGACGAATATTACGTTCATGTTCTTTGATACGGGTACCAATGGACCGGCAGGTTTGGCCAATGTATACTTTGCCGCAAGTACAGGGAATTTCGTATACCCCAGAGTGTAATAGTGGGGACAATTTGTCCTTGGTTTTACTCAGACTGTGAGCAATTTTAGTGGCGGTGCCAAACACTGTTTTTATATTGTGTTTGCGGAGGACCTTGGCAATTCGTGTTGTGAATGTAAGGCAAGTAGGCAGTTCCCTTCACTTCTTCCTTCTGTGAGATTTGCTTGGTCGTTTCTCTGGGAAGTAGGGCTCTATGAATCTGCAAATCGCTGTAACCATTACCCTTAAACGCGACTTCGAGCGTGTCCATCTCCATCTGCATATATGATGGCTCACAAATTCTACTCGCCCTTTTGGCGAGTGTCGTGAGGATGCCTTGTTCTCTGGTATGTGTGGGTAGGCTTACGATAGACAGTATGTCCTAAGGAGCCGTCTGGTTTCTTTCTTGCTAGAACATCCAAGAAAGGAACGCTGAGTAAAACCAATGACAAATTGTCCCCATTCTTACATCCTGGGATATACGAAATTCCCTGTACTTGTGGTAAGGTACACATTGGCCAAACATGCCGGTCCGTTGGTACCCGTATCAAAGAACATGAACGTAATATTCGTCTCAACCAGCCAGACAAATCGGCAATAGCCGAGCACGCTCTATCGACGGGTCATGATGTCATGTTCCAAGATGCTCGAGCTCTTACCCACACGAGACACTACAGGTCCAGGATTATACGGGAAGCTGTGGAAATACGTAGAAATCCTAACAATTTCAACAGGGACACCGGCTATCAATTAACTAATAGCTGGTTGCCAGCCATAAAGAATTTACGTATGTAGTTCCCTTCCCCGCCCCTTCACTATTGTTATTTCGTCTCGGTGTTTTCCAAATTCGTACGTTCCTCGTCGCCAGATGTTTCATTCCAGGCTTATGTCTATGTCTTACACCTGTCATATGTTACGCAAACACGTTATGTGAACCTCTTAGCCTGATTCTGATGGTTCGGTCAGCCTCCGCTTCGAACGCTAGTGCAATGCCACGTCCTGGGGTCCATCTGGTGGCGAATGAACGCACCATTTTCCACTTCTATTATAACGTCCAAATTTAAAGTGTCATTGTTTAAGAAGCCTTTCTCGTGGACAGTCGAGATTTCTTCTGCGGACGCAGAGCACGGTTTCCTACGAAACGTTAAGAATTTCACCTTACTTTCTTGACGCGGCACAAGCCCAAAAGCCTATACAGTATCATGTCTTTAAGTACGGGCCGCGAAAGCATTAATGATAACTTTCATTTGTTTTTCTGATATATTTCAAGGTTTGTAACACTTATTTCTCAGCCCACCAGTTTTGAAGTTAGCCAATTGGAATTTTCTGTAATTATTTTTCAGCGTATCACAGGCTTCTTTTTGGTTCTCTGGGTGTAAATTTTGTGTCTTTCAAAAAAGTTGAGAGGGTGTGTCCCAACTACTCCAGAATCCTCTCGAACCTTCCCTGAGGGTATATAAACTGCGGACGCCCTGGCTATCTTGTCTCATTGATGG
The DNA here is from genome assembly GCF_040414725.1 of Anabrus simplex. NCBI lineage: Eukaryota > Metazoa > Arthropoda > Insecta > Orthoptera > Tettigoniidae > Anabrus > Anabrus simplex. The sequence goes on along the minus strand of NC_090275.1, from coordinate 126,994,637 downwards.
TCGTCTTTCTGAGAGTGTGTGTTAAGGCAGGAGGCGGGGCGCCTCAATGTTCGGCAGGCAGAACATCAGCCAGGTTATGACCACCAGACTTCGTTTTCTGTAGCTGTCTCCGCAAGTTATCCGAGGGGAAGTTCCGAATTCCTAACTATGTAATAAACCGTTCCTAAAATGCAAATTTTCGTTCCGCTGATGTAAAAATTTCATAAAATCTTAACTGTAATTCAGGGATAGAGAGTGCGTTACCCTCTCGAGTTCCCCTTCAACTTGGTTCGAGGTGACTACTATTTTGTAATTGTTTTTCTTCTTTTCTGTAATGCCTTAAAGCAACATTCATTCGAGTCACCTCAGTAGGTTGGGATTAGCCCCTGTATCAGTGGGCCGAGAGCCCTGTTAGGATTTTATTTTCCATTGAGGAGTGCAAGGACACGCTTCCATCCATTTTGTGTTTGGGCCGTTAATTCAATCTGTTATTCCTTCTCCACAAAGGCCCAGTAGGATGGGTACTAGATACCCCTGTGTAAATCGTGCCTTGAGTGGGCTGTAAGGTATTGAGATCATGTAAGCTTTTTTCTAAGTTCTTGTTATAGTGAGGGGTGCCTCTGGAAGGCTAAATATTGTACATTTTTGGAGCAAATCCTTTTAAATAGGGATATTTCCGTCCTTGTCTGAACATTGAGATTTCGCAACTTTGTAAACTGGATCCGGTATCTCAGAATTTGTGAACTAAGGGTTTGAAGCCCCAAATCTGTAAATATTCACTAATCTTGGATTGTCCAAGTCTTGTTTCAAGATTGCTATTTTGTACCTGAGATTTCATTGTTATTTCACCTAGTGAAAATTTGTTAAGTTTTTTTTTGCAAGAAATATAACCTTTATTTAAAGTTTTATTTCAAATTTCTGATATAATTAGACCCATTCAACACCCGCACCATCCTTCACCTCTTTCTGCGATCCACCAAAAACACGGTAACAACAACAGCAACAACAACAATAATAATAATAATAATAATAATAATAATAATAATAATAATAATAATAATAATAATAATAATAATAATAATAATAATAATAATAATAACGTATGTTCATAAAACAAAATGCCAACTCGCCCTCTTGCGTGGTGAGGCGGGCTGACATGGCAGCTTTAAGCTAGGTGGAGGGACAGTTATAATTTCTGCAGACGTAAATATGATTAAGATTAGAACAAGTGAGCACAGGTAAAGGTAAAGAGGAAAGACAAACACACTGAATGAAAGAAACAGAAGGGCAATAAAATAATTTTGAAAGCCAATAATAAATCTGAATGAAAAATGAAGGAGATTTCTGAATCGGGAGCTTCAGAATCCTTCTTCTCCCAAGCACAGGACAGGGATCTTATGCCAGATCTGCACTTTACAAACCACTGGAACGGTGGTATTTACACAATTATCGTCATCATGATAGGGGCCCTGCACAGACACTTCTGCTAGAGACGAGTGTTTCAAGATCATGCGAGCGCCTTATATTCAGGCTTTTTGCCATGTAGAACAACAGTGCATGTTGCCTATAGAGAAGGCGAGTAGTGTGAAGTGGTTCCAGAAACCTGTTGAGCGCGAACTACTGGTGGCATCCTTCATTTAAATATCATGCGTAGAACATGTTTTCAGTAACAGTGAAACTACAAAAATATGTAAATTAATTTTAAATTTATAGTAGTTTACTATCCCACTTACCCCATGTATTATAATTTCGTTTCTTTTATTTTGCTTTACCTCAGACAGGCACGGCAATGGGATAGGAAAGGGCAAGGAGTGGCAGGGAAGAGAACGTGGCCTTAATTAAGGTACAGTCCCAGCATTTGCTTGTTTGAAAATGGAGAGCCACGGCTGCCGACAGTCGGTTCTCACACGCTCGTCTTCCGGCCTCCACGTCTTTCCTTCCGCTATTTTCAGTCAAACGTTTCAGCACCTCTTCACAGGTACTCTACTGGTCGACGGCATTATTAGCACGCGGCGCCGGCACCACATTTCAAGGCCCTGGATTTTCTTTTTTATTAGAGACCAGATTTCCTGACCCATACAATCCAACCCTCCATACAAAGGTTTGTAAGTATTCCTTGCGAACGTCTATACTAGTCTCCTTACATTTCAGCAATTATTCTTCCTAACAAAAGGCTTCCTTGCTCTGTGCAATTCTATTTCTTGTCTCCTTTTCTCTCCTTGCATCACATAAATTAACCTGTCAAGGTAAGACCTGTGGCATCTTCTCCCTTACTTCTGCCTTACGGTGTATCAGAAGGCTTTACTGTGGGTGACAGGAGGTTTCCATCACTTCAAGGCTGTGGCGTACGGTGCCGCATTTTCTCTCTCTACGTACAAGAGGTTGGCAAATTACGGACGTGACATGTCCGAAAGGCTCTCCAAATACAACGTAACAACATTTAATGTTGGTTATTGACATTTCGCTACGACGTCTGGAGATGCAAAAGTTCGATTGAATAGGGCGAGTCCCTCGCCCCTATGATTTATACAACCCGCAGTTTATATAATCTCCCTTGTCGTCCAATAATAAATCGCGGCTTGAAATACGTGTTTTCGTTGCTGACCATCCGCGAATAAGGAATGAACGCATAGAGTCCTCACACAAGAAGAGGGCTGTGTCCGGTGCTGGAGGATGACCACTGGTAACATTCTGCCCTTCAGGTCAGAGGGTCCATAGTTCTATTCGTGGCCGGATCTAGGATTTGAATGGCTTCTGATTAATTATTGTGGCTCGGGGACCGGGTGTTTGTGCCTGCCCAACACTCTCCTCTTCATATTCCGATAACACACCACGCACAGAAACAAGGCAAGAAGGTCATGGCTGCAAAACATCACAGACTGGAGTTACATCAACATCGAACAAGCTGAAGATAGGGGTGCTTCCTCCAGGGTGACTCATGTGACTCTTGAAGAAGAAGAAGAAAACTTATTACTTCCCTCCACATAGGAAGAGCATCCGGCCTTAAAACGTGTGAAAAAGCGTCAGAAGGAGAAGAAATTTCTACATATCGCATTCGACACAGATGATCTCTCAACACGACACCACGCGTAGTGGTTGCCACATAACAAGTTTGACTCGAATGTCGCCGGTGGGACGTTAACCAGTAGAAAAAATAAAATAAAATGCATAAACAAATTTGCCTTGAAGCAAAATCCACAAGGAGCTACTTGCAACATGGCGGTCCGTAGTCGTAGTTTCCGGGACCAACTCTTTATGAACGATGTCTATCGTAGTACAAAATTAATACAAATGAAATCATGAGTAGCACTGGAATCGAACTCTCAGTGCTCTGAGACGTAATTTTACACAACTACTTGAAGCATGGACATTTACAGGACTATAACTCTGGCACGAAACTGCCCGGTACCCATCTCTGTGATTGGTGGCAACCTTTCACGTGTTCTGTAATACCACTCCGCCACATTATCCGCCAATTACATTCCAGAACAGTACAGTACGTTTAGGCAAGTGGACTCCATTCTAAAGGTTCAGTATTTCCAAGATGGGCCAAACTTACGCTTTTCACTTTACGGGCTGTAGGTAGAATCAGTCGAGCACATCCTTGCAGGTACATTGTATTGCGCATCCACAGGGTTTGTAACTAAACTAGACGTGAATTATCATTTTAGTAATAATTAATAATTGGTGATGAAAGCAACAAGAAACTAGCTCACTCCACTCAAACAGCCGATGAGGGGGACTGAAACATAAAACTCGACGGCTCGTTACATTGATACAACATTTATATAGAATATCACTTGCAATTATTTTTGTTTTATAACCTTTTCGAACACAGAGAAAAACAAGGAATCATAAATGCCGATCGTCCCAACGTTTTCTGGCAACATTTGTACATCTGTCTGTAACTGCAATGCTAATATTCGTGGGAACGCAGGGCAAAACGAACATTGATCAAATTGAAAGTTTGACTTTTCATTATTGACAAAAATGTGACTTACAGCTGCCGGTCATCCAAAACTTTGTCTAACGAAACAGTGTGTCGCGGTGTGACCTAGCAACCGTGCAGACTGTGATGTAAGGTACTGTTACTTAGCAACCGTGCAGACTGTGATGTAAGGTACTGTTACTTAGCAACCGTGCAGACTGTGATGTAAGGTACTGTTACTTAGCAACCGTGCAGACTGTGATGTAACGTACTGTTACTTAGCAACCGTGCAGACTGTGATGTAAGGTACTGTTACTTAGCAACCGTGCAGGCTGTGATGTAAGGTACTGTTACTTAGCAACCGTGCAGGCTGTGATGTAAGGTACTGTTACTTAGCAACCGTGCAGGCTGTGATGTAAGGTACTGTTACTTAGCAACCGTGCAGACTGTGGTGTAAGGTACTGTTACTTAGCAACCGTGCAGACTGTGATGTAAGGTACTGTTACTTAGCAACCGTGCAGGCTGTGATGTAAGGTACTGTTACTTAGCAACCGTGCAGGCTGTGATGTAAGGTACTGTTACTTAGCAACCGTGCAGGCAGTGATGTAAGGTACTGTTACTTAGCAACCGTGCAGACTGTGGTGTAAGGTACTGTTACTTAGCAACCGTGCAGACTGTGGGGTAAGGTACTGTTACTTAGCAACCGTGCAGACTGTGGTGTAAGGTACTGTTACCTAGCAACCGTGCAGGCTGTGATGTAAAATATGGGTCGATGACCAGACAATGTTACCAACTACCGTGCAGGCTATGATGTAAGGTATGGATGGTTGACCAGACAATGTTACCTAGCACCGTGCAGGCTGTGATGTAAGGTATGGATGGATGGTCAGACAATGTTACCTAGCAACCGTGCAGGCTGTGATGTAAGGTATGGATGGATGACCAGAAAATGTTACCTAGCACCGTGCAGGCTGTGATGTAAGGTATGGATGGTTGACCAGACAATGTTACCTAGCACCGTGCAGGCTATGATGTAAGGTATGGATGGTTGACCAGACAATGCTACCTAGCACCGTGCAGGCTGTGATGTAAGGTATGGATGGATGGCCAGACAATGTTACCTAGCACCGTGCAGGCTATGATGTAAGGTATGGATGGTTGACCAGACAATGTTACCTAGCTACCGTGCAGGCTATGATGTATTGTGTGGATGGATGGCCAGACAATGTTACCAAACAAGAATTCAGGCTGTGATGTAAGGTATGGATGGATGACCAGACAATGTTACCTAACAACCGTGCAGGCTGTGATGTATGGCATGGATCGATGACCAGACAATATTACCTAGCAAAAGAGGAGGCTTTGATGTAAGTTATGGATGGATGACATGACAATGTTACCTAGCAAACGTCCAGGCTGTAATGTAAGGTATGGATGGATGGTCAGACAATGTTACCTAGCAAACGTCCAGGCTGTAATGTAAGGTATGGATGGATGGTCAGACAATGTTACCTAGCTACCGTGCAGGCTATGATGTATTGTGTGGATGGATGGCCAGACAATGTTACCAAACAAGAATACAGGCTGTGATGTAAGGTATGGATGGATGACATGACAATGTTACCTAGCACCGTGCAGGCTGTGATGTATCGCATGGATGGATGACCAGACAATGTTACTTAACAAGAATTCATGCTGTGATGTATGGTATGGATGGATGGTCAGACAATGTTACCTAGCAACTGTGCAGGCTGTGATGTAAGGTATGGATGGATGGTCAGACAATGTTACCTAGCTACCATGCAGGCTGTGATGTAAGGTATGAATGGATGGCCAGATAATGTGACCTAGCAACTGTGCAGGCTGTGATATATGGTATGGATGGATGACCAGACTAATTTACCTAGCAACCGTGTAGGCTGTAATGTACGGTATGGATGGATGACCAGACAATGTTACCTAGCAACTGTGCAGGCTGTGATATATGGCATTGATGAATGACGAGACAAAGTTACCAGCTACCGTGCAGGCTCTGATGTAAGACATGGATGATGTTCAATGTTACCTAGCAACCGTGCAGGCTGTGATTTATTTATTTAATCGTGTCAGAAACATACATTATACTTACGAAAATAATGACAGGACAATAACAAATCTGGTACTATAATCATTAATCATTTCTGATGATGGCTGGTAACGATGTGATTTATGCTCTCTTAAATACAAAATTAATTAAATGTGGTGTGACCAGTAAGCGGCTAATTTACATGCTTCCTTGGTAGCGTCCATCACATTCTGGAGAGTGCAAGTAGTTGGACACAAGTTACAAACACGGAGATGGCTCATTGTCTGTTCTTTAAGACATTCACATAGAGTGGAGTCACAGACAAAACACCACTTTCTCATGTTGGTTTTTGTTCTTCCAACTCCTGAACGCAACCTGTTGAGCGTCTTCCATGTAGACCAGCTTTCCTCGTGGCCTGGAGGAAGTCTTTCGGAAGGCGTCATCCATTCTGCAAGGTGGCTGGATCTGGAACGCCATGAATTCACTCTGATGTTCCATGGTGCTTCAGTGAGGCTTTCAGTTGTATGGAGAAAGCTTTTCCTTGTTTTGAGCCGTTGGGTTGCTGAATGGTACCCATATAAAGTATGGGTCGTCAGGTTCAGTGCTTTAGATTTCTCCAGTCTGGATGCACACTCATGGCGGATATCTGGAAGTGGGATACCTGCTATACATTAAACTTTATCAAGTGGTGTAGATCTCAAACATCCTGTAATGAGTCTGCAGGTTTCATTTAAGGCGACATCCACTAGATTAGCACAACTAGATCTACACCAGACAAGGCAGGCTTATTCTGCTGCAGAATAACAGAGAGCTATTGCTGATGTTCTTAAAAGGAGAGGATGTGTCCTGCAGGTTGAACCCGATAATTTCCGGATAATGTTGTTCCTTGCAAATACCTTCCTTTTGGTATTCAGACAGTGCGTTCTATAGGTTAGTGCTCAGTCAAGAGTTACTCCTAGATATTTGGGAGTGAAGCAGTGTTCTAATATTTTACCTTCCCAAATCACTTGCAATTTTCTCGCTGTATGTATATTTTTTAGCTGAAAGGTACAGACTTGTGTTTTTGATGGGTTTGGTTTTAGTTGGTTCTCTTGGTATTAACCACTTAGAAGTTGTAGAGCATTGGAGAGCTTCTCTTCAGCTAGTTCAAACGTTTCCTCTTGAGCTGCCAGAGCGACATCGTCTGCATAAATAAAGCTCTTTGTCCCTTGTGGGCGAGGCTGATCATTGGTGTAGATGTTGAAAAGTATAGGTGCTAGCACACTCCCTTGTGGAAGGCCATTCTTTAAGTTCCTCCATCTACTCCTCTGGCCTTGGAATTCAACAAAAAAACCTTCTGTTCTGTAGAATGCACTCAATCATTTTGGTGAGTTTATAGTCTTTAATTATACTGTGCACTTTACGAAGCAATATATGGTGATTAACTGAATCGTAGGCTGATGTCAAGTCAACAAAAACTACTCCAGTGACTTTGTTGTTTTCATAGCCGTCTTCTATATATTGTGTGAGGTGCAGTATTTGGTTTGCACAACTCTTCCCTGGTCGAAAGCGGGCTTGTTCTGGTATGAGTAATGGGTCTATCACTTCAGATAATCTGTCCAGAATCATTCTTTCTAAGATTTTCTATAAATGGCACAACAAAGAGATTGGTCGGTAGTTCTTCGGATCACCTGCGTTCTTTTCAGGTTTGAGTATTGCTATAACTCTTGCTCTTCTCCACAGTTTAGGAATTTTGCAATATTTGATACAGTTGTTGAATAAGTCCAAGAGCCATTGCTTACTGACAGGACCAAATCTTTTGAGTTGCTCAATACAAATGTCATCAAGTCCTGCCGCCTTACCATTTTTGCATTTATTCAGCGCTCTATGTAGATCTTCCATAGCAAACCGGTTAGAGAGAATGCTGTTTTCCTGATTAGTCGGCTTTTCTTCTTTTTGTTTTGATCCTCTCCCAGCTTTATTTGATTTGCAGAAACGTTGCTATGTACTAAGGTCTTAGTTGTATCATTACTGAGGTGCCTAAGTAACCTCCACCGGGCGAGTTGGCCGTGGGCGTAGAGGCGCGCGGCTGTGAGCTTGCATCCGGGAGATAGGGGGTTCGAATCCCACTGTCGGCAGCCCTGAAGACGGTTTTCCGTGGTTACCCATTTTCACACCAGGCAAATGCTGGGGCTGTACCTTAATTAAGGCCACGGCCGCTTCCTTCCAACTCCTAGGCCAATCCTATCCCATCGTCGCCATAAGACCTATCTGTGTCGGTGCGACGTAAAGCCTCTAGCAAAAAAAGAGTAACTTGCACACGATGTAACTGTTTCTCCCCATATCCAGCTCTTCCATTAATTTAATGCATTGGTTACGTTTGGATTGTGAAATTTAGGAAATAACACGCTGTCTGCTGTGGATAGTTTCCTCACTGAAAGGATCTTTTTTGAAAAGGTTTTGATATCCTTTCAGGAAAATGGATGTTTCTGAGGTAAGACCTTGAATGTAGCTCGTCCTACATCGTCTAGGAATAGCTTTTCTGGAGCAATACTGGACGACTTCCAAGAACTCTTCATACGCCTCTGGAACGGGATCAATCCTCTCACCAAGCATTGTGGTCTGCCTTCTTGAAATTTTACGTTCGCCTGAAGTGCACGGTGTGTGGCCGTATTGCTGGTACCAACTGACACATAACTGGGCGGTGTTGCGTGTTAGAAATCGGCGTACAAATTGACTTTATGCTTTGATTAGCATCAGGGTTGTACACACGTTGCCACTTACGACTATTAAAAGACGGACCAAGGATAGTCGATGCAGTACGGCATCTCCATTTGAATCGTCTTGAGAATAACCCCAAACAGTGCTATGACTATTGAAATTACCAACAATAACACATGGTTTCCGACTGAATGCGTTTCCGGAACACATAATAAATCACATTTGTGGGTGTAATAGCTCCTTTTATGTTACAGAAATAATTGTAATGATTGACTCTGATACGAGCCCTTCCCGATTGTTGGAAAACATCTTACTCATCTTGTATGAATTGTATTGTTTCTGGAATGCTAACGTTCAGTTAGGTAACGGAAATTAAATTTCCAACTACCCATGCATGGGCACCACGAGCAGGCTGTGATGTAAGGTATGGATGGTTGACCAGACAGTGTCACACAGGAACCGTGCAGGCTGTGATATACGGGACGGATTAATGACCAGACAATGTTTCCTAGCTACCGTGCAGGCTGTGATGTAGGCTATGGATTGATGACCCGACAATGTTACCTAGCAATCGTGCAGGCTGTGATGTATGGATGGATGGTCAGACAATGTTACCCAGCAACCGTGCAGGCTGTGATGTAAGGTATGGATGGTTGACCAGACAGTGTCACCCAGGAACCGTGCAGGCTGTGATATACGGGACGGATTAATGACCAGACAATGTTTCCTAGCTACCGTGCAGGCTGTGATGTAGGCTATGGATTGATGACCCGACAATGTTACCTAGCAATCGTGCAGGCTGTGATGTATGGATGGATGGTCAGACAATGTTACCCAGCAACCGTGCAGGCTGTGATGTAAGGTATGGATGGATGACCAGACAGTGTCGCCCAGGAACCGTGCAGGCTGTGATATACGGGACGGATTAATGACCAGACAATGTTTCCTAGCTACCGTGCAGGCTGTGATGTAGGCTATGGATTGATGACCCGACAATGTTACCTAGCAATCGTGCAGGCTGTGATGTATGGATGGATGGTCAGACAATGTTACCTAACTACCGTGCAGGCTGTGATGTAGGCTATGGATTGATGACCCGACAATGTTACCTAGCAATCGTGCAGGCTGTGATGTACGGTACGGATTGATGACCAGACAATGTTACCTAACTACCGTGCAGGCTGTGATGTAGGCTATGGATTGATGACCCGACAATGTTACCTAGCAATCGTGCAGGCTGTGATGTACGGTACGGATTGATGACCCGACAATGTTACTTAGCAACCGTGCAGGCTGTGATGTAGGCTATGGATGAAAAACCAGACAATGTTACTTAGCAACCGTGCAGGCTGTGATGTAAGGTATGGTTGCATGGCCAGACAATGTTACCTAGCAATCGTGCAAGCTGTGATGTAAGGTATGGATGGAAAACAAGACAATGTTACCTAGAAACGGTGCAGGATTTGATGATAGGTATGGATGGATGGTCAAAGAATGTTACCTAGGAGTCGTGCAAGCTGTGATGTAAGGTATGGATTGACGGTGGGACAATGATACCTAGCAACCATGCAGGCTATGGCGTAAGGTATGGACGGATGGCCAGACATTGTTACATAGGAACCGTGCTGGCTGTGATGTAAGGTATGGATGGATGTCCGAACAATGTTACCTAGCAACCGTGCAGGCTGTGATATAGGGTATGGATGGATGACCAGAAAATATTACCGAACAACCGTACAGGCTGTAATGTAGGTATGGGTGGATGACGAATCAAGTTACTTAGCTACCGTGCAGGCTGTGATGTAGGTATGGGTGGATGACGAATCAAGTTACTTAGCTATCGTGCAGGCTGTGATGTAACGTATGGATAGATGGTGAGACAACGTTACCTAGCTACCGTGCAGGCTGTGATGTAACGTATGGATGGATGACCAGATAATGTTACCTAGCAACCATGCCGGCTATGATGTAAGGTATGGATGGATTGTCAGACAATGTTACCTAGCGACCGTGTTGGCTGTGATGTAAAGTACGGATGGATGGTCGGACAATGTGACCAGCTTCGGTACAGGCTGTGATGTAAGATATAGATTGCTGACCAGACAATGTTACCTATCCACCGTGCTGGCTGTGATGTATGGCATGGATGGATGACCAGACAATGTTACCTACCTACCGTGCAGGCTGTGATGTAATATATGGATGGATGGCCAGACAATGTTACCCAGCAACCGTGCAGGCTGTGATGTAAGACATGGTTGCATGGCCAGACAAAGTTTACCTAGCAACCGTGCAGGCTGTAGTGTATGGTATGAATGGATGACAATACATTATTACCTAGCAACCGTGCCGGCTGTGATATAAGGTATGCATGGATGGTCAGACAATGTTACCTAGCAACCGTGCAGGCTGCGATGTATGCCATGTATGGATGACCAGACAAAGTTACCTAGCTACCGTGCAGTCTGTGATGTAAGGTATGGATCGATGGTCACACAATGTTACCTAGCTACCGTGCAGACTGTGATGTAAGGTATGGATCGATGGTCAGACAATGTTACCTAGCTACCGTGCAGACTGTGATGTAAGGTATGGATCGATGGTCAGACAATGTTACCTAGCTACCGTGATCGTTATATCTTGTGGTCATCTGAAATTAGCAATCGTCGATGGATTGCCATGACCGGAGACATATTTAAGATCATTTGAATTTCTCAAAGGTTCCATTTGTTTTTATTAGTACTTTCTTCTTGTATCATCTATCCTGATTTCGTGTTTGTGTATGAGTGTTCCAATATGAACGACATCCCCGATGCTTGATCGACACGAGCTCGTCCACCAGCGGACAGGCTGTGTTTTGACTTGTAAAGTTGCCCCCATGCATTATGTAGTGTTCCATTGGGGACAGATATCCGGTGACTACATTACCCTCCGGACAACAGGGCTGTACAAGTTTGTTTTAGTTTCAGACGCGTTTGGAGGGACTTTGAATAAAGAGTGCCTGTAAGATGATTTCTCGGTCACTCTTGTAAAGTTTTGTGTGAGTGAGCACTGTTAAAAGCAGTTTGTTCAGTACGCAGCATAACAAGGTAACATGGTGATGAAAACAGATGGTCGATGGGATACATAAATAACTGTCTCTTCTCTTGTAATTGGAGAGTCTACTTCCTTCAATATTTACTCCGAGGCCATCTTCGGGGAACATTTGGCTGGTGTTCCGAGCTGTCAGTGGAGAGATGGCGTGGAATGGCATTAGCAGACGAATAAGTTTGAGTGGTGTCTTTAAAACTATGAATGTTGACAATATGAAGATAAAGTTGGAATTGAAGAGGACAAATTGGGGCAACTATTTGTTTATACGAAGGGTATGCTATGACCAACCTTATAGTGATAGGCGGCGAAATAATTGAGAGAGTTGACTACTTAGGGAGCAGTCTTAACGCACAGTGGGACACCGAGCCTATCTGTGCATCGTGAAATGGTCTGTTGTACACGCGTTCGAATAGTGGATCTATGCCTCCGTGGTTCAAATCCCGGTCAATCCATGTGAGATTTGTGGTGGACGAAGTGGAGCCGAGTACTGCGGTTTTCCCTTGTCATCTTTCATTCCAGCAACGCTCTCCACTGTAATTTAATTTGATCTGTTAGTCATTAATGATTACTCCAGAGACGTGCAGCCGCCACAGTTTCTATATTCGCCGCTAGATGCGGGCTACGTTCCTTCCATTCCTGACCCGGTCGACTGACTGGTAACAGGCTGTGGGTTTTCATTTTCATTTTCAGAAGTCTGGCTGGAGCACGTGACCAAGATGGGCCACGATAATGAGCAGATGAAACCATAATATTTCCGACACGTCACTTGCAACGAGAAGAAGCATGTAAGCGGTCCTGGTCTCTCTGCCAGCAAGGCACCAGAAGAAGCTGAAGATTACACAGGAGCCTCTCTCACATCACAACGAGTAATTTCTAGACGTTATTAACGGCGTCACGTTAATTATGCTACTAACGTAGCAAACAGTTTCTTATATCAAGAACGCAATAATCAAGTTACAGAATGCAGTAACACTGAAAACGTTACAGTTTTTGTGAACTCTGCCTTTGCCTCTGGTTAACTCTAATGTGACCGTAGAGCTTGTGGATGACCAAGAACAGAGCTAATATCCGGTGAATTAGCTGGCCAGTTCATATCGTTTCTCACTGATCCACCTCAATGAGGGCGAATAGTTGTGTAAACTGTTACATGGCTGGAGAGTTAACTCCGCTCGAATCGGTATCAAAGGTGTCCGACAGCCAGGCGTAATCGCTGCGTTCTGCATGTCTCCACATGCTTTGTTGTCGTGCTATCCAACTCCTGTTGTACGGTCCATCTTCTAGTGGAACACGTGACCACCCGCAGCCTCATTCTCCCCCGGACGAAACAGGCTTTACGTAATCATCGATAACGTTCTGATGCTGGCCATCCTCGAACGGTGATCACCTATTGGGAACATGATTTAGATCGACACTCTTCACTTCAACGCCACTCGCAATTGGATGCCCGTGAAATGCACATTACAGCTCCACCTCAGAGTTCCCATATAATATTTGCTTATTTTTTCAACCAGTAGTGATCTGCATTTAGGGCAATCGCCCAGGTGGCAGATTAACTGTCTGTTGTTTTCTAGCCTTTTCTTAGAAGATTTTAAAGAAATTGGAAATTTATTGAACATCTCCCTTGGTAAGTTATTCCAGTCCCTAACCCCCCTTCGTATAAACAAATAGTTGCCCCAATTTGTCCTCTTCAATTCCAACTTTATCTTCATATTGTCAACATTCATAGTTTTAAAGACACCACTCAAACTTATTCGTCTGCTAATGCCATTCCACGCCATCTCTCCACTGACAGCTCGGAACAAGCAGCTTGTCTCCTCACGCCCGGTCTGCTGTGACTGGATTACGTTCACTCTACTTTATTCAAACCCCTCGTATAACAAGCTAATAGGAAATAAATCACAAACTGGTTGGAACAAGTATAATTAATGTCTCCACTGAGGAAACCTTACAGTGTTATCATAGTCCAACTTAAAACATGGCTGCAGCCATTCAATACTGTTAGTCTCCACTTACGTAATATCACTCAAGAAAATCTACGTGGCTTGAAAATACCGTATTGAGCCATTTCTTGTCCTTTGCGCCGACTAGACTCAGGCTAAAGCGGTTGTCCTGTTCGTTGAATATGGAAAACTAATCTAATCTTATACTAATGAGTATATTGACAGGAAGAATGGAAATACACCTTGAAATGAGAAACATATATGTGTAAAATGGATTTATTAATCCCGCGAAACATAGAAATGGTCCATGCTAAATGCAGATTGTATAAAAATATCAGAAATCGACGTCAAATTAGTCGTTAAAATAAAATAAACCGCGAAAACGCTTACAAGAAAATATTACAATTATAAACAAACAAAAGAATGTCGGGTTCTGGCAGTGAATACATCGTGTTTACAGGGGATTCGTCGTCAACATTATTACGCTCAGTAATTAAAAGTTGAACAATTACAAGTTGATTAATTACAAGCTGACGATTCAACAGCTGACTTATTAACGGTCGACGACTTAAAAGATGACGACGAAAAATTGACGACTTATAAATTGATCCGTAGTATTTGAATGTTTGATTGCTCCAGATTCGTTAACAAATCCAGTAATATTGCCCGTAGGCATCGTCGTAAACAACGTCCCTATGATGAACCGGTAGGACTAATACATTCGTACAATCCGTCTGACTGCTCATACAAACATAGGGTGGTTCCCTAAGGTCACTATGAGCTCGCGGGCGGACACAAAAACAGTCCAGGTAGAAATGGATGACAACAACATCAGATGACGAGCTGACATGCCAAAATGAGCACAACAGGACACAACAATACACGAAAGCACACAAAATAGATCACACCTGTGAAAAGAAACACACACAGATATAGTCCTGACGCTCAACGCATACCCAAGCGGTACCTTCTGATCTCAAAACTTGGCCCGTCCTGGTGATAATGAGGGTTGACAGGCGGCTCCTTTCCTCTGGACACAAGAGACGCGTGTCGTTTAAAAGGCAAGTGAGCTCTGTCAAACGCAACGTTATTTTGCGTCGATTATTTAAACATGTTAACATTTAATTTATTCTAAAGTCAAAATATAAATATAAAAACTTGATAATGAACCACAGCACAAACCAATATCGCAGAATAATTTGTTTCGTGCTTAACCCGTGCGGTGGTCGCAGATGTTGAAAGAAAGAAAGAAAGAAAGAAAAAAAAAACAGGAAGAAGGCATTGGCAAATAAACTCGACAAAGACTAAACTTAAATTGATACCAAAGTAGGCCATTCAAATATTAATTTTATGCTGCTAATATCATTGTCTCGCTTTCAGTAAAGAAATGAAAAGTGCAACATTTTTTTACAATTTGTTTTATGTCGCACCGACACAGATAGGTGTTATGGCGACTATGGGCTAGGAAAGGTCTAGGAGTGGGAAGGAAGTGCCCGTGGCCTTAATTAAGGCACTTCCCCAGAATTTGCCTGGTGTGAAAATGGGAAACCACGGTGAACCATCTTCAGAGCTGCCGACAGTGGAGCTTGAACCCATTATCTCCCCGATGCAAGCTCACAGCTACCCGCCCCTAACCGCACGGCCAACTCGCCTGGCAAAGGAAAAGTAAAATCACGAACTAGGGACTGGAATAATAATAATAATAATAATAATAATAATAATAATAATAATAATAATAATAATTGTCCGCCTCTGTGATGTAGTGGTTAGTGTGATTACCTGCCATGCCCGGAGGTCCGGGTTCGATTCGAGGCTCTGCCACGAAATTTGAAAAGTGGTACGAGGGCTGAAACGGGTCCACTCAGTTTCGGGAGGTCAACTGAGTAGAGGTGGGTTCGATTCCCACTTCAGCCATCCTGGAAGTGGTTTTCCGTGTTTTCCCTCTTCTCCTCCAGGCAAATGCCGGGATGTTAACTAACTGAAGGCCACCGCCACTTCCTTCCCTCTTCCTTGTCTAGCCTTTCCAATCTTCCCATCCCCCACCAGGGCCCCTGTTCAGCATATCAGGTGAGACCGCCTGGGCGAGGTACTGGTCATTCTCCCCGGTAGTATCCCCCGACCAAATGTCTCACGCTCCAGGACACTGCCCTTGAAGCGGTAGAGGTAGAATCCTGTGAGTCAGAGGGAAAAACCAACCTTGGAGGGTAAGCAGATTAATAATAATAATAATAATAATAATAATAA
Source organism: Anabrus simplex (assembly GCF_040414725.1). Lineage (NCBI taxonomy): Eukaryota > Metazoa > Arthropoda > Insecta > Orthoptera > Tettigoniidae > Anabrus > Anabrus simplex. The sequence continues at coordinate 126,978,688 of NC_090275.1, read as the reverse complement.
TAATAATAATAATAATAATAATAATAAACATAATAATAATAATAAATATCGGAGTATGTAGTTAGGACAAAAAATAGCCAGCAAACGTAGCTAGTTTTAAAACAAATGCAGTATTTACCTTCGTCGTCCTCGTCATGGTCTGCTAGGTGAATTACAAACCTATCTTGGTTGCTATCCGTGTCGTGTTTCATATACTTCTCTTCTGTCTTAATGGTGCTTCGAACACAAGCAGACCACCTCTCAGGACCGATCGTTCCAGCTCCTTCACGAAGAAGTTGACACACACTAGCATTTTTCCTAACATACATCTTCAGCTGAAACCAGATCATTTCTATGGGGTTTAAAATACAGTGATATGGAGGGAGTCGCTAAACTTCGTGTCCACGTGAGGCTGCGATCTCCTCTACAGCGTACGTTTTACTGATATTGGCTGATTTGATTTCCTGCAACATATCTAACTGCCTTGAAGGGTGCAGGTTTTGGCACGGGAATGTTATTGTACTCCATAAACTTAATAATGTCCTTATATAATATTAGCGTTCATGGAAGGAAACCTAATCAGCTGCCGCGAATGATAGCTTGCGTTGTCCATCACGATTACACATTTTCGGTCACGTGGTAGGTTTTCTAGAAGATGAGACCTAAACCAGTTTTCGAAAACTTGAGCTGTCATTTCGTCATGGATATCAGCTTTGCAGTCTCCAATGATTTTAGCCGATAAATAAAGGCAATTCTCAACCCAGCCCTCACTGCTTTCAGCGTGCAATACCGTATTAAGCTTGCCTCGCGATGTTGGTGCTTTCAGTGTGCAATTACAAGTTCCATCATCCCACACTTTCTTCACAATGTCATGAGTATTGTACCAAGTTTCATCTAGATAGACAACTCTGCATCCCTCGGAACGCAACTTCCGGAGACGGTCTATGAATTTATATCGCCAAGCTACTATTCTAGTAGATTCCATTACAATCTGTTTTTTTCTTCAGGATATGGAAACAAAACCCAAGTTTTTTTAACAGCTGTCGTAGAGTAGTTTTTTCATAAGGAAAGCCACACACATTTAAAAAATGTTTTAACAGTTCCTGTACGGTTGGTGACTTACCTTTAGTAAAGAAAGCATATACCTCGCGTCTCACCAAGTCACAGCAAAAATCATCAATTTTATTAAAGATAACAATGTTATTACCACGCTTTTTCGGGGTTGTAGGTCCCCTCTTTACTGTTTTACTTACAGTTTTCCTGTTAAGTTTCAACATTTTAGCTGTCTCAGAAATATAACCCTTGCGAACGTTGTTCTTCATAACGTATTCGTATGCGTTAACATACCAGCCGTTCACTTTGCTTACTTAAAGTTTTAGTCGCCTTTCTTTTCTCCGCGGAACCACTGCTGCTCGGTTGAGTATCACTCGCGGACACGGAACCACTACTACTCGGCTGAATATCACTCGCGGACACGGAACCACTGCTGCTCGGCTGAGTATCACTCGCGGGCGCGGAACCACTGCTGCTCGGTTGAGTATCACTCGCGGACACGGAACCACTGCTGCTCGGTTGAGTATCACTCGCGGACACGGAACCACTGCTGCTCGGCTGAATATCACTCGCGGACTCGGAACCACTGCTGCTCGGTTGAGTATCACTCGCGGACACGGAACCACTGCTGCTCGGCTGAGTATCACTCGCGGACACGGAACCACTGCTGCTCGGCTGAATATCACTCGCGGACACGGAACCACTGCTGCTCGGTTGAGTATCACTCGCGGACACGGAACCACTGCTGCTCGGCTGAATATCACTCGCGGACACGGAACCACTGCTGCTCGGTTGAGTATCACTCGTGGGTGCGGAACCACTGCTGCTCGGTTGAGTATCACTCGCGGACACGGAACCACTGCTGCTCGGTTGAGTATCACTCGCGGACACGGAACCACTGCTGCTCGGTTGAGTATCACTCGCGGACACGGAACCACTGCTGCCCGGCTGAATATCACTCGCGGACACGGAACCACTGCTGCTCGGCCGAGTATCACTCGCGGACACGGAACCACTGCTGCTCGGCTGAATATCACTCGCGGACACGGAACCACTGCTGCTCGGCTGAATATCACTCGCGGACACGGAACCACTGCTGCTCGGCTGAGTATCACTCGCGGACACGGAACCACTGCTGCTCGGCTGAATATCACTCGCGGACACGGAACCACTGCTGCTCGGCTGAATATCACTCGCGGACACGGAACCACTGCTGCTCGGCTGAGTATCACTCGCGGACACGGAACCACTGCTGCTCGGCTGAATATCACTCGCGGACACGGAACCACTGCTGCCCGGCTGAATATCACTCGCGGACACGGAACCACTGCTACCCGGCTGAATATCACTCGCGGACACGGAACCACTGCTGCTCGGCTGAATATCACTCGCGGACACGGAACCACTGCTGCTCGGCTGAGTATCACTCGCGGACACGGAACCACTGCTGCCCGGCTGAATATCACTCGCGGACACGGAACCACTGCTGCTCGGCTGAATTTCACTCGCGGACACGGAACCACTGCTGCTCGGCTGAATATCACTCGCGGACACGGAACCACTGCTGCTCGGCTGAATATCACTCGCGGACACGGAACCACTACTGCTCGGTTGAGTATCGCTCGCGGACACGGAACCACTGCTGCTCGGCTGAATATCACTCGCGGACACGGAACCACTGCTGCTCGGCTGAATATCACTCGCGGACACGGAACCACTGCTGCTCGGTTGAGTATAACTCGTGGGTGCGGAACCACTGCTGCTCGGTTGAGTATCACTCGCGGACACGGAACCACTGCTGCTCGGCTGAGTATCACTCGCGGACACGGAACCACTGCTGCTCGGCTGAGTATCACTCGCGGACACGGAACCACTGCTGCTCGGCTGAGTATCACTCGCGGACACGGAACCACTGCTGCCCGGCTGAATATCACTCGCGGACACGGAACCACTGCTGCTCGGCTGAATATCACTCGCGGACACGGAACCACTGCTGCTCGGCTGAGTATCACTCGCGGACACGGAACCACTGCTGCTCGGCTGAATATCACTCGCGGACACGGAACCACTGCTGCTCGGCTGAATATCACTCGCGGACACGGAACCACTGCTGCTCGGCTGAGTATCACTCGCGGACACGGAACCACTGCTGCTCGGCTGAATATCACTCGCGGACACGGAACCACTGGTGCCTTGCTGAATATCACTCGCGGACACGGAACCACTGCTACCCGGCTGAATATCACTCGCGGACACGGAACCACTGCTGCTCGGCTGAATTTCACTCGCGGACACGGAACCACTGCTGCTCGGCTGAATATCACTCGCGGACACGGAACCACTGCTGCTCGCCTGAATATCACTCGCGGACACGGAACCACTACTGCTCGGTTGAGTATCGCTCGCGGACACGGAACCACTGCTGCTCGGCTGAATATCACTCGCGGACACGGAACCACTGCTGCTCGGTTGAGTATCACTCGCGGACACGGAACCACTGCTGCTCGGCTGAGTATCACTCGCGGACACGGAACCACTGCTGCCCGGCTGAATATCACTCGCGGACACGGAACCACTGCTGCTCGGCTGAGTATCACTCGCGGACACGGAACCACTGCTGCTCGGCTGAGTATCACTCGCGGACACGGAACCACTGCTGCTCGGCTGAGTATCACTCGCGGACACGGAACCACTGCTGCCCGGCTGAATATCACTCGCGGACACGGAACCACTGCTGCTCGGCTGAATATCACTCGCGGACACGGAACCACTGCTGCTCGGCTGAGTATCACTCGCGGACACGGAACCACTGCTGCTCGGCTGAGTATCACTCGCGGACACGGAACCACTGCTGCCCGGCTGAATATCACTCGCGGACACGGAACCACTGCTACCCGGCTGAATATCACTCGCGGACACGGAACCACTGCTGCTCGGCTGAATATCACTCGCGGACACGGAACCACTGCTGCTCGGCTGAATATCACTCGCGGACACGGAACCACTGCTGCTCGGCTGAATATCACTAGCGGACACGGAACCACTGCTGCTCGGCCGAGTATCACTCGCGGACACGGAACCACTGCTGCTCGGCTGAGTATCACTCGCCGACACGGAACCACTGCTGCTCGGCTGAGTATCACTCGCGGACACGGAACCACTGCTGCTCGGCTGAATATCACTCGCGGACACGGAACCACTGCTGCTCGGCTGAGTATCACTCGCGGACACGGAACCACTGCTGCTCGGCTGAGTATCACTCGCGGACACGGAACCACTGCTACCCGGCTGAATATCACTCGCGGACACGGAACCACTGCTGCCCGGCTGAATATCACTCGCGGACACGGAACCACTGCTGCTCGGCTGAATATCACTCGCGGACACGGAACCACTGCTGCTCGGCTGAATATCACTCGCGGACACGGAACCACTACTGCTCGGCTGAGTATCGCTCGCGGACACGGAACCACTGCTGCTCGGCTGAATATCACTCGCGGACACGGAACCACTGCTGCTCGGTTGAGTATCACTCGCGGACACGGAACCACTGCTGCTCGGCTGAGTATCACTCGCGGACAAGGAACCACTGCTGCCCGGCTGAATATCACTCGCGGACACGGAACCACTGCTGCTCGGCTGAGTATCACTCGCGGACACGGAACCAGTACTACTCGGCTGAGTATCACTCGCGGACACGGAACCACTGCTGCTCGGCTGAGTATCACTCGCGGACACGGAACCACTGCTGCTCGGCTGAGTATCACTCGCGGACACGGAACCACTGCTGCCCGGCTGAATATCACTCGCGGACACGGAACCACTGCTGCTCGGCTGAATATCACTCGCGGACACGGAACCACTGCTGCTCGGCTGAATATCACTCGCGGACAGGGAACCACTACTGCTCGGTTGAGTATCACTCGCGGACACGGAACCACTGCTGCCCGGCTGAATATCACTCGCGGACACGGAACCACTGCTGCTCGGCTGAGTATCACTCGCGGACACGGAACCAGTACTACTCGGCTGAGTATCACTCGCGGACACGGAACCACTGCTGCTCGGCTGAGTATCACTCGCGGACACGGAACCACTGCTGCTCGGCTGAGTATCACTCGCGGACACGGAACCACTGCTGCCCGGCTGAATATCACTCGCGGACACGGAACCACTGCTGCTCGGCTGAATATCACTCGCGGACACGGAACCACTGCTGCTCGGCTGAATATCACTCGCGGACAGGGAACCACTACTGCTCGGTTGAGTATCACTCGCGGACACGGAACCACTGCTGCTCGGCTGAATATCACTCGCGGACACGGAACCACTGCTGCTCGGTTGAGTATCACTCGCGGACACGGAACCACTGCTGCTCGGCTGAGTATCACTCGCGGACACGGAACCACTGCTGCCGGGCTGAATATCACTCGCGGACACGGAACCACTGCTGCTCGGCTGAGTATCACTCGCGGACACGGAACCACTGCTGCTCGGCTGAATATCACTCGCGGACACGGAACCACTGCTGCTCGGTTGAGTATCACTCGCGGACACGGAACCACTGCTGCTCGGCTGAATATCACTCGCGGACACGGAACCACTGCTGCTCGGTTGAGTATCACTCGTGGGTGCGGAACCACTGCTGCTCGGTTGAGTATCACTCGCGGACACGGAACCACTGCTGCTCGGTTGAGTATCACTCGCGGACACGGAACCACTGCTGCTCGGCTGAGTATCACTCGCGGACACGGAACCACTGCTGCTCGGTTGAGTATCACTCGCGGACACGGAACCACTGCTGCTCGGCTGAGTATCACTCGCGGACACGGAACCACTGCTGCCCGGCTGAATATCACTCGCGGACACGAACCACTGCTGCTCGGCTGAATATCACTCGCGGACACGGAACCACTGCTGCTCGGCTGAGTATCACTCGCGGACACGGAACCACTGCTGCTCGGCTGAATATCACTCGCGGACACGGAACCACTGCTGCTCGGCTGAATATCACTCGCGGACACGGAACCACTGCTGCTCGGCTGAGTATCACTCGCGGACACGGAACCACTGCTGCTCGGCTGAATATCACTCGCGGACACGGAACCACTGCTGCCCGGCTGAATATCACTCGCGGACACGGAACCACTGCTACCCGGCTGAATATCACTCGCGGACACGGAACCACTGCTGCTCGGCTGAATATCACTCGCGGACACGGAACCACTGCTGCTCGGCTGAGTATTACTCGCGGACACGGAACCACTGCTGCCCGGCTGAATATCACTCGCGGACACGGAACCACTGCTGCTCGGCTGAATTTCACTCGCGGACACGGAACCACTGCTGCTCGGCTGAATATCACTCGCGGACACGGAACCACTGCTGCTCGGCTGAATATCACTCGCGGACACGGAACCACTACTGCTCGGTTGAGTATCGCTCGCGGACACGGAACCACTGCTGCTCGGCTGAATATCACTCGCGGACACGGAACCACTGCTGCTCGGCTGAATATCACTCGCGGACACGGAACCACTGCTGCTCGGTTGAGTATCACTCGTGGGTGCGGAACCACTGCTGCTCGGTTGAGTATCACTCGCGGACACGGAACCACTGCTGCTCGGCTGAGTATCACTCGCGGACACGGAACCACTGCTGCTCGGCTGAGTATCACTCGCGGACACGGAACCACTGCTGCTCGGCTGAGTATCACTCGCGGACACGGAACCACTGCTGCCCGGCTGAATATCACTCGCGGACACGGAACCACTGCTGCTCGGCTGAATATCACTCGCGGACACGGAACCACTGCTGCTCGGCTGAGTATCACTCGCGGACACGGAACCACTGCTGCTCGGCTGAATATCACTCGCGGACACGGAACCACTGCTGCTCGGCTGAATATCACTCGCGGACACGGAACCACTGCTGCTCGGCTGAGTATCACTCGCGGACACGGAACCACTGCTGCTCGGCTGAATATCACTCGCGGACACGGAACCACTGGTGCCTTGCTGAATATCACTCGCGGACACGGAACCACTGCTACCCGGCTGAATATCACTCGCGGACACGGAACCACTGCTGCTCGGCTGAATTTCACTCGCGGACACGGAACCACTGCTGCTCGGCTGAATATCACTCGCGGACACGGAACCACTGCTGCTCGCCTGAATATCACTCGCGGACACGGAACCACTACTGCTCGGTTGAGTATCGCTCGCGGACACGGAACCACTGCTGCTCGGCTGAATATCACTCGCGGACACGGAACCACTGCTGCTCGGTTGAGTATCACTCGCGGACACGGAACCACTGCTGCTCGGCTGAGTATCACTCGCGGACACGGAACCACTGCTGCCCGGCTGAATATCACTCGCGGACACGGAACCACTGCTGCTCGGCTGAGTATCACTCGCGGACACGGAACCACTGCTGCTCGGCTGAGTATCACTCGCGGACACGGAACCACTGCTGCTCGGCTGAGTATCACTCGCGGACACGGAACCACTGCTGCCCGGCTGAATATCACTCGCGGACACGGAACCACTGCTGCTCGGCTGAATATCACTCGCGGACACGGAACCACTGCTGCTCGGCTGAGTATCACTCGCGGACACGGAACCACTGCTGCTCGGCTGAGTATCACTCGCGGACACGGAACCACTGCTGCCCGGCTGAATATCACTCGCGGACACGGAACCACTGCTACCCGGCTGAATATCACTCGCGGACACGGAACCACTGCTGCTCGGCTGAATATCACTCGCGGACACGGAACCACTGCTGCTCGGCTGAATATCACTCGCGGACACGGAACCACTGCTGCTCGGCTGAATATCACTCGCGGACAGGGAACCACTACTGCTCGGTTGAGTATCACTCGCGGACACGGAACCACTGCTGCTCGGCTGAATATCACTCGCGGACACGGAACCACTGCTGCTCGGTTGAGTATCACTCGCGGACACGGAACCACTGCTGCTCGGCTGAGTATCACTCGCTGACACGGAACCACTGCTGCCCGGCTGAATATCACTCGCGGACACGGAACCACTGCTGCTCGGCTGAGTATCACTCGCGGACACGGAACCACTGCTGCTCGGCTGAATATCACTCGCGGACACGGAACCACTGCTGCTCGGCTGAGTATCACTCGCGGACACGGAACCACTGCTGCTCGGCTGAATATCACTAGCGGACACGGAACCACTGCTGCTCGGCCGAGTATCACTCGCGGACACGGAACCACTGCTGCTCGGCTGAGTATCACTCGCGGACACGGAACCACTGCTGCTCGGCTGAGTATCACTCGCGGACACGGAACCACTGCTGCTCGGCTGAATATCACTCGCGGACACGGAACCACTGCTGCTCGGCTGAGTATCACTCGCGGACACGGAACCACTGCTGCTCGGCTGAGTATCACTCGCGGACACGGAACCACTGCTACCCGGCTGAATATCACTCGCGGACACGGAACCACTGCTGCCCGGCTGAATATCACTCGCGGACACGGAACCACTGCTGCTCGGCTGAATATCACTCGCGGACACGGAACCACTGCTGCTCGGCTGAATATCACTCGCGGACACGGAACCACTACTGCTCGGCTGAGTATCGCTCGCGGACACGGAACCACTGCTGCTCGGCTGAATATCACTCGCGGACACGGAACCACTGCTGCTCGGTTGAGTATCACTCGCGGACACGGAACCACTGCTGCTCGGCTGAGTATCACTCGCGGACAAGGAACCACTGCTGCCCGGCTGAATATCACTCGCGGACACGGAACCACTGCTGCTCGGCTGAGTATCACTCGCGGACACGGAACCAGTACTACTCGGCTGAGTATCACTCGCGGACACGGAACCACTGCTGCTCGGCTGAGTATCACTCGCGGACACGGAACCACTGCTGCTCGGCTGAGTATCACTCGCGGACACGGAACCACTGCTGCCCGGCTGAATATCACTCGCGGACACGGAACCACTGCTGCTCGGCTGAATATCACTCGCGGACACGGAACCACTGCTGCTCGGCTGAATATCACTCGCGGACAGGGAACCACTACTGCTCGGTTGAGTATCACTCGCGGACACGGAACCACTGCTGCTCGGCTGAATATCACTCGCGGACACGGAACCACTGCTGCTCGGTTGAGTATCACTCGCGGACACGGAACCACTGCTGCTCGGCTGAGTATCACTCGCGGACACGGAACCACTGCTGCCCGGCTGAATATCACTCGCGGACACGGAACCACTGCTGCTCGGCTGAGTATCACTCGCGGACACGGAACCACTGCTGCTCGGCTGAATATCACTCGCGGACACGGAACCACTGCTGCTCGGCTGAGTATCACTCGCGGACACGGAACCACTGCTGCTCGGCTGAATATCACTAGCGGACACGGAACCACTGCTGCTAGGCCGAGTATCACTCGCGGACACGGAACCACTGCTGCTCGGCTGAGTATCACTCGCGGACACGGAACCACTGCTGCTCGGCTGAGTATCACTCGCGGACACGGAACCACTGCTGCTCGGCTGAATATCACTCGCGGACACGGAACCACTGCTGCTCGGCTGAGTATCACTCGCGGACACGGAACCACTGCTGCTCGGCTGAGTATCACTCGCGGACACGGAACCACTGCTACCCGGCTGAATATCACTCGCGGACACGGAACCACTGCTGCCCGGCTGAATATCACTCGCGGACACGGAACCACTGCTGCTCGGCTGAATATCACTCGCGGACACGGAACCACTGCTGCTCGGCTGAATATCACTCGCGGACACGGAACCACTACTGCTCGGCTGAGTATCGCTCGCGGACACGGAACCACTGCTGCTCGGCTGAATATCACTCGCGGACACGGAACCACTGCTGCTCGGTTGAGTATCACTCGCGGACACGGAACCACTGCTGCTCGGCTGAGTATCACTCGCGGACACGGAACCACTGCTGCCCGGCTGAATATCACTCGCGGACACGGAACCACTGCTGCTCGGCTGAGTATCACTCGCGGACACGGAACCAGTACTACTCGGCTGAGTATCACTCGCGGACACGGACCACTGCTGCTCGGCTGAGTATCACTCGCGGACACGGAACCACTGCTGCTCGGCTGAGTATCACTCGCGGACACGGAACCACTGCTGCCCGGCTGAATATCACTCGCGGACACGGAACCACTGCTGCTCGGCTGAGTATCACTCGCGGACACGGATCCACTGCTACCCGGCTGAGTATCACTCGCGGACACGGAACCACTGCTGCCCGGCTGAATATCACTCGCGGACACGGAACCACTGCTGCTCGGCTGAGTATCACTCGCGGACACGGAACCACTGCTGCTCGGCTGAATATCACTCGCGGACACGGAACCACTGCTGCTCGGCTGAATATCACTCGCGGCACGGAACCACTGCTGCTCGGCTGAGTATCACTCGCGGACACGGAACCACTGCTGCCCGGCTGAATATCACTCGCGGACACGGAACCACTGCTGCTCGGCTGAATATCACTCGCGGACACGGAACCACTGCTGCCCGGCTGAATATCACTCGCGGACACGGAACCACTGCTGCCCGGCTGAATATCACTCGCGGACACGGAACCACTGCTGCTCGGCTGAATATCACTCGCGGACACGGAACCACTGCTGCTCGGCTGAATATCACTCGCGGACACGGAACCACTGCTGCTCGGCTGAGTATCACTCGCGGACACGGAACCACTGCTGCCCGGCTGAATATCACTCGCGGACACGGAACCACTGCTGCTCGGCTGAATATCACTCGCGGACACGGAACCACTGCTGCCCGGCTGAGTATCACTCGCGGACACGGAACCAGTACTACTCGGTCTAATATCACTCGCGGACACGGAACCACTGCTGCTCGGCTGAGTATCACTCGCGGACACGGAACCACTGCTGCTCGGCTGAGTATCACTCGCGGACACGGAACCACTGCTGCTCGGCTGAATATCACTCGCGGACACGGAACCACTGCTGCTCGGCTGAGTATCACTCGCGGACACGGAACCACTGCTGCTCGGCTGAGTATCACTCGCGGACACGGAACCACTGGTACCCGGCTGAGTATCACTCGCGGGCGCTGAACCACTGCTACCCGGCTGAGTATCACTCGCGGACACGGAACCACTGCTACTCGGCTGAGTATCACTCGTGGGCACGGAACCACTGCTACCCGGCTGAATATCACTCGCGGACACGGAACCAGTACTACTCGGTCCAATATCACTGTTACCGGTGCTCGGTTGAGGATCGTTTGCCCGCACTGGCAGATTTAATTCAGGATTTTGTGATGCGATAATTTCCAGGTGTGATGCCCACGGCCTCCACATTACTGCGTGAAGGAAAGTGAAAAACAAGACACTTCACAAATATTAATTAACGAAGCAAAGAAATAATCCAAAACTTTCAAACAGCGAACAAAGCAAGTGTGAATTGTCTGAGCTGAAAAGAGAGACTGACGTCTATTTAACAAGAGGTGCATTGGCAACAGAGCTGTGAGGATTTCTGAAGGGGAATGCGAGCTTCCGTTTTAAAGCCCACTGCCGTCATAAATCACCCCCTGCTAGGCAAGTGAGTGGCCAGGGAGATCAAACGTTTGCCGAACTCTCTGAATGCCACTGGGTACGCATAGCCCGTCTCAGCTATGTATATGTGTTGCACCCATCGAACTGAGGCTCATTTCGTTAGAATAAATCTTTACTGGATATCAAATGTGAATTGTTTCCATACAGCTAAATTTTGTTGTTCTCACAGTTGTGTATTGATAAAGACCACCAAGAAGCATCTTTAAGCTACTCAAGTCTCTTAAAATCACGTTCTATTGGGAGCAATAAAGCAGTTATCTCTGCGAACAATAGTTCACCAGTACGCAGCAGATAGTAGAGAAACTAGGTCAAGTGTGGGAATTTTCCTCTGTTTTCAAAACGAACAACCACGGAGCAACGCAGACAGGTGATAGAAATACCTTCCTGAAAGTAAATCATTTCCAACCAAGGGAGATGATGTCCCATTCAGATTTGGCCTACAATAAGTATTTTATTGTGTATTCACGTAAAAGGCTATTATTTCATTAGTACGGGTGATATATTTCCAGTCCTGGGTTATAGAGACGTGCTCGCATGTACGGAACCGGTTCTCACCGGCCGAGAGGAAAGTATTGATTTTCAATCGACCGATCAGCTGTGTCACATGACTCACTGGGAACGTCCAAGGCCACTGCAAGGTGAAGCACGCGTCCCAGAATCTTCGAGTGAGAGTACTTTCGAGAATTGTAATGACCTATCAGGTGTAAGACGACGGCCAAATACGAGTCAATGTGGAGACACACCCACCTTGAGAAATGCTTAAGTACCCAAGTTTTCGGAAGAAACGCTCTCTTACTCTTAATTATTCGCGCTCTACATATTTGTTCTACTGGCTCGTACTTGCATTCTTCTGGGATTTTACGACACAAACACTTTCTCACTGGACTCGGCAATATTTCTACTCGATGGCAGTACAAATCAACTACCTTCTTATAGTACATTAGTCAACGAGTCTGGCAGATTTTCGCAGGCTAAGTTACGCGTTATTCATCTCTAAACTCGACGTACTTGTGTGTGGAATATCTTCTAAAAATTTGTGTAAGTTTCAGCCTTCACTGTACTAGAAGAAAGAAGAGGATCGCCACGTGGTTATTGGAGTTCGTCGAGATGTTTCAACGATCTGAAGTGGAGAACTACAGTATTTATGCATTGGACCTCGCTGCGGCGACGGTGTACTAAAATGTAGACGACATCTAACATGGGGAGATAACGACGGAAGCAGATAACCAACAACATGTGATCCAGTATTTCCAGATTATCGGCAGAGATCCAGTTTCATCTTACATTTAAGTACCCTTTTCTAATGTTTTATCTGTTCATCTTTGTAGAAATAATGCTTACTTATTCATTACTGGTAGTATTCTTCATCCTTCTTTCACATGGGGAATGGTAGTGTTGTCATGTTTTGTGTGAGTGATTATTGGATTCTATTAGACTAGCCAGGATGTACGCGTGTCTTCTGTTATTACTCTAAATGTCCCATTTAGTAGTCCAGTGTTATTTAAAAATCATTGTCCTCATCGATATATAATAATTTAATGGGACAGATTTACGGCATGTTTGTTACGCCGAATTTCAATTTAAATTTTATTCTTGTTGGATTTAAGGCGTGTTAGTGTCATCTGGCTTATTGTCGAACTCTGGCTTACGTAAATTTAATATCTAGCACATCTAAAAATGATAATAATAATAATTGATTCGGAGTTACCCGTGGAGCAGAAAGAGGTTAAAGAAGGTGCCCGGGGGAATGGGTCTAACTACAATATTAAAGTTAATTTGAAACTTTAAGAAAGGTTATATTTCTTTAGAATTTCAAAAATCAACAAATAACAAGGTAACAGGCACGATTAGCAATTTAGAAATAAGTCAAGGAAAATGCAATATAGTGAATTCCACAAGTCCTGGGCTTCAAACACCTCGCTTTACATTTATTGAGCTCTCAGCTCAAATTTACAAAGAGCACAAATTCATTCAAGGGCAGAAATCCCCCCTGATTCATGGAGCACTTGCTCCCAAAATACAACATCTAGCCTTCAAGAGGCATTCATTAATCTTTGAAAAGGAGCTAACAGGCTCTCAGTTTACCAAGCCTATTCAAGGCAACATCAACTTACAATTCCTGGCCTCTCAAGGCACAACTTACAACAGGAAAAAGATTAACAGGGGTATTTAATACTCAACCTATTGGGCCTTCATGGAACAAGAATAATGGCTAAGTAAATGGCCCAAACGCAAAAGGAATGGAGGGGTATACTTGCACTCCTAGATATGAACACTTAAAACCTAAAGGGCACCAGGCCGGTGAAACAGGGGCTATTCCCAAACTATGGAGGTGACTCGTATAAGAATAAATTAAGACATTACGGAAAGGAAGAACACAAGTTACAAAACGTAGTCACCTCAAACCAATATGAAGGGGAGCTCGAGAGGGTACATCACTCTCTATCCCCGACTTACAGCTAAAGATTTTATGAACGTTTTACATTAGCCGGCAGAAAGTTACATTTTTTGGAAAACTAGGTTACATAGTTAATGATTTCGACATTTCCCTCAGGTTAAACTGCGGAGCTAGCAAGGAATAAAGATGTTATGTTGCTATTACCATGTCGGTGTACTGCTGCCTGATGAAAAGGCGCCAGTCGCCTCCTGCTATGACACACACACTATATCAATTGGCCAAGATACGTGAAAATCCGCAGTTTGTAAACCCTCGGGGAAAGTTTGAGATCATTCAAGATTAAACTAGCCACACCCTCTCACTTTTATTGGTGAATTTAAAAGTTACACTGAAAATCGAAGAAGAAGAAGAAGAAGAAGAAGACTGTGATTGGTGGAAAGTTAATTTCAGAAATTAGGGATTAGGTAGATTCAAAACTGGCGGAAATTAAAAAGGAAATATTGCCAACCCAAAAGTAAATGAACATCAATTGGAAAAAAAACAACTTATGAATACAAAACTTCTTTAAATCAAAGGTTATTTCACTTGGCACCAGGGGGCATGATCATAGTTTGCAAACTTCTTGATGAATGGAAAACAAAACAAGTTGAAATTCACACAGTTCAGGAAACTTCGCAATGACAAAATTACATTAGATTTTAGTGGTGACATCTTCTGAGTAAAGTTCTAAGTAGGTATAGGTTTTAATTTCACTGTTTCAGCAGCGGAGGAGTTCTTTTAGGCGCTAGATTTAAATGCGCGGCACTGGGGTGTACCTCCCCGTACAGACCCCCTCCCGCCCAAATGTCCTTCCTAGGGGTCACACAGAAAAATTTTGAAAAATTTATCTCCATTTGAAGAAAATTTTCTGTTCTTTTTAAAGTTGATACGTAGAAACTAGTTTAACTACAGCGTTAGAGTGCCCTTGTAGACATAGAAGAATAAATACATGTGAATATTTTTGACGGCAAGTCCTGCCGCCGCTGCCGATATCCAGTCGAGTTCGCCGGGACCCCTCAAGTACCCTCAGATAGACCTCTCCCGCTACTATGAGAGGGGTAGTCGTGGTGATGGTCGCCGCAGATGAGAAGCATATGGGTAGTCCTCAGATGAGTTGGCGGTAGGGCACCGCACTTCAGCCTTTGCCGGGAGATGGACTCCGGTGCGCCGTTCCCAAAGAGTCTTCACGGGAGTGGAGTGGGCCTGTACCCAACTTCTGTTGCAGGACGGCGGCGAACAGCTGCGATGGCACCCAAAACAGTAAGATCTCGGCGACTGAAAAGGGTTTTTGGAGACTTGAGATTAGACAGTACGATCTTTATTGGTGATGCTGAGGGGCGGGCGGCGTGGAAGGCTTTTTTATGCCAATGGTGTGGATATGCAGAAGACGGGAATTGGTAATGGCCACAAAAGAACTGACAGCAGGAAAACCAGAGGGGAAGACAGTACATGCAGATGATATACTATACCCCACAGGGGCATGACCCACGAACCTCTGTTCAATACTGGTCTTTGAAATTACAGACGCAATGATCTTTGAGGGAATAAAACCAAAGCTAATTAATATCATTAAGACAGATAAAATGTGTCTTTTAAATTTATTCTACAGGATTTCATCACTTGCGATCTATTGCGCAACACCATCCTTTGTGTAGCGGGGGACCGCAACCGAGGGTGGGGCTGCACCATGACGTAACTCGAGAGAAGACATCCCTTCCCCACGACTAGGAGAATGAGTGGAAGCAGACTTTTTCGAAACGAAATATGGGAACCATCTTAAATTCAGACTAGTCAACTTAACTATCTACGATGTAAAAATTATTGAAATCCGAAGTCTGGAGTTGTCTCCCGATTTAAAAGAGATAACTGTCACTGGGACATTTATTTAGAGTGTCTAATCTCTTCTTACTCGATAACTTTCAGATGAAGAAAGAATACTGTGTTGTTTCTATGTGGAAAAGTACCGGTGGCCATCTGTTTAATGTCATCACGCCTCCTTGACACGGGAGTTCACCCTCGCGTGGAAGGGGAAGCCGGACAGACTTTAATTAATTGCAGGAGATTCTACAAAGAATAATCGTACGGATATGTCTCAATCACATCAGGTGAATACTGGTCACCTGATAGTCGTACTATTTGACCTTTAGTGGGCCGTGGATAGGCCATATGCTGATTTGTAGAAGGGGAAATTGCCTCCTTGTAAAAAGCACTGCCGAGAGGGAAGCGCATCTTTCGGGACTCTCAGTTTACCGAGGGCGGAGCTATGTTCAGTTAAGCTCCCATTGATCCACTGTTTAGGTGACTTTAAACTTAAATTCCAAGTGAAATAGTGTAATTCATATAAAGATTCCACAGATCTGTTGTACATGACGCCAGTGATTAAACTTTAAAGGAAACTGTGACGTGTCGCGAACTTTCAGTGCGAATCGTATTATTATTATTATTATTATTATTATTATTATTATTATTATTATTATTATTATTATTATTATTATTATTATTTTCTTTGCGTTTAGGCCATCTGTGGACCACGGTGCTTGTGTTCTAGCTGTGTTTTTGTCTTCGTCTGCCCCTTTTAGCATACTGGATTGTGTTCTTAGTGGCCTCTTGAGCCTTCCTGTTGGCCCAGTATTCCTTCATTTTCTCGCTGAATTCTTTCCTGCGCTCCTCTGACCAATTCCCGGCTCCTTTGTGGCTACTGATGTACGGGATATTAGGAAAGGTTTAGTTTTGACCATTAAACGGTATGTATTTCTGTCAGTAATGGCGGCTTGATTAATATTAAGCTCTGCAAGATCTTTGTCCACTTGTTTGGTCCAGGGGAATCCAGTAGCTTTGCCTTTGTTAGCAACCTTGAAGATCTTATGGGATAATCTATTAGGATCCATTCTGTATAGGTGTCCATAGAAAGTCAGACGTTTTCTCCTGATGGCATCTATGAGGTTTTCTTGATGCTGGTGGAGCTCGTTGTTGGGTTTGTACCATCCCCTTCCATCTGGTAGGATCCTTGGCCCTATTATTCTTCTCAAGAATTTCCGTTCTTGCACTTCCAGGGCTCTCAGTGGGGTTTTTTTAGTTAGGGATAGGCATTCTGCTGCATAGAGGACTGATGGTCTGACTACTGCATTATAGTGTCTCAGTTTTACATTCTTTGATAAATGCTTTGAGGCATACAGTTTTCTGCAGGCATGGTAGGCCTTTTCTAATTTGATTCTCCTTTGTTCAAGAGCCATCGTTTCACTTAGGTCCTCCGATACCCACTCTCCGAGGTACTTCACATTTTTAGCTCTCTTGATGTGTTTTGTATCACTGACTCCCATTGTTGTAGGGGCATCTTTGATGTTGGTCATAAACTCGGTCTTTCCAATGTTGATCATGAGGCCCGCTTTAGCTGCAATAGAGTGCAGTGTTTGAAGCTGCATAGTGGCCTCATGCATGTCGTTTGCTAATAAAGTAAGGTCATCAGCAAAGGCCAGGCATGGAATCCTCAGGTTGTCTGATTTAAACCCCATTCTTAATCCGGTGTTCTCAGGTAATGACCTGGTCCATTCTCTTATGATCTTTTCCAGGACACAGTTAAATAATATGCATGAGATACCATCTCCTTGCCTCACCCCTGTTTTGATTGTGAAGCTCTCTGATAATTGACCTCTAAACTTAACTTTGGAAGTGGTGTTGTGCAGGGTGGCTTGCACCAACCTATTAATTTTTTCGTTTAGTCCCAGTTCTCTTAAGGTGTTGAAGAGTGTGATCCTATCCACGGAGTCGTATGCCTTCTGGAAGTCGACAAAGATAGCTACCCACTGTCGGCATCTTTTCTTGCTATATTGAAGGATGGTCTTCAGATTTTGTATCTGTTCAGCACAAGACCTTGCAGTTCTGAACCCTGCTTGATATTCTCCTAATTCTTTATCCAGTTGTCTTGTTATGTGCTGTTCCAGAATCTTGGAAAAGACTTTATACGATACTGAAAGGAGTGATATTCCTCTATAGTTGCTGGGATCTGTTTTGCTTCCCTTCTTGTGGATTGGATGGATAACAGCTGATGTCCAATCATCTGGGAGCCTTTCCTTAGCCCATATGTCCAGGATTACTTTGTGTATGTGCCTGAATGTTTGCTCACCAGCTTGTTTCAACATTTCTGCCATTATCATTATTATTATTATTATTATTATTATTATTATTATTACGGCACTACTGTGTCGAGCGAGTGGTATCAAAGGTAGAGTAGTTGAGAGGTACACGGAATCCGATACTGAACCGCGGATTACGAAGTAATATCCGAAATCGTTCACTCTGAACGCAACTAAACAGATTTGAAATAAATAGTGACGTGTTGTGTGCCTTAGGATTTTTGCCAGCGGCTTCATCAACCAGGAACTATGGACTTAAAGCCCGAAGGAAGAATAGTATCGTCAGTGATTGCTTTGGTGCCAATGGGTCAGCACTAAAACCTGAAATAGATTTCCCGAGCTGATAACGTGTCATCATGTGATGGTGACGAGTATTTTTCATATTATATGACCTGATCAGAGGGGACGGAAATTATTTATAATAGGCTGACGCTATAATGTTAGGGATAACTTAATTTAAATGTTGAAGTGCCGAAATGGGGCACGTAGCTTTTATTTCTTATTTTATTTAATTAATAACAGGTCTGAGTGATTTAACTGTAAATAATTGTGACAATAATCTAATAGGTTTGCATGCGGTAGAAGATTTACTTAGTTAGTTGATTTTGGGAGACTTGTGTCCAGTAAGGCGTCAGTAGACTAGTATTTTAGTAAATTCAGGGTAATTTAAGCTAGGCTGTAGTTGATCCTGTATCAATAAATGCATGACTGATGAATAATAAGTATGCAAAGCGAGACCTCAGAGTCACGAGAAATATACATGGAACTGATACCCCAGGCCTCCTTTGAAATATTTAGCTAGGGAGTGTTGCAATTAATGCTGAATTATTTGATCAAGTTTATCATAATTTACTTACAATGTTAATTGAGTTAATTACCGTGGGAATATTTAATTGAGTTAATTATCGTGTGAATATTTAATTGAGTTAATTACCGTGTGAATATTTAATTGAGTTAATTACCGTGTGAATATTTCATTGGGTTAATCAATGTGTGAATATTGAATTAGAAGTTAATTACAGTGTGAGTATTTGGTTGAGCTGATTAGCGGGCGAATATTTAACTCATTGTTGTATTACCGTGTGACGATGTAATTAGAAATTAATTATGAGTTAATCATAGGTTGATCGAGGTTTAATTATAAATTAATTGCCGTTGGGTTATTTAATTACATCGTAATTTCGAGGAAGTTTCGGTATGATGACTCAATTTGATTTAATTCCCAGGCAAATCACGTAAGAAGATAGTGTATTGATGAATCCAGCAATAATAATAATAATAATAATACAAATTGTAATGGCACTAATCGTACGAATATTGGTATCATAAAAACCGGTGTCGTGTTGTGAAGTCATGATTGGGCCATAAAAATATGTGTTGAATCGAGGTGATTTATTGGAAGCAGATGCAAATTGACTTAATGAGGAATAGACCTCAGTTTATAGTGGACGTATCTCGGGATGAGGCTTGTTATGCCGTGGTAGGGGGTGGATACGTCTGACTTTGCTAACAGACGTGTTTTTTGTGTGTGTCCGCCTCGGTAGAAAGGGAACCTGAGCTAAGAAAGGAAGCCCTGTATGGATCGACTAATATTGGAAAATATTCAACACACCAGAATGAAGTATTCGCTAATAAATGACACGGTGATTGGTACTAGTATTTGTTAGATTACTGTTGTTACTCATTTTAGTATAGTTTAGCTAGGGATTTCAGTGTCCCACTTTAATCCCAAGGGGTTGTCAGTTCAGTTCCATACGCTGGCACTGGTATTCCACAATGCTGAAATGAAGAATGGGGTGCCTCACGTGTTCATTGTATATAAAATGTGATTCTCTATGTTGTTTATCTAACATATTGCGACTATAATTAGCGTCGGCGATGGTTCTAATCCATCAGAGCGGCGAATTTGCATTCAACTGAGGGTTGGTTCAAACCTGGGTGTTTGTTCCACATTTGTATAGTCTCTTTAATAGTATTTCGTTGGGAGATAATTGTGAGTTTTTAGTATAGGTATCGCTAAGACTTGTTGCATGAATGATAATTTCATTTTTTAATAATGTCATATAGCCTCAGTGTTTATGGTAAATGTTTCCGTTCGTATCACGTCACGGCAAATCGCTTTGCGATAAACAATACTCGGATCCATCACACACGACTACAAGTCGATAATAAACCACAACAATTGTTAATAATTAATGTAATTCATTTGTGAATATAGATGCATCATTCCTATCGTCATCAAGGTCTAATAAACCGCTTGTATTAATTTAAATTTTAATATGATCGTGTTCTCTTTGTAGTTAAGTATGCCCCGTTTCTCCTACCCTGTATTCATTAAGGTAATGTTAGATATGCGCCTATTTTATTATATTTTCAACCCGTAAACGCCCTGTAGATATCATGCCGGAGTCCTTTTGGGTAGGGGGCGGGTACATACGTTTGGCGTCCTGTCACGTGGGGCCTGTTTTATCGTTTAAGAAGCGTGTATAGTTATATATTACCCATTACATACGTTACCAGTAGGCCAAGCAAAGTATTTGTTGTGTTCAGCGTTACAAAATGTTGTAATAGTAGGATACATGTGACCTAAAGTACGGTGTCTTACTGTATTACAGTGCGTAATGTCCGATGGAAATTAGCAAATAAAAATCGCATCAACCCAGGACCGAACCCTCGACCTCCTGCATGCCAACCGAAAACTCTATCCACTGCACCAACTGTACACCGCGGGTAGTATATGCTGACAGAGGTATTTACCTTACATGTGATTACAGTGTTGCCAGATTGCCACTCTTCAACGTCCTTTTTCTACCTGATATACTCGCAGGACGAACTTTTGTGAGAGGCATTTTTTTATTGCTGGCATCTGAGGAGTCGCGCTGCGACGCCCGAGTGCGCGAATTTCGCTTCACCCTGTATGTGTAATTTCATATACATAAGCTAACATATTGGAGCGTAAGCGTGCATTTGACTTAGAGAACTCAGAACTGGAAGTAACCATGGGAAGTTGCTCTCTGAGAGAATGGTAGAGTTTAATTACCGGATCGGCGTACTTAAGTTGCAGCCGAAGGTGAAGCCTAGTCGATAATATTCAAATAAGTGACACCATAATGTAAATATTAAATGGTTACTATCAATGAGAACACAGTCATGGTCCAATGAGATGGGTGAAGTCATGATAGTTACTCAAACAGGGGCGTATCCGAAGTTCAAGGGGATGAGTTCGAATCCCGGGAAACAGTGAAAAGACTTTCCCATAAGTGACGTTCAATGTGAATAGTGGTTTCCTTAGGGCATGTCTATTCACGGATATTAGCCTGTGATGCGTGTTTCGTCACAAACCAAGCTGCTATTAGAAAATATTTTATGATTAGTATTAGGATGACAAAGATAACCTCACCCTCACTTTCTCTTTCTCGAGTGGCAGTAGGTTAATTTCATCGGTTCAGTTTGAGATTCCGAGGACTTTGTTTGTTTGAAGAACCTCAATGCTGAGGGCATGGGTTGATTTACTGGCATTATACCACTTGTGTTGGTATTTAGATCGAGCCCAATTCTAGAGTTATAGGTTAACCGGCAACTTTATTAACTGAATTTAAGGGCTGCAATTATATTCATTTTTCCGAAAATTCCCATTGTCAATTTTTATAAATTTTATGAACCTTGATGTCGTTAGGCAGTTAGGCAGCTTCAATTTTAGCCGATTTGAGGCTTAATTTGCAATGTTAATTAAATTAAAAAAATTTAAAGTTGAAAGAACATAAAATTTGGATAGTGAAGTCATTTCTTGTGAAAAATAATGTTGTGGATTGTTGACACCGACGTTAGCGAGGGGGTCCTGTCATCTCAGTGGATATCGATATGGATTTTGAGGCCATACGTGCTTTGATGGAAGAGAGTAGGGACAGTATGAAGAACGATTTAAGGAAGAGTAGTGAGGAGACGAGGAGTGAGCTCGAGAATAAAATAGAACAGAATAGTGTCCAGGCTAGGGAAATGAGGGACAGAATGGAGGACAGTATTAAAACACTTGAAAATAAAATGGAAGAGAGCAGTGCGCAGATTAGGGACAGCGTGAAGGACGATATTAAGACGCTTGAAAATGAATGCAAGCAGGGGCGTGCGGTAGTTAGAGAACAATTAGAGAACTTTGACTGTAAATTAACACATTTTGAGGTTAAGTTGGAAGAAAACCGAACAGAGACTAGTAAGATGATCGAGGAAAAGTGCAGTAATTTAATGAACAAGATTCAGGAGGTTCAACAACAAAGTGAAACGGGAGCTAGGGAACTGAGCGATAAAATAGATGCGGTTTCTGAGTTTAATGCCGTTGTTGAAACAAAGGTCGAGGGAATAGTTGAGCGACTTAATCAGGTTGAGACCAGTATCGGAAGAGATATCACTCGCGTGACTGGTGATATCGGGGATGTTAAGAGCAAAGTCGATCAGCTGAATGGCGAAATGGAACAGATCAAGTCCCGAGGAAATACTCGTGACACGAAGATAGAAGAAATAATGGAGCAGGTCGAGGAAATTAGAACAAATATCAGAATTGTTGAAGAGAGTACGGAGAAGGCATTGGTGGTAGTCGAGGCTCTGGATGACAAAATCACGTCAGTATCGCAGGCGATGTAGTCTGATATGAAATTACATTTTGCAAAGGTACGGTAGGAAATTTCAGGACAGATAGTAGGAGAGACGGCTGATCAAATTCATGAATGGAACGCAGAGAAAGGCTCTAAGATGAAGGTAAAGTTGGAAGTCCACGAAGAACAGATTAATGCACTTCGCGAAGAAATGGAGGGAATGAAGAAACTGGATGTTCGGGAAGAACTACATTTCAAAATTGAAACAGATGGGATAAAGAAGACAGAATTAGGTAGCGGATTATATCAGTTACGCTACAGTATGTTTAAGGAACACCTACCTTGCAATGAGGAATTTAAATTAACGGCGATGGACGAGAGGACGTCAACCCTTCTGGGCCAAAATTCGATACCCGTGAATAGCATATAACGCTCAGCGGATGATAAGCCTAAGAAATTCAAACCGGGCACTAGGACCACACCAAAAAGTTTCCTTCGCGAGGTAGATTATTATATGGCGGATCATCGGATACTGGCAGATAGAAAATTACGAGTAATGGAAAAAAGTTTCGAAGACCAAGCTCTTAATGCTTCAAAGCTTTTAGTTACTGTTTGGACAGCTATGAAGGGATTAAAAAGCTGTTTTTGGATAAATACCGGGGATTGGTCACGCAGCAAGGGCTTAGGTCGGAGCTGTACTCTAGGAGGTACGCTTCGGGAGGACACACAAGGTTCTCTGATTACTTCACTTCGCAATTAGTGAAGATGCGCGAGCTAGACAGCCCACCATCGGAGAGTGAATTGATATCCAACATTACTAAGCAATTTCCGGTTGAGGTTCGGAGAATGTTGATTTTTTCGAACGTTCGTACGGCAGTGGAAGCTGAGCACGTATTGAGACAGCTTGACCAAACGTCTCATGACGGACACGCTCGAGCTAGGAATGTAGAAGCCGTGAACACGTTAAACGTTCAAGCGGATGAGGAGTTGGTGAATAGGGGTACACAGGTGACAAGTACTCAAACTGATACTCAAGTGGGAAACCAGAAAAGGAGTAATAGAAATTGGCAATCTCCGAAATGGGAAAACCACCGATGGAAATACAGGAATGACCGAAGTAGGAATCAATGGTATCAGTCCATAAGATACAACCAGGGATAAAATGGTTCACTAGGGCAACGCCCATATGAACGGGTGACAAATTCGAACTGGGAAAACCAAGGTCGACAAAATACCAGACCACAAAAGTACTACCGGGGTGATATGGATGATAGGAAGAATGAATCACGCCGGTACGTCAAGGATTTACGTGATACCCAAGCCGGAAATGATGTGTGGAAAGACTCGATGCAGCAGTTTGTTAAGTCAGACGAATGCTGAGGGGCAGAAAGCCTTGAATTGCAGGCCCATAATGCTGCCAATCATGCAAGCAACCTTGATCCCCGCGCTCCACCATATCAAAATGGAGGCGAAGGGCAGCAAAAAATAGTAAAAACCGAGTGACGATTTTCGAGGCCTACCGACGCAAAAGAGGGATCGTGGACGTCCGTAACCATCGCATCTTGGATAGTTCTACCCGATGATCTCGTTGAACATCCTGTTCAAGCATGTCCAAAAACAATTAGAGCATCATTAGAGCGTCATTTATGTCCGAGTCAATCAGCTGTCGAGCGTCAGCGTGGTTTCCAAAATATTAGTCAAAGAACTTGAATCAAAGCAACGTATTATAATCATTCCGATCTCGAATATTAAAGTTAGAGGAATAATTCCGGTCCGCACAACTACATGCAATAGCCAGGCATATTTAGACTTCGAAATTGGAAATAACATTATATCACATCCATTTATAATTTTGAGCAGGATGGAATATAACATCATCATTGGAGCCGATTTCCTCCGGGAGTTCAAAGCGGTCATCGACATAGACAAAAATGAGATTGTATTCAAGAAGTATTCAATTCAGGGAGATGTGAAGTTGAACGATTTCGAGGGACAACGCGGGGAGGAGAAAATTTGGACTATGGAATTAGAACAATTGAATGAATAAGGAAGAAATAACTTTCCAAATTGGGATGAATATCAGGATGAGATGATCAAGGAGTTCGAAGAGGTGATTTTCAAGTTGGAAGGGGAGAGTGAAGGACCGTCATTGGCAGAGGTTGTCCAAGAAAAGATCGGCGAAGCAAAGATAGCGGATGAAGACAAGGGAAAACTGCAGAAATTTATAGATAGGCACGAGAAAGTTTTTGGTTCACGTCCGGGAAGAATTCCAGATATTAAATATTCTTTAGTTGTCAATAATTGGGAGCCATTTCGGTCACGACCATAGCCAATACCTGAAAAATTTCACACTGGAGTTCATAAAGTTATACAGGAAATGGAGGATAATGGCATTATATCAAAGTCTCCTACCCCATTTTTGAATCCACTGGTGATGGTTGAAAAGGGCAATGGTTTGTTGTGGGTTTGCCTCGACGC
Organism: Anabrus simplex; assembly: GCF_040414725.1. Taxonomy (NCBI): domain Eukaryota; kingdom Metazoa; phylum Arthropoda; class Insecta; order Orthoptera; family Tettigoniidae; genus Anabrus; species Anabrus simplex. Next base: position 126,953,387 of record NC_090275.1, on the reverse strand, counting down.
ACGAGCCATCAACCAACGCCTAATCCCCGAGTATGATCAGGCCCCATGTATAAAGTATATCCTCAAGTAGTTTTGGAGCAAGAAATTGTTTAGTGGTGTTGATCTGACATCATCATTTCATCATGTTGAGCTTTTCCAGACTCCAAAATTCTAACTGGATTTTTGTTTGATGGTCAAACCTACGTTTTTAAGCGGCTATCTTTCGGATTAAAAACAGAAGGATCAGCGCTCATTAGGGCGCTAGATCGTAACCTCAGTGACGAAGTCAAACAGTTTACGGTGAGGTATGAGGATGACATCCTCATTGCGTCAGAAACTTTGCCAGAACACTTGGAAAAAGATAATAAATTATTAGCTGATTTAGAAAGGAAAAACTTCAAGGTCAACTTATCAGAGGCCCAATTTTGCCAAGGAAATATTCTGTTTTTAGGCCATGTGATCGATTCTGAGGGAATTGTGCCCATACCTGTTAAACTAAAGGCGACAGAAAATTTTCCGAAACCTACGAAGGTAAAACTTGTCAGGCAATTCTTAGGAATTTGCAACTTTTTCGCCGAGCATTGTCCAAATTAACCAACATAGTAGCACGGTTACAAGATCTCCTCAAGAAAAATAACAGGTGAAAATGGCACCTTGCCTGCGATGAAGCATTTGCAAGAGCAAAGGATTTGTTAGCCCATAGCGTAAAATTAGGATACTCGGATTACTCACAAAAGTTCATCCTTCAAACTGATGCGTCGATTGTTGGGGTCGGGGCAGTATTGTATCAAGAGACGCCCGAAGTCGAGTAGAAGATCACGTATTTGGCTAAAGATTTTATGAAGTTTTTACATTAGCCGGCAGAAAGTTACATTTTTCGGAAAACTAGGTTACATAGTTAATGATTGGGGCCTTTCTCTCAGGTTAAACTGCGGACCTAGCAAGGAATAAAGATATTATGTGTCCATTACCTTGTCGGTGTACTGCTGCCTGATGAAAGAGGCGCCGCCCGCCTCCTGCTTTGACACACACACACACTAGATCAATTGGCCAAGAGACGTGAAAATCCGCAGTTTATAAACCCTCGGGGAAAGTTCGAGATCATTCAAGATTAAACTAGCCACACCCTATCACTTTTATTTGTGAATTTAAAAGTTACACTGAAAATCGAAGGAGAAGAAGAAGAAGAATACTGTGATTGGTAGAAAATTAATTACCGAAATTATGGATTGGCTAGATTAAAACGTGGCGGGAATAAAAAAGGAAATATTGCCAACCCAAAAATAAATGAACATCAATTAGAAAACTTATGAATACAAAACTTCTTTAAATCAAAGGTTCTTTCACTACGCACCAGGGTGCATGATCATAGTTCTTTGGTAGTGTCATCTATGACAGAATTTCCAAACTTCTTGATGAATGGAAAACGAAACAAGTAGAAATTCACACAGTTCAGGAAACTTCACAATGACAAAATTAAATCAGATTTTAGTGGTGACATCTTCTGAGTAAAGTTGTAAGTAGGTATAGGTTTTAATTTCAGTCTTTCACCAGTTGGTGAGTTCTTTTATACGCTAGATTTAAATGCGCGGCACTGGGGTGTACCTCCCGGTACAGTAATAATAATAATAATAATAATAATAATAATAATAATAATAATAATAATAATAATAATAATAATAATAGTAATAATAATAGGGTCATGAGTGTATTGCTTGGTCTTGTAGTAAGATGTTAATGTGTGCTGAATTAGGATGAGTATGAGCCTGGAATACGGTAGAATCCCGACGGATCCTTTGCTGTGTTTACTGAATTATTGAATTCATTTATTGCATTTTATTTGAAGAGTATGTGTGTGGTAAAACGTAATTTCTTCATGTGTGGAGCACGTGTTAATTGATAAATGTAGTTAAGTAATAATAATGTCGTGACTCATGAACCATGAATGCGATTGCTGATGTTTGACCTGTACTATCTGCGTATCTGTAGACGACAATTCTTCCAGATATCAACCGCTGATGTTGTTATGACCAACGTGGTGAAATTTTCGTCATCTTTGACTAAGTGATCACTCAGATTTCATCACATTTCTGAGAGTCGTAAATGGATTTTTAACCGATACCGTCATCTTGATATTTCACGTGCCATGGGTAAAAATCGGAATATAAAATTCAAAGTCTAGAATTCGTTGTAAATAATGTAAATAATTCTCGTGTGTCTTTGTGTGAGTGCTGTGTGTGTGCTGTACCAATTTCAGTGACTTGTGATATTTTTTTGAAATATGGTTTTGACCCGGCCACGTGGTCATCATGTTGGACCCAGCACCGTTGTTTGAGTTGATCTGAGTTATTGAAAGTTAAATTTTTAGTAAATTTTACTTTAAAATTAAGTTGAGATGAGGCCAAACTATCAGCCAGCATTGAATAAGGAGGGATTATTTCATGCGTCTGGACAAAGCCCACAGTTGTTTTAAAGTTTTTAATGATTAATTTTTCTCAAGGCGTCAGATGTTAGAGATAAACTTCACGTGTTGTTCAGTATTGTACGAGTACACTTTGATGGAAGACATCTTTAAGCAATGTTTTCCGAATAATCTTTTTTGTCCAGTTCAATGTACCTCACGTTTGATGAATGAGACGATGTAACGTAAGATTATCCACAAGTAGAACAACGTGATTAAATTTTTTTTCTTGTAAAACCTTGACGCCATAACTTATTTCAGTACTCAAAGAATTTAAACTTTCATTTGAAGTAATGGATGTTGACATGAATGGATCTGATAATTTAAATGCTTAACACCAGTTATGGGTCAGATAGTTCGTTGAGATTTGTTTTGTTTTCAACTTGTAAATAAATACGGCATTACTAAGAGGAGGTCCTCCCCAAATATTTTTTTGTTTCGTTGAGCCAGAAGTAGGCTAATACAAATCTGTATACTTGTTGCATATTTTGACTTCCAAGGGGTCGGAGGAATTAAATGCTGTATCTAGGGGCACTGGCTGAGAAGAATTTAATTTTGAATTACCATCAAGATTTATTTAATGTTAATTTGTTAATTGCTACTGAGTGCTAGTGTTAATAAATGTCAACACCTGTTGTTTAAATCTTTTTGTATTATTGTCGCTAGTCCTTGCCTCTTTCCCTGCCTTCGAAAATAAGCGAAGCCAGACAGCGAACGGTGCACCCTTGAGACTCTCGCTCTTCAGCTGAGCATGCCAGGAATAAAGGGGGCAAAACATATGATGGATTTAAATTGATGGTATTAATGTTCATCTGTCTTTTCAGAATCTGCATTCTGCTCTAAATAATCATATGATACTTGAGAGGCGTTCCCCTTATTATCATTTCAACAGTTAACACACGTTGTTAAAAGGAATAATTAATTAATTGATTAATTAATTATACACGATAAAAGGCACATTCGTAATTAAACGTTGTGTAATTATCATGACTTCGTATTCATAATTCGATGTTCATTGTATCATGATTTTCTGTGATCATGTATTTATATGATCACGTGATTGAGTGAGATAAGCACATCCCATAATATTTGAAAGTCATATTATAATTCCTACTGATTAACTTTATTTGAATATTATTTACAATGATGTGAATAATCACATGAGCATATTTCGGCGGGATATGAATAACACCATATAATGAGATAATACAAAAACAACGTTGTGCCTTTGGACAACACTTTGACAATAATACCATAATCTCGCATACAATAAAACACTTATGTGAAAAATAAACACATAATGACACTTCTATTACAGGCATATGACGTTTGACGGTGTTTGTCGCCATCGGATGGGGTCGAACCCATCGTCTTCTTACGATTGGGTGCATTCTTACATATTCTTAACAGTTGGGAGGAATCCTTGCATCTCCTGCCAGAAATAAACAGTCAGTCAATGTCCCAAGAACTGCGAAGCCTCGTGGTGCGATCGTTCCCCTCAGACACACGACCGTAAATCTTCGAGACACATTCAGCTGGCACTTTCACTAAACATAACGGTAATCCATACTGCCCCTTTCAACTCTCTTAAGGAAGGACATTTCTCTTCCTTGAGCGCCTCGACATTAAATTCGGCTTAATACAGCCTCTTATAGTACAACTTTAATACACTTCATTTTCATATGGTTTTATTCAATCTTATTTTATTATCATTAGTGTGGCATAATCCCTCACACTTTACATAAATTGTCTCTGAACATTCACATTTTCATTTCGGTTCAAACTATCAAATGGTGATGTATTATCTGACCATCGTTCTCAGTTCGACATTCCAAACACACACAGATATTTGCAGAAGAATCTATTCTTCGGGACATTTTAAAAATTTTCATATTATATTCTCTATGTAAAAATCATATTTGCACCCGTTGTTGTGTATTTAAGTTCTAAAATATCCTGTCTTACGTGTGAAGTATAAAGTAGTCTAAGAACCTTCTGATGACACATAGCGACTCATAATATCGTAATAATTGAGATTATTTAAATGAACACTATTCCCATTCATTATAATACTCCACACAAAATACTAACATCTTATAATTTTCTTCCCCAGGGGGTAAATAAAATGCTGGTTTCATACCAGTAAAGAAATCCCTACAATATTAAAGTAAGAAACTACAATCCCCTTGAAATTGCTTGCGATAATCATTTACATTCTACCTAATTAGCTACATATTTACAGGTGAGAAATAACGACTAATTTTTGAAATACACTTATCGATTGTGATCATTCTTCCTCGGTATAAGCACATCCATATGAACTTAAACTATCATCACAACGTCTTCGATGACGTGGAGTCTTGGGTTCGTATCAATGATAAAGACCTCCAGGGGTTGGATGGTGTTGAAAACACCTGATGCACCAGGACGAAGGACAGGCTCTTCCTCCTCTTTCACGTTCACATATGCAGTGAGGACATGACACGCACTACAGTGGGATGCGGTTAGAATTACTTGTTCTGGAGCTTCGTTACGCTGATCCTCTCATTTACATTATCGCGTACACACTAGCACTGTAACTTGGTGTTAATGATTTGAATTTTTGCCTAGTTTACGACACCTCTACATGTCAGGCAAACTACTCACTGCGTTTATATATTCGGCAGACGTTGCCCGTTTATTGTTGTTATTATTATGATTATTATTATTATTATTATTATTGTTATTATAGATAATCACTATTTTTCTTATTAAATTCTCCTCTCAACTATATTGTCGTAATGTTGACTACGTTTTTACGGCACTTCACTTTATTTGATCAATTGTACTTTAATTGCCGAGATGCCACACGGCTCACTGTAAGCAGACCATTCCTGCTCCACTCACTTCGGCGATCATAACACAGTACGGAATATCAAGTAGACAAACTACCCACAATCTGTGGCATCTGAGTAACGAACAATTTACACCACTCATATGGCACAAGCGACTAACTGCGAGTCTGAACGGTCCAAGAACACTGTACATAATGGATGGATAGTCCTCAGTCCAACCTGTTTATGCTCAAGAGGGTGGGGGATAAACACGCCTACTTCCTAAATATCGTTCCGCTAATAACCATTTCTAGAAATTGATTAACGTATCAAAAATAGCTCTGAACTTCTATATCCCACTGATCGAGTCTCATTCTCGTCGGAACATGGGTTTATCAGAATCTTCTGGTAGCTGACACTACGCCTTGGAAAAATTCAGTTTAGGCACACACGGCCAGACTCATGACGTCTTTTCGTAATTCGCCGCACCTATGAGCATCGCGTAATTCAAGGGTTAAGTAAGTGGAATTCATTTTATCGTCATAATTAAATAGGAAATTCTCCCATTATGACAAGCTCTTACCTATAAATATTCGTGTCAGGATCCAAGTCATTAATATTATTATTCTCATTGTTGTGATTTTCTTAAAAAGTGAAGGTTTTTGGGTTGGTATCACTGAATACACTAACAAATACTTAGGTAATTATGCTTCCCTGGGTTAAACAGACTTAATTAAGTACACCCCACTGGATGTCACGGGGTATTTGCCTCTTCTTACTCCCATAAGAGAGAGAAAATATCTATTCACTGGCTACCGCGGTTCTAGGACATTTCGTACCACTGGACATTCTGTACCACGTGACAGGCTGATTACCTGCGAAATGTCAGTTAAATATTTAGAAGAGGACATTCAGTACCAATTGAAAGAGAATGGAAGTACTCCGAAGTAAAAACGATTTCCTAATGAATGTATTTATTTGTACATGCTGTGCACGGTGTGTATACTACTAGTGCACGCTGTGTATACTACTACTGCGCGGTGTGTATATTACTAGTGCACAGTGTGTACACTACTACTGCACAGTGTGTATACTACTACTGCACAGTGTGTATACTACTAGTGCACAGTGTGTATACTACTACTGCACAGTGTGTACACTACTACTGCACAGTGTGTATACTACTACTGCACAGTGTGTACACTACTACTGCACAGTGTGTATACTACTAGTGCACAGTGTGTATACTACTACTGCACAGTGTGTATACTACTACTGCACGGTGTGTATACTACTACTGCACAGTGTGTATACTACTAGTGCACAGTGTGTATACTACTACTGCACAGTGTGTATACTACTACTGCACGGTGTGTATACTACTACTGCACGGTGTGTATACTACTAGTGCACAGTGTGTATACTACTACTGCACAGTGTGTATACTACTACTGCACAGTGTGTATACTACTACTGCACGGTGTGTATACTACTAGTGCACGGTGTGTATACTACTACTGCACAGTGTGTATACTACTACTGCACAGTGTGTATACTACTACTGCACAGTGTGTATACTACTACTGCACAGTGTGTATACTACTACTGCACAGTGTGTATACTACTACTGCACAGTGTGTATACTACTAGTGCACAGTGTGTATACTACTACTGCACAGTCTGTATACTACTACTGCACAGTGTGTATACTACTACTGCACAGTGTGTATACTACTAGTGCACAGTGTGTATACTACTACTGCACAGTGTGTATACTACTACTGCACAGTGTGTATACTACTAGTGCACAGTGTGTATACTACTAGTGCATAGTGTGTATACTACTACTGCACAGTGTGTATACTACTACTGCACAGTGTGTATACTACTAGTGCACAGTGTGTATACTACTAGTGCACAGTGTGTATACTACTAGTGCACAGTGTGTATACTACTAGTGCACAGTGTGTATACTACTACTGGACAGTGTGTATACTACTACTGCACAGTGTGTATACTACTACTGCACAGTGTGTATACTACTACTGCACAGTGTGTATACTACTACTGCACAGTGTGTATACTACTACTGGACAGTGTGTATACTACTACTGCACAGTGTGTATACTACTACTGCACAGTGTGTATACTACTACTGCACAGTGTGTATACTACTACTGCACAGTGTGTATACTACTACAGCACAGTGTGTATACTACTTGTGCACAGTGTGTATACTACTAGTGCACAGTGTGTATACCACTACTGCACGGTGTGTATACTACTAGTGCACAGTGTGTATACTACTACTGCACAGTGTGTATACTACTAGTGCACAGTGTGTATACTACTAGTGCACAGTGTGTATACTACTACTGCACAGTGTGTATACTACTAGTGCACAGTGTGTATACTACTAGTGCACAGTGTGTATACTACTAGTGCACAGTGTGTATACTACTACTGCACGGTGTGTATACTACTACTGCACGGTGTGTACACTACTACTGCACAGTGTGTATACTACTACTGCACAGTGTGTATACTACTACTGCACAGTGTGTATACTACTACTGCACAGTGTGTATACTACTACTGCACAGTGTGTATACTACTACTGCACGGTGTGTACACTACTACTGCACGGTGTGTATACTACTAGTGCACAGTGTGTATACTACTACTGCACAGTGTGTATACTACAGCACAGTGTGTATACTACTACTGCACAGTGTGTATACTACTACTGCACAGTGTGTATACTACTACTGCACGGTGTGTATACTACTACTGCACAGTGTGTATACTACTACTGCACAGTGTGTATACTACTACTGCACAGTGTGTATACTACTACTGCACGGTGTGTATACTACTACTGCACAGTGTGTATACTACTACTGCACAGTGTGTATACTACTACTGCACAGTGTGTATACTACTACTGCACAGTGTGTATACTACTACTGCACGGTGTGTATACTACTAGTGCACAGTGTGTATACTACTACTGCACAGTGTGTATACTACTACTGCACAGTGTGTATACTACTACTGCACAGTGTGTATACTACTACTGCACAGTGTGTATACTACTACTGCACGGTGTGTATACTACTAGTGCACAGTGTGTATACTACTACTGCACAGTGTGTATACTACTACTGCACAGTGTGTATACTACTAGTGCACAGTGTGTATACTACTAGTGCACGCTGTGTATACTACTACTGCACAGTGTGTATACTACTACTGCACAGTGTGTATACTACTACTGCACGGTGTGTATACTACTAGTGCACAGTGTGTATACTACTACTGCACAGTGTGTATACTACTACTGCACAGTGTGTATACTACTAGTGCACAGTGTGTATACTACTAGTGCACGCTGTGTATACTACTACTGCACAGTGTGTATACTACTACTGCACAGTGTGTATACTACTACTGCACAGTGTGTATACTACTACTGCACAGTGTGTATACTACTAGTGCACAGTGTGTATACTACTACTGCACAGTGTGTATACTACTACTGCACAGTGTGTATACTACTACTGCACAGTGTGTATACTACTACTGCACAGTGTGTATACTACTACTGCACGGTGTGTATACTACTACTGCACGGTGTGTATACTACTAGTGCACGGTGTGTATACTACTACTGCACAGTGTGTATACTACTACTGCACAGTGTGTATACTACTACTGCACAGTGTGTATACTACTACTGCACAGTGTGTATACTACTACTGCACAGTGTGTATACTACTACTGCACAGTGTGTATACTACTACTGCACGGTGTGTACACTACTACTGCACAGTGTGTATACTACTACTGCACAGTGTGTATACTACTACTGCACAGTGTGTATACTACTAGTGCACAGTGTGTATACTACTACTGCACAGTGTGTATACTACTACTGCACGGTGTGTACACTACTGCACAGTGTGTATACTACTACTGCACAGTGTGTATACTACTACTGCACAGTGTGTATACTACTACTGCACAGTGTGTATACTACTACTGCACAGTGTGTATACTACTACTGCACGGTGTGTATACTACTACTGCACGGTGTGTATACTACTAGTGCACGGTGTGTATACTACTACTGCACAGTGTGTATACTACTACTGCACAGTGTGTATACTACTACTGCACAGTGTGTATACTACTACTGCACAGTGTGTATACTACTACTGCACAGTGTGTATACTACTACTGCACAGTGTGTATACTACTACTGCACGGTGTGTACACTACTACTGCACAGTGTGTATACTACTACTGCACAGTGTGTATACTACTACTGCACGGTGTGTACACTACTACTGCACAGTGTGTATACTACTACTGCACAGTGTGTATACTACTACTGCACAGTGTGTATACTACTAGTGCACAGTGTGTATACTACTACTGCACAGTGTGTATACTACTACTGCACGGTGTGTACACTACTGCACAGTGTGTACACTACTACTGCACAGTGTGTATACTACTACTGCACGGTGTGTACACTACTGCACAGTGTGTATACTACTACTGCACAGTGTGTATACTACTACTGCACAGTGTGTATACTACTACTGCACAGTGTGTACACTACTACTGCACGGTGTGTACACTACTGCACAGTGTGTATACTACTACTGCACGGTGTGTATACTACTACTGCACAGTGTGTATACTACTACTGCACAGTGTGTATACTACTACTGCACAGTGTGTATACTACTAGTGCACAGTGTGTACTACTACTGCACGGTGTGTATACTACTAGTGCACAGTGTGTATACTACTACTGCACGGTGTGTATACTACTACTGCACGGTGTGTATACTACTACTGCACGGTGTGTACACTACTGCACAGTGTGTACACTACTACTGCACAGTGTGTATACTACTACTGCACAGTGTGTATACTACTACTGCACGGTGTGTACACTACTGCACAGTGTGTATACTACTAGTGCACAGTGTGTATACTACTACTGCACAGTGTGTATACTACTACTGCACGGTGTGTACACTACTGCACAGTGTGTACACTACTACTGCACAGTGTGTATACTACTACTGCACGGTGTGTACACTACTGCACAGTGTGTATACTACTACTGCACAGTGTGTATACTACTACTGCACAGTGTGTATACTACTACTGCACGGTGTGTATACTACTGCACAGTGTGTATACTACTACTGCACGGTGTGTATACTACTACTGCACAGTGTGTATACTACTACTGCACAGTGTGTATACTACTACTGCACAGTGTGTATACTACTACTGCACGGTGTGTACACTACTACTGCACGGTGTGTATACTACTAGTGCACAGTGTGTACTACTACTGCACGGTGTGTATACTACTAGTGCACAGTGTGTATACTACTACTGCACAGTGTGTATACTACTACTGCACGGTGTGTATACTACTACTGCACGGTGTGTATACTACTACTGCACGGTGTGTATACTACTACTGCACGGTGTGTATACTACTACTGCACGGTGTGTACACTACTACTGCACAGTGTGTATACTACTACTGCACAGTGTGTATACTACTACTGCACGGTGTGTACACTACTACTGCACGGTGTGTATACTACTACTGCACGGTGTGTATACTACTACTGCACAGTGTGTATACTACTACTGCACGGTGTGTATACTACTACTGCACAGTGTGTATACTACTACTGCACAGTGTGTATACTACTACTGCACAGTGTGTATACTACTACTGCACAGTGTGTATACTACTACTGCACGGTGTGTATACTACTACTGCACAGTGTGTATACTACTACTGCACAGTGTGTATACTACTACTGCACAGTGTGTATACTACTACTGCACGGTGTGTATACTACTACTGCACAGTGTGTACACTACTACTGCACGGTGTGTACACTACTACTGCACGGTGTGTATACTACTACTGCACGGTGTGTATACTACTACTGCACAGTGTGTATACTACTACTGCACGGTGTGTATACTACTACTGCACAGTGTGTATACTACTACTGCACAGTGTGTATACTACTACTGCACAGTGTGTATACTACTACTGCACGGTGTGTATACTACTACTGCACAGTGTGTATACTACTACTGCACGGTGTGTATACTACTACTGCACGGTGTGTATACTACTAGTGCACAGTGTGTATACTACTAGTGCACAGTGTGTATACTACTACTGCACAGTGTGTATACTAGTAGTGCACGGTGTGTATACTACTACTGCACAGTGTGTATACTACTACTGCACAGTGTGTATACTACTACTGCACAGTGTGTATACTACTACTGCACAGTGTGTATACTACTAGTGCACAGTGTGTATACTACTAGTGCACAGTGTGTATACTACTACTGCACAGTGTGTATACTACTAGTGCACAGTGTGTATACTACTACTGCACAGTGTGTATACTACTACTGCACAGTGTGTATACTACTACTGCACAGTGTGTATACTACTACTGCACAGTGTGTATACTACTACTGCACGGTGTGTATACTACTAGTGCACAGTGTGTATACTACTACTGCACAGTGTGTATACTACTACTGCACAGTGTGTATACTACTACTGCACAGTGTGTATACTACTACTGCACGGTGTGTATACTACTAGTGCACAGTGTGTATACTACTACTGCACAGTGTGTATACTACTACTGCACAGTGTGTATACTACTACTGCACAGTGTGTATACTACTACTGCACAGTGTGTATACTACTAGTGCACAGTGTGTATACTACTACTGCACAGTGTGTATACTACTACTGCACAGTGTGTATACTACTACTGCACAGTGTGTATACTACTACTGCACAGTGTGTATACTACTAGTGCACAGTGTGTATACTACTACTGCACAGTGTGTATACTACTAGTGCACGGTGTGTATACTACTACTGCACAGTGTGTATACTACTACTGCACAGTGTGTATACTACTACTGCACAGTGTGTATACTACTACTGCACAGTGTGTATACTACTAGTGCACGGTGTGTATACTACTACTGCACAGTGTGTATACTACTACTGCACAGTGTGTATACTACTACTGCACGGTGTGTATACTACTACTGCACGGTGTGTATACTACTACTGCACAGTGTGTATACTACTACTGCACAGTGTGTATACTACTACTGCACGGTGTGTATACTACTACTGCACAGTGTGTATACTACTACTGCACGGTGTGTATACTACTACTGCACAGTGTGTATACTACTACTGCACGGTGTGTATACTACTACTGCACGGTGTGTATACTACTACTGCACAGTGTGTATACTACTACTGCACAGTGTGTATACTACTACTGCACAGTGTGTATACTACTACTGCACGGTGTGTATACTACTACTGCACAGTGTGTATACTACTACTGCACGGTGTGTATACTACTACTGCACAGTGTGTATACTACTAGTGCACAGTGTGTATACTACTACTGCACAGTGTGTATACTACTAGTGCACAGTGTGTATACTACTACTGCACAGTGTGTATACTACTACTGCACAGTGTGTATACTACTACTGCACAGTGTGTATACTACTACTGCACAGTGTGTATACTACTACTGCACAGTGTGTATACTACTACTGCACAGTGTGTATACTACTACTGCACAGTGTGTATACTACTACTGCACAGTGTGTATACTACTACTGCACAGTGTGTATACTACTAGTGCACGGTGTGTATACTACTACTGCACAGTGTGTATACTACTACTGCACAGTGTGTATACTACTAGTGCACAGTGTGTATACTACTAGTGCACAGTGTGTATACTACTACTGCACAGTGTGTATACTACTAGTGCACAGTGTGTATACTACTACTGCACAGTGTGTATACTACTACTGCACAGTGTGTATACTACTACTGCACAGTGTGTATACTACTACTGCACGGTGTGTATACTACTAGTGCACAGTGTGTATACTACTACTGCACAGTGTGTATACTACTACTGCACAGTGTGTATACTACTACTGCACAGTGTGTATACTACTACTGCACGGTGTGTATACTACTAGTGCACAGTGTGTATACTACTACTGCACAGTGTGTATACTACTACTGCACAGTGTGTATACTACTACTGCACAGTGTGTATACTACTACTGCACGGTGTGTATACTACTACTGCACGGTGTGTATACTACTACTGCACGGTGTGTATACTACTACTGCACAGTGTGTATACTACTACTGCACAGTGTGTATACTACTACTGCACGGTGTGTATACTACTACTGCACGGTGTGTATACTACTACTGCACAGTGTGTATACTACTAGTGCACAGTGTGTATACTACTACTGCACAGTGTGTATACTACTAGTGCACAGTGTGTATACTACTACTGCACAGTGTGTATACTACTACTGCACAGTGTGTATACTACTACTGCACAGTGTGTATACTACTACTGCACAGTGTGTATACTACTACTGCACAGTGTGTATACTACTAGTGCACAGTGTGTATACTACTACTGCACAGTGTGTATACTACTAGTGCACGGTGTGTATACTACTACTGCACAGTGTGTATACTACTACTGCACAGTGTGTATACTACTAGTGCACAGTGTGTATACTACTAGTGCACAGTGTGTATACTACTACTGCACAGTGTGTATACTACTAGTGCACAGTGTGTATACTACTACTGCACAGTGTGTATACTACTACTGCACAGTGTGTATACTACTACTGCACAGTGTGTATACTACTAGTGCACGGTGTGTATACTACTACTGCACGTGTGTATACTACTAGTGCACAGTGTGTATACTACTAGTGCACAGTGTGTATACTACTACTGCACAGTGTGTATACTACTAGTGCACAGTGTGTATACTACTACTGCACAGTGTGTATACTACTACTGCACAGTGTGTATACTACTAGTGCACAGGTGTGTATACTACTAGCTGCACAGTGTGTATACTACTACTGCACAGTGTGTATACTACTAGTGCACAGTGTGTATACTACTAGTGCACAGTGTGTATACTACTACTGCACGGTGTGTATACTACTAGTGCACAGTGTGTATACTACTACTGCACAGTGTGTATACTACTAGTGCACAGTGTGTATACTACTAGTGCACAGTGTGTATACTACTACTGCACAGTGTGTATACTACTACTGCACAGTGTGTATACTACTACTGCACAGTGTGTATACTACTACTGCACAGTGTGTATACTACTACTGCACGGTGTGTATACTACTACTGCACAGTGTGTATACTACTACTGCACAGTGTGTATACTACTAGTGCACAGTGTGTATACTACTAGTGCACGGTGTGTATACTACTACTGCACGGTGTGTATACTACTACTGCACAGTGTGTATACTACTACTGCACAGTGTGTATACTACTAGTGCACAGTGTGTATACTACTAGTGCACGGTGTGTATACTACTACTGCACGGTGTGTATACTACTACTGCACAGTGTGTATACTACTACTGCACAGTGTGTATACTACTACTGCACAGTGTGTATACTACTACTGCACAGTGTGTATACTACTACTGCACAGTGTGTATACTACTAGTGCACAGTGTGTATACTACTAGTGCACGGTGTGTATACTACTACTGCACGGTGTGTATACTACTACTGCACAGTGTGTATACTACTAGTGCACAGTGTGTATACTACTACTGCACAGTGTGTATACTACTACTGCACGGTGTGTATACTACTACTGCACAGTGTGTATACTACTACTGCACAGTGTGTATACTACTGCACAGTGTGTATACTACTAGTGCACAGTGTGTATACTACTAGTGCACGCTGTGTATACTACTACTGCACGGTGTGTATACTACTACTGCACAGTGTGTATACTACTACTGCACGGTGTGTATACTACTACTGCACAGTGTGTATACTACTACTGCACAGTGTGTATACTACTAGTGCACGGTGTGTATACTACTAGTGAACAGTGTGTATACTACTAGTGCACGGTGTGTATACTACTAGTGCACAGTGTGTATACTACTACTGCACAGTGTGTATACTACTACTGCACAGTGTGTATACTACTACTGCACGGTGTGTATACTACTAGTGCACAGTGTGTATACTACTACTGCACAGTGTGTATACTACTACTGCACGGTGTGTATACTACTACTGCACAGTGTGTATACTACTACTGCACAGTGTGTATACTACTACGTGCACGGTGTGTATACTACTAGTGCACAGTGAGTATACTACTAGTGCACGGTGTGTATACTACTAGTGCACAGTGTGTATACTACTACTGCACGGTGTGTACTACTACTGCACGGTGTGTATACTACTACTGCACGGTGTGTATACTACTACTGCACGGTGTGTATACTACTACTGCACGGTGTGTATACTACTACTGCACAGTGTGTATACTACTACTGCACAGTGTGTATACTACTACTGCACGGTGTGTATACTACTACTACTGCACAGTGTGTATACTACTACTGCACAGTGTGTATACTACTACTGCACAGTGTGTATACTACTACTGCACAGTGTGTATACTACTACTGCACGGTGTGTATACTACTACTGCACGGTGTGTATACTACTACTGCACAGTGTGTATACTACTACTGCACGGTGTGTATACTACTGCACAGTGTGTATACTACTGCACAGTGTGTATACTACTACTGCACGGTGTGTATACTACTACTGCACAGTGTGTATACTACTACTGCACGGTGTGTATACTACTACTGCACAGTGTGTATACTACTACTGCACGGTGTGTATACTACTACTGCACAGTGTGTATACTACTACTGCACAGTGTGTATACTACTACTGCACAGTGTGTATACTACTACTGCACGGTGTGTATACTACTGCACAGTGTGTATACTAAAACTGCACAGTGTGTATACTACTACTGCACAGTGTGTACACTACTACTGCACAGTGTGTATACTACTGCACAGTGTGTATACTACTACTGCACGCTGTGTATACTACTACTGCACAGTGTGTACACTACTACTGCACGGTGTGTATACTACTAGTGCACAGTGTGTATACTACTACTGCACAGTGTGTATACTACTGCACAGTGTGTATACTACTACTGCACAGTGTGTATACTACTACTGCACAGTGTGTATACTACTACTGCACAGTGTGTATACTACTAGTGCACAGTGTGTATACTACTGCACAGTGTGTATACTACTGCACAGTGTGTATACTACTACTGCACAGTGTGTATACTACTACTGCACAGTGTGTATACTACTAGTGCACAGTGTGTATACTACTACTGCACAGTGTGTATACTACTACTGCACAGTGTGTATACTACTACTGCACAGTGTGTATACTACTACTGCACAGTGTGTATACTACTACTGCACAGTGTGTATACTACTGCACAGTGTGTATACTACTACTGCACAGTGTGTATACTACTACTGCACAGTGTGTATACTACTACTGCACAGTGTGTATACTACTAGTGCACAGTGTGTATACTACTGCACAGTGTGTATACTACTGCACAGTGTGTATACTACTACTGCACAGTGTGTATACTACTACTGCACAGTGTGTATACTACTAGTGCACAGTGTGTATACTACTGCACAGTGTGTATACTACTAGTGCACGGTGTGTATACTACTACTGCACAGTGTGTATACTACTACTGCACAGTGTGTATACTACTAGTGCACAGTGTGTATACTACTGCACAGTGTGTATACTACTAGTGCACGGTGTGTATACTACTACTGCACAGTGTGTATACTACTACTGCACAGTGTGTACACTACTACTGCACAGTGTGTATACTACTGCACAGTGTGTATACTACTAGTGCACGGTGTGTATACTACTCCTGCACGGTGTGTATACTACTACTGCACAGTGTGTATACTACTGCACAGTGTGTATACTACTAGTGCACGGTGTGTATACTACTACTGCACGGTGTGTATACTACTCCTGCACGGTGTGTATACTACTGCACAGTGTGTATACTACTGCACAGTGTGTATACTACTACTGCACAGTGTGTATACTACTACTGCACGGTGTGTATACTACTACTGCACGGTGTGTATACTACTACTGCACAGTGTGTATACTACTACTGCACGGTGTGTATACTACTACTGCACGGTGTGTATACTACTACTGCACAGTGTGTATACTACTACTGCACAGTGTGTATACTACTACTGCACAGTGTGTATACTACTACTGCACAGTGTGTATAATACTACTGCACGGTGTGTACTACTACTGCACGGTGTGTATACTACTAGTGCACAGTGTGTATACTACTAGTGCACAGTGTGTATACTACTACTGCACAGTGTGTATACTACTACTGCACAGTGTGTATACTACTAGTGCACAGTGTGTATACTACTACTGCACGGTGTGTATACTACTAGTGCACAGTGTGTATACTACTAGTGCACAGTGTGTATACTACTACTGCACAGTGTGTATACTACTACTGCACAGTGTGTATACTACTAGTGCACAGTGTGTATACTACTACTGCACAGTGTGTATACTACTACTGCACGGTGTGTATACTACTACTGCACGGTGTGTATACTACTAGTGCACAGTGTGTATACTACTAGTGCACAGTGTGTATACTACTAGTGCACAGTGTGTATACTACTAGTGCACAGTGTGTATACTACTAGTGCACAGTGTGTATACTACTACTGCACAGTGTGTATACTACTAGTGCACAGTGTGTATACTACTACTGCACGGTGTGTATACTACTACTGCACGGTGTGTATACTACTAGTGCACAGTGTGTATACTACTAGTGCACAGTGTGTATACTACTACTGCACGGTGTGTATACTACTAGTGCACAGTGTGTATACTACTAGTGCACAGTGTGTATACTACTACTGCACAGTGTGTATACTACTAGTGCACAGTGTGTATACTACTACTGCACGGTGTGTATACTACTACTGCACGGTGTGTATACTACTACTGCACAGTGTGTATACTACTACTGCACAGTGTGTATACTACTACTGCACAGTGTGTATACTACTACTGCACAGTGTGTATACTACTACTGCACAGTGTGTATACTACTAGTGCACAGTGTGTATACTACTAGTGCACAGTGTGTATACTACTACTGCACGGTGTGTATACTACTAGTGCACAGTGTGTATACTACTACTGCACAGTGTGTATACTACTAGTGCACAGTGTGTATACTACTACTGCACGGTGTGTATACTACTAGTGCACAGTGTGTATACTACTAGTGCACAGTGTGTATACTACTACTGCACGGTGTGTATACTACTAGTGCACAGTGTGTATACTACTACTGCACGGTGTGTATACTACTACTGCACAGTGTGTATACTACTACTGCACAGTGTGTATACTACTAGTGCACAGTGTGTATACTACTAGTGCACAGTGTGTATACTACTACTGCACGGTGTGTATACTACTACTGCACAGTGTGTATACTACTAGTGCACAGTGTGTATACTACTACTGCACGGTGTGTATACTACTAGTGCACAGTGTGTATACTACTACTGCACAGTGTGTATACTACTAGTGCACAGTGTGTATACTACTACTGCACGGTGTGTATACTACTACTGCACGGTGTGTATACTACTACTGCACAGTGTGTATACTACTAGTGCACAGTGTGTATACTACTACTGCACAGTGTGTATACTACTAGTGCACAGTGTGTATACTACTACTGCACAGTGTGTATACTACTAGTGCACGGTGTGTATACTACTACTGCACAGTGTGTATACTACTACTGCACGGTGTGTATACTACTAGTGCACAGTGTGTATACTACTACTGCACAGTGTGTATACTACTAGTGCACAGTGTGTATACTACTACTACTGCACGGTGTGTATACTACTACTGCACAGTGTGTATACTACTACTGCACAGTGTGTATACTACTAGTGCACAGTGTGTATACTACTAGTGCACAGTGTGTATACTACTAGTGCACAGTGTGTATACTACTACTGCACAGTGTGTATACTACTACTGCACAGTGTGTATACTACTACTGCACAGTGTGTATACTACTAGTGCACAGTGTGTATACTACTAGTGCACAGTGTGTATACTACTAGTGCACAGTGTGTATACTACTACTGCACAGTGTGTATACTACTAGTGCACAGTGTGTATACTACTAGTGCACAGTGTGTATACTACTAGTGCACAGTGTGTATACTACTAGTGCACAGGTGTGTATACTACTAGTGCACAGGTGTGTATACTACTACTGCACAGTGTGTATACTACTAGTGCACAGTGTGTATACTACTAGTGCACAGTGTGTATACTACTAGTGCACAGTGTGTATACTACTAGTGCACAGTGTGTATACTACTACTGCACAGTGTGTATACTACTAGTGCACAGTGTGTATACTACTAGTGCACGGTGTGTATACTACTAGTGC
The DNA here is from genome assembly GCF_040414725.1 of Anabrus simplex. Taxonomy (NCBI): domain Eukaryota; kingdom Metazoa; phylum Arthropoda; class Insecta; order Orthoptera; family Tettigoniidae; genus Anabrus; species Anabrus simplex. The sequence continues at coordinate 126,933,558 of NC_090275.1, read as the reverse complement.
ACAGTGTGTATACTACTAGTGCACAGTGTGTATACTACTAGTGCACAGTGTGTATACTACTACTGCACAGTGTGTATACTACTAGTGCACGGTGTGTATACTACTACTGCACAGTGTGTATACTA